>NC_056070.1:36191731-36844481 GCF_016772045.2 Ovis aries
GAATGAAACAGATGAGCAAGTTATTTTAATAAAATATTAGAAAATGGGTTGGATTATCTCAATGAGGTCTTAATAAATTAAAAAAAGATTTTATTCTAAGAAAAGCATTTTGGCCTATATTTGTGGGAAAAAAAGGATGACCTTTAGAGTATATCAAATAATTGATATCTGGCTGTGTTACTTTTCATCATGTGGGTTTAGATAAGTCATTTAAACTCTCTGACTCTTGATTTCCTCCTTCATATGGAAAATAAGAGAGAGGCTATTTGTGTCATGTGATTGTTGGCTTAGAGGTAACATTTCATATGTTTACCATAGTCTGGAGCATGACAGGTATCCATAAAATTGTATATTACTGGATATGAATGAATTATCTTCTCAAACTGTCCTTTCTGGGTATGAGTTTTAGTTCTGGCATGTTCTTAAACACCTACACATGCACCTCAGGGTTCATTGCAGCACTATTTACAATAGCCAGGACATGGAAGCAACCTGGATGTTCACCAACAGATGAATGGATAAAGAAGATGTAGTATATACAATGGAATATAAAAGGAATAAAAGGAGCTCAGTCATAAAAAGGAACAAATTGGATCATTTGCTGCTGTAGGTGGACTAGAGACTGCCATATAGAGTGAAGTAAGTCAGAAAGAGAAAATTAAATATTGCATATTAACACACATATGTGAAAAGCAAACATATGTTAATGCATACATATGGAATTTAGAAAAATGGTATAGATGATCTTATTTGAAAAAAAGGAATAGAGATATAGAGAACAAATGAATGGAGGAGGAAAAGGGGGATAATGGGATATATTAGGAGATTGGGATTGACATGTATACACTGTTGAAACTATGTGTAAGATAGATAAGTAATGAGAACCTAGTGTACAGCACAAGGAACTATACTCAGTGCTCTGTGCAAACCTAAATGTGAAGGAAAAAGGGGATATATGTGTGCATATAGTTGATTCACTTTGATGTACAGTAGAAACTAATACAACAGTGTAAAGCAACCATATTCCAATAGAAATGAATTTTTAAAAATCTATAAAGGGGATTCTGAGCTGGGCTGTAACTGTGGCACCCCTTGAATATTATACCCAGTGTTCCTAGCTGATGGTTTGAAGTCTCTGCTATATTGCTGACTAAAGTTTTTATCCCTCTTTGTCCTTCAAGAAGAAGATAGAGATAAAGACTGGGAATATTCTAGATTGTTTAAACTGTATTATAAAACAAGAAAAACATGTTTGTAAACTGTGACTCATCATTCATGTTTGCATTTTGTATCTTTCCTAACCAACTGTGGCCAACACTGTAAGCTGGCCCCCTATGATGCTTTTTCCATTTTACTTCTTGATTGCTTAAACTCAAGCTGAAAATCTATGAAACAATTTATATTATCTGTTCCCAAACTTTCAACATGCCTCTTCAGATTGACTTTAGTTACCTTTGATACAATATTAGACTGACGGGTTCCTTACCAGGTGTTCTGAAAAGATATTCTAGACTTGTTTCTATTCCAGCTACATCTCTGTCTCTATTCACAATGACAGTCTAACTTTCAAGAATACAGAATATAACAGAATCTGAATTACACATAGTTATTCACTGGTTTAATTCTACATTTCATGTGTGATATTCTCATTTAACAATACTGATACTACTTACAACCATTATGATTCAAAAAAGAAATTGTAAGTACTTTTGGTCATTTTACTCCATTTAAATATTGTATATGAATTATCAGAGTATATGGCCTTTACACAGAGTTTCTCTGTCTTAAAACTCTCAGTTTTTATACTAAACACAAATCTTTATCTACTGCTCACGGTGAGTGTTTATGTCAATGTCTGACCAGTTATTTTGTTTCTTTGAGATCTGAGCTCTGGCATATTCCTCTTCCAAATTACCTGTAATTTATATTCTTGTAAACCAGTTTAGCTTCAAAAAATCCTTGGTTCACATTTTCATTCCTTGCAACACCAGATATATTTATTTTGGCAAAACAAATTGTTATTGAAAACTCTGATAACAATTCAAATCTGGTTGTTTCTCCTGTGGTTTATTTTTCATCTCATTGAAAAAATTTGACCTTTTCACTTGGGTATTTTAAAATGTGTCTCTTGCTTCCCCTCTTCCTCCCTCTCCTTCTTCTTACTTGCATCATCTTTTCTCTTTCTTTTTAAAAGTCTGATAATTATACTAGAATTCATCTTGTTGGTTTTTCTGGGTCAATAATATTAGGTAAGAGTTCTTCTAAATGTACTTTTATTTAATTTATTTATTTATTTATTTTTTTTGAGAGGGGAGCTTCTTTGAGCTATAGATTTTGGTTTCATTGATTTGGTTTGTGTTTTTTTTTTTTTCAGGAATTTTCTTATTATAAGTTTTAATATTTTTTCTTTTTCTTTGTTGAGCTACATATGTATCTGTGTGCTATTCATGCCTATTTATTTTGAGTTTAGTCTTCATTTCTGAAATAGTGTTTTCCTTTTATTTAAATACCCCATATCAGAGTTTTCCAATTCTAATTTTTATTCTATTCTCTCAAATCATATCATTTGAAATATGTGTTGCTTATTTTGCTATAATGTCTATTTGTTCTGTGGCCCTGTGCTTCTAGAAGCTTTTCTTGAAGCAGTGCTGTTCTACACTACACCGTTTTAGAATTCCTAGTTAATCCCTTTTCTCCAAAATCACATATTCAATGATCCAAAACCATTGTTTCAAGTTCTCCCTAGCTCATGGCTGCTGTGCTTCCATAATCTAAGTTAAATTCTCTATCTTGACTCAAAATATCCTGAGTTGTTTTTTTACATGCTCACCTCCCCCACACCTCTAACAACAACAACAAAAGTTGGGAGGAGTAAGATATTAAATCTACACAAGCTAATCTTACTAAATTTCTTATGAGAATTGACAGAATATTTGCATTATACATTCTTCTATTTAAAATTAATCTTGTATATATCTGTTCATTGGAAGGACTGAAGCTGAAGCTGAAACTCCAATACTTTGGCCACTTCATGCAAACAGTTGACTTATTGGAAAAGACCCTGATGCTGGGAGGGATTGGGGGCAGGAGGAGAAGGGGACGACAGAGGATGAGATAGCTGATTGGCATCACCGACTCGATGGACATGAGTTTGGGTAGACTCTGGGAGTTGGTGATGGACAGGGAAGCCTGGTGTGCTGCAATTCATGGGGTTGCAAAGAGTTGGACATGACTGAGCCACTGAACTGAATTGATGTCTGATATCACAGGTATTTTTAAGTCATATAACCAATGATGGAATCCAAGTAGTGGTGAAGTGATGAGCATTATCTCAGTGGAATTCCCTATTTACCCATATCTTCTTCTCTAAAAGAATGTTCATCAATGCCATCAAGCAAGAGAGGAAACACTGTGCTTTAACTTAAGGCATTTCCAGCTGATACATTGTTCTATGTTAGTAATAGAAGTAATAATATTCTCTTATTCTATCTGATCTAATCATTATTTTAAATTTAAAAGAAGTTTTCTTTATGAACTCAATTCCGTTGCCAATATTTTATAGATACACAGAAAATGAAAAGCATGAGGATACTTCTTACTTCAAATAAATGAAGAGGATAACAATAATTAAGTAAAAATTAGTCTTACATCCCCTAAAGTGATTTTATAGCTTTCTGTGAATAGCAATCTCTGACTGCCTTGCAAATATTAATTAAAATCTAAAAAGGGACTTTCATTTAGTTCATTTTTCTTTATCAAAATAAAACATTTTTTTTTCTCTTCTGGTAGCCTAAATTATATTACTTTATAGACACAGTTCATCGATAGCTGTACATTGACTATATTCACACACACATATGTATATACACACAAGTGATTAAATGAGCATATTCTATATTTACCTACAGAACAACAAATATAGGCACTGATCTTCTAGCACTATGAAGGAAGAGATATTTGTTTCAGTAATAATATCCACTACCACAAAATTTGTAGAGATATTTGGGCTTCCCAGGTGATGATGGTTTAATGAAGCTGCCTGACAAGGCAGGGAACACATAAGAGATGGGGGTTCAATCCCTCAGCTGGGAAGATCCCCTGGAGGAGAGTATGGCAATCCATTCCAGTATTCTTACCTGGAGAATCTCATGGAGAGAGGAGCCTGGTGGAGTATGGTCAATAGGGTTACTAAAAGTCGGACACTACTGAAATGACTTAGCACACACCACAAACTTTATCTGGAACATATTTTGTTCTCCATAAATTATTCTTGAATGATTGTTCCTAATATATCACTTCCTTTCCTCCAACTTCCTCACAGCAGGGGGTGGGGGGACAAACAATATGATTGATTATGATGTTGGATGTAGTGTTTGATTTTGCTATAATATTGTGCTTAATTCAGGATTTGGAGATCTAGAAGAATAATACACATAGAAGAATATAGTATATGTTGAAAAATAGTGTGTATTACATAAGATTTACATAAATATATTTGGTTGTGGTTGAAAGTCTCACTGTTAGTACATGAAAGAGCTGGTTTATGCATTGTGCAAGGGCTCTTCGGGTGCAATAAAGTGAAGAAATACTAAATTTAAGAAGAACCCCAATATTTACTACCCATGTGACATATTTTTACACACTAACCCATACAACTTCTCAGCCCCCTTTTACTCTGAAGATATCATTGAAGACTAAATTGGCTAAAGATCACAGTCTTCACCTGATTTGAATCTTCCACCCAGAAACTCAAATAGGTCATATGCTGAAGGGTTGATAAACAATAACATTTCTACTTGAAGGGGAACTGCTTTCATCTGAGCTGTGTGCTGGAACTTTGTTTCTCTGTTTACTTCAAAACAATTAATCACAGTAACATCAAACTCCCTATACTTGTCCTGTTATACAGGTTGGCAGTTTGTATGATAAACTGCCAATTTCGGATGTCCAACAATTTGTAATTTTTTGTTTCCAGTACAAATCACAGGTAGTTCAGAGTCACACCCAGAGGAAGTGTCATGTCTGTATCTCAAGAACCTCTTCCTCATTCTTTTTATTTATTTATTTATTTATTTTAGTTTTATTTTTTAAATTTTAAAATCTTTAATTCTTACATGTGTTCCCAAACATGAATCCCCCTCCCACTTCCCTCCCCACGACATCTCTGTGGGTCATCCCCATGCACCAGCCCCAAGCCTGCTGTATCCTGCGTCAGACATAGACTGGCGATTCAATTTTTACATGATAGTATACATGTTAGAATGCCATTCTCCCAAATCATCCCACCCTCTCCCTCTCCCTCTGAGTCCAAAAGTCCGTTATACACATCTGTGTCTTTTTTCCTGTCTTGCATACAGGGTCGTCCTTGCCATCTTCCTAAATTCCATATATATGTGTTAGTATACTGTATTGGTGTTTTTCTTTCTGGCTTCCTTCACTCTGTATGATCGGCTCCAGTTTCATCCATCTCATCAGAACTGATTCAAATGAATTCTTTTTAATGGCTAAGTAATACTCCATTGTGTATATGTACCACAGCTTTCTTATCCATTCATCTGCTGATGGACATCTAGGTTGTTTCCATGTCCTGGCTATTATAAACAGTGCTGCGATGAACATTGGGGTACATGTGTCTCTTTCAATTCTGGTTTCCTCGGTGTGTATGCCCAGCAGTGGGATTGCTGGGTCATAAGGCAGTTCTATTTGCAATTTTTAAAGGAATCTCCACACTGTTTTCCATACTGGCTGTACTAGTTTGCATTCCCACCAACAGTGTAGGAGGGTTCCCTTTTCTCCACACCCTCTCCAGCATTTATTGCTTGCAGATTTTTGGATCGCAGACATTCTGCCTAAGACAGAAGAGATCTAGCTAGTGCTTGGTTAGACAGTCACCAATTCTTGGTTGTCCTGAGAACCATGCTTTACTATTTTGTGTGTAATTGCTCAATCGTGTCCAATTCTTCGTGGCCCCATGGACTGTAGTCCACAAGGCTTCTTTGTCCATGGAATTCCCCAGGCAAGAATACTGGAGTGGATTGTCATGCCCTCCTCCAGGGGATCTTCCCAACCCAGAGATCAAACTTAGGTCTTCTGCAACGTAGGCAGATTCTTTACCATCCGAGCCACCACAGAAGGATAAAACAAAACATACACTCTTGAATAACTTAACTTCTGTTACTAGAAAGAGGACTTTGCTCTTTGCAAAATCTGGTTGTGAATCAAAAGGAAAATAAACACTGAAAAAAGTATATCCTGATCTGATTTATTTTCATAAATAATAATTAGATGATCCTCTGACATTTTTTCAGCTCAGATTTCAAGTCCATTAGTGTTGGCAATAGTGATTATTTATTTATAACTGATCATTTTTATAATTCCCTTTAGGTTTATCTTCAATAATATTTTGTTTTAAATGGATTATCTAGTATCACGTTTTTGTCCCTGCATTTACTTTTTCATTCCTTCACTGTTACTCCAATAGCATATAATTTTTTTATTTTTAAAATTTATTTTATTGAAGCCTTATTGATTTTTAATATTGTGTTAATTTCTGCTGTACAGCAGTGATTCAGTTATGCATATATATATATTATTTTTCATGTCATTTTCCATTATGGTTTATCACAGGATATTGAACATAGAGTTGCGATGCTGATCTTGGTCCTGGCATGAGGATAAGCTCAGAATGTGAGTCCCTTCAATGCTTGGGAATAGGCATGGGATGTAAATGAGAAATAAACTTTAATTTGTATAGGTCGCTAGCATGTTTGTCTGTTTATTTTTCTTTCACCTTATTTATCTCTAATACCTATTAAAAATAAAGTGTTATGCTTGCTAGTAATCAATTTATCAACCAAGGCATTTCATATTCTCAAAAACTCTACCACCACTTTAGCTGCATCTTAGTATGCACAAAGTTATTAATTTCCATTAATTCTTTCCATTAAGGAGCCAACTCCTTTTGTCTGCTTGTTCTTCTCTGCTCCCAGTATAATACATATATCTAATAATTTATTCTGCTGAGGTGATGTTTGTGACAGCAAGTGAAGTATCCTAACTTTCCAATGATTCTCAGTCTTAGTCATATAATGAATGGACTACTGTGAGTCATAACATCTTCCTAGAGGTTAAAACATTTGTCACTGGACCAATTTTCTAATGTTTGTGATATATGATTCCAAAATAACAATTGGGATCCCTTCCTTAGGCAGGAAGACTATCTATTCAGGGTCTTGCTTCCTTATGTAGAGCACCTTGAACCTGTCATAGATATATTATTTCAATGTAATTATGGAATAATTAATTATGTATGCCCCACCGATGAGATATAGAGAATACAAAACACTAAATTCATAGTTAAATGTACTGGTAGAAAAATAATCAAAAACTAATAATCAGTTTCTGAACTCATAGGAATCCAATGAAAATTGCAATCATCTTTTAAAAGGTAAAACTTTCAAGACCCTTTAAAACATCATTTGGATTTTCTTCCAACTTATAAGCAATATAATGAAGACGTTTTAGAAAATTCTAATAAATGTCATATTTCTTACAGCATATACCTAGACCACATTTTGGTCAGAAACTACAGTTGAGCACAATCTCTCCCCTGAAATCTGTAGATGTAGAGTGGTTGGCTATGAGAATCATAAGGGATGTTATTCTCAGGTGAGATTATATTCCATGGCTGAGGGCACATAATTATACTGGTCACTGGACTTGTTTCTAAAGATTTGTGTCTATTGAGGAAGAGGCATGGGAAGGAGTTGTGAAAATTATTTTATTTGATGACTTTCAGTGTACCTGTGGGCCAACTATGCCAGTATCCTTTCCTGTCAGGATTAATAATAGTTCACTGCTCTGAACTGGGCTTTTAGATTTAATTAGGTCCCATTGTTTAATTTTTGTTTTTATTTTCATTATGCTAGAAGATGGGTCAAATAAGATCTTGCTGTGATTCATTTGAAAGAGTGTTCTGCCTATGCTTTCCTCTAAGAGTTTTACATAGTTCAGCCTCCCATTTAGGTCTTTAACCGATTTTGAGTCTATTTTTGTGTATGATGTTAAGGATTGTTTTAGTTTCATTCCTTTACATATAGCTGTTCAGCTTTTCGGCAACACTTATTGAAGAGACTCTCTTTCCACATTGCATATTCTTGCCTCCTTTGTCATAGATTAGATGACCCTAGGTGCATAGGTTTGGGACGGGAGAGAGGTCCATGAGGGAGGGGATATATGTGTGTATATATATATATATATATATATATATTTGATTTGAGTTTTCCTGATGGCTCCTCTAAGAGTTTTACATAGTTCAGCCTCCCATTTAGGTCTTTAACCGATTTTGAGTCTATTTTTGTGTATGATGTTAAGGATTGTTTTAGTTTCATTCCTTTACATATAGCTGTTCAGCTTTTCGGCAACACTTATTGAAGAGACTCTCTTTCCACATTGCATATTCTTGCCTCCTTTGTCATAGATTAGATGACCCTAGGTGCATAGGTTTGGGACGGGAGAGAGGTCCATGAGGGAGGGGATATATGTGTATATATATATATATATATATATATATATATATATATATTTGATTTGAGTTTTCCTGATGGCTCAAATAGTAAAGAATCCACCTGCAATGTGAAAGACCTGGGTTCGATCCTTGGTTTGGGAAGATCCCCTGGAGGAGGGCATGACAACAACTTTAGTATTCTTGTCTGGAGGATCCCCATGGACAGAGGAGCCTGGCAGATTACAGTCCATGGGGTCACAAAGAGTTGGACACAACTAAGTGACTAAGCACATAGCTGATTCAATTTGCTGTACATCAGAAACTAATACAACATTGTTAAAAACTATACCTCAATAAAAAAGATATAAAACATTAAAAAATTTAGTTGAAATTTAAGCAAATTCAGTCACATTCACAAAAAGCCCAAAACAAAACAAACAAACAAATTTCATTAATTATAAAAGAGCCAGATTCCTTTGAGAAAAGCCCTTCAAAGTCATAACAAACATTTAAAATAAATATCAGCCCAATTCTTCCCCAAAGACACTTTTAAAAATTAAATTTACTCTACTTGTGGAAAAGGAAAATCCAAGATCCTTTGAAAGCTGTGGAATTTCAGCTGACACTAAACACAACCAAGGGCCTCTCCCCACTTAGTTTAGTTATATAAGCAGGCTAGAAGATAAATAACATGCTGTTACAAGTCCACCCCCTGGATGTCTCACTGTCCTGCAGGCCAAACTTGTGGTTGTTTCCATAGTCCCTAAATGTATAATTGGGGCAAATATAATTAGCTGGCAGAGCTATCACAATGGTTTCTAGGCTCAGGGAATGAGAGTCATCCTGGTAGGAAAAGCCAGATGGAAATCTCTGAAACGTCCCCCTCTTCCTAGAGAAGATAATAAATCAGCATCAGTGTCATGTCCCATGTAGAAATGCAGAAATCAGTGTTTTAAAGCTTGCTGTGTTACAAGTCCTCATCACAATTTGTTTAATTCACCAATATGGTCACTGCATAGATCAGATGGATATTGACAGAAGACAGTGGACCACGTAAACATAATGAAGTGGTAGTCCCACTGCTGTGAGAGATGGGATATCTTTATTAGAAAAGATTTAATCAGTTCTGGAAATTGTATGTAGTTAATGGTCTGGTGATGTGCTATTTTCAGACTCCATGAGGAAAGAAGATCAGAGCCAGGACACACTCAGTGTCTTGCTCCACAGCTGTGATAACATTCCTACACAGGTTTAGAGTCAAAGAAAATTTGCTCACCTTGACATTCTCTAGATCAGATTCTCTTTTGATGAATGGTATTGAGGGGGCCTGATGAACAGAAATAAGCAAGTTCTTTCACTTTCTTGCTAAGATTCACGTGTGACCAAGGGTCAAAAATAAATCCTGTGATGATTCAGGGGCCTGTCACATGGGTGACCTTGAAAAGGCTCTAATTGCCTGGAGATGCCAGTACATTCCTTCAGTGGAAATATAAATTATTATATTTTACCTCTCTTAACACTGTAAAGGGAATAGCACTCTAGGCATTTTTGGATTTTGGAGAAGAGCATAGCTCTTTTGGAATTCTTTTCAACCTATTTATTAGAAAATTTGGGGACTTCCCTGGTAGTCCAGTGTTTAAGAACCCACCTCCCAATGCTGGGGTTGTCAGTTCCATCCCTGGTGGGGGAACTAAGATCTCACATGCCGCAGGGCAACTAAGCCTGTGTGATGCAACTAGAGAAAAGCTAGTTCGCAGCAACGAAGAATCTGTACACTGCAACTAAGATCCAACACAGACATGAATAAGTAAGTAAATAAATAGATATCAGACAATTCAAAGGTTGCCAACTTTTAGTGGACCCAGAGCAAGATAAGTCTCTGCAGCAGATCTGGGCTTTGGTAAATCTGTCCTTCAGCTCAGTCACTTTAGTCATTTTATCTGATAGACCCAAAGGTGCTGGAAGTGAATGGGCATATTGTATAGTGTCTCTGGAAACAATAATAAGGGGATAACAGTGAAAACTCATGTTTCTAGAGAAGCATTGTCATTTGTGTAGCAGAAATCAGCAGCTTTTGACATGCTACCAGGTCCCAATAGATGGGGAATACTTGATGATGGAACAGTGACTATGAAATCAGGGTTGACCCTCGTGAACTTGAGGTACCAGACATGCCAAGTCGTAAGTCGGGTACTGATGGAGTCTAATCAAATGTAGAGGGTATAAGTAATAAAAATAATTGTGTGTGTCTAGGTCATCTCTCTTTGTTATGCACTGATGTTGTTATTCAGTCATCCAGTCTTGTCCAACTCTTTGTGACCCCATGGACTGCAGCATGCCAAATCTCCCTGTCCCTCACCATCTCCCAAAGTTTGCCCAAGTTCATGTGCATTGCATCGGTGATGCCATCCAGCCATCTCATCTTCTGATGCTCTCTTCTCTTTCTGCCCTCAATCTTTCCCAGCATCAGGGGATATTCCAATGAGTCAACTATTCACATCTGATGACCGTAATACTGGAGCTTCAGCTTTAGCATCAGTCCTATCAACAATTATTCAGGGTTAATTCCTTTTAGGATTATTGGTTTGATCTCCTTGCTGTCCAAGAGACTCTTGGGAGTCTTCACCAGCACCACAGTTCAAAGGCATCCATTTTTTGGCATTCTGCCTTCTTTACAGCCCAGCTTTCACAACCATATGTGACCACTGGGAAGACCATAACCTTGACTATACAGACGTTTGTCAGCAGAGTAATATCTCTGCTTTTCAACAATTGTCTAGGTTTGTCAGAGCTTTCCTGCCAAGGAGCAATTGTCTTCTGATTACATGGCTGCAGTCATCATCCACAGTGATTTTAGAGCCCAAGAAGAGGAAATCTGTCACTACTTTCACATTTTCCCCTTTCGTTTGCCATGAAGTAATGGGGCCAGATGCCATGATCTTAGATTTTTAGTATTTAGTATTAAGCCAGCTTTTTCACTCTCCTTCTTCAACCTCCTCAAGAAGCTCTTTAGTTCTTTGCTTTTTCCCGTTAGAGTGGTATCATCTGCATATCTGAGGTTGTTGAAGTTTCTCCCACCTATCTTGATTCCAGCTTGTAACTCATCCAGCCTGGCATTTCTCATGATGTGCTCAGCCTATAGGTTAAACAAACACAGGGACAGTGGACAGCCCTGTGGTACTCCTTTCTCAATCTTGAACCAATCAGTTGTTCCACACAGAGTTCTAACTGTTGCTTCTTGGTCCACATACAGGTTTCTCAGGAGACAGGTAAGATGGTCTGTATTCCTATCTCTTTAAGAGCTTTCACAGTTTTTTATGGTCCACACAGTCAAAGGCTTTAGTGTAGTCGATGAAACAGAGGTAGATGTTTTTCTGGAATGCCCTAGCTTTCTCTATAATCCAGCGTATATTGGCAATTTGATCTCTGGTTTCTCTGCCCAGCTTGGACATCTGGAAGTTCTTGGTTCCCATAATGCTGGAGCCTAGCATGCAAGATTTTAAGTATGACCTTACTAAGCGTGGGAGATGAGTGCAGTTGCCCAATGGCTAGAACATTCTTTAGTATTACTCTTCTTGGGGATTTGTTGACCTTTTCCAGTCCTATAGCCACTGCTGGGTCTTCCAGATTTGCTGACATATTGAATGTAACACCTTAATGCCATCATCCTTTAGGGTTTTGAATAGCTATATTGGAATTTCATCACATCTACTAGTTTTATTAGCAGCATGCTTCCCAAGGCCCACTTGACTTCACACTCCAGAATGTCTGGCTCCAGGTGACTGACCCCACTATTGTAGTAATCTGGTTCATTAAGATCTTTTTTGCATTGTTCTTCCATGTAGTCCTTCCATCTCTTCTTGATCTCTTAGATTCTACTAGGTCTCTACTCTTTCTGTCCTTTACTGTACCCACCTTTGGGAAAAATGTAAATCAAATTTATTTTCTTAACTATAAGAAGCAGCAAAATCATTACAGACAAATTGAGTTCACTATTTATAATATTCAAAAGCATAATAGAGTTAAATAGCACTTAAATAATGTCCACCAGGATACAGAATCTGAGTGCTGCATGTTTCCAGGTTAATTTTATCTGAGTCACAGCTGGGGACACTAAGCATTCTTGATAGCAGTCTAGTTCAACAGCCTCTTCTACATTCTTGACCCCAATCACCTGGTGATGTAGGGGATCTCCAGATATTCCATCTGTGTCCTTTCATTGTCCCAGATTTTGACTGTGCTATTCTGCACCCTGTGGTTTGTGACCAATTAGTTGTCACTCTGGTTCTGCACTTTCAGAAAATTTCCATTTTACTCTTGGGCAAGAGGTGTCATTTTGATGAGGTTCATACCATATGTGAGCCAAAGGTTTCAAGAGAACTTCCTCTGCTCTCTTCTATATATACACCAATGTTCCTGTGCAATTATGAAAATATAGTTGGGATCTTTCACAATCTTCCTTCTTATTACCTGTGTTGGATCCATCTCAAGACTAAATCATAAATCTAACGCCTCTAGAATTCACTCACATCTCTCTATTTCACTCACTATTGTCCTAATCCAAGCTACTATTATCTCTTGCAACAGACAACTACATATCCATTGTGCCTGTCCCAGCCCTTATCTGTATCCCCTCATTCATAGCCAGATGCTGTTTTTGAAAGATGAATGTGACCTGTCCATTCTCTTTCCCTCACACCTCATTGATTCACATTCAGGTCATTCCAAGGCTTAGCACAGTGCTTAGTCCTTAGAGCCTTCAGTCCCTGGGGCTCCACACAGTCTTTGTTTCTGGCAGCCATTCTATTTGTAATGCTTTCCCTCCATACTCCTCCTGTGATTATTTCCTAATCATCCTACAGGTTCAACTGTCACATACACATGCAAGCCTTCTATGAGTCTCCACATGCTATCACAGTATCCTGTTGTCATTGTTGTTCAGTCACTCAGTCGTGTCCGACTCTTTGCGACCCCATGGACCAAAGCATGCCAGAATTCACTGTGCTTCAATATCTCCCAGTTTGCTCAAACTCATTTCTATTGAGTCGATGATACCATCCAACCATCTCATCCTTTATCGCCCTCTTCTTTTCTTGCCTTTAGTCTTTCCTAGCATCAGGGCTTTTCTGTGTATCATGTACTTTCCCTAATTAGCTCATCATTTAATTTCGGTTTATTATGTGTTTATTTCCCTCATTCAACTGTTAGTTACATGTGGTCAGGGCTGGATTCACTCACTACTGTATTCTTAGCATTCTTCACATACTGGCCTATAATACACTTCTGTTGAAAAAATTGCCTAAGAATTTTACCTTGCATAGAATACTTCTACCTCCATACTTCATACTAGTTCAGAAAGCAAATGTGAGAAATTCCTGTTGTCCCTTTTCTCCTGCAGTTAAGAGAAAATAGGAAGGTAGATTTTCAAAGTACAGAGTGAGCCTATATTGGGAGAGTGTGAGAGGATGCAATAATAATGTTAAAGCTGGTGAATTAGGGAATATGCTACAGTCCAGGAAATCAAATTGTGGCCCATGGAGTGGTGGCTGCGCAGGCGCAGGAGGGCCTAGAGGAGTTATCCCACGTTGAAGGTCAGGAACAGTGGCGGTAAGGAGATAACCTTCATCCAAGGTAAGGAGCAGCAGCTGTGCTTTGCTGGAGCAGCCGTGAAGAGATACCCCAAGTCCAAGGTAAGAGAAACCCAAGTAAGATGGTAGGTGTTGCAAGAGGGCATCAGAGGGCAGACACACTGAAACCATACTCACAGAAAACTAGTCAATCTAATCACACTAGGACCACAGCCTTGTCTAACTCAATGAACCCAACCCATGCCTGGGGGGCAACCCAAGACGGGCCGGTCATGGTGGAGAGGTCTGACAGAATGTGGTCCCCTGGAGAAGGGAATGGCAAGCCACTTCAGTATTCTTGCCCTGAGAACCCCATGAACAGCATGAAAAGGCAAAATGATAGGATACCAAAAGAGGAACTCCCCAGGTCAGTAGGTGCCCAATATACTAGTGGAGATCTGTGGAGAAATAACTCCAGAAAGAATGAAGGGAGGGAGCCAAAGCAAAAACAATACCCAGTTCTGGATGTGACTGGTGATAGAAGCAAGTTACGATGCTGTAAAAAGCAATATTGCATAGGAACCTGGAATGTCAGGTCCATGAATCAAGGCAAATTGGAAGTGGTCAAACAAGAGATGGCAAGGGTGAACGTCAACATTCTAGGAATCAGTGAACTAAAATGGACTGGAATGGGTGAATTTAACTCAGATGACCATTATGATGGTCAACAAAAGAGTCTGAAATGCAGTACTTGGATGCAGTCTCAAAAATGACAGAATGATCTCTCTTCATTTCCATGGCAAACCATTCAATATCACAGTTATCCAAGCCTATGCCCCAACCAGTAATGCTGAAGAAGCTGAAGTTGAACAGTTTTATGAAGACCTACAAGATCTTTTAGAACTAACACCCCCAAAAGATGTCCTTTTCATTATAGGGGACTGGAATGCAAAAGTAGGAAGTCAAGAAACACCTGGAGTAACAGGCAAATTTGGCCTTGGAATGCGGAATGAAGCAGGGCAAAGACTAATAGCGTTTTGCCAAGAAAATGCACTGCTCATAGCAAACACCCTCTTCCAACAATACAAGAGAAGACTCTACACATGGACATCACCAGATGGTCAACACCGAAATCAGATTGATTATATTCTATGCAGCCAAAGATGGAGAAGCTCTATACAGTCAACAAAAACAAGACCAGGAGCTGACTGTGGCTCAGATCATGAACTCCTTATTACCAAATTCAGACTGAAATTGAAGAAAGTAGGGAAAACCACTAGCCCATTCAGGTCAACCACTAGCCCATTCAGGTATGACTTAAATCAAATCCCTTATGATTATACAGTGGAAGTGAGAAATAGATTTAAGGGCCTAGATCTGATAGATAGATTGCCTGATGAACTATGGAATGAGATTCGTAACATTGTGCAGGAGACAGGGATCAAGACCATCCCCATGGAAAAGAAATGCAAAAAAGAAAAATGGCTGTCTGGGGAGGCCTTACAAATAGCTGTGAAGAGAAGAGAAGCAAAAAACAAAGGAGAAAAGAAAAGATATAGGCATCTAAACTCAGAGTTCCAAAGAATAGCAAGAAGAGATAAGAAAGCCTTCTTCAGCAATCAGTGCAAAGAAATAGAGGAAAACAACAGAATGAGAAAGACTTGAGATCTCTTCAAGAAATTAGAGATACCAAGGGAACAGTTCATGCAAAGATGGGCTCGATAAAGGACAGAAATGGTCTGGACCTAACAGAAGCAGAAGATATTATGGAGAGGTGGCAAGAATACACGGAAGAACTGTACAAAAAAGATCTTCACGACCCAGATAATCATGATGATGTGATCACTAATCTAGAACCAGACAGCTTGGAATGTGAAGTCAAGTGGGCCTTAGAAAGCATCACTACGAACAAAGCTAGTGGAGGTGATAGAATTCCAGTTGAGCTGTTTCAAATCCTGAAAGATGATGCTGTGAAAGTGCTGCACTCAACATGCCAGCAAATTTGGAACACTCAGCAGTGGCCACAGGACTGGAAAAGGTCAGTTTTCATTCCAATCCAAAGAAACGCAATGCCAAAGAATGCTCAAACTACCACACAATTGCACTCATCTCACATGCTAGTAAAGTAATGCTCAAAATTCTCCAAGCCAGGCTTCAGCAATACGTGAACCGTGAACTCCCTGATGTTCCAGCTGGTTTTTGAAAAGGCAGAGGAACCAGAGATCAAATTGCCAACAACCGCTGGATCACGGAAAAAGCAAGAGAGTTCCAGAAAAACATCTATTTCTGCTTTCTTGACTATGCCAAAGCCTTTGACTGTGTGGATCACAAGAAACTGTGGAAAATTCTGAAAGAGATGGGAATACCAGGCCACGAGACCTGCCTCTTGAGAAATCTGTATGCAGGTCAGGAAGCAACAGTTAGAACTGGACATGGAACAACAGACTGGTTCCAAATAGGAAAAGGAGTACGTCAAGGCTGTATATTGTCACCCTGCTTATTTAACTTCTATGCAGAGTACATCATGAGAAACGCTGGACTGGAAGAAGCACAAGTTGGAATCAAGATTGCTGGGAGAAATATCAGTAACCTCAGATATGCAGATGACACCACCCTTATGGCAGAAAGTGAAGAGGAGCTAAAAAGCCTCTTGATGACAGTGAAAGAGGAGAATGAAAAAGTTGGCTTAAAGCTCAACATTCAGAAAACGAAGATCATGGCATCCGATTCCATCACTTCATGGGAAATAGATGGGGAAACAGTGGAAACAGTGTCAGACTTTATTTTTTTAGGCTCCAGAATCACTGCAGATGGTGACTGCAGCCATGAAATTAAAAGACGCTTACTCCTTGGAAGAAAAGTTATGACCAACCTAGACTACATATTCAAAAGTAGAGACATTACTTTACTGACTAAGGTCCATCTAGTCAAGACAATGGTTTTTCCAGTGGTCATGTATGGATGTGAGAGTTGGACTGTGAAGAAGGCTGAGCGCCGAAGAATTGATGCGTTTGAACTGTAGTGTTGGAGAAGACTCTTGAGAGTCCCTTGGACTGCAAGGAGATCTAACCAGTCCATTCTGAAGGAGATCAACCCTGGGATTTCTTTGGAAGGAATGATGCTGAAGCTGAAACTCCAGTCCTTTGTCCACCTCATGCGAAGAGCTGACTCATTGGAAAAGACTCTGATGCTGGGAGGGATTGGGGGCAGGAGGAGAAGGGGACGACTGAGGATGAGATGGCTGGATGGCATCACTGACTCGATGGACATGAGTCTGAGTGCACTCCAGGAGATGGTGATGAACAGGGAGGCCTGGCGTGCTGCGATTCATGGGGTCTCAAAGAGTCGGACACGACTGAGAGACTGAATTGAACTGGAACTAATGAAGGAAGGGAATGCTGTTGTTCAGTCACTAAGTTTTGTCCAACTTTTTGCAACCCCATGGCCTGCAGCACGCCAGGCTTCCCTGTCTTTCACCATCTCCCGGAGTTTACCCAAGTTCATGACCATTGAATCAGTGATGTCATCCAACCATCTTATCCTCTGTCACCCTCTTCTTTGCATTTTTTCTTCCCTTGAATCGTGTGTGCGAGCAGGCACTTTTAAGTTTTTAAAAAATGGAGAGAATTGAATGAATCAGAACTCTTAGTGCCCAGCCCATTTACAACTTGAGGACTCTGTTTATTAAAGACAGGCTCTTGGACAACATTTTTCAGAACTGTGTCTCAAAAACACTTGTGTTTCATGAAAAGGCAAGGAAAAATATCTTCTTCCTCTTTTCCTGAAGGAGAAGATATTTTCATAAGAGTGTTTTATGTACATTATAGAAAATTGTTGGATTTACTCCAGGTAAATTATTCATCATTTTTTCCCTTGGCAAAGCTGAGATTTTAAAGTAATGGCTAAGTTTTTGCTTCATCTCCATAATATAACTTTTAAAATGTTTCCAGTAATGTTTTAAAATATGTTTCAGAATTTATGTCAGCAATAACAGCTACTCAGAAAATTATTGAAATTCTTAAATGTATTTTGAATAATAAGCCATCCATTCTTTCGCAATTACAGGTTTACTGTCTAGTAGAAAAATATAATTTAAAAAGTGTTACCTATGCATGAGCTTAATTTCCCCAGGTCTCAACTGTCTGTGGTTTACATTAGCAATATTGACTTGAGATCCATGGACATTTACCTACAACATGTCATGGAAGTCCTTAGGATCTTGCATATTTCCCCTTAAATATTTATTCATTATTCATGTGCAAAGATTTTTTTTTAAGGCCCCAAGAGATTTCTTATTTGCCTGTTATGTGTGCAGCTATCTCGCTGAATACTGTTCTGCCAGCTCCCTGGTAGCTTGACCACTGTTCAGCAGGCAGTGCAGTGCTCTCCTTGGCAGAGTTAGGACCATTCTGAGTACAGTGTTTTCATCTCAATGGGCATCTCCACCATACTGTTAGGCACTGTGGATGCTGCCTTAGGACAAGTCGTCTTCAACAGGCACTGCCATTACTGTACTGAGTACCATGGTCTCAGTCTCTGCTGCTACTGCAGCTGTTTTCCCCTTTGTGCCCCAATGAAATGCCTTGAGACAGCAGTGGGTCTAAAGCTAATTTGCTCTACTGCTGGAAACGTGCAGAAGAAGGCATCTTTCCCCTCATAATACATCCTATTATATTTAGAAGAACTTGTGCCAGGTACATTGTCTTACATAGTTTTAGGCAGATAATCTTTCCTCTACTTATTTTGTCTTATTTTCACTATCATATACTTTTTTCTATAGTTCTCAAGCTATAGTTCTATAGTTCTCAAGTTCATAATCTCATTAGAGATTATGCTGTGGTACAAACCTCAGCATACTAGCTCTGATCACAATCTTAATACAAAATAGTTTTGGTTGTAGCAGATCACATTGTTTTTGTTGAGTCTGACTCTTTGCGACCCCATGGACTGCAGCATATCAGGCCTCCCTGTCCTTCACCATCTCTCAGAGCTTGCTGAAACTCATGTCCATCAATTCGGTGATGCCATCCAAACATCTTGTCCTCTGTCATCCCCTTCTCCTCCGGCCTCAATCTTTCCCAGCATCAAGGTCTTTTCTAATGAGTCAACTCTTCACATCAGGTGGCCAAAGTATTGGAGTTTCAGCTTCAGCATCAGTCCTTCTGATGAATATTCAGGACTGATTTCCTTTAGGATTGACTGGTTCCATCTCTTTGCAGTCCAAGGGACTCTCAAGAGTCTACTCCTTACCACAGTTCAAAAGCATCAATTCTTTGGCGTTCAGCCTTCTTTATGGTCCAACTCTCACATCCCTGCATGACTACTGGAAAAACCATAGCTTTGATTACACAGATATTTGTTGGCAAAGTAATGTCTCTGCTTTTTAATATAGTGTCTAGGTTTCTCATGGCTTTTGTTCCAAGGAGCAAGCAGCTTTTAATTCCATGGCTGCAGTCACCATGTGCAGTGATTTTGGAGCCTTGTTTCCCCATCTATTTCCCATGAAGAGATGGGACCGGATGCCATGATCTTAGTTTTTGAATGTTGAATTTTAAGCTAGCTTTTTCACTCTCCTGTTTCATCAAGAGGCTCTTTAGTTCCTCTTCACTTTCTGCTATAAAGGTTGTGTCATCTGTGCATCTGAGGTTGAATTCTCTCCCAGCAGTCCTGATTCCAGCTTGTGCTAGCCAGGCTGGCATTTCACATGCTATACTCTACATGTAAGTTAAATAACCAGGGTGACAATATACAGCCTTGATGTACTCTTTTCCCAGCTTTGAAAGCGGATCATGATATGTATGTTTTCAAATCCTTTGAATCAGTTAATGAGCATCTCCAAACTCTACCACAATTATAATCAATGTGCAGAAAGAATAACATTTTAGAGAGCTCTCTTCAAAATTATTGTGATAAGAATACTGACTTGAAATATCTTATTCTCCCCAAAAGACAATATTGATTAAAAAAAAAAAGACATAAGGTAATGTAATGTGGAACACACCACACAAAAGTAAATAGATTAATTAATTAAAACCACAACCTAATGTATCTTATAACACAATTAATTTCAAGTAAACAGATCTTCAAAATCAAATTAGGATGACTGTTGTGTCTGTGGTTTGTTTACCACCATTGAAAATCTTAGTTCAATTGCAAGGATAAAAATAGCATGTAATATATATTATGAAATACATTATACAAATTGTTAGACAATATTTTCATTGATTATTGCACTCACTATCAACAGCTCAAGGTACATTTTCCTAAAAATGAAAAAATAAACTACAGTTTGTAATTTAAAATAATCTAAAAATATTAATGAAATTTTCTTGATCTGTAGATAGGATGGAAAAATCTGACCTCAGGATTGATTCTGATAGCATTAAGAACTAAGTTAAAAAGATTGGCAATAACTAACTCATGATGACTTAAGTGACTACCCAGACTTAGGCCAAACTTCACAAAAGAACATGAAGCTTCTCCACAAGTCTGCCTTCACCTGACAGCAGCTGCAAATTTGGGGATTCCCAGACACCCACAGTCCTGGCCAGCTGGCTTCAAATTTGAGAGTTTCTTCTGTCTCTTCAGTTCATAATGCACTGAAATGACTCACTGAAGATGCTGACAGTACTATACTTAACAAATGCAGTTTCATTGTAGCAATGAGGATACAAATCAGTATCTACCAAAAGAAAAGATCCCTGGGGTGTCTCTTCTAGAGATATGTAGAGATTTTATTGAGGTTTCATTATGTAGACATGATTGATCAAATCTTTGGCTGTGTCACTGACTCTGTCTATATTCTCTTTCATTCCCTGGATGTTGTGCTGATATGAAGTGGCTCAAAGTCCCAACCTTTTAGCCATGTGATCTTTCTGCCAGTGCTCATCTTGATAGCATCATTCAGAATAAACTACCTAGGAGCCCACACTGAGTCACCTCATTAACATGAACTACTTACTAAATAGAAAAACAACAATATTCTATCACTTGGGAAATCCACCAAATTTAGAGACTCCCTTTCAGCAACCTGAGACAAAGGCCAACCAAATTCTTTATTGTACAATAGAAAATCTGACCATGACATTTCTTTGTTTTGTTTAACCTTTCTTTTTCAAATTTCTTTTAGCCGGTGATTAAAGAAGACCTCTTGATTTATGGCAATTTACTCTATTCTTGTGGATTTTAGTAAAAATTTGTATTAAACTGCCCCAGACATTCTTTTTGACCTTTCCATTACAATTTCATTATCTTATTCCAATCAGAACATTATATAAATCTGTGTTTCCCTAGCTGTTACATTTTCAACATTTATGCAACAAACAAACTGAAAGAAAACCACATTACAGCATGCCGTAATTACACTTTTGAAAGCTAATGACAAAAATAAAATCTTGAAAGCAGTCAGGGTTAAATAATATAATACTTGTAGGGGAAAGTCAATTCAAATGATATCTGATTTCTCATCTGAAACCATGGAGGCCAGAAGGAAGTGGCATGATATTTTTTATGTGCTGAAATAAAATAATTGTCAACCATGGGTTCTATATTTGCTGAAATTATCTTTCGGGAGTGAAAGAATAAACATTTTCTTATAAAGAAAAGTTGAGAGAATTTGCAAATAGCAGTCTTACTCTTAAAAACTGGCTAAAGGATTTCTTCTAGTTGTATTACATGGGTTCACACAATATACTGTTTCTTGAGCTTTTATATGAGTACTTCTATAAAATACTTCTTATAAGTTTATAAATGAGGATGTAAATGTATGATTTATGTCATGTTTGATTATTGAAATTAAAATAAAATTCCATGTGATTCTTATAGCAGCATTTAAAACTGAGTAAAGTAAAAGGAGTTAAATGGAAGTGAGTTTTCCACCTTGATTTGAAGTTACCAGACTATTATTTGCCACATGTTGCTTTATTAAAAGCTTCATTTTCATTTTAGATTTGAAGGATTTGTTAACAAAAGAAACTACTCATTACACACAAGATAAATAATTTCAATATTTAATAGAAGATTCTTTAACTTAATTTCAATATGCAGTCATTACAAGGAAAGAAATAGAAACAAAAGAGAGAGATAATAGCTTATACATCACCACTTTGGGCTGACACTTATATTTAGATTTTAATAGCACTGGGAAGCCCCATGTAACAACAGTCTGGGGTCCCAATTGTAAAAAGGATCCCAGGCAGTGCATTTACCTCTATGATGAGACTTCAAATTATAGTTTTGGAGGCTCCCATAAACTAATATTATCATCAGTTTGCATGTGAAATGCAGCTCTGGTTTTTCTTGAACTTTTACAATGCTATTAGTTTCACCTTGTGAGTCATAAGACTTCTTAGACCCTGGCTGGGGCTGGTGGCCAGGCCCCTAGGGGTTTAAGAGATTCCTAGACCCACTTCCTTTATTATCCAAAGTGTGGCCTGACATAATTGGTGTGCTTGCATGCAGGCACTTAGTCCAGGTAGGTCAGAAGTCAGTCAGAAGTCCACTCTCCCACTTCTGAAGCTTGAACAAGGTTTGTTTTTGTTCAGTTGCTCAGTTGCGATGCATGTGTGTATTATAATATACAGGGATGGTAAGTAATTGGTGAGTTTTATCAGAAAAATGATGTATTGTGGCTCACATTAAAACAAAACTTATGCTGCTGAGTGGATAATTAATTCCCTGGGGATAAGGGACACACACACACACACACACACACACACACACACACACACACACACACACACACACACATACATACTTTGGAAGTTGTTACAGTGATCTATAGGGACACACATACACATACACACACTTTGGAAGTTATTACAGTGATCTATGTGAAAAGCATCTTGACAGGGTTATAGTGTTAAAGTTGATGGGAAATGGTAGATTATGGATATCTTAAAAGTAGTACTATGAATATTTGGTGGTCTGGACAGTCTAACAAGTTAGCAGGGCTCCCCAGGTGGCTCAGTGATAAAGGAATATGTCTGCCAATGCAAGAGATGTGGCTTCCATCCCTGGGTCAGGAAGATTCCCTGGAGAAGGGAATGGCAATTTACTCCGGTATTCTTGTCTGGAGAATCCCATGAACAGAGGAGCCTAGTAGGCTACAGTCCATGGGGTTGCAAAGAGTCAGACATGACTGAGTGACTGAGCACACACACATGTCTTAAAGATGAATATTTGGCGATATATTGAATAGGGAGGTGAGTTTCAAGAAAAAGAAAAGGATGACCTTAAGAGTCTTGATCTAAGCCAAAATATGTCATTGCTCTTTATCCAAATTGAAAGTCTATGATAAAATCTTATTAATGACTCTTCAATGACACTTAGATATAGAGCTATATAGAACTTTTAAAATATGTAAATCAAGACTACAGAGTATAAAATAAAACAGGAATATATATAATTTTTTTTTGTCTCATGAATCACATAATGACTTCAGAACCATGAGGCAGGGTAGCATCACAGGAATAGCTGAGTACAGAGAGAAGAGAAATGCTATAAAGACTAACTCTGATGACACCCAAAGTTAATCAACCATGAAGATGAGAGTTACAGAGAAAAACAGACTGAAAAGGACCAACTAATGAAGTATGATAATTGAGAAAGAAGCATTCTGGAATCTAACTTTTGGGGAAAAAAATATTTTGAGAATAAATTGTCAATCTCCTATTATAAATGATGCTGGAAAAGCAAATGATGTGACTGGGACTGACAATTTTGTTAATCTGCATCTCATTGTCAGGTCTAAGAATAAAGTCAATGTCCATAAATCTCTATGAGATGATTTAATCCTATAATGATTGAATGATAGATCCTATGTTGATAAGATGTATGAAATCCAGTACAGCTGAAAGAATATAAAGCCATTTCCTGTCCATTCCCCTGCCTGTATCCTGTACACCTCTTCTCTCTTTAGGCTTTGGTGTTGCAATCAGAAAATATATGAAATGTCTTAATTCATAGGCTGATTCTGAGGTAAATACAATAATGACTTTCTGTTCTTCATTGAGAATCTTTTAAAATCAAAGCAATAGTGCAACAAAGAGAATGAAGGATGCTGTCAAGGGCACAGTGCTATACACTTGATCCTCCACATCTGCTGTGCCTGAGCAAAGTGCTGTGAGAAAACTATCAACAGAAAATGCAGCAGCAGCCACACAATTCTGGGGCTAAATGTTCCACCAAAAATCTATCATTTCTCCTTGACAGAGATTCAGGTACTGTGAAGATGCAAAGATCCTGTCTCAGTGGAATTAGATCATGCCTGATAAATGATGACTGGTTAATGGTAACTGTATGCATCAAACTATAGATCTAAGAAGTGAATTAAAACATCACTCAAGCAGATCAGTCAGAAGATCAAAGATGGATGACTTCCCACACCTCTTTTCTATTGATACATTGATTCTGGGTAGACTGTTTCCAAGAATGTGATTTATACAAAAAAATACAGCAGAAGTAGAGTTAATATCTTATCTCAAAAACACAATGATATTGTGTCAATTGGAAAACATGACTCTGGATACTGTCTACAATAGAAAGCAAAAAAAATTAAAAAGTTAATTTCAATTTCAACTTAAAAATGGCAGAAAGTCATAAGGATGATGAAAGCTCAAGATCATAGACTGAGGTAAAAAGATAACAGAGTTACAAAAGGAAAAATTGTATGAACAATAAAATTATAAAAGGAAAATGTATGCTGATTGTGCTAAAAAAACTAGGACATAGTATAAAAAGAGTGTCAGTACATTATAGCAAAAATAAATATAAATTTTAATTAAAATTAAAATTAAAAATTAAAATTAAAATAAAATTAAAAAAATTAAAATAATAGTGAACAAAATCTATAATCACTGAGTCTCAGTGATTATAACAAAGAGATGATAGTAGTTATGAGTTAGAGGTCTTTCCATAAATGATCAAACATTATTATAAACTTTCATGGTAGAAAAATTTGACCTAAAGAATATTATGTTAAAAATGCAGTTTCCAATTAACATAAATATTATTCCAAAAATTAATGACTCAGAAATTTTATCTTACAGGATTTTATAGTTTTAAGAAGGAAAACAAGGTACATATCATAAGCATCTCTTTGTGACTCCGTGAATCACAGCACACCAGGCCTCCCTGTCCATCACCAACTCCCAGAGTTCACTCAAATTCACATCCATGGAGTCGGTGATGCCATCCAGCCCTCTCATCCTCTGTTGTCCCCTTCTCCTCCTGCCCCCAATCCTTCCCAGCATCAGAGTCTTTTCCAATTAGTCAACTCTTTGCATGAGGTGGCCAACATATTGGAGTTTCAGCTTCAGCATCAGTCCTTCCAATGAACACCCAGGGCTGATCTCCTTCAGAATGGACTGGTTGGATCTCTTTGCAGTCCAAGGGACTCTCAAGAGTCTTCTCCAACACCACAGTTCAAAAGCATCAATTCTTTGGCTCTCAGTTTTCTTTGCAGTCCAACCCTCACATCCATACATGACCACTAGAAAAGCCATAGCCTTGACTAGATGGACCTTTGTTGGCAAAATAATATCTCTGTTTTTCAATATACTATATAGGTTGATCATAAGCATACATACACATACACTGACATACACACATATAAGCTGTCTGAGACTTGGATCGAAATTTATATTTTAAAAATAAGGTGGGGGTGACAGTACAAAATTGATTGCTTATAACCAATAATCCAAACAATAAACCAATTGCTTATAACATAATCCAATTAATACTTAATATATTTTACAATTAAATATAAATATGAAAGTATAAATATGAATCCATTTATTACCTAATGAATTACATTTCTGTCACTTGATCATGGAAATTACCCTTTTTATTCAGCTCATACTTATTGCTGTTTTTATGCAGTCTGTCCTCATTAAATAAGAGTATCTACTGTGTACATCCAAATTTATGGCTTGTTGGGTAAGATGTAACTTTTTCATGATGGGCAACTCAGGTTGCCTTGTGGCTTGTTGTCACCTGAGAAATGTTTGGTCTCTGCTGGGGCTTAGCATTACATCTCAAAAGGAGAAGAATTAACTGCAAGGGATAGATCGCTTTGCTCCAAAACCTGAAAAGGGTCAGTACTGTGCTATGATTCACCTGTGTGTCTTTTCTAAGGCTCCATGGCATTTCTATCTACCATAGAAACTTCAGGCAGCACTGAATCTACTGAGTCATAAGGCCCAAGGGTCCGAGTAGCTTTCACCGCAATATAGAACTGACGCAGCTACTGTCTTGTTGTGGGAGACCTCAAAACCATCTGCTTCCCATACTCAAAAATGTATTATGGGAGTGTGCCTAAAAAAATTATATGTTGCCTGGAAGATGCAAAGAGGCCACATGGCATTATTAGTTGTAGAAGAAGAGTTAGTAACATATATTTTTTTTCTTTTGAAGGAATATCACAACATGCCCTATTCTGAGTGTCAATAAACCACAGCCTGTGAACCAAACCAAGTTTACTGCCTATTTTGTAATGAAAGCTACTGGAGAAACAGCCAAATTCATTTCTTCACATATTACCTGTGGCTATTTCATGTCATAACAGCAGATTTGAGTAGTTATGATAGAGATGTATGGCTAAACCTAAAATATTTGCTATTTCCCTTTTAAAAAATAGTGTGTCAAACCCTGTCCAAAACTGTTGGACACTGAGAAATTTCATCAACTGACAAGACATTGTATTTTATGTATTTATTTCCTTCATTCTGACATCCATGTGTCAAATCAACGTATCTATTATAATTGCTACTTTCAGCTCATCAGGGTGCAATCAGCATGATATCATCAATTTAATGAACCAATTTGATAATCTGTGAACTAGAGATATATAATTTCTTATGACTAGATTATGCTACAGGTCTGGTCTGTTGAAATAACCTGAGGCACAATAGAGAAGGTATATTGCTGGACTTCAGAACTGAAAGCAAAATGTTTCTGATGATATTTACTTCCAGGTATAGAGAAGAAGATGTTGTTGAGTTCAGTAGCTGTATACAAGCACTGGAGGATGTGTTCTTTACTGAAGCAATGCAACTATATCTGAAACAGCAACTTCAGTTGAAGTCACCACCTTTTAAATTCATAATATTTCACCATCACTATTTGAAATACATCTCTTTTGTGTACAGTTAAAATAGGCACACTAAATGTGAAGTAATAGGACCACTACTCCCTGCCTCTTTCAAGACCTTAGTAGTGGCACTAATCTCTAATTTTCCCAGGAATTCAAGCCTTCTTTGATTTACTATTTTGGTAGGTTGAGGAAGTTCTTTTGACTTCTGTTGGCTTTTTGCTACAAGATTAGCTTCATGATACACATCAAGGAACTAATACAAGATTTTGACAGTTGATATGTATTTATTCCTATTAAGCATTTTAGAACTTGGATTATCATGAGATAGGACCAAGGAGGCATTCAGATCACTGAGAGACAAACCTTAGATGAAATTTAGAGAGATCGCCTAAATATAATCTGCTCTTTGTCCGACTAGTGGACCACAGTGGTGTTTTGGTATTTAAAAATTTGTGTAAATTAGAGATAGCTTACAACAATTTAAAAAATGTTTAATTATTTTCCATTCTCCAGTACTCAGTGCTATGGTCTGAACAATAAACTCCCCCTAATTCCCATGTTGGAAGCTCTAAACTCAGCATGATGGCGTTTGGAGGTGGGCCTTTGGGAGATTATTATGTTTAAATGAGGTCACAACGGTGGGGCCCTCACGATAGGGTTAATACCCTGACAAGGGTCCAGAGCTTGTTCACTCTCTGCCATGTGAAGACACAACCAGATTGTAGCCATCTATCACCAAAGAAGAGAGTCCTCACCACAAAGAGATCACACTAGTACCTTGATCTTGAACTTCCAGTTGCCAAAATTATGAAAAATAAATAAATTTCTGTTGCTTCAGCCACTCAGTCTGTGGTATTTTTTTATGGCAGTCCAAGCTGACTAAGATAGATTTTGGTACTGGGAGTGGGGTGCTATAGTAATAAATATCTGAAATGCGGACATTGCTTTGAAACTGGGTAATGGATGGAGGCTAGAAAGGTTCAAGGTCATGCTAGAAATATCCACATTATGAGCAGTTCTAGTGAGTTCTCAAACAGAAACAAGGAACGTGTTATTGGAAACTAAAGGAAAGGTGGTATTTGTAATAAAGAGTCAATGAATTTGCCAGAACAATGTTGTAGCATTTTGTGGAAGACAGGGTGCATAAGTGATGAAATTAGATATTTAGCTGAGGACATTTCTAAGCAAAGTGCTGAAGAAGTACCTTGATTCCTCCTGACCACTTATATAAAATGTGGGAGGACAGAGATGAATTAAAATATAAATTATTAAATTAAAAGGAACCAGAAATTGATGAATGGAAAAACTTTCAGCTATTCAATTGAAAAAAATGAGAAAACATGTTCTCAGAACATCAACTAGACTATTGCTTGATAAAGAGCTTATGGGATTATAGACGCAGAAACACTACCAGTTTGAACTAGAGGCACAGATGGAGTAAGATGAAAGAAAGAATCTTGGAGTTGACTCGGCAGCTTGTTAATGGGAATGAAAACTGATGAGAATAAATATGGTCTTCAGCTGCATTGCAGGGTCTTCAGCTATGACTGTGATCACAAAGAAGGACTTCTGCTCAAATGTAGACTATGTTAACATTCAGTAAACCTGAATGGAGTCATACAAGACTTCATTAAATGTCTTGTTATATGTATGGATCAAATATTTGTTTAAAAAATTATATAAGAAACAAACTACAACAACAGAAATACTTTTTAAAATGGTACAACTCAATCAGAGTCCAGTGACATTTTAATTCTCTATCTTAAATCACCGATACTAAGAAATTCAGGAAGCAAATATGTGCTCAGACTCAGAGGAGCAATAATATGGATAGGACAGATATTACACATGGAAAAGAAAAGGTAACCAGTCTACAGGAACTCACATACATTCTTGGATAATTGATTTTAATGGCTGAGCAAAAGAAAACTTTTAAGTAAAATATTTTTTATAGTTAGAAAAAATATTTTGATTTTTTTGGTAAAAATTTGCGACCCAAGTATTTAAAAAATTAAAGTATACATTTTAGAATAAATGTTTTAAAATCATGTCAGAAGTTGTTGTAAGTTTATATAATAAAACCTTTTCTAGATAATGTCACATCATACTTTCTTAGGTTCTTGACCTTATCTTTGTGCTTTAGAGTAACTACTTCCTCTACTTTTGACATTTTAAATAAATGGAGATATTTTAAATAAATGGGAATTAATAACACAGTAAACCAGTTGACATACACAATATTTCTTCCTTACTCCGTACAGATGTGGTTTAATATGTTTCAATATAAAAGCCAAATGGCATTAAACTAAGTTTAATTCTTATGCTCTTCATTTGAAGGTAAGACTTTCAATCTATTGATACTTAAATACAAGTTTAAAAATGTCAATAATTCTGAAATTGAGACTAATATGTTACTTGGTGGTGTTGCAAAAGGTTTAACTGATCACAAGTTAGAAATTAAAATCGGATGTCATTTTCTTTAGCAATTTTATTTTTAATGCCACCAAGAAATGAATAAAATGTTGTGTTTCCCTATTTAACACTATAGGAGGAAAAAGGTTAACATCAGAACGAAACTATACCAGTAGTGTCTATAGTTGCTAATATTACTTCATGGAAGAGATCTTTTTCATCAAATTTTAAACAAATTTTACTAAATTTCTATTTTGTAATGACTTTGAAACAACTAACACATACACAGAAAAAAACTCTTTAAATATTTTTATTCCTCCTCCAATATTTAATGTGTTCTCTCTCTTTTTTTAAAATAATTGAAGTATAATTAATTTGTAATGATGTTAGTTTTGGGTGTACAGCAAACTGATTCAATTATATTTACATGTGTATATACATACATAAATTATTACAAAATACTGAGTGTAGTTCCTTGTACTACACAGTAGGAACTTGTTGTTTATCTGTTTCTCACATACTAGTGTGTATCTGTTAATCCCAAACTCCGAATTTATCCCTACACCCCCTTCCCATTTGGTAACCATTAGTTTGTTTTCTATGTCTGTGGATCTATTTTGTAAATAAGTTCATTTGCATCATTTTTTTAAGATTCCACATATAAGTGAAATCATATGATATTTGTTTTAGTATGATAATCCTAGGTTCATGCAAGTTGTTCTAAATATCCCATTGTATATACATACCAATCTCCTTTATCCATTCATCTAACAACGGACATTTAGGTTGCTTCAATGTCTTGGCTATTATAAATGGGTTCCCTTATTAATAAAAAATTCAAAGAAACCAATTTTAGAAGAAGACAGTGTTAAATATCTGTATAACTCCATCATCTGTTTATGAGCAACTTCATTACAGTTTTTGAATCTGGAAGCTACCTGTTAAGAGACATGAGTGAAGTAGGATTAGTGAGGAAATCAGGAGAACATGGTGAGATGAAACATGAGGAATCACAGGAAAAAGCTCAGATACCAGTTTCTGCTCTGCTACTTCTTAGCTATGTAATTTTGCATATTGTCCATTTTCTTTATTTTATTTAACTGGTGACTGCTGTAGAATACTTTTTGTCCTATCTCACAGGGTTTTTCAGATGGCTGCTATAAGGGTTCATGAAAATTTATATGCAAATTGCAACATAATTTGAAAATCACTCAATATTTTATACAAACAAAATTAATATTATTATTTAAATCTTATATATTTTTGGTGACATAGTGAATACATAGAAGTAAATCATGTGCCCCAGAACAAAGCTATTGGTGTTATCAGATTAATTGTGAAATCTAATTAGGTAAAGGAGGAACTTGTTTTAAATTATGTCAAAGAAATTTCATTAAGAAGGAAGCACATCATTAGGGTGATTGCATATGTTGTTATCAAGACACTAAAAAGACCCAAGAAACAAGAATGTTTCAGGATGCTCTTATTTTTGACTTGCATACCTGAATAGCTGGCAGGTTTGGTTTAGTATGTAATATTAAACAGAGCAAGAAATAAATTTACTTTCGAATTCTTACTTAGCCACTTACCATCTATGTGACCTTGAGGGAAATTACTCTGCTTTGAAGTTCAATGTTTTTAAATCTCTAACATAGAGATGATAGCAAGACTAACAATAATACTAGTAACATGAGGAGCTAACACTGAGTGTTGGTTGATTGCAGGAGGTACTGTACCCAATGCTTTCTGTAGGGAATAATCATATTTAGGCTTGCTATAGAGAATAAAGAATATTTTATGTGTAAAAGATTTACTATTTTCTGAAAATTTTATGTGCTAAACAAAAGACAGGAACATTTATTTTTATCAATTTGAGATAAAGGGCTATGTTATTTGGTTTTGGGGTAAATAGATCATTTGAATTCTGACTCTGAGATAAACTAGGTTGTTTTAAAATACTTAACCTCTGTAAGCTTCATTTTTCCTGCTTCCAAAAGATGAATGCATGTGTGTGTTAAGTCACTTCAGTTGTGTCCAACTCTTTGCAACCGTATGGACTGTAGCCCCCAAGCTCCTCTGTCCATGGGATTCTCCATGCACGAATACTGGAGTGGGTTGCCATTTCCTTCTCCAAGGGATCGTCCCAACACAGGGATAAAACCTGCACCTCTGATGTTTCCTGAATTGGCAGGCTTTTTTTTTTTTTTTTTTTAATCACTAGCACTATCTGGGATGCCCCAAACATGAATAATAGCATCTAAATTAAAATGCTTTAAAATAACTTTTATAATGCTGTTTTTTCATAATACTGTTTTTTCACAATACTGTCATTAAGAGTCGAAATAAATATTTGCATTTTATGTAAATTAGTGTATTTTTCAGGTTCAAGATTGTGAAGCACTTTGGAAAAAAGTCAAATATTGATCAGCGTTGTACTGTGTCTGGTCTTATTTAGGAAAGTTCTGAAATACAATGTTTTTCCTTTAATGTGATGAATTGCTTAGGAAGGGTAGTTTCACTTGAAATCAATAGTACTTGGTTTTCAATTCATTTTTTCACATTTGACATTAAAAATAGATTTTTTATTTGTCAATTCATTCTTTAGTGATTTATCCAACTCACAAACACAGGTATTTCAAAAAATCTTTATGAATGATCTGGGGGAAAATCAAGATAATTTTTGACTTAATATTCATTCTTTCCTATTCCAAAATAAGATATTATTTTCAATAAAAGTTATGAAATTATTAAAAATAGAGCACATGATACATATTGAGGTATACTCAGGTGGCACTCAGTCATTTGAATATCTCAGAGGTCCAGATTCAAGTGTAAGCAAGAGATAAGCTCAATCAATGCCTGATTTCAGTATTGGAAAGCCATCTGCAGTGCTCCAAGTTTTGAACGATGGTTTTTAGTTTGTGTGTACAGGATGGGCTCACTTGGCTAATAAAGAAAAAATGTGGTGAGGAGTGAAATCACCTTTATAGTTTAGAAAATGAAATTAGAAATAAAAGATTTAGGTCATTTGGATACATACTGTTACAGAGTATTCTACTACATGCTATTCAAAAAAAAAAAAAAAAAAGGTAGAGAAAAAAAGTACTGAGAAGTAAATCAAATATAGACCTGGTGTTTACCCTTGAGAATTTTCTTTTAGAGATAGACAACATTTGTGCTGACACCAAAAATAAAATATTTAAAAGATGAGGACATGTGGGCAGTCAGGCAATCCTGGAAATAATTTCAAAGATGTTTCCTCTGGCCCCAAATGTGCATGTGAGTTTAGTGATATGTCACTATTGATGTAGTAGGCTATTAGTCAAAGTGAATTGACTGAGGTCTGGATCAACAGAAAGACAATTTCCAAAAGGGGAAATGCACATCCAAGCATTACCCTTTCTGATTTTTTCCCCACGTTTTGTAGTTCTAAAATGTTTCCAAAGTCTTATATCTATGTTTCTCTCAGAACCTATCTACCCTGAAATTTATTTCCTGTTTTTTATGCTGACTGCTTCCCTAGGTTTATCAAGTCAGGGGATTTCCTATCAATGTGTTATTCATTTTTAAAACAAGTGCTTGTTACTTTTTCCTATTTGTGGGATTCTGAGCCAGAAATTTAAAGTTAAATAAGATACAGTCCTTGTCCTATCAAACTCAGAGTCTTATTATTTTCACCAAAGGGTAGAAAGTCATTTGAGATACAGAGAAGGGAGTCAGAGAAGTCTTTACAAAGAAGAGAAATTTTTAATGCTGTTTGATAATTAAGTAAGACTCCTTGGGAAGAGCATTCTGAAGAAAAATACATTTTAAAAGTGTCCAAGCTTAAAATTCATTATTTATGAAGTACCTGTGAAACTGGAAGTAAATTTAATACAGTTGGAACACAGGATTTTTGAGGAGAAGCAGGAAATAAAGTCTAAAATAAGTTCACATCATATATTAGCTTGTTATGGCTACTGTAAAATATTATTACAAACATAATGAAACAACACAGATTTATTATTTTATAATCCTGCAGTTCAGAAGTTTGACAATGAGGCTGACTTCAAGATTCAGTAGCGCTGCTTCTCTTTGTGGATTTCTCTGGGGGGAATTCACGCCCTTACTCATCTGGATTGCTGGCAGGTATCTTTGTCTTGCAGCAGTAGGACTTCGGTCCCTATTTTCTGGATGCCTGTCCGATCCAGTCTGACTACAATTGTCTCTTGACCTATTTTCTCCAGTTTCAAAGCAGCAATCATGGACCAAGTCCCTGCACTCTCAGAATGTCTTATGACCTAGTGGGGGTGGGATGAATGGGGTCACAGGGAGGGAAGGGAGGCTCAAGAGGGAGGGGATATATATATATAATTATGGCTGATATGCATTTTTGCACAGCAGAAACCAACACAACATTGTAAAGCAATTTTCAAAAATTACAAAGTATAAAAAGTCTCCCGCCTCTTCTTCCTCTGTCACATGTCTTTCATTGACTCATCTGTCCTTCCTTCTGTTTTTCTGGACCCATTTGAATTCATTGGTTGCACGTGGATAATACAGGGCCCTCTCCTTTGCAGGTCATCTGATGACCAACATAATTCCCTTCTGAGGGGTAAAGTAACATATATACAGGTTCAAGGGATTCGGTCTTGGACATCTTTGCAGGGAAATTATTCTGCCTATCCTGGGTCACATTTGTCATGTTTGCTTAAAGAAAAAAAAAGATCTTATATTTCATTTCAGATTGTTTATTGCACATTTGTATATTCCAACGTCCTAATTCTTTTTCACCTAATTCTAGCATGTTATATAAAAAATTCCGCAATTTGTTTATATTATGAAATTAATTAGCACATACATGTGCACACTATTCTGTAATTATTATTTTAAACCTCTACTGTGTTAGTTCTTATTTAATGCTTTAATTCTCATATTTTCCCCTTCTCTCACCTTAGTCAGCACCACTAGAAGTTTTTCTTTCTTGCTGATCTTTTCCAAAAACTTACAATTTGTTCTCTGAGCCTTATTTATACATTCTGCATATCCGAGGCTATTGATATTTCCCCAGCAATCTTGATTCCAGCTGTGCTTCATCCAGCCTGGCACTTTGCATGATGCAATCTGCATGTAAGATAAATAAGCAGGGTGACAACAAACAGCATTGACGTACTCCTTTCCCAATTTTGAACCAGTCTGTTGTTTCATGTCTGATTCTAACTGTTGCTTCTTGAGCTGCATACAGGTTTCTCAGGAGTCAGGTAAGGTGGTCAGGTAGTCCCCCCTCTTTACGACAGTGGTGCTAAATTCTCTTAGCTTTTACTTGTCTGGTAAACATTTGATTTCTCCATCAAACCTGAATGGGAGTCTTCGTGAGTAGAGTATTCTTGGTTGTAGACTCTTCTCTTTCATCTCTTTAAATATATTTTGCCATTCTGCAGGAGAAAAAACTTTTAAAATGTGATACATTCATATTACTATTCATATTACTACATATTAAGACAATTCAAGAGAACCAACGTTTGAGAAAGTTCATCAAGTTGGCTAAGTAAACATCAGTTTATGGCCATCCATAGCACTTCTGTGTAGAAGCATTAATCAACCAATAAATGTTATATTAAATAAATATTCCTCTTACTAGGAACCAAAATTTAAAATACCTAGGAACCAACACAAAGAGCTAACATTTTACTGTAAAAAATAAATTATATCTATAACATAGTTATGAAATGCATAAATAAAATTAATAAAAGTAGATTTAAATAAATGAAAAATATACCATGTAGGAGAATAAGTAGCTTCATTTATATATCTTACATATCAGTTTCCTTCAAAGTAAAATAGATTATCAATACAAACAATGTAAGATTTCTAGATGAGCATTCTGAGACATTTGACAACCTTATTCTAAAATGGAAATGAAAGCTTATGGTGCTTAATAGCGTAAAAACAAAAAATCCAATAAAAAAAAATGGGCAGAAGACCTAAATAGACATTTCTCCAAAGAAGACATACGGATGATCAAGAGGCATAGAAAAGATATCTCAACATTGCTAATTATTGGAGAAATACAGATCAAAACTACAATGAGATATCACTTCAAGCCAATCAAAATGGCTATCATGAAAAAATTCACAAACAATAAATGTTGGAGAGGGTGTGGGGAGAAGGGAAACCTCCCACACTGTTGGTAGGAAAATAAGTTGATACAGATTCTATGAAGGTTCCTTAAAAAATTAAAAAGAGAACTACCATGCTGCTGCTGCTAAGTTGCTTCATTCATGTCCGACTCTATGCGACCCCATAGACGGGAGCCCAACAGGCTCCCCCGTCCCTGGAATTCTCCAGGCAAGAACACTGGAGTGGGTTGCCATTTCCTTCTCCAATGCATGAAAGTGAAAAGTGAAAGAGAAGTCGCTCAGTCGTGTCCGACTCCCAGCGACTCCGTGGACCGCAGCCCACCAGGCTCCTCTGTCCATGGGATTTTCCAGGCAAGAATACTGGAGTGGGGTGCCATTGCCTTCTCCGAGCACTACCATATGACCCTACAATCCCACTCCTGGGTATATATCCTGAGAAAAACATGGTTTGAAAGGATACAGTTCAGTTCAGTTCAGTCACTCAGCTGTGTCCCACTGTGACCCCATGAATCACAGCACGCCAGGCTTTCCTGTCCATCACCAACTCTCAGAATTCACTCAAACTCACGTCCATCGAGTTGGTGATGCCATCCAGACATCTCATCCTCTGTCATCCCCTTCTCCTCCTGCCCCCAATCCCTCCCAGCATCAGGGTCTTTTCCAATGAGTCAACTCATCGCATGAGGTGGCCAATGTATTGGAGTTTCAGCTTTAGCATCAGTCCTTCCAATGAATATTCAGGACTGATTTCCTTTAGGATTGACAGGTTGGATCTCCTTGCAGTCCAAGGGACTCAAGAGTCTTCTCCAACACCACAGTTAAAAATCATTGATTCTTCGATGCTCAGCTTTCTTTACAGTCCAACTCTCACATCCATACATGACTACTGGAAAGACCATAGCTTTGACTAGATGGACCTTTGTAGGCAAAGTAATGTCTTTGCTTTTTAATATGCCATCTAAGTTGGTCATAATATTTCTTCCAAGGAGCAAGCATCTTTTAATTTCATGGGTTTTTTTTGTTGTTGTTGCCAAGGGATGAGAAACCCATTTTGAACGAGATCTGAAAAGCACAGACAAGAACAGGAAAAACAGATTTGACAGCACACACATGCACACATTAACTATCTTCACTGACAGGCTCTGTAACCAAAGTCACAGATAAACAAGTGAAAGGTATTTCTAAATATCTTCTAAATTCTAAAAAGCTAAAAAGATTAATAATATCAATAAGAAATAGCTCTAATTATAGAACAATAAAAAAGAAAATATTTAACAGCAATATTGACAAAAACATGAACAGGAAATTTGTAAGTGGTGTAGCCCAATGGCTATGCAAACTTCATAAGTAACCAGAATAAATGCAAATTAAAACATCAAAGTGAAAAAAATTAGAAATATGTATGCAATCCACCGGTGATAAGAGTATGAAGAAAGGACATCCTTGACAGCACTTAAGGAAACTAAACATACATATACTTTAAGATTCAATAATCTTACTCTTGAGTAATGCATTCCTAAAGGAAGGAAAATTTCTCAAAGGGCCCGAGAAGACTAGTGACAAAGTATTTGTGGAAAATTTCTTATCATGGAAGTGGCTCTATCTCTAAGCATATAGATAACAAATGAGAAACTACTATGGACAGATATGAGCAGTAGAGGAAAGAGTAAAATCCGTATAGCACCATAGGTAGATCTCAAAAATCTGTAGGAATGAGAAAAATAGTAAAGTCTGAAAGTTTAATAACATTTGTGTAAATTAAAATGACACATTCATGAACAACAACTAATATTTTGCAATAAAAATTGCATTTTAAATATGTACGCTGAACATATTAGATTGATCCTAATAGAAAAGAGGGGAAGAAATAGTTATTAATATTCCTTTTTTTCTTTAATGTAAAATGGATTCAGAATTAGGCAGAGATAAATTAGTATAATAGCTCATGATATTATCAATCTTTTAAACTCTGTCTGGAGATGTAACTGTGTTCATGGATGCAATATATGTGTTTCACTTCCAGTTTTGGTACATATATTCCAGCTGGGAAGAAAGGCAAGACATGGAGACCAAGCACAAAAGACAAATTCAACTAAATCTGGCTTTATTAAAGGTAGTGATATTTTGTTAATTTTGGCATAATCTTGAGGACCATGAAATGTGTATTCTCCAATATTTAATTTTCCTTTTTAAAAAATCATTTGCACAATAATGCCCAGACTTTTTCAGTTTACAAAGTTTAATTAATAATCAACAAAAGCTATACATATTATTACAGAACTATGATATATTTAAATTTTAATAAAATATCAATAGTCTCATGTATCATGAATAATTCAGCATATTTTTAACCAAATATGCTTATACACAATAAAACATTAGCTTTTTCAGAAGATCTTTTCATTAAGAAGGTAGCAATTTGTTATATCAGTATTAGGATTCCTAGGTAGCATGCTAGTGGATTTACTATTTCTTTCAAAGATAATTTTTTCCTTTATATCCTATTCTACAAAATGTGATTAAAAATCTAATTTCTAATACTTATTGACCTCTGCCTCACATTGTTAATATATATTATCTCATTCAACCTTTGAAACAACCTCCTGAAGCAGGGACTATTATTCTCCTAGTTTACGAAGAGGAAATTAAGGTGGACAGGATAAATTATTTGACTGCGCCATGAAGCTAAATGGAGGTGGGAACAGATTGGCCTCAGGAAGGAAATTCTCTCACCATGCCTTCTCTCAGGGATTTGTGTTCCTCTTTGTTTCAGCTTAAGTTATGATTTTACCAAAGGTAGAACCTGGGTGTGATGCTTTTGTAATAAGTGTCAGTGATTGAACTCTGTTTAGTCCTCACTTCTTGCTCATCGTTAGTGTGAGAATAGAATTGTGTGAGAATAGAGTTGTATGAAAAGAATGAAACAAGTATCACTCAGGGCACAAAAAGATTGCCTTCCTTTTGGGCTCTCAGAAAGCCCATGAAAAGATTTTCCTCCATGAGTTTAAAAATATCTGGCACCTTCCAAGTGATTTATGAAAACAGGCTGAATAAATTCTGAAAACAAAGTGATTGCAAAGTTTATTTGCTTCTATGGGAACATAACAAAGAAGCCAGAAGCAAGCAAATTCAGTTTATCCTATTGCTTGTGTGTCAGAGATGCCCCTGAGGTGTCTTATAATAATGTTCTATGAATAATTCTGTCTTAACAACCCAGGTTTAATAAGGACAAGTAAATCTGTTTGTCACACTGCGAACTGAAGAAGTGTTTCGGTATAAAATTCTAAAAATTGTAGCCAATATTGAATGAGTGAATGATGTTAAATAATGAACTAGTGTATTTTTTTTCCCCTATATTGGATCACCTTCTTAAAAACAATTGTTCTCGGCTAATCCTTTCAACCCACAGTATTATGATCAGGTAAAATTATGCCTTCATCAACTTCTTCAAGTTGCATTATCCAGTTTTATTTTACTCTTGTGTATCACGCTGTAAATAACATCAAATATTTTAAAAGTTAAGGTTGAAAAACATTTAATATGTTTCAATTTCTTCAATAAGATGGGTAAAGAAAAATGGCATTCTTTTCACATATAGGCTAGGCTAAATAAAATTGCTAAAATTAAACACTTAAATTTTTTCAGTAATGTTGAAATGTTGCTGTTCAATTTCTAAATCATGTCCAACTCTGCAACTCCATGGACTGTAGCATGCCAGGCTCCTGGCAGATAGCTCCATTATCTCCTGGAGTTGCTCAGATTCATGTCCATTGACTTGGTGATACTATCTAACCAGCTCATCCTCTGATGTCTTCTCATTTTGTCCTCATTCTCTCCCAGCATCAGGGCCTTTTCCAATGAGCTGGCTCTTTACATTAGGTGGCCAAATTATTGAAGCTTGAACTTCGTCATCTATCCTTTCAATGAATATTCAGGACTTATTTCCTCTAAAATTGACTGGCTTGGTCTCTTTGCAGTCCGAGGGACTCTCAAGAGTCTTCTCCAGCACCACAATTCAAAAGCATCAATTCTTTGGCCCTCAGCCTACTTTATGGTCCAACTCTCACATCCATATATGACTACGGGAAAAACCATAGCTTTGACTATGTGGATATTTATTTGCAAAGTGATGCCTCTGCTTTTGAATATGCTGTCTAGGTTTATTGTAGCTTTCCTTCTAAGGAGCAAGCATTTTTTAATTTCATGACTGCAGTCATGGTTGTTTTGCTGAAAATTTTCATTTTCATCTCAGGTTCAAAGAATTTGTTAACAAAATAAGCCACTCGCTATATACAAATAAGTAATACAAATATTTATTAGATAATTATCTAGTTTACTTTCAATATACTAAGGTTAAAAGAAAAGAGAAATAGAAACAGCAGAGGCTACATCACCAAACTGGGTTTTGAACAGCATCCAGACTTAAATAGTGTTGGGAAGTCCCTTGTCACAGCACATCTGGAGTCCCAACTGGGAAAAGACCCCAGGCAGCATGTCAGCTCCATGGGTGAGACTTCAAAGACTGCAGTTCAGTGTTCCCATTTATAATCCCAGGAAACAAACTGATATTATTATCAATCTGTGAGCAAAACTGCAGCTCTGATATTATGTTAATTTTTACAATGCTGTTTGCTTTGATCTGCAGATTTTGGAATGTTGAGAAGTGTGGGGAGTTGTTGTCCAGACCTCCTCCAGGAACTTAAATTCCAAGATCGGCTTTCTATCTGTCTACTGTGTTTCTCTTCTGACACTTACAGCTGGCGTGGCTGACACCCATAGCAGTGTCCAGGTAGGTCAGAAGCAAGGTCAGAGGTCTGCTCTGCTTTGTCTCTGAAGCCTAAACAAGACTATTTAATTTCCCTAAAAATGGTCCACAATGATTTTGGAGCCCAAGAAAAAATCTGTCACTCTTTCTGTGTTTTCCCCCTCTGTTTGCTGTGAAGTGATTGGACCAGATGCCATGATCTTATTTCAGTGAATATCAAATTTTAAAAAGCTGCTGTAAATATAATAAAAATTACGTAGAACAAACTCTTCATTACTAGTATAATATTATCTTTAATCCTTTGTCTTTAATACACTCTATAGTATCAACTCAGTAAATAAATAGGCCGTATTTAATATCATTTCCTAGTATACTTCTTGCCTGGAAAATCCCGTGGACAGAGGAGCCTGGTAGGCTGCAGTCCATGGAGTCACTAAGAGTCGGACATGACTGAGCGACTTCACTTTCACTTTTCACTTTCACGCATTGGAGAAGGAAATGACAACCCACTCCAGTGTTCTTGCCTGGAGAATCCCAGGGACGTCAGAGCCTGGTGGGCTGCCGTCTATGGGGTCACACAGAGTTAGACATGACTGAAGCGACTTAGCAGCAGCAGCAGTATACTTCTTGAGGATGAGATGATCACATCAATATATTTGGAAAGTCTCCAATAGGAATGGAGTTTAGTCTCTAAAAATACTTTAGGTGTTCACCTTCTCAAACAAAATAGACAATGAAATGCAGCTAAATTCCCTGTAATAATATATCTTCTCCACTTCCCTTCAAATCACCACTGCACAGGTCTGAGTCTTCCTTTCTGCCTGTTGACAACATATTATGCAGTCAGTTGCAATTATCATCAGTTTTACTCTTCCTCAGTTAATACAGGTACATAATTTCTTCACAAGACCCTAGAAATGAAACAAAGGAAGCAAAGTGATGAGGGGGAATAGGTACCCTGGGAATGCATGCAACAGATGTGATACTTTGGGCCTGTGTGAAAATCCTCCTTCTCCCCATACTTCTGCCTTATGATCAGTGATGTTACTGTGCAGTCCAGCTGTGTTTAGGTACATACACTTCTTAGTGAGACAGTGGGAAGTCTTGTAGATGGATGAGAATTAGTGTCTACTGGGCTTCCCTGGTGGCTCAGACAGTAAAGCATCTGCCTACAAGGTGGGAGACCTGGGTTCAGTCCCTGGGTTGGGAAGATCCCCTGGAGAAGGAAATGGCAACCCACTCCAGTGTTCTTGCCTGGAGAATCCCATGGATGGAGGAGCCTGGTGGGCTACAGTCCATGGGGTTGCAGAGTCAGACACGACTGAGCGACTTCACTTCACTGACTGAATAGTGAGACACATATAGAGAACTGGCATATCCTTGAGACAGGATGAAGAATGTGCATTGCTATTCTTTCCAGGAGAAATCAGCCTTTTGTTTGTTGTGGTGAAGGAGGAAACAGACAGACCAGGCTCCATCTTGAAAGCAGGACTCCATCTTGGGTTAGACTGTGGACTTTGAGCTATATGCCCAGTATTTATGGAAATGACTTACTAACTGGAAAAACCAGACTCCCAGGATGGAAGAGACCCAGGGCTCATACCTAGACTCTCCTTCACCTAAAAGAATACCCTAATTATCTGTGTAACCAAATAGAATCATAAATTCTATTATGCTTATTGGAGTATGATCGCAGGCCTATTAATAATTGTCCACTGTTAACTACCTAGGCTTAAGGCATATAAATCACATGTTTAAGGCATATGAATCAAGGGTTAACTTTAATTATATCTTTCTTTTCCTTTGTTCAGACTAGTTTCAGAGAATTTGGGGAGGTGGGTTTGACCATGTACACTTAGGGTATTTAAGGTTTCACAAAAACTGGTCGGGGTCCTTGGCTAAGAGGAGACTCTGCCTTTGGCCCACCAGTATAATAAACTGCACTCCACTCTCTGCATCGTCCTTCTGAGTGAGTTTGTTTCCTGAAACTCGTGGCTACAACAGTGAGTGATTTCCAATAGATGACTCCCTAGCAAGTGTTAAGGTATATATTTTCTTCTCCAATAAAGGGAGCATAGTTGACAAGTTTTGCAATTTGAAATCTTATTAAGTTTATAATCATCCACTCTATACATCTTTTTCAGAGTCCAAATAGATAGGCTAAATGGTGATCTTAAAAGGCTAATCAACTGTAAACCTTTCACATCTTTGATGTAGTTCTAGCATTGTGATTACCCCAGGGTTTGACACTGCTTTTTCTTATTCTTTTGATATAATAGGTAACATGTAATACATCTTCTTGGCCCTTTAAACCAAAAAGTCTATACAATGGGTCGTAGAACCAATGAATAGATTTTATATTGTCTTCAAATATCAACACAAGCTGCATGCTCAGAAGTTGAAGGTTAACAACTCTAAGGATTTGGGGTCCCACAGTTTCCACTAAGAGTCAGACTCAAACTTCAAGTCAATTTATTGATATACCATAATGTAAACATGAGATTTGGGACCATGATCTTCCCTTAAGAGTATGCAGACTCCACTTCCCTCCAAGGGTCCTCAGGATCTGTAGTTTACATCAGGAAAAGAGAAAGGCTCTAGTGATCTGCCACTTGAGAATCTTATCATTTTCATTCAAATCAGGAAACCGTATTCAGTGCATAATCACCAACCTGTATCTTCAGGTTCAGTTCAGTACAGTTCAGTTCAGTCACTCAGTCGTGTCCGACTCTTTGCGACCCCATGAATCGCAGCACGCCAGGCCTCCCTGTCCATCACCATCTCCCAGAGTTCACTCAGACTCACGTCCATCGAGTCCGTGATGCCATCCAGCCATCTCATCCTCAGTCGTCCCCTTCTCCTCCTGCACTCAATTTCTCCCAGCATCAGAGTCTCTTCCAATGAGTCAGTTTTTCGCAAGAGGTGTGCAAAGTACTGGAGCTTCAGCTTTAGCATCATTTCTTCCAAAGAAATCCCAGGGTTGATCTCATTCAGAATGGACTGGTTGGATCTCCTTGAAGTCCAAGGGACACTCAAGAGTCTTCTCCAACACAACAGTTCAAAAGCATCAATTCTTTGGTGCCCAGCCTTCTTCACAGTCCAACTCTCACATCCATACATGACCACAGGAAAAACCATAGCCTTGACTAGGTGGACCTTAGTCGGCAAAGTAATGTCTCTGCTTTTGAATATGCTATCTAGGTTGGTCATAACTTTTCTTCCAAGGAGTAAGCATCTTTTAATTTCATGGCTGCAGTCACCATCTGTGGTGATTTTGGAGCGCCACAAAATAAAGTCTGACACTGTTTCTACTATTTCCTCATTTATTTCCCATGAAGTGATGGGACCGATGCCATGATATTAGTTTTCTGAATGTTGAGCTTTAAGCCAACAATTTTGCTTTCCTCTTTCACTTTCAACAAGAGGCTTTTTAGCTCCTCTTCACTTTCTGCCATAAGGGTGGTGTCATCTGCATATCTGAGGTTATTGATACTTCTCCTGGCAATCTTGGTTCCAGCTTGTGCTTCCTCCAGCTCAGCACTTCTCATGATGTACTCTGCATATAAGTTAAATAAGCAGGGTGACAATATACAGCCTTGACATACTCCTTTTGCTATTTGGAACCAGTCTGTTGTTCCATGTCAAGTTCTAACTGTTGCTTCCTGACCTGCATGCAGATTTCTCAAGAGGCAGGTTAGGTGGTCTGGTATTCCCATCTCTTTCAGAATTTTCCTCAGTTTATTGTGATCCACACAGTCAAAGGCTTTGGCATAGTCAAGAAAGCAGAAATAGATGTTTTTCTGGAACTCTCTTGCTTTTCGATGATCCAGCGGATGTTGGCTATTTGATCTCTGGTTCCTCTGCCTTTTCGAAAACCAGCTTGAACATCAGGGAGTTCATGGTTCACGTATTGCTGAAGTCTGGCTTGGAGAATTTTGAGCATTACTTTACTAGCATGTGAGATGAGTGCAATTGTGTGGTAGTTTGAGCATTCTTTGGCATTGCTTTTCTTTTGAATTGGAGTGAAAACTGACCTTTTCCAGTCCTGTAGCCACTGCTGAGTTTTCCAAATTTGCTGGCATGTTGAGCGCAGCACTTTCACAGCATTATCTTTCAGGATTTGAAACAGCTCAACTGGAATTCCATCACCTCCACTAGCTTTGTTCGTAGTGATGCTTTCTAAGGCCCACTTGACTTCACATTCCAGGATGTCTGGCTCTAGATTAGTGATCACATCAGCATGATCATCTGGGTCGTGAAGATCTTTTCTGTACAGTTCTTCTGTGTATTCTTGCCATCTCTTCTTAATATCTTCTGCTTCTGTTAGGTCCATACCATTTCTGTCCTTTATCGAGCCCATCTTTGCATGAAATGTTCCCTTGGTATCTCTAATTTTCTTGAAGAGATCTCTAGTCTTTCCCATTCTGTTGTTTTCCTCTATTTCTTTGCACTGATCGCTGAAGAAGGCTTTCTTATCTCTTCTTGCTATTCTTTGGAACTCTGCATTCAGATGCTTATATCTTTCCTTTTCTCCTTTGCTTTTGACTTCTCTTCTTTTCACAGCTATTTGTAAGGCCTCCCCAGATAGCCATTTTGCTTTTTATCATTTATTTTCCATGGGGATGGTCTTGATCCTGTCTCCCATACAATGTCATGAGCCTCAATCCATAGTTCATCAGGCACTCTTATCTATCAGATCTAGGCCCTTAAATCTATTTCTCACTTCCACTGTATAATCATAAGGGATTGGATTTAGGTCATACCTGAATGGTCTAGCAGTTTTCCCTACTTTCTTCAATTTGAGTCTGAATTTGGCCATAAGGAGTTCATGATCTGAGCCACAGTCAGCTCCTGGTCTTGTTTTTGCTGACTGTATAGAGCTTCTCCATCTTTGGCTGCATAGAATATAATCAATCTGATTTTGGTGTTGACCATCTGGTGATGTCCATGTGTAGAGTCTCTCTTGTGTTGTTGGAAGAGGGTGTTTGCTATGACCAGTGCATTTTCTTGGCAAAACTCTATTAGTCTTTGCCCTGCTTCATTCTGCATTCCAAGGCCAAATTTGCCTGTTACTCCAGGTGTTTCTTGACTTCCTACTTTTGCATTCCAGTCCCCTATAATGAAAAGGACGTCTGTTTTGGGTGTTAGTTCTAAAAGATCTTGTAGGTCTTCATAAAACTGTTCAACCTCAGTTTCTTCAGCATTACTGGTTAGGGCATAGACTTGGATATCTGTGATATTGAATGGTTTGCCTTAGAGACGAACAGAGATCATTCTGTCGTTTTTGAGATTGCATCCAAGTACTGCATTTCGGACTCTTTTTTGACCATGATGGCTACTCCATTTCTTCTGAGGGATTCCTGCCCACAGTAGTAGATGTAACGGTCATCTGAGTTAAACTCACCCATTCCAGTCCATTTTAGTTCGCTGATTCCTAGAATGTCAACGTTCACCCTTGCCATCTCTTGTTTGACCACTTCCAATTTGCCTTGATTCATGGACCTGACATTCCAGGTGCCTATGCAATATTGCTCTTTACAGCATCGGACCTTGCTTCTATCACCAGTCACATTCACAACTGGGTATTGTTTTTGCTTTGGCTCCATCCCTTCATTCTTTCTAGAGTTATTTCTCCACTGATCTCCAGTAGCATATTGGGCACCTACTGACCTGGGGAGTTCCTCTTTTGGTATCCTATCATTTTGTCTTTTCATACTGTTCATGGGGTTCTCAAGGCAAGAATACTGAAGTGGCTTGCCATTCCCTTCTCCAGTGGACCACATTCTGTCAGGCCTCTCCACCATGACCCACCAGTCTTGGTTTGCCCTGCAGGCATGGCTTGGTTTCATTAAGTTAGATAAGGCTGTGGTCCCAGTGTGATTAGATTGATTAGTTTTCTGCGAGTATGGTTTCAGTGTGTCTGCCCTCTGATGCCCTCTTGCAACACTTACCATCTTACTTGGATTTCTCCTACCTTGGCGTGGGGCATCTGTTCATGGCTGCTCCAGCAAAGCACAGCCACTGTTCTTTACCTTGGACAAGGGGTATCTCCTTACCGCTACTGTTCCTGACCTTCAACGTGGGATAGCTCCTCTAGGCCCTCCTGTGCCTGCACAGCCACCACTCCTCGGGTTGTTCCTCTGGGCCGCTGGCCCTGGCCTCAGGTGTGGGTGGCTCCTCCTAGCTGCCGTCCCTGGCCTCGGGCTCGGGGTGGCTCCTCAAGGTCACCACTCCTGGCCTTGGGTGTGAGGTGGCTTCTCCTGGCTGCCCCTGATCTCGGACGCGGGGTGTCTTCCCCCGGCCACCACTGGCCTCGGACGGGGTGTAGCTTCTCCTGGCCCCCTGCCCTGACCTTGGGCGCGGGGTGTCTCTTCCCAGCCACCCCTGACCTCAGACGTGGTGTAGCTCCACCCAGCCGCCGCCACTGACCTCGGACGCAGCGTAGTTACTCTCGGCTCTTCCTGCGCTGTTGCAGCCTGGCACTCTAGGCCTCTGCCCCTGACCTCGGACATGGGGTAGCTCCTCTAGGACTACTAAAAGAACGTTTTCTTGTATTACTACTCTCCTCACTAATACAGTTTTCAAAAAAGTATGCTATAATACTCTTGGGAAGGGGTAGGGTAGGATGGAAGAAGAGTCATATGATACAGCTCCTCTAACATTTCAATCTCCTTTGATTGTTCTCATTACATAATGCAATTAATTTTTAGCATCCAGATTATACTTAGTATAGGCCAACATGAAGCCTAGGTGTTCGTCAACCAAACAAGTGAATACAGACCACTTGAGAATCCACGTTTCTCTTATTGGCTCTTTTCCCCACAAATATAGTTCAATCTAATGTTTTCAGACTGTAATGTAACCTTCATATCTATTCCCCATATAGAGTGGAAAATACCTGTGATCCTTTTGGTGCTTGGGGCATTTTCAGTTCAGTTCAGTCACTCAGTCGTGTCTGACTCTTTGAGACTCCATGGACCTCAGCATGCCAGGCCTCCCTGTGCATCACCAACTCTTGGAGTTTATCTGAACTCATGTCCACTGAGTCAGTGATGCCATCTAACCGTCTCATCCTCTGTCCTCCCCTTTCTCCTCCTGCCTTCAATCCCTCCCAGCATCAGGGTCTTTTCAAATGAGTCAGCTCTTTGCATCAGGTGGCCAAAATATTGGAGTTTCATCAGTCTTCCCAATGAACATTCAGGACTGATCTCCTTTAGGGTGGACTGGTTGGATCTCCCTGTTTTCCAAGGGACTCTCAAGAGTCTTCTCCAACACCACAGTTCAAAAGCATCAATTCTTTGGTGCTCAGCTTTCTTACAGTCCAACTCTCACATCCATACATGACTACTGGAAAAACCATAGCCTTGACTAGATGGACCTTTGTTGGCAAAGTAATGTCTCTGCTTTTGAATGGGCTGTCTAGGTTGGTCATAACTTTCCTTCCAAGGATAAGCGTCTTTTAATTTCATGGCTGCAGCCAAAATCTGCAGTGATTTTGGAGGCCCCCCCCAAAAAAAAAGTCAGTCACTGTTTCTACTGTTTCTCCATCTATTTGCCATGAAGTGATGGGACTGATGCCATGATATTAGTTTTCTGAATGTTGAGCTTTAAGCTAACCTTTTTTTTAGTTTTTTTATTTTTCTAATTTTAAAATCTTTAATTCTTACATGCGTTCCCAGACATGACCCCCCCACCCACCTCCCTCCCCATAACATCTCTGTGGGTCATCCCCATGCACCAGCCCCAAGCATGCTGTATCCTGCGTCAGACATAGACTGGCGATTCAATTCTTACATGATAGTATACATGTTGGAATGCCATTCTCCCAAATCATCCCACCCTCTCCCTCTCCCTCTGAGTCCAAAAGTCCATTATACACATCTGTGTCTTTTTTCCTGTCTTTCATACAGGGTCGTCATTGCCATCTTTCTAAATTCCATATATATGTGTTAGTAGATCTAATTAAAATTAAAAGCTTCTGCACAACAAAGGAAAATATAAGCAAGGTGAAAAGACAGCCTTCTGAGTGGGAGAAAATAATAGCAAATGAAGCAACTGACAAACAACTAATCTCAAAAATATACAAGCAACTTATGCAGCTCAATTCCAGAAAAATAAACGACCCAATCAAAAAATGGGCCAAAGAACTAAATAGACATTTCTCCAAAGAAGACATACGGATGGCTAACAAACACATGAAAAGATGCTCAGCATCACTCATTATTAGAGAAATGCAAATCAAAACCACAATGAGGTACCACTTCACACCAGTCAGAATGGCTGCGACCCAAAAGTCTGCAAGCAATAAATGCTGGAGAGGGTGTGGAGAAAAGGGAACCCTCCTACACTGTTGGTGGGAATGCAAACTAGTACAGCCACTATGGAGAACAGTGTGGAGATTCCTTAAAAAATTGCAAATAGAACTACCTTATGACCCAGCAAACCCACTGCTGGGCATACACACCGAGGAAACCAGAATTGAAAGAGACACATGTACCCCAATGTTCATTGCAGCACTGTTTATAATAGCCAGGACATGGAAACAACCTAGATGTCCATCAGCAGATGGATGGATAGGAAAGCTGTGGTACATATACACAATGGAGTATTACTTAGCCATTAAAAAGAATTCATTTGAATCAGTTCTGATGAGATGGATGAAACTGGAGCTGATTATACAGAGTGAAGTAAGCCAGAAAGAAAAACACCAATAAGCTAACTTTTTTACTCTCCTCTTTCACTTTCATCAAGAGGCTTTTTAGTTCTTCACTTTCTGCCATAAGGGTGGTGTCATCTGCATATCTGAGGTTACTGATATTTCTCCTGGCAATCTTGATTCCAGCTTGTGCTTCCTCCAGCTCAGCATTTCTCATGATGTACTCTGCATAGAAGTTAAATAAGCAGGGTGACAAGATACAGCCTTGACGTACTGCTTTCCCTATTTGGAACAAGTTTGTTGTTCGATGTCCAGTTCTAACTGTTGCTTCCTGACCTGCATACAGATTTCTCAAGAGATAGGTCAGGTGGCCTGCTATTCCCATCTCTTGATGGATTTTTCACAGTTTATTGTGATCCACACAGTTAAAGGCTTTGGCATAGTCAATAAAGCAGAAATAGATGTTTTTCTGGAATGCTTGCTTTTTTGGTGATCCAGTGGTGGTTGGCAGTTTGATCTCTGGTTCCTCTGCCTTTTCTAAAATAAGCTTGAACATCTGGAATTTCATGGTTCATGTATCGCTGAAGCCTGGCTTGGAGAATTTTGAGCATTGCTTTACTAGCATGTGCTGCTGGTGCTAAGTCACCTCAGTTGTGTCTGACTCTGTGTGACCCCATAGATGGCAGCCCACCAGGCTGCTCTGTCCCTGGGATTCTCCAGGCAAGAATATTGGAGTGGGTTGCCAGCATAAGATGAGTGCAATTGTGCGGTAGTTTGAACATTCTTTGGCATTGCCTCTCTTTGGGATTGGAATGAAAACTGACCTTTTCCAGTCCTGTGGCCACTGCTGAGTTTTCCAGGTTGTTGGCATAGTGAGTGCAACACTTCCACAGTATCATCCTTTAGGATTTGAAATAGCTCAACTGGAATTCCATCACCTCCACTAGCTTTGTTTGTAGTGATACTTCCTAAGGCCCACTTCACTTCATATTCCAAGATTTCTGACTCTAGGTGAATGATCACACCATCATGATCATATGGGTCATGAAGATCTTTTTATACAGTTCTTCTGTGTATTCTTGCCACATCTTAATATCTCTGCTTCTCTTAGGTCCATACTATTTTTGTGCTTTATTGAGCCCATCTTTGCATGAAATGTTCCCTTAGTATCTCTAATTTTCTTGAAGAGATCTCTAGTCTTTCCCATTCTATTGTTTTCCTCTATTTCTTTGCACTGATCACTGAGGGAGGCTTTCTTATCTCTCCTTGCTATTCTTTGGAACTCTGCATTCAGATGCTTATATCTTTCCTTTTCTCCTTTGCTTTTCGCTTCTTTTCTTTTCACGATATTTGTGAGGCCCTCCTCAGACAGCAATTTTGCTTTTTTGCATTTCTTTTTCTTGGGGATGGTCTTGATTCCTGTCTCCTATACAATGTCATGAACATCCATCCATAGTTCATTTTGGAAGGTGCTAAATAAATAATATGCCAACTATGAGTTCCCATCATTATGAGACATCCAACCAAATTCTCCCACAGTAGAAACCTTCTCTTGAGAAGCCAAATATGAAGGCAGTGCCACCTCAGAAAGGAAATTTGTGAGAAGTTGATTTGAGCAATATTCATTGTGTCCTAAATTACCAATCAGGAAATATCCTTCATAACTCTTGGGCCAGAGTTTTTAAATTCAGCACACTGTAGGACTGGCCTCTTTGAAATTTGGCTATCTGAACTATAGTGGCTTATTCCTTTGGGTTACTATAACAGATTTAATAGACCAAGTGGATTAAGCAATAAATATTCACAGTTCTGGAAGACGAAGAACCCAAGATCAATGTGCCAGCCAACTTGACATCTATTGAGGGCCTTTTTCCTGGTCTGCAGGTGGTCATCTTCTTCTTACCTTCTCACATGGCTGCTCTTTGGTGAATGTACTGGAGAAAGAGAGAGACACAAAGAGAGAGAGAAAGAGTAGGAGTGAGACGGACTCTTGGGGGAAGGAGATGGAGAGGGAGGGTGGAGAGAGAACATTTTCCTGTGTCTTCTTACAAGGGCTTAATCTGATTTTGAGGGCCCCACCTCTCAAAAGCCCCACCTCCAACTATCATCATATTGAGGATTAAGGCTTTAACATATGAATTTGAGGAGAAAAACAAACTTTCAGTCCATACATTGGCCCTGAGCATGTAATAGAAAAATAATTTTTAATGAGCATTTTTAAAGGCATTCTCTCTTTCTGACCATTGCACTGTGAGGTTCTCACTTTCTATTTTTTATATTCTCAAATACACTTAGAGCAACCAGGTCAGCACATATGTAACTTACATAAAATACTAGGAGGTTTAGAAAGTGTTCTAAAGCACATGGGAAAACACATAGGGCTATATAACTTTGATGAAATATCTGAAAGTCTCTCTCCCTACCCTTCAATCCAGAATGAGTCTTTTAAAGGGATTTTTTTTTTGAAAACTACTGCATAGAAAAGAAGCTTGTTTAATAAAGATGATTGCTTGTTTTTTTTTTTTTAGGAAATTTTACTATAACTAAAATAGGTGGTACCAAAGAACACCCATTTGTTTACTTTTCTGTAGCATATGATGGTCCAAATTTGTGTACTTAATTCATACATTGGAGAAGGAAATGGCAACCTACTCCAGTGTTCTTGCCTGGAGAATCCCAGGGATGGTGGAGCCTGGTGGGCTGCTGTCTATGGGATCGCACAGAGTTGGACACGACTAAAGCAACTTAGCAGCAGGAGCAGGATTTTAATGAGAGAAGAAATTCCATAAATTGAGTTTCAAAGTGAGTATACATATCTATATATATGTATATATACACACCCACATATAAAGTTGGGCAAAAAATTCATTTGCATTTTTCCTTGCATAACTTTATAAAGAAATTTATAATTTCTGGCATCTAACAAACAGATGTTGATTTTTGAAATTATCTCTGAGAGATAGTGAAGGACAGGGAAGCCTGGCATGCTGCAATCCATGATGTCAGAAAGAGCTGGACACAACTTAGTGACTGAACAGAATATATGTGTGTGTATATGTAACACAAACAAGATTTTGACATTGATGCATTCTATTGACCATATTTAAGTTTTCCTTTCTACCTGTATTCACTTTTCTTTCTATGTATATGTGTGTAAGTCTTTTACAAATTTATCATTATCTAGTTCTATATAACCACAGTCACATCAAGATACAAAAAAGTTTCATCATCAAAAGTATCCCTTAATTAATTAATTAATCCAAGTCGCTCAGTCGTGTCCGACTCTTTGCAATCCCATGGACTGTATAGCCCACCAGGCACCTCAGTCCATGGAACTTTCTAGGCAAGAGTACTGGAGTGGGTTGCCATTTCCTTCTCCAGGGGATCTTCCTAACCCAGGGATCGAACCCAGGTCTCCCGCACTGCAGGCAGACACTTTATCATCTGAGCCACCTGCTCTTTTATAACCACACTGAACCCTAACCCTCTCCCGTCCCTACCTGCTGAAATCTACTGCTCTATTCTTCATTTATCAGACGATGTCATTGCAAAAATATTACTTAAGTAGAATTCCACGTTATGTAATTTGTATTTCCTTCCTTCATACTGTCTCAGGATTCACCCAAGGTGTTGTTTATGTGAATTTCCTTTATTTTTATTTTACAGTAATATTCCTTACTATGTATATACAACAATTTGCCTAAACAACAGCGTATTTAACCACTGAAAGACATCTGAACTTTTTTTTCAGTTTTGCAATTATAAATAAAGCTGCTGTGTGCATTGGTGTATAGGATTTTCTGCGAACATATTTTCATGTCTCTGGCATGAATACTCAAGAGTACAATTTACAAATCATATGGGAATTTCAGTTTTAATTTTATAAGAAATTTTCAGACTGTTTCCCATATTGACTGTGGCACTTTACATTCCCAATAGTAATATTTGAGCTATTCACATTCTCCACATCCTTTCTGACTTTTGGGGCATTCCCTACATTTTTAACCATTCTGATAGTGAAGCCTTACTGTGGATTTGTTGGTATTTACCTGATAGCTACTGATGTTGAAAATCTTTTCATGTGCTCATTTGTCACTTGTATCTCCTTTTCAGTGAAATATTGTTCACGTTTTGTTGCTTACTTTTGAAATGGATTTTTTCTTAACTGTTGAGTTTTAATATAGTTGAAGTACTAGTGCTTTATCAAGTATGTGATTTGCACATATCTTCTCATAGCTGAAGCTAGTCTTTTAATGCTTTTTGTATCAACTTTCACAAACCATGTTGGGCTTCCCTGGTGACTCAGATGGTAGAGAATCTGCTTGCAATGAAGGAGCCACAGGAGAAGTGGGTTCGATTCCTGGATCAGGAAAATCCCCGGGAGGAGGGAGTGGCTACCCACTACAGCGTTCTCGTCTGGAGAATCCCATGGGCAAAGGAGCCTGGTGGGCTACAGTCCATGGGGTCTCAAAGAGTTGGACACTCCTGAGCAACTAATACATTTATTTTTCATTTTACAAACCATGTTAATCTGCTGCAGTAAGGTAAAAGAAACACATATTCTGCAGCTAATCTGTGGGATTCCAATGTGACTCTCAAAGACACCAGCCTCAGTTTTTTAGGAAAACAATGTTTTACAGAAAAACCAGTGCTGTTGGTCAAATGCTCTTTGCCCTCAGGGACCTGACAGGATTGAGATGAGTGGTGGTGAGTTTACTCTGGCCTAAACTGGGTCCACCTGTCAATGAAGCTGGTAGGTGCAGTGACCCTTGGGCAGCTGACAGGCCCCCTCTATGACTGTGACAATAGCAGAGGCTATGTTCTCTTAGCTCTCTGGTTTACTGATTTTTTTAATTTTGTTTCTGCTTTTTTCTTTTAATAAGATGATAATAAGCTTTATGTTATTACATGTAGACAAATGACCGTTTTATTTCAATCCATTCATCATTTTTTTTCTTTTATAGATCATGCTTTTGGTATTGATAAGAATGCTTGTCATAGGAGGCCTAGATCTCAAAGGTTTTCTCCTGTCTTTTTCCCTAAAATTTTTATACTTTTGCATTTTACATTTAAGTTCCAGATCTCTTTTGTATTAATTTTTGTATAAGGTGTAAGATTCAGACTGAGGTTCTGTTTGTTTTTTCATTCTGAGTGTCCAACTTTCTTGTTGTTGTTTGAAAAGACTATTCTCTTCCTTCTGTTGAACTGCTTTTGCCTCTTTTCTTTTCAAAGGTCATTTGAGCATGTTTGTTTGGAAGTATTTCCAGATAATCTATTATATTCCATTGATCTGTGCTTCTAGTTCTCTAATAGTACCACATGGACTTCTCTACTGTAGCTTTATAGTAAGCCTTAAGATTATGCATCTTAAGTGAGGAGATATCCCTTGTCCAAGGTAAGGGGCAGCAGCTGCATTGCTGGAGCAGCCGTGAAGAGATATCCAACGTCCAAGGTAAGAGAAACCCAAAAAAGATGGCGGGTGTTGCAAGAGGGCATCAGGGGGCAGAAACACTGAAACCATACTCACAGAAATCTAGTCAATCTGATCACACTAGGACCTCAACCTTGTCTAACTCAATGAAACTAAGCCATGCCCGTGGGGCAACCCAAGATGGGTGGGTCATAGTGGAGAGGTCTGACAGAATGTGGTCCACTGGAGAAGGGAATGGCAAGCCACTTCAGTATTCTTGCCTTGAGAACCCCATGAACAGTAGGAAAAGGCAAAATGATAGGATACCAAAGAGGAACTCCCCAGGTCATTAGGTGCCCAATATGCTACTGGAGATCAGTGGAGAAATAACTCCAGAAAGAATGAAGGGATGGAGCCAAAGCAAAAACAATACCCAGTTGTGGATGTGACTGGTGATAGAAGCAAGGTCCGATGCTGTAAAGAGCAATATTGCATAGGCACCTGGAATGTCAGGTCCATGAATCAAGGCAAATTGGCAGTGTTAAAACAGGAGATGACAAGAGTGAATGTCGACATTCTAGGAATCAGTGAACTGAAATGGACTGGAATGGGTGACTTTAACTCAGATGACCATTATATCTACTACTACAGGCAGGAATGCCTTAGAAGAAATGGAGTAGCCATCATGGGCAACAAAAGAGTCTGAAATGCAGTACTTGGATGCAGTCTCAAAATGACAGAATGATATCTGTTCATTTCCAAGGAAACCATTCAATATCACAGTTATCTAAGTCTATGCCCTAACCAGTAACGCTGAAGAAGCTGAAGTTAAATGGTTCTATGAGGACCTACAGGACCTTTCAGAACTAACACCCAAAAAAGATGTCTTTTCATTATAGGGGCCTGGAATGCAAAAGTAGGAAGTCAAGAAACACCTGGAGTAACAGGCAAATTTGGCCTTGGAATACGGAATGAAGCAAGACAAAGGCTAATAGAATTTTGCCAAGAGAATGCACTGATCATAGCAAACACCCTCTTCCAACAACACAAGAGAAGACTCTACACATGGACATCACCAGATGGTTAACCCCTAAATCAGATTGATTATATTCTTTGCAGCCAAAGATGGAGAAGCTCTATACAGTCAGTAAAAACAAGACCAGGAGCTGACTGTGGCTCAGATCATGAGCTCTTTATTGTCAAATTCAGAATTAAATTAAAGAAAGTAGGGAAAACCACTAGACCTTTCAGGAATGACCTAAATCAAATCCCTTATGATTATACAATGGAAGTGAGAAATAGATTTAATGGGCTAGATCTGATAGATAGATTGCCTGATGAACTATGGAATGAGGTTCATGACATTGTATAGGAGACAGGTTTCAAGACCATCCCCATGGAAAAGAAATGCAAAAAAGCAAAATGGCTGTCTGGGGACACCTTACAAATAGCTGTGAAAAGAAGAGAAGTGAAAAGCAAAGGAGAAAAGGAAAGATATAAGCATCTGAATGCAGAGTTCCAAAGAATAACAAGAAGAGATAAGAAAGCCTTCTTCAGCGATCAATGCAAAGAAATAGAGGAAAACAACAGAATGGGAAAGACTAGAGATCTCTTCAAGAAAATTAGAGATACCAAGGGAACATTTCATGCAAAATGGGCTCGATAAAGGACAGAAATGGTATGGACCTAACAGAAATAGAATTTATTAAGAAGAGGTGGCAGGAATACACAGAACTGTACAAAAAATGATCTTCACAACCAAGATAATCATGATGGTATGATCACTCACCTAGAGCCAGACATCCTGGAATGTGAAGTCAAGTGGGCCTTAGAAAGCATCACTATGAACAAAGCTAGTGGAGGTGATGGAATTCAGGTTGAACTATTTCAAATCCTGAAAGATGATGCTGTGAAAGTGCTGCACTCAATATGCCAGCAAATTTGCAAAACACAGCAGTGGCCACAGGACTGGAAAAGGTCAGTTTCATTCACATCCCAAAGAAAGGCAATGCTAAAGATTGCTCAAACTACCACACAATTGCACTCATCTCACATGCTAGTAAAGTAATGCTCAACATTCTCCAAGCCAGGCTTCAGCAATACATGAACCGTGAACTTCCAGATGTTCAAGCTCATTTTAGAAAAGGCAGAGGAACCAGAGATCAAATTGCCAACATCCTCTGGATCATTGAAAAAGCAAAAGAATTTCAGAAAAACATATATTTCTGCTTTCTTGACTATGCCAAAGCCTTTGACTGTGTGGATCACAATAAACTGTGGAAAATTCTGAAAGAGTTGGGAATACCAGACCACCAGACCTGCCTCTTGAGAAATCTGTATGCAGGTCAGGAAGCAACAGTTAGAACTGGACATGGAACAACACACTGATTCCAAATAGGAAAAAGAGTATGTCAAGGCTGTATATTGTCACCCTGCTTATTTAACTTATATGCAGAGTACATCATGAGAAATGCTGGGCTGGAAGAAGCACAAGCTGCAATCAAGATGCTGGGAGAAGTATCAATATCCTCAGATATGCAGATGATACCACCCTTATGGCAGAAAGTGAAGAGGAACTAAAAAGCCTCTTGATGAAGGTGAAAGAGGAGAGTGAAAAAGTTGGCTTCAAGTTCAACATTCAGAAAATGAAGATAATGGAATGCGGTCCCATCACTTCATCGGAAATAGATGGGGAAGCAGTGGAAACAGTGTCAGACTTTATTTTTTTGGACTTCAATATCACTGCAGATTGTCATTACAGCCATGAAATTAAAAGACGCTTACTCCTTGGAAGGAAAGTTATGACCAACCTAGATAGCATATTCAAAATCAGAGACATTACTCTGCCGACTAAGGTCCATCTAGTCAAGCTATGGTTTTTCCAGTGGTCATGTATGGATGTGAGATTTGGACTAGGAAGAAGGCTGAACGTCGAAGAATGGATGCTTTTGAAATGTGGTGTTGGAGAAGACTCTTGAGAGTCCCTTGGACTGCAAGGAGATCCAACAAGTCCATTCTAAAGGAGGTTAGCCCTGGGTGTTCTTTGGAAGGAATGATTCTAAAGCTGAAACTCCAGTACTTTGGCCACTTCATGTGAAGAATTGACTCATTGGAAAAGACTCTGATGTTTGGAGGGATTGGGGGCAGGAGGAGAAGGGGACGACAGAGGATGAGATGTCAGGATGGCATCACCAGCTCGATGGAAGTGAGTTTGAGTGAACACCTGGAGATGGTGATGGACAAGGAGGCTTGGCGTGCTGCAATTCATGGAGTCTCAGAGTTGGACATGACTGAGTGACTGAACTGAACTCAAGATTATGTATCGTAAGTTCTCCCCTCCTCCTTTTATTTATTTTTTGACAAGTTTAAGACTATTATAATTATTCTAGGATAGGTTTTTCTAAGTCTATAACAGTCTTTGTTAGAGTATTGATAAGAATTTTATTAAATCTCTAGACCAATTTGACATCGTTCCTATGTTCAGCCTTCCTGTCCAAGAACACTGTATGTCTCTCCATTTATTTATATCTTTGATTTCTTTCATTAGCCTTTTGTAATTATCAGTATATAGATGTTATATATGGGCTATTAAATGTATGATTAGGTATTTTATTTTTGGTGCAATTATTTATTATATCTTTAATTTCAGTTTCTCTGTGTTAGTGTTGGTATACAGAAATTGATTGATTGTGTTTTGATCTTGCATACTGCAGCCAACTGAACTAACTTCATTTTGCTAGGTTTCCTGTTTTTTTTTTTTTTTTGTCGTTTAGGATAGTTGTTATACTCTATGTAAATATTTATATCTGCATATATAGTTACCTTTCTTCTTTTTCAAATTGTATTAAAATTTATTTTTCTTTCCTCATTTCAGTGTCTAGACCTTCCAAACCTATGGTGAATAAGGAGAGGGTGGCCAGCTTTCTCCTGTTCCCAATATATGGGAAATATATTTAGTTTTTAATCATTAAAAAATGATACTAGCCAGACAAGAATGCTGAAGAAAATACAAGATAAGAAAAGAAAAGAAAAGAAAAGAAAATACAGACAAATATCCCTGATGAACATAGAAGCAAAAATCCTCAGAAAATTATAGCAAAAGAAATTTAGCAATATGCTAAGAAGATCAAACACCATGATCAAGTAGAATTTACTCTAGGGAAGCAGAGTTTGCAAATCAATCAGTGTGTCGTATCACATTAACAAAACAAAAGAAAATAATCATATGATCATCTAAATAAAGTTAGAAAAAACATTTGACAATCAATATTTTGAGGTAAATACTCTCAATAAAGTGGGTCTAAAAGGAAAGCACCTCAAAATATAAAAGGCCATTTAAGACAAGCCAACAGCTAACATCACTCAACAATGAAAACTGAAAGCTTTCCTTTTAAGATTAGGAATAATATAGGAACACTCACTCTCACCACTCTTATTCAGTGTAGTATTGAAAGTCCTATCCAAAGTAATTAGTCACAAGAAAGATAAAAAAGGATTTCAAATTAGAAAGGAAGAAATAAAACTGTCACTATTTGCTGATGACATGATGCTGTGTATGGAAAACACTAGAGACTCCATCAAAACTGTTAAAACTAATAATCAACTCAGTAAAGTTACAGGAAACAAAATTAATATGCAAAAGTGAGTTGCATTTCTATACACTAATAATGAACTATCAGAAAGAAAAGTTAATGACATAATCCCATTTATAACTGCATCCAAAAAAAAAAAAAAAAAACCCTAGAAATATGTTTAACTAAAGAGCTGAAAGACCAGTAGATGGATATTGAAAACTATGGGATATTAAGTAAATAAACTAAAGAGGCACAAATTAATGAAAAGATATTCCTCATGAATTAGAAGAATAAATATTGTTTAATGTCCATAGTACCCAAAGCAATATACAGACTCAATGCAACCTATAAAAATTCCAATGACATTTTTCACAGAAGTAAACACACAAACTTAAAATCTGTGTAGAACTGAAAAAGACCCTGAATAGCTGAAGCAGCCTTGAGAAAGAATAATGCTGGAGGCATTATATTCTCTGAATTCAAACTATATCGTGAAGATATATTAATTAAAACAATATATTACTGACATAAAACAGACACATAAATCAATGGAATATAACAGAAAACTCAGAAATAAGCCCATGCATATATGGTCAATTAATTTATCACAAAGGAGCCAAGAATATAATGAGGAAATCTTATACCATAAAGAAAAATTAACTCAAAATGGATTAACAACTTGGATGTAAGACCTGAAACTGTGAAACACCTAGAAGAAAATATAGGTGGTAAACTCTTTGACATTGATCTTGACTGTGATTTCTTGATTCTGAGACCAAAAGCAAAATCAACAAAAGCAAATATAAATAAGTAGTACCTCATTAAACCCAAAAGCTTATGCACAGCAAAGGAAATCACAATGAAAATGAAAAGACAGCCAACTAACTGGGAGAGAATATTTGCAATGATATATATGATAAGGGGCTAATCTCCAAAATATATAAAGAACTCATATAATTCAAAAGCAAACTAAGTAATTTTATTTAAAAACTGGGAGAAAATCTGAATAGACATTTTTCCAAAGACAACATTTAGATCACCAATAGAAACATGAAAAGTTACTGAACATCACTGATTATGAGGGAAATGCAAATCAAACCACAGTGAGATGTTACTCACACCCGTCAGAATGGTATTATCAAAGACAGGAAATAACAAGTGTTGGCAAGTATTTGGAGAAAAGGAAACACTTGTGCACTGTTAGTGAGAATGTAAACCGGTGTAGCCTCTATGGAAAGCAGTACAGAGGTTCCCTCCAAAATTAAAACTAGAACTAATATGAACCAGAAGTGGAACTTCTGGTTATTAATCCACAGGAAAGAAAACCGCTAACTCAAAAAAAAGTACATATTCTCACATTCAATGTGAATATAAAAAATTGTCCATTTGTGAGTGGATTAATAAAAAAAGTATATCTATATATAGATATAAAGGAATATAATTCAGCCATAGAAAAGAATGAAATCTTACATTTTATGACAACATGGATGAACCTAGAGGGCATTATATTAAGTAAAATAAGTCAGGTAGAGAAAGACAAATACTGTATGATATGGTTTATATGTGGAATCTAAAGATAAATAAATATAAAACCAAGCTCATTGACGCTGAAGACAGATTGATGATTGCCAGAGGAAGGTGGTGGGATTAATGGGAGAAATAGGTGAAATTTTATGTTTTAAGTAAATTGAATGAATGAATGAATAGAAAAGCTGTTTTACAAGAATAAGGTAATACCGATCCTCTCTTCATTTCTACATTATTACCACATTGTCTTTATTCATATGAAATACAGCTGTTCATCATTTTATCCATTATGATTCATTTCAAACAGATGAAATTCTTGTTTCAAGGTCAAGTTAATATATTAATTTTTATGATATGACTTCATTCTTTCTTTTTAATTTTAGCCCTGTTCATGATGTCTTAACATGATGCAAAATGCATTTATTTGTATCTATAATGTTCAAATAGTTTGCTATAGAAATTTAAATATAGATAAATATATAAATTAATTTAGGATACCCAAATACTTCATAGATCACTGCCTTGTCTTGGTTAAGAGGCTTGTGCAACTCAATGAAGCTATGAGCTATGCTGTGCAGGGCCAACCAAGATAGACAGGTCATTTTGCAAAGTTCGGACAAAATATGATCCACTGGAAGAGAGAACGGTAAACCACTCCAGTAGTCTTTCCATGAGATCCCCATGAACTGCATAAAAAGACAAAAAAGATATAACACTGAAAGACAACCCACCCCTCCACCCCCCACCCCCAGTTTGAAAGGTGTCCAATATGCTGCTAGAGAAGAGCGGAGGGCAACTACTAATAGCTTCAGAAAGAATGAAGGAGCTGGGCAAAAGCAGAAAAAAAACACTCAGTTGTGAATGTGTAATGAAAGTAAAATCAAGTGCTGTAAAGAACAGTATTGCATAGGAACCTGGAATGTTAGGTCCATGAATCAAAGTAAATTGGACATGGTCAAACAGGAGATGGCAAGAGTGAATGTCAACATCTTGAGAATCAGTGAACTAAAATGTACAAAAATGGGAAAATTTAATTCAGATGACCATTATATCTACTACTGTGGACAAGAATTTAGAATTTACTGGATTTAGAAAAGGCAGAGGAACCAGAGATCAAATTGCCAACATCTGTTGGATCATCAAAAAGCAAGAGAGTTCCAGAAAAACATCTACCTCTGCTTCATTGACTATGGCAAAGCCTTTGACCTGTGTGGATCACAACACACTGTGGAATATTATTCAAGAGATGAGAATACCAGACCACCTGACCTGCCTCTTGAGAAACCTGTATGCAGGTTAAGAAGCAACAGAACTGGACATGGAACAATGGACTGTTTCTAAATTGGGAAAGAAGTATGTCAAGGCTGTATATTATCACCCTGCTTATTTAACTTATAGGCAGAGAACATTATGTGAAATGTTGGGCTAGGTGAATCACAAGCTGGCATTCAGATTGCCAAAAGACACATCAACAATCTCAGATATGCAGATGATACAGCTGTAATGGAAGAAAGTGAAGAGGAACTAAAGAATCTCTTGATGAAGGTAAAGAGGAGAGTGAAAAAGCTGGCTTAAAATTCAGCATTCAAAAAACTAAGATCATGGCATCCTGTCCCATCACTCCCTGGCAAATAGATGGGGAAGCAATGGAAACAGTGACAGACTTTATTTTCTTAGACTCCAAAATCACTGCAGATCGTAACTGCAGTCATGAAATTAAAAGACACTTGCTGCTTGGAAGGAATGCTATAGCAAATCTATACAGTGTATTAGAAAGCAGAGACATTACATTGCCAATGAAGGTCTGTATAGTCAAAGCTACATATTTTTCAGTAGTCATGTATGGATGTGAGAGTTGGACTATAAAGAAAGCTGAGCACTGAAGAATTGATGCTTTTGAACTGTGGTGTTGGAGAAGATTCTTGAAAGTCCCTTGGACAGCAGGGAGATCAAACAAATCAGTCCTGAAGGAAATCAGTCCTGTATACTCATTGAAGGACTGATGCTGAAGCTGAAGCTCCAATACTTTGGCCATCTGATGGGAACAGCTGACTCATTTGAAAAGACACTGATGCTGGGAAAGATTGAAGGAAGGAGAAGGGGCAACAGAGAATAAGATGGCTGGATGGTATCACTGATTCAATGAACAATGAACTTGGGCAAACTCTGGGAAATAGTGAGGGTCAGGGAGCCCCAGTGTGCTGCAGATCATGGCATCACAGAGAGTCAGACACAACTTGGCAACCAAACAACAACAATAAAGATACCAAAATGTTCCATCTTCAACAATTGTTATGTTGGTGCAAGCACAATTAGTTTTGGACCATGAATTCTGAATCATTTTAACTAGACTCAAATGAATTTTTATTAATCAAAATATATAATCAAACATTTTTGCTGAGAAATTAAGTTTGCTTATTCTCATAGAATAAAAATTTGTGATTCAGGATTTGGCAAAGACTTGGAAAGCGTTTTCTGCATCCTGGTTGTGGAAGTGTTTTTTCTTCAAAAAGTTGTCAAGATGCTTGAAGAAGTAGTAACTGCTTAGTAAGAGGTCAGGTGAGTATGATGGATGAGGCAAAATTTTGTAGCCCCATTCATTCAACTTTTGAAGTGTTGTGCAATGTGTGATCTGGCATTGTCATGGAGAAGAATTGGGCACATTCTGTTGACCAACGCTGGCTTCAGGCCTTGCAGTGTTCATTGCATCTCATCAATTTGCTGAGCATACTTCTTAGATGAAATGGTTTTGGCTAGATTCAGAAAGCTGTAGTGGATCAGATCGGCAGCAGACCACCTAACAGTGACCGTGAACTTTTTTTTTTTTTTTTGGTGCAAATTTGGCTTTGGGAAGTGTTTAGGAGCTTCTTTTCAGTCTAACCACTGAGTTGGTTGTTGCTAGTTATCATGTACAATCCACTTTTCATCGCTTAAGAAATGGTTCATTGTTGTTACATAGGATAAGAGAAGATGACACTTCATAATGCTGATTTTTTTGATTTGCAGTCAGCTCATGAGACATCCACTTACCAAGCTTTTTCACCTTTCCAATTTGCTTCAAATGCCAAATGATCATAGAATGGTCCTTGCTGAATTCTTCAGCAACTTCTTGTGTAGCTATGAGGATCAGCTTTGATGATTGCTCTCATTGGTCGTTGTCAACTTCCAGTGGCCAGCCGCTACACTCCTCATCTTCAAGGTGCTCATCTCCTTTGCAAAACTTCTTAAACCACCACTGCACTGTATGTTCCTGTGGTAAATGCACTGTTGATGTTGCAAGTTATCTCTGATGCTTTACGATTCATTTTAAAGAATATCACTCAACTTTGCTTTTTGCCTAACATCATTTCCATACTCTAAATATAAAATAAACAGCAAGAAATGTCATTAGCAAAAAAAAAGAGTGAAAAATATGCACTAAAATGATCTACAACTTAACCACATTTATTTAGAATGTATTCCAGTATCAAATGGCAAATTTAAACAATGCAAAAACTGCATTTACTTTTGCACCAACCTAATAAATTCTCATATTTTGTGCCTCCTTTAATTCTTTAAACTCTCACTCTCCTAAACTGTTTTAAATGAAATCCCAATAATCATTTAGTTCAGTCATAAATATTTGGGCATATATTTATGAACTAAAAGATAAATTACTTTCAGGAAATAATGTGGTGGTAAATAAATATGTGTTTCAGAATTTATTGAAAAGTGTCTTTTGATTGAAATCAGTGAAAAGGAACTGTGTTAGCCTTCTGTGATAATTACAGGAAATTATCAAAAGTCATTATTAAAAACTAATTTACCTTAATATCATTTCTATCATCATTACTGAATCCAATGTTATGACTGTTTAGAGGATTGGGATGGGGTAGGGGAAGGAGGTTCAAAAAGGAGAGCATATATGCATAATTATGGCTTATGCATGTTGTTTTACAGCAGAAACCAATACAACATTGTAAAGCAATTTTTCTCCAATTAAAAAATAATTTGAAAAAAGTTAAACAAAACAAAACAAAACTTCAATATCATAAAATCCTCTATGACCCATTTAATTGAATAAGGGTTCCTCTAAAAGAAAAAAAAAAGACACAGTTATAGTTGTTTTGTTTTGTAGATACTATTTATCAGGTTGTTGTAATGCATTTTTATCTCTAACCTGTTGGAGTTTTTAAAATCATGTATGGGTACTGACTTTTTAATATGCCTTTCTGTGTCAGTTGATATAGTCATAATTTTTTTCTTCTTTAACTCATTGATATAATTTATTGCATTGTTTAATTTTAGAGTTGAAACAACCTTGCATATTGGGAGTAAATTTCACTTGGTTATTGTGTATAATCTTTTTTCCCTGTGTGATGCCAGGTTTGGTTTGCTAGAGTATTGTTCAAGATTCTTATCTCTATATTAATCTATAGCTTTCTTCTCTTGTGTTACCGTTGTCTCTTAAATCAGTATAAATCTGATCCCACAGGAGTTGGTAAAAATTATTTCCTTTTATAATTTCTGAAAGAGATTGTATATACATTTTAATTTTTCAAGTATGTTTATTAGCATTCTCCAATGGGTCTATAGATTTATTTTCCTGGAGTTTTAAATTATTCATTCAATTTATTTTATGGTAATATAGATGTTGAGACTATCTATCCCAATTTAGCAGACTTTTTGTAGTTTCTGGCTTTCACAGAAAAATTGACCCATTTCTTCCAAGTTCATACTCATTCCATTTTATCTCTGTTATTAATGGCTATAATATCTTTGGTTATCTATTAATGGCTAGTTATATCTCCTTTTTCATTCTTGATCTAGACCATTAATATCTTCCCTTTTTTTCATTTTTGTCATTTAAAGAGGCTCATCATTTTTGTTGTTACCTTTTTCGGAGAACTGGCTTTTATCACTGATTTTTCTCTATCATTTTACTATTTTCAGTTTCATTGATTTTAATTTTTCTTCTTGCATTTGGCTTACTTTGTTCTCCATATATATATATGTTTGTTTGTTTCACAGGAGAAAAATTGGGTTATTTTCATTTGTTATTGGGTTATTTTTATTTCAATTTCCTTGTCTCTAATATGAGAATTTAATGCTGCAAATTTCTCTCTCAACACTGCTTTAACTGCATACTACTTGTTTAATTCTTTTCTGCAAATTTTTAAAAATGTCCATTAAGATTTTATTTTTACTATTGAATTATTTACAGCCCCATTGTTTAATCTCCACAAGCTTAGATATTTTACTATTGTCTTTGTATTTTTAATTTCTACTTTGATTACATAATAGTTAACTCATTCTATAATAACTTAAAAAATTGAGATATATTTCATAATCCAAGATATGGTATATCTTGATAAATATTCCATATTCCATGCCACTTGAAACAGATTTGTGTTCTGCTGCTTTTTGGTAGAATATTGTATATATGTCAGTTAGATCCTATTGATTGATTGTGTTTTCAGGTCTTTTATTTCCTTGCTGACTGTCTGCTGAGTAATTCTATCAATTATAATTATAAATTTTTTCTCCTTTAAGTTCTATCATTTTCCTTTATTTATGGTGAAGCTCTGTTTTATGTATACAGAGCTAAATTGATTATGTCTTCCTGGTGGATTGCTTTTATTATCATTATAATGATCCTCTTTGTGTCAAATTTTTTCTTTGCTTAGAAGTCTGGTCTAGAGGATAAAACATAGTCTCTCTGCTTCTTAAAATTTTTATGCACTTTCAGGACATATTCTATACCACACACATCTATTTCTATGTTTTCTAAAGAAATAAATTCTAAATTATATTGCTGTTAATATGGGAAGAATAATTTTGATAAATAATCCTTGGACTTATTTAAGAGAAATAATGTTTTAGTGATAAAAAATTACAATAATGTAATTGCTTATTGAGTCACTAATCGAACTATGAGAAAAGAAAAATCTGAAAAATTTTCAACTGCCTGTGATCAGATATAGAAATGAGGGGAATGAGACTCTGTGAGAAGAATTAGCACATGCAAGTCATGACACCAGTTAAATAAGGCAATTAGGTAGGGTACTAAGTGGGACAACAATCCAGGCTTAGAAAAGGGTGCAATGCAGTAACTAAACTGTCAAAACTAGTATACAAAGATGTTCAAATAACAGTTATATTTATTAGATGCTGTTGATATTTAAGAATCAAATTATATTTAAAAATAATGTATATTTGATGTAATCTATCCTATATGATTCATTTCTACAAGTCTCATGTTGGCTTAAGCAAAAATATTGCAGTGGTTACACATACACATGGATAATAATATTGATGATAGTACTAGACATAGCCTAATGTATGGAGCTGAATACTCATGTACTAGGCACTCATAAGCAATTTATACACATTGCCCTATTTCAATATCCTTCAAATTACATGAGATTGATGCAACAAGGAAATGATTATTTTCCTTAGGAGAATTACTTTCTGGACTACATTAATGTAAATTGATAGGAAACCAACTGCTCTAAGTTTGTGTAAGCCCTGAGTTTTCTTATTTTCCTTCTATTTATTAATATCTTAACTGATTTTTCTACTAGTTATATGATAATTATAAAGCATTATGTAGACTCTTTTTGACAACATGCACTGGAAAAATAAATGGACAGGATTCACCCAGCTTATTGTGCTTTAGCAAAGAAATGAGAGAGCCCTAGCCCTAAAAAGATGTTAAAAGATGTTAAAATATACTTCTATAGCATTAGACCAGTGTGACATTAGTTCATGAATAAAACCTGAGATCAAAGAAACAGAAGTGAGAATCTACAAACCACGTCTGATTTTAATAGAAAAAATATTAAATATTCAAAAGTAAAACTGGGGCAATTGTTACATACTTGGATATAAAACAAAGATATATGTTACCTTCTCAGTTTCATCAAATGAGTTCAATATGAATCAAAGTGAAAGAAAGGATACTTATAAAATGGAAAATAAAACACTATATTTATCAGGAAAAAAATGTTTGATGTATTTCAGTTACTATTACTGTAACCAAGCAGGGCCCTATGAGGCCTTACTTCCCAGAATAGACTCCCACGCATGTCTTCCACCTGCCTTTTGCCTGTAGAAAATCTGAATAAATGTAATCAAAGAAGTGAGAGAATGCAGAAAGGAAAATAGACAAGCAAGACAAATTAGTAATATTTTAGCCACTGAACAAAGTCAAGAACTTTTAGTTCTGCCTTAAGGACTATAGATAAATTCTGACACATGTCAGATAACGTCTAACAACATGTCCTTTGAGATGTTTTGCTGGTACTGAAACCCTCACCAGGTGAGAGAAATTAACTGTGCACAAGCATGTAAACCCAGACCATTTGGAACCCAGAGGGTTGATGATGCTAGCTCTCAATTATCTCACCACCAATCAATCAGAAGAACATCCATGAGGTGACCACACTCTGCTCCTTGAACAGCATAAGACTCTTCACTAGCCCCTCAGGGTGGGACCGTCTTGAGGACATTATCCCATGCCAGCCCCCTTTACCTGGCAAAACAATAAAGCTATTCTTTTCTGCTTCATTCAAATATATGTCTCCATGTTTCTATTTGTCACTGGTGAACAGAGGCCAAGTGTAGGCAACATTGCTATGCTATAAAACAGTTATTAAGTGTCCACTAAAAAAGACACACACTGTGAAATTTGTGAGTTAAATTTTATTTGGGGCAAAATGAGGACTGAAGCCTAGGAGACAACATTTGTGATATCTCTGAGAAACTGCCCCAAAGAGGTAGTAGGGGAAGGTCAATATACAAGATTTTGGTGAAGGAAGAGTTCAATATAATCAAATTCTTATTTTACAAAAAGTTGTCCACTAGTCATGAAGAGCTGATGTCATCATGAAAGGATTTAGTGCTTTTCTAAATATGAGGAGATGCAACAATTGAATCTCTTGTAGACATTTGGAGAATTCAAACTGTGGACAATTCTTAAAGAGTTTGGAATTCTATACCATCTTAACTGTCCCAGAGAAACTTGTATGCAGGTCAAGAAGCAACATTAGAACTGAAATTGGAACAACAAACTGGTTCAAAATTGGGAAAGGAGTACATCAAGGCAATATAGTGCCACCTTGCTTATTTAACTTATTTGCAAAGTACATCATGCAAAAGCTGGGCTAGATGAATCACAAAATGGAATCAAGATTCCTGGGAGAAATATTAGCAACCTTAGATATGCAGATGATGCCACCCTAATGGCAGAAAGCGAAGAGAAACTAAGGACCCTCTTGATGAAGATCAAAGAGGAGAGTGAAAAAGCTGGCTTAAAACTCAGCATTCATAAGACTAAGATTATGGCATCCAGTCCCATCACTCCATGGTAAATAGATGGGAAAAAATGGAAAGAGCGACAGATTTTATTTTCTCAGGCTTCACGATCACTGTGGATGGTGAATGCAGCCATGACATTAAAAATGCTTGCTCCTTGGAAAAAAGCTATGTTAAACATAAGACCATATTAAAAAACAGAGACAAAGGTCCATATAGTCAAAGTTATGGTTTTTCCAGTAGTGTGTATGGATGTGAGGGATGGATCATACATAAAGAAAGCCAAGGGCTGAAGAACTGATGCTTTCGAAGAGTGGTGGGAAAGACTCTTGAGAGTCCCTTGGACAGCAAGGAGATCAAATCAGTCAATCCTAAAGGAAGTCAACTCTGAATATTCACTGGAAAAAAAGATGTTGAAATTGAAGTTCCAATACTTTGGTCACCTGATGCAAAGAGCCAGCTCATTGGAAAAGACTCTGATACAGGGAAAGATCGAGGGCAAGAGGAGAAAGGAGCAATAGAGAATGAGTTGGTTGGAAGGCATCACTGACCAATGGACATGAGTTTGAGCAACCTCTCTGAGACAGTGAAGGACAGGGAAGCCTGGTGTGCTGCAGTTCATGGGGTTGCAAAGAGTCAGACATGACTTAGAGACCGAACAACAACAAAGCATTGGGATCTTGAAATCAGTTCCTGAAAATAACTATTACAAGACCTGTTCTCCAGTTTCCCTAGAGTACAAAGTGATTCATTCTCTACTCTGAGCTGCCTTCAGGGCGAGTCAAAGGTCAACTGCTGCAGAAGTACAGGATTCGGTCCTCACAGAGGTAGATGGCAAAGGCCCTTTGCAAGCACCACTTTGTAGCTGACATTACCAAAAGATCAGAAATAAAAATATATGAAGAATAAAAACAGTAGATTTGACAGCAAAAACTACAATCAAAATGGAAGCAGAGAAATCAAAGTTAAAGAAACTAAAGAAAGTAAGTGTGTCATAGCCAGTAGCATGGGTGAAAGATCACTCTAATATATTTAACAAATTAGGAGATTTTATAAATTAATATGAAAAGTTTGTGTGTGAAATAGAAAAATAGCATAGAACTGAAACAGATTAATTAGAAAGGGAAACATATCAAAGGCAAATAAGTAAATGTGACAAAGTTGACCTTACTAGTAAGTAAATCAATGAATCATATGAGATACAACTTACCTGCAATATTTCTTTTATAAATGACATGGAACACTATCATAGATTATAGTGCAGAGGGTCAACTTTATTTACTCCCATTTGATATAAAAGACACTTCAGGCTCATGACCTTTATTCTGTCAATTCAGTTTCAGCAATTTATCTTCAGTTGAAATGAAAAGTGTGTTAAGTGTGATTATAAAGACATACTGGAGCAATTTATCCCAGTGAAAAGCTGGAAAAACTTACATGTTTTTCAACAAGAGATTGGTTAAATTAATCATGATATATTTAAGAGGAAATATCCATTGGTCACAATGATGACAATAAATTTATATATTCATTAATAAAAATATATACAATAGACACCAGCAGCATTTCTTTTTTTTTTAAATTTAATTTATTGACTCTTACTTTTATAGAGCCAGATCCAGATCCACATGTTTTCTCCTAAATGGCATGGTTATAAATGCCACCTTTGGAAAAACCCAGTAGGTGATTTTCTACACACACATATGAACTCACTTATAAAAATACATTTTTCTGTCAAATCTTTTACCAGGTATGATAGCTGACAAAATAGTTCTCTAAACATATTTAAATTTATTTGATCAAATAAGTGGTTATACAAGGTCATTTTGAGAGAAAATATTAAATGTTATAAAGATGCAAATCATTTATATAATTTTTATAATTTAGACTCCTTGTGAGGAAATTAGACAAAAATGAATAGTCTTTACATCAATATTGTTGACAAATATCTCCTATGTAAATTATGAATTTACAAGAGATGTACTTATTTAAAACCTTGCACACACTTTAGCTTGTTAATCAGTTTTTCTTGAACTTGCATAAACACAGGTTTTCTGATGCTTCTGGAAGTAAATATCTTTTAGATGACGTTCAAAGTGAATTAGCCTACAGTACATTTCATAGGGACTTGAACATTGTAAATTAGTTAAGTAACTGTATCTTCATTTGTATGACTCCTGGCATTTCATTAAATCCTGTAGGGTGGTGTAAAGGTTAAAACTTTAAAGAAAGTACTTCTGGAATGAAATTTAAACTCTTTGCTGCAAGGCAAAAGAAAAAAAATTTCAGTGGAAGATACTAATTCTTGCATTTTTTTCAGAATTAAATATATATATATATATATTGATACCTGAAATATGTTCACCAAAAATATTGATTTGCAAGTATGTCTCAGAATTAGAGGAAATGTGACTTGGTTTATGTATGTAGCAATTACCAGTAAAAGATTTTAAAGATTTGTCATTCTTCACGACTAACCTTGGCTGTTGAGTACAAAAGTGTTAGCACAAGATTCTGTGCACAATGAGCCCAAACAAACCAAAACATCAGTCTGGACCAGAGAAAGATTTTTCACAAGGCCACACAAGGAGAAGAGTGACTGCAGCCCCCAAAAGCCTAATCTCCCAACGAGCTTCAGCAAAGCATTTTTAAAGGTCTGGTGAGGGAGGAGAGGGAGCAGGCTGTGTGATCACAATTCTCTGATTAGCTGATGGTGGGTGGTGTCACAGGAATTAACATGCTCCTTTGACTCCAGGAGGCTTGAGGCTGTGTACTTATGGTCATCGAGTAGTTAACATTTTCCATCTTCAGGGAGGTTTTCACATCTGTATAACAAATCTGGAAATGTGCATCAAATACAGTTAGCTCAGTACTCCAAGGAAGGAAGTATTACTATGAACAAAGCTAGTGGAGGTGATGGAATTCCACCTGAGCTATTTAAAATGGTGCTATTAAGGTGTTTCACTCAGTCCCTCAGCAAATTTGGAAAACTCAGCAGTGGTCACAGGACTGGAAAAGGTCAGGTTTCATTCCAATCCCAAAGAATGTTAGTGCCAAAGAATGTTCAGACTACCATACAATTCTGTTCATTTCACATGTTAGCAAGGTAATGATCAAAATCCTTCAAGTTAGCCTTAAGCAGTACCTGGATCAAGAACTTCCAAATATACAAGCTGAGTTTCAAAGAGGCAGAGGAACCAGAGATCAGATTGGCAACATTCATAAGATGGTGGAAAAAGCAAGGGAATTAAAAAAAAACAAACCCATATACTTCTGCTTCATTGACTACACTAAAGTCTTTTTGTGGATCACAACAAATTGTGGAAAATTGTTAAAGAGATAGGAGTACCAGACCACTTTACCTGTCTCCTGAGAAACTTGTATGCAGGTAGCAGGTCAAGAAGCAACAGTTCAAACTGGACATGGAACAATAGAATGGTTTAAAATTGGGAAAGGAACATGTCAAGGCTGTATATTGTCACCATGCTTATTTAACTTATGTGTAGAATGCATTATGTGAAATACCAGGCTGAATGAATCACGTCGGAATCAAGATTGCCAAGAGAAATATCAACAACCTCAGATATGCAAATGATACCACTTTCATGGCAGAAAGTGAAGAGGAACTAAAGAGCCTATTGATGAAGGTGAAAGTGGAGAGTTTCACAAAAAGAGAGTTTTGGGTTTAAAACTCAGCATTCAAAAAACTAAGATTATGGTATCTAGTCCATCACTCCATAGCAAATAGATGGGGAAAAAAGTGGAAACAGTGACAGATTTTACTTCCTTGGGCTCCAAAACCACTGCGGATGGTGACTGCAGTCACAAAATTAAAAGATGCTTGATTCTTAGAAGAAAAGCTATGACAAACCTAGACAGTGTGTTAAAAAACAGAGACATCACTTTGCAGACAAAGGTCCATATAATCAAAGATACAGTTTATCCAATAGTCATCCATAGAGGTGAGTTGAACTGTAAAGCAGGCTGAGTACTGAAGAATTGATGTTTTTGAATTGTGGTGCTGGAGGAGAGTCTTGAAAGGCCCTTGGACTGCAGGGAGATCAAATTAGTCAATCCTAAACAAAATCAACCCTGAATATTCATTGGAAGGACTGATGCTGAAGCTGAAACTCCAATACTTCAGCCACCTCCTGCTGCTGCTGCTGCTGCTGCTAAGTTGCTTTAGTCGTGTCCAGCTCTGTGCGACTCCATAGACAGCAGCCCACCAGGGTCCCCTGTCCCTGGGATTCTCCAGGCAAGAACACTGGAGCGGGTGGCCACCTGATGAGAAGAGAAAATTCATCAGAAAATACCTTGATGCTAGGAAAGATTGAAGGTAGGAGGAGAAGGGGGTGACAGAGGCTGAGATGGTTCAGTACTATCACCTACTCAATGGGCACGAATTTCCTGGAGCAATCTCCAGGAAATAGTGGAGGACAGAGGAGCCTGGCATGCTGCAGTCCATGGGGTGGCAAAGAATTGGACATGACTTAGCGACTGAACACATCCAGATACTTCAAAGAAGAGCTAAAGCAGAGGATATGTAGGAAGGCCCTATAGGGTCCTGCTCCGTAATGAAGGAGGGTAAAGCTGGGGCTGAGGTCTATTTCAAGATGGAAGAAGTAAAGGGAGATAAAATCCCAGAGAAAACTACACGTATAGGAGGTTTTAATTTATTCTTATCACTTTTTAAAACAAAGCTATCAAAATTTGTTATCTATATCTGTTCTTATTTAAGACATAGTATTTGAATAATCAAAGGGACTGCAAACTACTACATGTCTGATTTTTCAATATTGTCCTCATGGGTAAATGGGTCCAAATTGCAGAGGTGGTGCTGTCAAAGCCTCTTTGGTGATGGTTTATGAAACGTCATATAAGTTTTCCAGCACAAAAGAGGTAATTTTGCATTTTATGTCTTTGTCTCCCAGATAAATACGTTTTTCCATTTTAGTTAGAAACCCAGTTAAGTTTTAAGTGAACTTAACTGCTTTTTTAAAATTTGTTTTTTTTTTATTTCATCCATATATCCAGTATTTTGTTAGGTAACAAAGCTGACTTCAGAATGAGTGAGTGTCTCTAGCTCGCTGAGGTGGGGAGGGGTGCTGGTGACATGGGCAGGTTCTTGGTCATGTGACCTGTGCAATCTAACTCACCAAGATATCCCCCTGGGAGGGCTTCACACCTGCTTCATGCTCTGCTGTTACCATCTTAAAATTCTGAATAATTCTGAACCAGAGGCCCTGCATTTTCATTCTTCACTCAGTTCAGTCACTCAGTCATGTCCGACTCTTTGTGAACCCATGGACTGCAGTGCCCCAGGCTTCCCTGTCCATCACCAACTCCCAGAGCTTGCTCAAACTCATGTCCATCGAGTCAGTGATGCCATCCAACCATATCATACTCTGTCGTCCCTTTTCCTCCTGCCTTCAATCTTTCCCAGCATCAGGGTCTTTTCTAATGAGTCAGTTCTTTGCATCAGGTGGCCAAAGTATTGGAGTTTCAGCTTCAGCATCAATCCTTCTGATGAATATTCAGGATTGATTTCCTTTAGGATTGACTGGTTTGATCTCCTTGTAGTCCAAGGCACTCTCAAGAGTCTTCTCTAGCACCACAGTTCAAAAGCATCAATTTATCAGTGCTTAGCTTTCTTTTTAGTCCAACTTTCACATCCATGACTACTGGAAAAACCATAGCTTTCACTAGACGGACCTTTGTTGCCAAAGTAATGTGTCTGCTTTTTAATATGCTGGCTAGGTTGGTCAAAGCTTTTCTTCCAAGGAGCAAACTTCTTTTAATTTTATGGCTGCAGTCACCATCTGCAGTGATTTTGGAGCCCAAGAAAATAAAGTCACTGTTTCAATTGTTTCTCCATCTATTTGTCATGGAAGTGATGGGACCAGATGCCATGATCTTAGTTTTTTGAATGTTGAATTTTGTCAGCTTTTTCACTCTCACTTTTAAGAGGCTCTTTAGTTCCTCTTTGCTTTCTGCCGTAACGATGGTTTCATCTGCATATCTGAGGTTACTGGGCCCTTCAAATTATGTGGTCAGCCCTATTCACTCCTTGAAGGTAAACACATGATGATGTGGACAGTTGAGATTGAGTTTGTGGATTTGGTCATAATATAGCACTTATAGAGAACTTTTCTAAACTCAGAATGTTTTAACTATTAAAATTTGAAACTATTATAGACTCCTAGAAGGTTGTCAGATTAGTACAGAGAAATCATGTCTACCCTTCTCCCAATGATAACATCTTACATAACAATAGAGCAGCCCCCAAACTGAGAAACAGACCTTGGTACAATCTAAGACCTTATTCAGAGTTCACCAGTTTTTCCTGAACTCAGGTATCAGTGTCTGTATATACACAGTGTGGGTGTGTGTGTGTGAGGTTCTCTGCAATTTTATCACTCAGGATTCATGGGATTAACCCCACAAGCAAAATAGACTGTTCAAGTCCCTTCTTTAATATCATTTAATGCAGAAGTTTTTAAAGACATGACAATTCATGTAAATAAAATAACTTATGCATTACATATGACACTAACTTTAGCTTTTACTTTATGTTAGAGCCCATTTAATTCTTTTTCAAACACTAACACTTTCCTCCATTTTAGAAGCCTGTGAAGCAGATACTATTATCCTTGTTTCACAGATGAGGATATTGATGTATCATCAAAATATGTGAGATCCTAATTCCTTAACCTATGGTGGCTGTGCTGTCTATTTATTTGATATAAACAGTCACTATTTATTTGCTATTTATTCATCCTTAAACTTTTCCAGATATTTATTAATTTTAAAATAAACTTTAAATTATTGTATGAAAAATTATTTCTTTATTTGCACCCTTGCCCATAAATCCCAACTGCATGTACTTAGTCACTAAGTCGTGTCTGACTCTTTGTGACCCAATGGACTATAGCCCACCAGGTACCTCTGTCCATGGGGATTCTCCAGGCAAGAATACTGGAGAGGGTTGCCATGCCCTCCTCCAGGGAATTTGCATACTAGTTTTTAAAATACGTTCTTTTAAATAAGCAAGTATTTGTCAAAATACTAATATAAGTGACTAATATTTTGTGTGTGTCTGTGCTCAGTCATGTCCAACTGTTTGCGACCACATGGACTATAGCTCAGCAGGTTCCTTTGTCCATGGGATTTTCCAGGCAAGAATATTGGAATGAGTTGCCATTTCCTTCTCTAGAGGGTTTTCCTAGCTTAGGGATGGAACCCATGGAACCTCCGAAGTCTCTTGTATTGTAGGCAGAGTCTTTACTGCTGAGTCACTGGGGAAGCCCAGTTAATATTTTATCCATCCCAAAGTCTTTATTTATTATATTTTAAACATATAAATCAATTTATGAAATAGAGCTTTTAGATTATGCAGTGAGAAAGCAAAGGCATTATCACCTTCCAAGAAGCCAAGATTCAAGGAAATAATAATAAATTGGTCAATTAAGGTTGCTTTAAATTCCTAAATTGATTATGGAAATCATTTATCCTATAAATACATTATTTTCTACTTAATGTAGGGAAGTTAAATTTTATAATAAATTAATCATTGCAGCCATGAAATTAAAAGACGCTTACTCCTTGGAAGACAAGTTATGACCAACCTAGATAATATATTCGAAAGCAGAGACATTAACTTTGCCGACTAAGGTCCATCTAGTCAAGGCTATGGTTTTTCCAGTAGTCATGTATGGATGTGAGAGTTGGACTGTGAAGAAGGCTGAGCACCGAAGAATTGATGCTTTTGAACTGTGGTGTTGGTTGGAGAAGACTCTTGAGAGTCCCTTGAACTGCAAGGAGATCCAACCAGTCCATTCTGAAGGAGATCAACCCTGGGATTTCTTTGGAAGGAATGATGCTAAAGCTGAAACTCCAGTACTTAGGCCACCTCATGTGAAGAACTGACTAATTGGAAAAGACTCTGATGCTGGGAGGAATTGGGGACAGGAGGAGAAGGGGACGACAGAGGATGAGATGGCTGGATGGCATCATGGACTCTATGGACGCAAGTCTGAGTGAACTCCAGGAGTTGGTGATGGACAGGGAGACCTGGCATGCTGTGATTCACGGGGTGGCAAAGAGTCAGACATGACTGAGCGACTGAACTGAACTGAACTGAATCATTATCATATATTAAAACAGCCTATTTAAGTGTTTAGACCAATTTCCACATTCAGACCAATTTCCAGTCTAAAAACTATGAAATAAGTTATTTTCCAAGGACTAGGCTGTAAGTTGGAGCCTTAGATATTATGTATACTATATCTGAATATGTACAACTGACATGCACTATATGTATTTAAGTTTAAATGTTTCACAGGAATTCTTAAATTAGATGTGTGCTTATGAATGATATTTTGGCTTTATTATTTTTTAGGAAATACTAGCAGACAGAATTATTTGGAGGCTTGGGCTATAGTATATAATATTCTTTGCTGTAAAATATGGCTGTTTTATTTGAGATTCTGATAACTACTTATTCCTAAAAATATAAACTATTATGATAAATCTGGTCTGCTACAAAAAAAGACTTTCAGTGTTAGCTTGTGCTTGTCAGGGCAGTAGAGAATGTTAATTTAATAAAATACATCCTGTGTGCTTTCTTTTCGTACATGCATGAAAATCAGAGAAGTAAAAATATGGTCTTAAAACATGACAAGAAGACATAGACTAAAGACAGTTAAATAGTGGTCATAGGATTCACAAATTTGATTTTGAATTTGATTAAGTGCTCTGGGAATATATGAGGCTTTTCATATTTCTAGTGCACAATCATACACTTGAGAGGAAATATGCAAACTCATCTGAAAACCCAAGATTCCTTATCCTTCAATAACAGGAAAATGAACCCATGGTTCTTATCTTCAGCTTAAGAGAAGCCCTTCTGAGATCATAATACTCACAATATATGCACCCCAAAATGTAGCTTGCATTCTTTGCCATCACTCATTCATGTTTTGACAACTCACATTCTGAAGTACACATTTCAACTAGCCTCAGGGCCTCGTGCTGTCTCCCATCACTACTCTGCAAGATTAAATGTTATACATATGCATGTATCCATTCTTTCCCAGATTCTTTTCCCATTTAGGTTGTTATAGAATACTAAGTAGAAGTCCCTGTGCTATACTGTAGGCCCTTGTTGATTAGTTTTCTTATATATGCTGCTGCTGCTGCTGCTGCGTCGCTTCAGTCGTGTCCGACTCTGTGCGACCCCATAGACGGCAGCCCACCAGGCTCTGCCGTCCCTGGGATTCTCCAGGCAAGAACACTGGAGTGGGTTGCCATTTCCTTCTCCAGTTTATGAAAGTGAAAAGTGAAAGTGAAGTCGCTCAGTTGCGTCCGACTGTTAGCGACCCCATGGACTGCAGCCCACCAGGCTCAGTCCATGGGATTTTGCAGGCAAGGGTACTGGAGTGGGCTGCCAGTGCCTTCTCTGTTCTTATATATAGCAGTGTGTAAACATCAGTCCCCAATTCCTAATTTATTATTTCCCTCAACCTTTCTGCTTTGATAACTGTTATGTATATGTAAAACTGAATCAGTTAGCTATACACCTGAAAATAACACCACACTGTAAATCAACTATAATATAAAATAAAAACAATTAAAAAAAAAAGAGTAATCCAGCTTCCAACAATCTTCCTGGGAATTGTCCATGCTCATTAGTCTCTTCATATGTGTGTTACTCACTCAGTCGTGTCTGACTTTACGTAACCTCAAGGACTGTATTCCACCAGGCTTCTGTCCATGGAATTCTCCAGGCAAGAACACTGGAGTGGGTTGCCATTCCCTTGTCCAGGAGATGTCTGGACCCACGGAATGAACCTGGGTCTCCTGCATTGCAGGCAGACTCTTTACTGTCTGGGCCACCAGGGAAGCCCCTAGTTGCTTTGAATACCAAACACCTGGAGCTGAACTGGGGGTATTTGAGACTAAACAGTGCCAGCTTTGTCTCTCACTCCACAATCTTTTGTCACATCCTAAAATAAGAACATTGATCTCCCCTCCCTTTTCTAAGTTTCTGATGTGTTATTGCCTGGTTGTTATTATACCTTCCCAACTCTGTATCCTTCAGTATGGAATTGGTGTGCTTTCCTATCCTTTGTATTTTTGTATTCAAAGTCGAACTTAACTGTATAATTGCAAAATAGTCTGAAAATGATCAATTCTTTCACATATTTTGAGTTTTAGTACCTAGTCAATATTTCTTAAAATTACATGTAACTGTGGATTCTCAAATTTAAGGGGGCACCATTCTGTCTGACTTTGGGGACATTGCTTGTTTAATTTTTGCTTTTTAGAAAACCTTTTAATTTGCATTTTGATTTGCTTGATCAATCACTTACCAAGAAGTTTTTTAATGTCTCCCATGTTGTGAAAGAGAATTTGTTTTCTTTTTTTCAGGTATACCTTCCATTATTAGATTATCAACTTGAAACACAAATTTTAGTTAATAAAACAATTGATTGTCATGCAAAGTTTCATATCACCGATAATATTCACTTTCCCTCCATGTTTATTTTTGTCTAATAAATCTATCTGTGCTCCTTTATGATTTTTCCCCCTACTATGACTGCTTTTTCCCCCTCCCTTGGAGCTCACTGGAAGGGCTGCAATCACTGACCCCATTTCTCAGGTCTTCCCCTCTTGGGAGACATTTCATGATCACCTTTTGTCCCATGCTGCTGGAAGGTTCATCCCAGTTCAGGCAAAAATTCTTAATATTTCATTCCAGGTTTTAAGTTTTGGACCAGACCCAATCAATAATTAGAATTCTCTGGATTCTGTCTCTTAATATTATCCAGGAAACATTACCCCTTGTTGCTTCTTCCTAAACCTAAAATTGCACTATTACAATTATTTCCTCAAAAGTGTCTAACCATAGATGCTTTGTTGGAGACCTGATTTACATATTGATTACAAATTAGAATATAAGTAATGCAGCTAGTAACACTGACAATGACATAGTGCAGCAGATACAAAGCATGATTTGAAAACAAGAAAAAATTTAAATGCTAATTAGTATAACTAGTTGAAATCCAGTTGTAATAATTGAGAGACCAAAGGAGAATAGCTGATCCGATGATCTGTTCCCAGTCTCACTGGACGGGCCGTGCATACTTAGACTTGCATGGCTTAATCTTTGAGACAAGCACACGCTACTGCAAGGATCAGCCAAGCAGAGAGAAAAAGATAAATATATCAAGTTTGCTAACAAAAGTATAATTTACCACGTTCCTGTAAATCGTAATTAATTTAAGGATAAATTTTCCTTACACTTGAAAAACACAGATTTAAACCAGTAATCCTTTCAGATGGAAACCATAAAAACTATAAATTTATTCGCCTGTTTACTCAGTTCTATGTAACCAATTCTTTTTATTTACAGCTTTATGAAGTTGTCAGTTTTCCTATTAGAATTTTTAGATTTCTTAGCCACTTCAGCGTTAATGAAATCAGAAACTTGTATTTCCCCGAAAGTCTTTTTTATAGATCTTGAAGAGGAGAAAATTTTGCAAAGGCAGAGTGAAACTCTTTACAAAATGACTTAAAAAAAGACAGTTTAAATCTGATTATAGTGCAATTGACAAGGCAATCTGGTTACTGCTGTGACATACAACACTTTCAGAAAATAGCTGGAATTATGACCAATAATATTCTACCAGGACATATTAGATCATTAGGAACTTCATATAATCTCTAGAATATCTCTATCATTTATTATATAACAAAATTTATTACTCATTTGATAACAACTCTTACAGATTAATATACCAAGTGAACCTAATCAGTTTGATAGCTCCCTTTGGGATGTCTCAGGGACTCTTGGAAGCACCCCAAGATTAGCTATAGGTCAAAGGAACTTCATTATAACTTGATTTTGGAAGCTTTGTCAAAGGAGCATCAACAAATATTTTAAAATATAGCAGGACCACAAGTCATTGTGAAAGTTAGCCAGAGTGACAATAAAAGATCTCAAAGGCAAGTGCAGATTACTTAAAAGGTAAATAAACTTAAAAATCTGTTATCAAAGGAAGTTTAGCATCTTCAGAAAACTTGTTTGTTTTAATAGGGAGAAAAGCCAAATTTATACTTTGTACCAACTTACTTTAAAGTTTCACTTACTCAAAGTTGTTTTAAACTTACTCAATTCTGACTGATCATATACAAAATCCTTTTTGGGGTCCATTTTCCACAAACCTTTCATTACTTAACTTATTTTAACACAGTTTTAACCTCTAAGCTGTAGACTATCTGGAGAGATCATAAAACATATTTCTAAAGGTTCACTCAAGATTCTTATCTCATTTGTACTTTCTTTCCTCAAAAGTTTCTTTACATTGAGTTACTTTCCTTGCTGACAAATTTTCTTATTTAGCTTATATCAAATCTAAGCGTAATGAAAGTATTATACTTAATATTTAATGTCGATGACTCGAGGTGTGTATTATAAAAAGTAATTTAAGCCTTAATACCAGGTACTAATTTAATATTGAATATTTCCCAATTCACATGAACCCAACATTTATTTAGTTTAATCTCTCTTGTATTTAAAATTGTTTGGTTTGTAAGTGCTTACTTTTATTTAAGCCAATTAAATAGAGCTCTTTTACAAATCAACTGCAGCAATGTTATCTAAAGACAGAGACACATACAGACGCATAAACAGTGAGGCCTTAGTTCTTATTTTTATTTCAATCCTGAGTCAGATACAGCAGTATAAAACCCAGAAGTCTACAAAGGAGGTTGGGTTAAAAATGGGCTTCCCACTGATGGGACAAGACAGATTCACTTGGCTAGATGGCTAAATATAAAAAAAAAAAAAGAAAGAAAAGAAAAGGAAAAAAACATTTAGGATTTCTATTACATTGGATAAGCCGATTTTAATTTTTCCCATTTTAAAATTGCATTCCAAAGGACAACAGAGATGAGACCAGATAGGACATTTGCATCTCAAAGACATATAGAAATATAAGTTTCTCCTTAGGAAGTCTTCATTTCCCTTCACAGGGGGAGCTCCCCAAATTGGAGCTAAAATTCCTCACTGTCAAATTTACCCAGGATACCTATAGGGGAGATTATAATCAGATCACTGGGGCTGTTCATTATTAGAGTGTTCCTCTCCTTCTGCCGTATGAGAGGCTCCTATCTTCCTTCTACTATTCCATAGTTTAGGGACTATCTCTTCCAATGCCCATTTTCCTTGCAATAAGCACACTGTTCCTTCTGTAGTAGGGGTTTACCTTCCTTTAGATCCCTCCCCTTTAATGCTGCTGCCAGAAAAGCTGTTTTCTGTTTTTTATTTTCTTGCTTCCGTCACTGTTTCCTGTTGTCGAATACTTTAAAAGCTACATCTACTGATTTAGAAGGGAGTTTAATTTCCCTTGGGTTTTCTTTTGGATCCCTGCATCATAAAATGGCATTCCTCTGACTACTTTTTCTCCTGATGTAATAGCATAAATGCTTCTATGTATGGAATTGCGTCTCTCTTCCCTACTCTTCTGCAGAACATTTCTAACTGTGAGATTTTGTAATAACTGAGTGAGCCATTTAAGGGCCATCACTCTTCTGATCCTCACCTTATTATAAAAGTAAATCGTATCTTTCTTAGTCATAGGCTTATGGCTATATTTTGCCCATTTATTTAATACATGCCTCAAAGGCATATACTTTTTCGGGGTAGATGGAGCACTCCTCATTTATGTAAGTTTGATAACACTAAAACACAAAAGATATAGGCAAATTTCAGCAAAAAGTGGCACAAATTGCATCAAAGCTTCCCTGGTGGCTCAGATGGTAAAGAATCCATCTGCAATGTGGGAGACCTGGGTTTGATCCCTGGGTTGGGGAGATCCCCTGGAGGAGGGCATGGGAACGCACTGCCATTCTTGCCTGGAGAATCGCTATGGACAGAGGAGTCCTGCAGCCTATAGTCCCTGTGGTCTCAAAGAGTCAGATATGCACTAAGCACACACACACACAGATGAATGGGCCAAATTTGCTATTGAGTGCAAGCTCACTCTACTCACTGTACAATAGGCCAATAAATCTGGGAGATGAGGTGCTGAGGCAAGGAATATGACTTTATTCAGAGAGATGGCTGACTGACAAAATGGCAGACAAATGTCTTGAAATAACTATCTTGTCCAGGCCTGGATGTCAGTTTCTTTTATGGATCAGAAATGGGGACAAGAAAGGAGACAAAGTAAAAAAGACCATTTGCAAGCATCTATGAGAACGACAAGCCTTAAGATGGGGAAGTTTAATTTCTTTCTTCGTGCAATCGCCAGGTGGAGAGGATTATGATGAAAAGCATTTTAGTTTAACAGGTAAGGCAAGGGGGCCAGGATTCCCTGAGGCAGGGAATCATGTATGCTTATAATAACCAAAACGACAAAACAAGCACTAAGGCAAGAAGAACAGATTCATGGAGTCAAAATTAACCCTTCCTGGTTATATTTCTCTGATTTTTAAAAAAAATATTTAATTGGAGCATAATAACTTTACAATATTGTAGTGATTTTGCCATACATTGACATGAACCAGCCATGGGTGTACATGCGTTCCATGATTTTAACCCTTGTTTTTGCATTTTTGTTATTATAATGGTACATAATGACCTGCTTCAGAGAACACTACCCCCTTTGTCTGACTCTTGTACTAAAATCAGTCAGTTAAGTGCAGTCAATCCGTTGTGTCCAACTGTATGCAACCACATGGACTGCAGCATGCCAGGCTTCCCTGCCCATCACCAACTTCCGGAGCTTGCTCAAACTCGTGTCCATCAACAATCTCATTCTCTGTCATCCCCTTCTCCTCCTGTCTTCAGTCTTTCCCAGCATCAGGGTCTTTTCCAATGAGTCAGTTCTTCACATCAGGTTCCCAAATTTTGGAGCTTCAGCTTCAGCATCAGTCCTTCCAATGAATATTCAGGACTGATTTCCTTTAGGATTGACTGGTTTGATCGCCTTGCAGTCCAAGGGACTCTCAAAAGTCTTCTCCAACACCACAGTTCAAAAGCATCAATTCTTTGGTGCTCAGCTTTCTTCATGGTCCAATTCTCACATCCATACATGACTATTGGAAAAACCATAGCCTCGACCAGATGGACCTTTGTTGGCAAAGTAATGTGACTGCTTTTCAATATGCTATTAATGTTGGCTATAGCTTTTCTTCCAAGGAGCAAGCCTGTTTTAATTTCATGGCTGCAGTCATCATCTATAGTGATTTTGGAGCCCAAGAAAATAAAGTCTGCCACTTTCCACTGTTTCCCCATATATTTGCCATGAAGTGATGGGACTGGATGCCATGATCTTATTTTTCTCAATGTTGAGTTTTCAGTCAGCTTTTTCACTCTTTTCTTTCACTTTCATCGAGAGGCTCTTTAGTTCCTCTTCAGTCTCTGCCATAAGGGTGGTGTCACCTTTGTTTCTGAGATTATTGATATTTCTCCTGGCAATCTTGATTCCAGCCTGTGCTTCATCCACCCCAGCATTTCACATGATGTATTCTGCATATAAATAAAAAGCAGGGTGACAATTTATAGCCTTCACTTTCCCAATTTGGAACTAGTCTGTTGTGTCATGTCCAATTCTGACTGACATACATACAGATTTCTCAGGATGCAGGTCAGGTGGTCTGGTATTCCCATCTTTTGAAGAATTTTCCACAGTTTGTTGTGTTCCTCACAGTCAAAGTCTTTAGCATAGTCAATAAAGCAGAAGTAGATGTTCTTTGGAGCTCTTTCCTTTTCTATGATCTAACGGATGCTGGCAATTTGATCTCTGGTTCCTCTGCCTTTTCTAAATCCAGCTTGACCATCTGAAAGTTCTCAATTATTCTAGAACTTTTGAAGACTCATTTAGAAGAAATTGAGCATTACTTTGTTAGCATGTGAGATGACTGCAATTGTGTGATAGCTTGAACATTCTTTGCCATTATTTTTCTTTGGGATTGGCATGAAAACTGATCTTTTTCAGTCCTGTGGCGACTGCTGACTTTTCCAAATTTGCTGGCATATTCAGTGCCCCAAACTTTCACAGCATCATCTTTCAGGATTTGGAATAGCTCAACTGGAATTCCATCACCTCCACTAGCTTTGTTCGTACTGTTGCTTTCTAAGGCCCACTTGACTTCACATTCCAGGATGTCTGGCTCTAGGTGAGTGATCACACCATTGTGATTATCTTGGTCATGAAGCTCTTGTTTGTACAGTTCTTCTGTGTATTCTTGCCACCTCTTCTTAATATCTTCTGCTTCTGTTAGGTCCATACAATTCCCGTCCTTTATTGTGCCCATCTTTGTATGAAATTTTCCCTTGGTATCTCTAATTTTCTTGAGGAGATCTCTAGTTTTTCCCATCCTATTGTTTTCCTCTATTTCTTTGCATTGATCACTCAGGAAGGCTTTCTTATCTCTCCTTGCTATTCTTTGGAACTCTGCATTCAGATGGGTATATCTTTCCTTTTCTTCTTTGCCTTTCACTTCTCTTCTTTTCTCAGATATTTGTAAGGCCTCCTCAGACAGCCATTTTGCTTTTTTGCATTTCTTTTTCTTGGGTATGGTCTTGATCCCTGTCTCCTGTACAATGTCAAGGACCTCCATTCATAGTTCATCAGGCACTCTATCAGATCTAATCCCTTAAATCTATTTCTCACTTCCACTGTATAATCTTCTGAGGGATTTGATTTAGATCATACCTGGATGGTCTAGTGGTTTTCCCTACTTTCTTCAATTTCCGTCTGAATTTGGCAATAAGGAGTTCATGATCTGAGCCACCATCAGCTCCCAGTTTTGTTTTAGATGACTGTTTAGAGCTTCTCTATCTTCAGCCACAAATAATATAATCAATCTAATTTCTGTATTGACCATCTAGTGATATCCATGTGTAGAGTCATCTCTTGTGTTGTTGGAAGAGGGTGCTTGCTGTGATCAGTACATTCTCTGGCAGAATTATCTTAACCTTTGCCTTGCTTCATTTTTGTACTCCAAGGCCAAAATTGCCTGTTATTCCTGGTATCTCTTGACTTCCTACTTTTGCATTCCAGTCCCCTATGATGAAAAGGACATTTTTCCTTTTTGATGTTAGTTCTAGAATGTCTTGTAGGTCATCATAGAACCATTTAGCTTCAGCTTCTTTGGCATTAGTGGTAGTGGAATAGACTGGGATTACTCTGATGTTGAATGATTTGCCTTGGAAATGAACAGAGATTTTCTGTCATTTTTGAGATTGCATCCAAGTACTTCATTTTGGACTCTTTTGTTGACTATGAGGACTACTCTATTTCTTCTAAGGATTCTTGCCCAAAGTAGTAGATATAATGGTCCTCTGACTTAAATTCCCCTATTCTATCTAGTACATTTTAGTTCAGTGATTCCTAAAATGTCGATGCTCACTCTTTGCAAAAGTGTTTATAAAGTATTGTCTTCCATACCTGCATGGCCATTAAGCTATCAGCAAAATCCTTAAGAGGCAGCCAAAGTTTTGTGAGGGACTTAGCTCTGTAAATTTTAGCAGAGTCTTTATCTTTGATGCCTGGGAATTTCATCTTTTTATATGTTCTACTAGCATATAAAGCAATGTGTGCTAAATGTTTTCAATAGTTTTTCAAGATTTGTATACATTGTTAGCTGATACCTGAATTTTTTTTCTAACAAACCCACTTCCTTTTCATCCCACTCCATCAGGAATTTTTACTCATTTTTTTTTAACATATCCTATCATACAGGAGAATTCTTGTTCATCTGTATTTCCATCCTGTTTTCCAAACACTGATATTACAACCTCCAAACAAAGTCCTCACCTTGGAACATTTGAACTTGTCATCATCAACATCATCATCATCTTGAGTGCCTGATATCAGTCTAGGGGGAAAAGTCTAAGAACTTTGCATGTACTCATTCACTTACTACTAGGAAATAATTACTACTACTGTGCCCATTTTGTAAGTGTGGACTCTGAGGTATAGAGTGAGTAAATAATGTGGTCAAGTGAGTATTTGATGAAGTCAGGATTTGAATCTAGAAAATCTGTTTTCAGGGTCTATGTTTATAATAACTATTTTATGTGTTTTGCCTCCCAATGGTCTGTTCTGATTAAAAACCTGAATTGTACTCCTCATTAAATGGTAAATTCTCTCCTAGCACTTCAGTTATATTTTTTAAAGCATCATTTGTATTTTTAAAGTCTAATTTAACTAGTCAATATTTCTTATTTATTTGTTTTTAATATAGTTGGGGTACAATATTATGTTAGTTTCAGGTATACAATTCAATATTTAAATACATTATGAAGTGATCAGCATGATAAGCCTAGTAACCATCTGTTCCAGTACAAGCTTACTACAGTATTATTGACCATATTCTTTATGCTGTTTAATATATCTCCTTAACTTGTTTATTTGTACCTTGAACTTGTCTTCATTCACAAGTTAATTCTGTTTTCTTGCAAGATTGCTATTCCTTGTAATTATTTGATTTACATAATTAACTTGCTTATTGTCTTATACTGAAACAGAAAATGTTAAATAGCTGTGTTTTGTTCTGTGTGGTGCATCTGGGTTTCAGGAGCAGATTAGTGACTTAACGTGTCTACCTGTACTTGGAAAAATGATAACGCAATTCTCAATTAAAAAGGAAATGACCTTGTGTTTGATTTTTTATATTAATCAGAGAAGACAATCATGGGTTTCATAGCAAATATTTAACAACTTGAGAAGTATGAAATGTTTGCTCAGAGTGAAAATTGTTCTTGTAATCAGGTCAGATATTTATAGCAAAAATATCTTAATATTTAAATATAGTTTAACATTTTTATGTTTGTAACCTAGGTATACTTGTAAAACTTAATCCTTGCAGTTAACTAAATACCATTAAAAGAAATAATTAACTATGTTTTCCTTGATTTTATGTGGCATACCACAGGTCTATTTAAAAATATCAACATAGATATAAAATGTACTTTTTAGATCAAAAAAATTTGCAGGCCACTGTGGTTAAATTATACTGACAAATAAAAGCCCAAATTAACCTCAAAAAAAAATCAACATAGATAATCTGCCAGTTTATACTAAAATTTTAAAATACTGACTATATTTGATGCCTGTTAAATTATATACAGTCCAATCAACAGCAGAATTTTGGTAAATGCAATATATATTGAGAGAATTTCATGTCTAATTGACTTACTCATTTACCATAGAATTTTACTCTACCTATATAAAACATACTAGCTATTTCAAAGCAGAAAAGGAATATGAAGTGGCAGAAAGTTTGAATAAAATGGAAAAAATTATTTTCACCAACTATCAGCTCAACCATTTAATCTACAAGCATTCATACCAAGTTTTAATGTCTGCTAAATTTGTCAAGTCATTTTAGAAATCCAGCCCCTCAGCTGAAATGTTCTTAAAAGTACTCTGGAGGTGCCAGAAGCATCAGCATTTTATCTCTCTATCCATTTATTTATCTATTGTGTTTTTGGGGAGACTTGGTCTTTTACTTTGTAGGTGGTTTTATTTTGTGATGGAAGATAAAAAGGCAGTCTGAGCAGCATATTCTACTCGTCCCTGAGGAAGAAACTAAACTGATTAAAATCTTATCTACTGTATTTTCAAGTGTCACTTTTTTTGTTTGTTTATTTTGCTATTTTTACAGTATTGTGGACATACCTAAAACAAACACACAGAAAAACTACTTGGTGATTAGCTTCATTTTTATAAAATGTATTTTCTTTAATGCTTTATTTCTACAGTTAAAAAGGTCCAGTTTGTTCTTAATGTAACTTAAAATAGTTCAGTTAATAGTACCTCATTGTTGTTGATGTCAATGACAATGAAGGTAGGATCTCCATACGTTTTTCTTTTTTTTTTTATTAATTAATACATTAAATCTGAATTCTGTGGAAGTGTATATCCTATTGCAAAGAAAGAAGTTGCATTCAAGTAAGACGTGCATGAAACTGTTAAAATTCCACATATTTCTATACATTTTACTTCTATCAAAGTTAGAACAATTTTAGGCTTAAACTGATTTTCTAATCTTCTGATAAAATGGTAAGCAGTTTAATCAGGTATGGTCAAGCAGATACCCCTATCTGTAATCAGATGTTGCTGTTTTTGTCTTTGACTTTGTGACTCATCTATTAATAGTTTGTTTGGAGTTGGATACAATTGCATTAGCATGAAACATTAATTTTGGATTAACATATAAACATACATAGCAGCCTAAGAGTATAGATATTTTTGACAGTACACAAACCAACTTGATATTTCTATTAATACAGTGGTCATGGGTAAAATACCAAACGCAATATGTGATGCAGTGTATTTAAATTATCCTGGACATTACTACTTGAGAATTTCAGTGCTCAGAGAAATAATACTGCAATGCTCTCAGCCTCTTCGTGTTTTGGGAGGACAATATCCTGCTATACTTCCTTTGGAAATTTTCTTTGGAAATTTGCAATTGCTTGCAAAATGCAGTGAAAACAGCTGTTTGTACCTAAATCACTTTTAAGGATATTTGTAAGCAACTTATTAAAACCATTAACCAACAGCAGGAGACAGACTTAGAGTTTTTGCTGTTGTATATGACCATTCTTTGAAAAAGATTTCAATATTAAATATGTTTAAAACTCAAATTGGAAAAAAAAAAAAGAAGCCAAAGTTTTGAAGGCAAGTAATTTGTAAGAAAACAGAACAATTTGCTGAATGAAAAAATTTATGTGTGTGCTGTCACTTCAGTCGTGTCTGACTCTGTGAGTCTCTGAACTGTAGCCCACTATGCACCTCTGTCAATGGGATTCTCCAGGCAAGGATACTGTAGTGGGCTGCCATGCCTTTCTTCAGGATATCTTCCCAACCCTGGGATCGAACCCACATCTCTTATGTCTCCTGCTTTGGCAGGTGGGTTCTTTACCACTAGCAGCACCTTGGAAGTCTGTCCATATATTTGCAAATAAAGGTCAATATTTTGAGGGGAAGAACTGGTCTGAGTTTTCTATCACTAGTATCAACTTCTTCAATTTCCTACCTATGCTGCTGCTGCTGCTAGGTCGCTTCAGTCGTGTCTGACTCTGTGCGACCCCATAGACGGCAGCCCACTAAGCTCCTCTGTCCCTGGGATTCTCCAGGCAAGAACACTGGAGTGGGTTGCCATTTCCTTCTCCAATGCATGAGAGTGAAAAGTGAAAGTGAAGTCGCTCAGTCATGCCCGACTCTTAGTGACCCCATGGTCTGCAGCCTACCAGGCTCCTCCATCCATGGGATTTTCCAGGCAATAATACTGGAGTGGGTTGCCATTGTCTTCTTTGTTCTTACCTATAGCTGCAAGAAAATAAAGATTTATTATGTATTCCAGGATTCATTGTTCTTCACTGCTTTTTTTCCTTAAATCCTTTCTGAAAGTGAAAGTGTTAGTTGCTCAGTCATGTCTGAATTTGTGCCACCCCATGGACTGTAACCCTCTAGGCTCCTCCATCCAAGGGATTCTTCAGGCTAGAAAATTGGAGTGGGTTGCCATTTCCTTCTCGAGGTGATCTCCCTGACTCAGGCACTGAATCTGGGTCTCCAGCATTGCAGGCAGATTCTTTACCATCTAAACCACCAGGGAAGCCCCTAAATCGTCTTTACTGTCTGATTTATTTTTTAATTTAAGACAAGGTGTTGAAGCAGATTTCATTTTTAGTCAGAACTTTGTTTACCAACTATACATAAGTGACTCTCGAATTTATGTCTTCACCCCTGAGTTTTCTTTTGGCTTCCATACTTATACAGTCAGTGGATTCCTTCAAGTTATCTCTAGAATATCTCAACAGTACCTCACATTCACTGTAGCCAAAACTATGCCTGAAATATTGAGCCTGTTTCTCATCTCAGTGACAGTGTGCCTAACCAACTCTTGTTCAAGTCAGAAACCATATAATCTTGATGATGACCTGCTCATAGAAACAACCAGTCTGTCAAGTCTACCTTATATAACTTGCTAATATCTCTTGAATATCTCTTGAATAGTAAATGTCTTTCCCCTTATTGTACCACTATGCTAGCCCAGTGTTTTATCAAGGCAAATCTCCTGCTAAAGCTAATGGTCTCCTGTTTAATTCCTTCAAACCTACATGTTTTATCCAATGTAGTTACCACACTCAAGCCACAGAGACCACATCGAAAATGCATATCTGAGCTTGACAATGTGCTCCTCTTTTAATTCCTCTTGTTATGCCCAGTGTCCGAGTCCCCAAAACTGAGAGAATAAGACGTCCACAGCAATGCAAAAGCATAAAGGGGTTTATTGCTAGCTCGAGCTAGGGCTCAAGTCTCATCCAGCGCAGTGGAGTCTTGACGAGAGCCCCGAGCTCTGAATCACAGCTGCTTATACAGGTGGTCTTTTGTCTCAGCAGTAGTGTAGTTGGCGTGTGGTGATTGAGTCAACCTTGGGTCATCATGGTGATTGACTTAACCTTGGCGTCATCGGGGGGGACCTTGGTGTCATCGGGGACCTTGGTGTTATCGGGGACCTTGGTGGGGCTTCCTAGAATTATGACTCATGCTTACAAGAACCTGAGGCTTAGGCCTAGTGTGGCCTGTTGAGCCTGTCATGGCTCAGGTCAGGTCCCAACACTCTAATCTTTTCATGGTTCATGGAATAAAGAGTCGAACCTTACAATGGTTTCCAAATTCTGTATCATTTAGGCAATTTGAGTCTGTTTTTCCTGTGCTCTGCTTTAGATACAAAAACCAAAAACCTCTCAGCATTTTTTTTTCCAAAGCGCTGTAACCATTGCCATTTCCAATCCCTGTAAAACTGCTACATCCTCCATGTAGATGATACGCTTACATTTTTTTCTCCATTAATTTTCACTTAACCTTCAGTTCACTGTTCATTTTTCCTTTTTAAGGGGCCTTCTCTAAGGCTAGGACTAAAATATTCCAGAGCCCTTAGTTTTAAGGCCACATAGATCCCCATGCTTTCCTTTCATAACATCTAACTATAGTTTACAATTTAGAATTTGACATTACCTAATTACTTTCTGTTTACCACACATGGTTTTGGTTTTAAGTTTTATATGGCCTGGAGTCATATCTGTTTTTTCCACTACTGAATTTTTTGGCCATAATTCATTGCCTGGAAATTACCAAATATACATAGTGTGCTTCAAAAATAATTTTGAAATTTTACTAATTTGTTACCTGTTCACAGTTACCCACATACCATGATATACATAAAAGACTGTGTTTCTGAAATTGGGTGTGTGAACTCCTGAATAAATAACCTAGAGACTTATTATGAAATTACACACCTGTGATTATACCAAGCCAGAATATAAGCAAACAGTTTTCTCTTTTCTTTCACATTGCTTCTTCCTGAAATCATTGCTTGTAATCTTTAGGTCAGAAGAGATCCCTATGTCCCTGTAAAAGTTGTCATTTTGCATCTGGTCTCTTTCTTCCATTTAATTTTTGAAATGGAAATATTTTATTAAAAAAAGAAGAAGAGGAAGAAAACAGTTGAAGAGAAAGAATAAAAAAGGTAGGTTCCAAAATTGTGCACTTGATTAATATTCCTGAGAGATATCCTCCTAAATAATCAGATTCCCAAACCAATTTTCTACATGAACTAAACAGTGAAGGTCATAGGAAATGTCCTTAAAGCTCCGCTCCTTTCTCACAGTAGTAAAAAGAGGGCAGTGCATTGTGATGCAGATTTGCTGCAGTGTTCAGCCTAGTTCTCTAGCAGACAGTTTCCCATGAATATCATTATCCTGCCCATAAAAAGAAGCACAGGTAGTAATGGGCAAAACACCACCCACAGGAAGATGAAAAGCCCTCCCAGATAGCAAGCTTGAACACCTGACATTTGAATGTTTTGGAATTACCAACAGGTGCAGGGAAGCAAGACAATAAAGATATTAGGTTACGGTTTAAGGAATTAGGAAGAGAGTTTAGTATTACCACTGAGAGATATTGAACTGAGCTTGGTATTTGGCAAAGGTTATACATTTGAGAGCTACAATAAAATATGAAAGGTTGTGGAAATGAGTGTACTAATCAAAACTGGTATTGAGAACACGTCTTAAAGGTCTTTCTTTAAAAAATGTAACGTACAGTAAATGAGGCAGTTTCATAGCATTATGTTCTTCCCAAATAAAGTCTTAGAGTGAAAATGTATGTACTTTATGGCATTCAGCATATATGATACTAAGGCATTATTTCAATACTAAGTATTCTCAAAATGAAAGTGGATGCGCTTTTAATTAATAACTGAACTGCTTTGCACTTATTTATGCAATCTAATGTGAACTATATATTAAATTATAAGGACTACTAATAAATCACTTTTGCTTTCAAATGAAAAATAAAGTTCAGATCTAAAATCTAGGAATTCTGAATGAATAAACATACAAGAGTCAGACTTACATTATGTTTACATCATTTTAATGAGAAATATGCCAAGATAAACATTCTATATTTATATTTTGTCTTGGTAACCATTCTAAATCATTAATATCAAACAAGAATATTAATTTTTAAGCAAATGTTCTTAATGGTATTGAGAAATCAGTGATTATTTGTTACTTATTTTAAACTTTAAATGAATTGCTGTTTAAAGTGATCAGTGAGTATTCTGACTTTAAAATGTCACAATTGTTTGGATGATAAAACAACAATTATAAACTCTGGACAAAATAGCAAATAAAACAACTTGAGGTCTCTGATGAGTGAATAAATACAGGGGAAATTTGGAGGAATTCAGTCTGAAAGTAAGTGATACATATGAATGTATTTCCTATTTGAGGTCACAGAGTGGCTGAAATGCCAACCAGAAATACAGCTATATTTCTAGAAATAAGAACCAAGGGAAGGAGCCTCAGAGAACAAAGGTCATCAGAAAGTGACCAGCAAACTCTGGGAAGAAAAGAACCAGAGAAAGAAACTCCATATTCTGTATATAAGTTCCCTAAGATTGTGTACTTGTGCAGAAACAAACAAAAAATCTGAAAGCAGTATGATTTGAGATCTGAGCTCACCAAAGACATAGTTGGTTTTTGGTCCAACCTAAATTTTGCTAGACAAAACATCAACTAGCTTCAGAACAACGTAAAATAATCGTAAAAAAATTCAGAATATTCACAACACAAGGTTCCCAGTGTCCAGGATAAAATCCCAAATCATCTGACATATAAAAAGCTAAATAAAATGGAAGATTTTTCTTGAGAAAGTGAAGAGCAGCAGATGAAAAACTACCCAGATATGAGTTTATTAAAGACTTCAAAGCAGTTTTTTCCCCTGTCTTTTTCTTTTTTAAATTTATTATTATTATTATTTTTTACTTTATAATATTGTATTGGTTTTGCCAGTTTTTAATATTTATAATTGATACAAGTGAACTAAATATAGAAAATTTCAACAAACAAGTAGAAAATATTTTTAAAAGAAAAAATTTAGAATGGAAAAATATAGTCTCTAAAATGAAATATTGAGAAGGAAGTCTTACTGGCAGAAAGAAGATGTCAAAGGATAGATTCAGGAAGTTTGAAGACAGATTAATAGAGATAATATTATTCAATTTGAAGATGAGAGGAAAAAATTAATGAATAACATTGTCAATGTCCTTGAGACATGTGGCATACTTTTACCAAAGAAGCTTTGACCATTTTTATTAATTGAAATGACAAGGTGAATGAGAAAACTGAACAAATAAAATGTTTACACTAATAATTGTTGGATATCCCCCAAATTAGAAAAAAAACAACAGAGATTTATAGATTCAATAAGTTCATCAAGATCCAAACAGGATAAATAGAAACACTCACACACACACACATACACACACCCATAAGCACCTCAAAGTTAAACTACTAAAAGCCAATATTAATAGAAATGCCAGAAATCACATAGAAAAAAAATACATTAAATATAAATGGGGCTTCCCTGATAGCTCAGTTGATAAAGAATCCTCCTGCAATGCAGGAGACCCTGGTTTGATTCCTGGATCAGGACGATCCCCTGGAGAAGGGAAAGGCTACCCACTCCACTATTCTGGCCTTGAAATTCCATGGACCGTATAGTCCATGGGATCGGAAAGAGTAGGACTTGAGTGAGTGACTTTCACTTTCAAATATACATGAACAATTATTAGAATGATTTTTGGCATTTCTGCAGAAAATATGTAGGGCAAAAGAGAGTGAAGAAATATTTTTATGATGAAAAAAATAACAAAGGTAAAACATATTCTAATATAGACAATCAAAGAGAAATTTGATCCAAATAAGAGAGAGAAATGTTAAATTCTTATAATTTAATTATCCCAGATAACAGTTTCAATTATTAAGAACAAAGAATGAACATAATAAATGGTGAATATCTGAGTGAACATAAATATAAACATATATGTATAAATTATATATACATAAGCATATTTATATATATACCAACCAACTGTATATTAAATGAATATATATATGTGTGATATGTAAAACTATACCAGTTAAAGTAAAGCACACTTTTTAAAACAAATAACAGGTCCATTCTAAAGTTGATAGCTAAATTTGCAAAATAAATTTAAATAAATGAACAAACTTGGGAAGAAAAGTAATACTCAATTTTAGAATATAAATTTATAGTCATCAAAACCCTGGGTTCACAGGTTTTCTCTGAAAGGGAGCAGATAGTGAATACTTTAGCATTTGCAGTCTCTATATATTGTCTTTTCACAATTACTATGGTAGAGTTCTGCCACTGTAGAATGAAAGTTGCATAGATAATTATCTAAACAAATAGGATTGCTTAGCTGTAATAGAATTTTATAAAAATTGGCAGCAGCGGCCCCAATTTCCTTGAGGGCTATGATTTGCTGACCCTGATCAAGACTGTGGAATTCGTCAAAAGGCATTGATAGAACAAAGTGAAGTCCATAACAGACCTGCTGATATGGTCAGTTTTCAACAAAGGTGCTAAATCAAGTCATTGATGAACTTTTGATAGTTGTTTCTTGATATAGTTATAATTTTCATTTCCTAAGTAATGATGTTGAAAATATTTTGTCTTTAAGCAATTTATTAAAGTGCAAAAACCTACTTTTGATGAAAATTTTAAAAGTCTGGCAGAGCAAAGACTTGATGCAAATGTGGAGCACTACAAAACTCTTGTATATTGATTAGAGTGTAAATTACACATGATTTTAGAAATTGATTTAGAAATTTCTTAAAATGTTCAAAAAACACCTACCATATAATCCAATAATTTTATATCTAGTTATTTACACAAGGGAAATAAGAAAATTCCAAGCAAAGACTTACACATGAATGTTCACAGATTTCTTCTAATAGCCCAGCTTGGAAAAAAATCTTGTGTGTATGGATTGATGAATAGATTAAATAAACTATGACATCTCCATACAATTAAATAATACCCAACAAATGTTGTTGTTGCTGTTTTAGTCATTAAGTCATGTTAGACTCTTTTGTAACCCCATGGACTCTAGCCTGATAGGCTCTTGTGTCTGCGGGATTTCCCAGCTAAGAATACTGGAGTGGGTTGCCATTGCCTTCTCCGGGGGATCTTCCCAAACTGGGGTCTGAGTCTGAGACTTCTGCACTGGCAGGCGAATTCTTTACCCCTGAGCCACCAATACACAACAATAAAAAGCAACAAACCTCTGAAACAAACAACAACAGAAATGAATGTCAAAACCACTACACTGACTGAAAAAATTTTAGATATATAAAGAATTTTAGAGAATGCCAACTAATCTACAGTGACCAAAATACAAGTTGTAGTTGCTTATGATTGAGGACAGAGGGAATGATGAACTCTAATGAGGAATACGGGATCTTTTAGGCATAATAGAAATGTTCTTTATTTTGATTCTGGTGGTGGTGATTTCATAGAAGTATGTGATTTTAAAATTTCATCACATTTTTAATGGTAAACATATGCGGTTTACCATATGCAATTCACATCTCAGTGAAGTTCATATAAGCAAAAATTGTATAATAAATGTATTATTATATTATTTACTTGTAGTCTAATTTAAGGAGATGTTTGTAATGTAACCATGCCGTATAAAAAACTGTTTGTATTTAATTTTGTTTCAGTATTTTAAAGAACTTTTGTGGAATAATAGCCTAACCACTTATAGTGAGATGAAATCCTTCATGCTAAAATTCTAAGACTGGCCTTGGGTGATGATTTCATTGATAACAAAGAAGCTCCATTTTTTTTTTTAAATTTTAGTTTTTTATTTTTTAAATTTTAAAATCTTTAATTCTTACATGCATTCCCAAACATGAACCCCCCTCCTACCTCCCTCCCCATAACATCTTTCTGGGTCATCCCCATGCACCAGCCCCAAGCATGCTGCATCCTGCGTCAGACATAGACTGGCGATTCAATTCACATGATAGTATACATGTTAGAATGTCATTCTCCCAAATCATCCCACCCTCTCCCTCTCCCTCTGAGTCCAAAAGTCCGTTATACACATCTGTGTCTCTTTCCCTGTCTTGCATACAGGGTCGTCATTGCCATCTTCCTAAATTCCATATATATGTGTTAGTATACTGTATTGGTGTTTTTCTTTCTGGCTTACTTCACTCTGTATAATCGGCTCCAGTTTCATCCATCTCATCAGAACTGATTCAAATGAATTCTTTTTAATGGCTGAGTAATACTCCATTGTGTATATGTACCACAGCTTTCTTATCCATTCATCTGCTGATGGACATCTAGGTTGTTTCCATTTTTGTAACAGTCAGAGTCCATTCAGTAACAGAAATCACATAGTAGTTTGAAGAAAGGAATATTTAGTACAAAGATTATTTGATCTTTAGCAAAGAATTGGACTAAGTAACATGATTGCCAACTAGGATTAAGAGAATATAGGACTAGCAGTTGTAAGAATAAAGAGTAATAGGATCTGATGGTAAGAATATCCTTACTTCATGACCTTAAGTGACAGATAAAAACAATAAAGTAATATGCCAAATGCCAATAAAGAAAACACAGCCTAATCTGATTTTACATGTAACTTTACCTTAATGGATTAACAACTAGTCTTAATCCTTTATTTATTGTTTTGCCATAAATAGAACAAACAGACACTTGACAACAGTGTCTGACTTAAATTTATATACAGACACCTTACTTTCTAGTTTTTCTACTTATAGCTGATTCCATTTTCATATGCAGTCTTTACGGTGTTTTATATTACTTTCCTCAAAGAAATGGAGAAGAAAATGGCAACCCACTCCAGTATTCTAGCCTAGAGAATTCCATGGACAGAGGAGCCTTGTGAGCTACAGTCCACGGGGTTGCAAAGAACCAGACATGACTGAGCAACTAGTACACCTCAAATAAAAAAAACATTTTTGATTACACATTATTTTCTATACTATGGAACAGTTATTTGCTTTTCTGTAGTTACAGAATACAGCTGTCCTCAAGAGATCATCTAATATGATCATGCATCCTTACATCACATAGCTGATTCTATTAAAGTTTTGAAGCACAACAGTAGTTCTTATTCTGTAACAGTTCAGTCTCCTAAATGGATTTCCTACTTTCCATTACTCTGTTTTATCTTAAACCTAGCCTCTCATAATCCAATTTGTGTATGTTACTAGACCTTATTCATGTTCATTGGGATCAATACCTGGCTGATTGAGGTAAAACATTGACAATAGAAGATCATTAGCAAAATTACACTATATATCATTAATATTGTTTTTTTAATTTAAAACAATAAAAAGTATATTTATTCAACATATTTTGTATAGAGCCAATTTCCCCTTAGGTATAATCTTAATAATGACTAACATTCATCATCATTGATTTATAGAACAAACCCATGGAACATCACCTACAGTATTCAGCTGGGTTCTCTGAGCTAAGATTAATTCTAAAGACGACGGCAAAGTAATCTGAATTCATTATAATTCTATATGCTCATTATTTTTCTCTAATATTTTATGTCTTTTCCTATTCTTTTTAAAAAATTATTTATGTATTTTGGCCATGCCAGGTCTTTGTTGGAGCTCACAGTTTTTCTCTATTTGCAGGGAGGTGGAGCTACCCTCCAGTTGCCGTGCACAGGCTTCTCATTGTGGTGGCTTTTTTTGCTGCAGAGCATGGGCTTGGTAGTTGTGGTACTCAGGCTTAGTTGCTTCTTGGCATGTGGGATCCTCCCAGTTCAGGGATTGAACCCATGTCCCCTGCATTGCACGGCGGATTCTTAACCACTGGACCACCAGGGAAGTCCTTTTTCTGTTCTTAAATGTAGTCATATTTTAGTAACTTGCCTTTGTGAAGTAAATACAGAGTTAGCAGAATTTACAAAACTTGCGTAATTGAATAAATGACAATATTGTTTTTTCATTTTCTCTGTTGGCTTATGTAATACACGCTACATGCATGGCCCCTACCCTGGGCTTCATGTTGAGTTTCTCAGACTTTGTTTGTTTGGTACACGTTGAAGGTTTGTGGCATCAACCATTTTCCCAACAACATTGTCTCAGATGTCAGTCTCTGTGTCAGATTTTGGCAATTTTCTCAATATTTCCACCTTTTTCATTATCATATTTGTTGCACTCATCTGTCAGCAGACCTTGCCCAAGGTGTCACTGATGGTAGAGCCCTACAGTGCACTCTCTCATTCCATCAGCTTTTAGAAAACACAAACGAGATCTCTTGCATTGATAATGAGGGCCATCTGCTACAGGAATCTAAAGCTGACCACACCACTTGTGCTTCCCAGGTCAGCTCAGTGCTGATCTGTGACAGCCAGATATGAGCATGGTGCTCTTCCCCTGCCTGCATTTATTCTAGCCTGTCTTCACCCCACTGACCAGCATGGGCAGTCAGCACAACCGGGTCCTCAAGGTGCCCTAGCTCACTCACCAGATGTTCCATTCCAAGAACTCAATGGCCACCTGTGACTCCCACCATGGTTACTGCCTGACCTTGGCTGCTAGGTTCAGGGGAAGCATGTCCATGCAGGTGGGCAGGCAACTAATCAACTCCAAAACAAGAACAGCAGCTATTATTTTCAAAACAGACTTATAGGGATAGAAAACAGACTTATGGTTACAAAGGGGAAAGGAGAGGAGGGGTAAATTAGGAATTTGGGGTTAACAGATACTACAATATACAAAATAGATTAGCAACAAGGACTTACAGGAAACTATATCTAGTACCTTGTAATAACCTATAATGTAAAATAATCTAAAAAGAATATGTGTGTGTGTGTGTGTGTGTGTGTGTGTGTTTGTGTACGATTCACTTTGCTGTACACCTGAAACACTGTACATCAACTATACTTCAATCTAAAATGATAAAGTAAAAAGAAAGAACTGTGGGCATTTTTGTCAAGTAAATCCCCAACTATGTGAAAGCAGCTGTCTGTGACCTCCCACCCCAGGGGGTATAAAAGTCCACCACCTTCATCGGCAATAGCCCTGCCACCCTGAGGTGTTCAAGCGTATTTCTGAGAAGTTCATAATCATGTGCAGAGCAAGGTGCACTGGTTAACCAGCAAGGGTTGGATGAGATGAAGTTCCCCCAGGCTGACATGAAAGACTTGGCATCAAAGTTTTAGCAATACAAGGATACTGTGGCCAAGGAGAAGGACAAGCTGCTTTATTTTATAAAATTTCCACAGCCACCCAATCTTCAGCAACCACCACCTTGATCATCCAGCAGCCACCAACATCAAGGCAACAGCCTCCACCAGCAATTTTATTATGACGCACTGAATGCTCAGATGATGGTTAGCATTTTTAGCAAAGGCTAAAAGTATTTTTTCTTGTTTTAATTAGTTAATTAAACAATTGGGCAGCCTCAAGTGTTAGTTGCTGCATTCGGGGTCTTTGTTACATTATGTGGGGCCTTTTGTTGCAGCACCTGGACTCTCTAGTCCTGGTGTGAGGGCTCAGCAGCTGTGGCTCACAGAGTCAGTTGCTCTACGGCATGTGGGATCTTAGTTCCCTGACCAGGGATCACACCTGTGTCCTCTGCATTGCAAGGTGGCTTCCTAACCACTGGATCACCAGGGAAATCCCAGCAAAGTGCTTTTTAAATTAGGTATGCACATTTGTTTTTAGACATAATGTTACTGCACTTATGCTATTAGTGTAAATATAACTTTTATATTTAGTGAGAACCCCCCAAATTCATGTGACTCACTTTATTGTGGGATTCATTTTATTGCAGTGATCTGGAATCTAACCTGCAACATCTCTAAGGTATACCTATATTTCTTTAAATTAAGTAGTGCTATTGTAAGTGCAACTAGCATAAATGAATCAAGCAAAATAAAATCAGAGTAAGCATATATTTCATCAGATAAAGTTGTTCCTTAGCAAGTTATTCCTTAGTTGTTCCTCGTGAATGGCCTAGTAAATGTTACCATAAAGTACCAGTCAACACCATGGAATTTTCCAGGCAAGATACTGGAGAGGGTTGCCATTTCCTTCTCCAGGGGATCTTCCTGACACAGGGATCCAACCCAGGTCTCTGCATTGAAGGAAGATTCTTTATCACTTGACTCACATGTGATAAAGGCACAATACAGAAAACAAATTAATAATAAAAATGACAAAGTATTTTGTGTTGAAATTTTTTTGAGAGTTTCTATTTACTTATTCTTCTGGTTCCAATATACACTAACATTGATCACTTACATATTTAATGGATTTCTGCAAATATATGCAATATAAAGACATGTGGCATGCTTTATTGAAAAAAAATACCAAGTTCATAAATATTTACAGAACCATACACCTATGTAGGAGAAGGCAATGGCAACCCACTCCAGTACTCTTGCCTGGGAAATCCTATGGGCAGAGGAGCCTGGTAGGGTATAGTCCATGGGGTCGTGAAGAGTCGGACATGACTGACCAACTTCACTTTCACTTTTCACTTTTCATGCACTGGAGAAGAAAATGGCAACCCACTCCAGTATTGTTGCCTGGAGAATCGCAGGGGTGGGGGAGCCTAGTGAGCTGCCGTTTGTGGGGTCGTACAGAGTTGGACATGACTGAAGTGACTTAGCAGCAGCAGCACACCTATGTAATCATTTACTCAACCATAGATTTAATCTCTTCTTTTACACTGGACAGTGTGCTAACTCTTATAATCAGAAGGATGGAAGAGTTCAAATTCTGGGTGCATTCAAGTCCAGCTTCACTTACTGAATTAGTGATTTGAAATAAAGTCAGTTTCTTATTCTAGTTTCCTTCTGTAAGATGGAAAGTATACATTGATCTGATGAAAATGAAATGAGTTAGCATGAGAATGAACCTCTCACAAATAGTAATATAAATAATTATTGACAATACCTGTTTTTGTCAACAGTTTTTTTTAAAAATAATGCTTAAAGTAGGTAAAAAAAAGGAGAGATAAAAGAAAAATGAGAGATAAGGTTAATTTCAAACCATATTCAGGTTTGAGAGACTTGACCAAATAAGAGGAAGAGGAAAAGTCTTGAGGTTTCTGAAGGAGAACAGGGGGAATCAGTATAAATTGCTTTGGTAAGCATTTTCTTGGTTTGCTTTGCTCACTTCACTTTCAGATAAGAAATAATTATGACTGAGGCAAAGCCATCAGCACTGGAAAGAGGAATCATAAAATCTCCCTAGACAGATAAAATGAAGACCTTATTAAACTAAGAAAATATTGATTAAGCTAAACCAGTATTTATCCATGGAAAATTCCAAGGCACAGTATGCATGCATGGTCTTTAGTTTGTAGAGTTACTTATCACAGACCTCCTTTCATATATTCTTCTCTGAAAAATGTCTCCATTTTTAAAACACATGCTCATTATTGTCATTGGAGAAGACAGATACTGGGAAAGATTGAAGGCAGGAGAAGGCGATGACAGAGGATGAGATGTTTGGATGGCATCACTGACTCGATGGACATGAGTTTGAGCAAGCTCTGGGAGTTGGTGATGGATAGGAAAGTCTGGCGTGCTGCAGTCCATTGGGTCGCAAAGAGTCGGACACGACTGAGTAACTGAACTGAACTGATCAATGACATAAAGGACACGGATAGAATGAATAAATACACACAAAAGCCATTATTCCATTTCTAGAAAAAACAGTTCACACTGATTTTAGTTCCTGTAATATTAAAGTGAATTATTTTTGTTTTCAAATTACTCTCTTATGGTAAACCCTAAGATTAAATGCTAATTAAAAAAAGATCGATTCATGCCTCTTGCTAGAAGTATACCTTAAGTCTTCACCAAGAATTTCCCTTGTGAGATTTATCTTGTTTTCTTCAATTACAAGTTTTAAGTCAGTGTTTTGAAACTTTAGTGTCTTTCATGCTTTTGAAACTAGTATTTTACCTTAGAAAGTAATTTTCTCCTATTAGGTTCATAACAAATGATGTTGGGCTACTATTACTAGTTGAGCTTACCTGGTGGCTTAGATGGTAAAAAATCTGCCTGCAATGCAGTTGGGCTACTATGGACAAGGCCAAATATAGCTGAGGCAAGAATTGGATATTATTGGGTAAATCTTACATAGGTCTTGTTTGGCAGAAGTATATTTAAGCATAGTTCAGTTCAGATCAGTCACTCAGTCGTGTCCGACTCTTTGCGACCTCATGAATTGCAGCACGCCAGGCCTCCCTGTCCATCACCAACTCCCGGAATTCACTCAGACTCACGTCCATAGAGTAGGTGATTCCATCCAGCCACCTCATCCTCTGTCATCTGCTTCTCCTCCTGCCCCCAATCCCTCCCAGCATCAGAATCTTTTCCAATGAGTCAACACTTCACATGAGGTAGACAAAGTATTGGAGTTTCAGCTTTAGCATCAGTCTTTCCAAAGAACACCCAAGACTGATCTCCTTTAGAATGGACTGGTTGGATCTCCTTGCAGTCCAAGGGACTCTCAAGAGTCTTCTCCAACACCACAGTTCAAAAGCATCAATTCTTCGGTGCCCAGCTTTCTTCACAGTCCAACTCTCACATCCATACACGACTACTGGAAAAACCATAGCCTTGACTAGACAGACCTTTGTTGGCAAAGTAATGTCTCTGCTTTTACAGTCACTAATGATCTGCTGCTGGTCTGATCCACTACAGCTTCCTGAATCCTGGTGAAACCATTACATCTAAGTATGCTCGGCAAATTGATGAGATGCACCTAGAGCTGCAATGCCTGTGGCTGACATTGGCCAACAGAATGGGCCTTATTATCCATGACAACACCTAACTGCACATTGCACAATTAGCACTTCAAAAATTGAATATATGTTTACCTATGACTGATTTATGTTGATGTATGGAGAAACCAACACAATATTATAAAGCAATTACTCTTCAATTAAATATATATATTTTTAAAATTTGAATGAATTGGGCTATGAAATTTTGCCTCATCTGCCATATTCACCTGACCTTTTGCCAACTGACTACCACTTCTTCAAGCATCTCAACAACTTTTTACAGGGAATATGCTTCCACAACCAGCAGGCAGCAGGAAATGCTTTCCAAGGGTTCATCAAATCCTGAAGCATGGATTTTTATGCTACAGGAATAAGCAAACATTTCTCATTGGTAAAAATATATTGATTGTAATGGTTCTTATTTTGGTTAATAAAGATGTGTTTGAGCCCACTTATAATGATTTGAAATTCATGGTTCAAAACTGCAATTACTTTTGCCCCAACCTAATAGGCAAGTATCCATGCGCCAGGCACTTTTCTATGTGTTGTGAATGAAGAAGAGAATAAAATGCATAAAAATCCCTGCCTTAAAGTGCTGAAAATATATATTTTTTCATTGCTTTATGAATCTAAGTTTATAAGTAATAGGCAATCATGAGATTGGCTATAGAGGATTTGAGTGAATTTTAGGTAATTCAAACCAATTTTATGCAACACAATCTCACGCAGGAAGGAGCAGACAGAAGTCTAACTCAAACAAGCATCACAGATCAGCATCCAAAGACTAAATATAATGGAGGAGGATGAATAAGGAATGAACTTGGTACCAATAGTGAACCTGGGGTGGAAATAGGAATACTAGATGCCCTGTGTCTCAGTCTTATCCTCCCTCAGAATATAAAAACAAATCATGAAGCAAAGCAAAGCTTACCACAGTTTCCTAGATGCTTGAAGCAGCTCTCTGGCAAGGTGGCACATTTAAAAGTGGAATTCAAAATGTATACACTCTCTCCTTTCAAGTCAACTTTTAGAAATCAATTACTCTAGATAGTTTATAGTTTTCATTGAAAAGAAGATAGTTCAGATTTAGATTTAATTGTCATTATAGAAAATGGTAAAATCTCCTAGTTCTATATTTTCTATTGAATTACCAATTATGTGGCGCAAGCAATTGTTTCTGCATTGTTTTCATAGGAGGGTAAAATTACGAAGAACGCTGATTCATCCCTGAAAAACTACAGTTAAATCACAGGAAGCACGACCTTTGGAGATTCTAGGGTAAGGTAACATTCGCTTTGTCCTTCAGATTGTTGCTTCTGTACAAACATGACTTTTTGGTTGGAATTTGTGTTTGACAGCCCTGTAATGTAATTTTTCAGAATGTGTTGAAGTGGAACCCAACATCATTGGTTTTGTTCAGTAGATTTTCTGCCTGATGAAACATACCATTACTGTTCAATGTATTTTTACAACTAATAAAAAATGGATTATTTCAATTTTTGAAGTTCTTAAAAAAACACATAATTTTCCAGAAAATAAAGATCATATGGCAGCTCCTATATTTGTTTATGATTGAGCATTGATTGACTTTCATCTGTAAAAAGTTGCCTATGTTGAGTTCTATTTTGGCACTACTTGTCCCAGCAGCTAACAGGTAGTATATTGGCTTAAGGAATACATGTGATTGGAAGGAAAAATCTGTGAGATGATTTAAAGGGTGTTCATGTAAACATCATTCGTAAGTACAGAGAATCGATAAGGCATTTTTACAATATAAAAGCAATTCATAATCTAAGAAGAGAAATGATGTTGAGTCAAATAAAAATGCCAAGTGAAAAAACATTGAGGTCTGTTGGGAAAAGAAAGCAGAGATAAAGCTGAGGACTTTGGAGCTAAGAGGTCATGTGTAGGTCATGTGCCATCAGAGGAACACACAGGTTTGTCTGGCTGGGAATCTAACATAGAAAAGATTTATAATTTAACTTTTTCCATCAGGTTAATTAAGATTACCTTTGTGACTATGAATCTTTGACAATTTGAAAAAGACTCTGCTATTGGACATTATTTCAATTTTCAAATGTTTATCAAATTGCTCTTTTCCACCTGTCTGCGTCACCTTAAATCTATCTCTTGACATTTGAATTGTAACTTTAATCAATCTAATAAGTACAGTGAACTTGGGAATAAAATAAGTAAAATACTTTATTATTATAAGAGAGACATAAACGGCAGTGAGTTTTTGATATAATAAACATATAAAAAATTCTTATTTGCATTCATTCTCTATCAATACTTTTAAACATGAAGATATCATATGTAGATAGAAATCATGATGCTGAAATGATAGGCAGGTTATGTAAAAAAATGGACATCCTAGAACTTCAGCATAAGATGTCATCATATAAGATTAATTATTTTTCATAGTTGGAACCCATGCATAAGGTGTTAGAACAGAAGTATTAATTAGATTACCTGGGCTGTATATTGTGGTCCAGACTGTGTAATCAAGCTCCTTTAAAAAAAAAAACAACAAAACTTTCATTAATTTTTCTGATGGGCTCTGGGAAGATTGGGACTTCCCTGGTTGCTCAGTGGCAAAGAATCTGCCACCAAGCAGGAGACCTGGGTTAAGAAGATCCCCTGGAGAAGGAAATGGCAACCTACTCCAGTACTTTTCCCTGGGAAATGCCATGGACAGAGGAGCCTGGCAGGCTACAGTCCAAGGAGTCACAAAAGAGTATACAACTTTGTGACTAAACAACAACCAGGATGCTTAGACAGATACAAAAACCTCCTGGTATTCCCCAAGCTTATCTTAATCAGGTAACTATCCATGTGAGGTCATTTGAAAATGAAGCAAGCATAAACTCCTGGGCCTTTTTAAAGAGAATGTAAAACATTCACTTTGCTTTAGTCAGAGCTATTCCATGTGGTTTTACAGAAGATATTCCATGTGGTTTTCATATTAATTAAATGAGATAATACACCCAGGGGCTGAGTATACTGCCTAGTTTGATACGTTTTACAATTAAACGCTATTTCTGTAACTTATAGTTTTAAAGTAAAATTTAAATTTCTCATGCCACTCAGCAGTTCCACACCAAGATATCTACACAAAGGAAATTAAAATTTTGTTTACATAACCACATACACCCAAATACTCACAGTGGTATTATTCATAACAGTCAAGGGCTAGAAATGTCTCCATTTCTATCAACTGATAAATGATAAATAAACTGTGTGTGCTGGTTGCATATTGTATCACATAAAATCCAAGTGCACTGGGAACCTTAGAACATGATCTTATTTGGGAAATACGTTATTCACAGATGTAACCAGTTAAACAAGGTCATGCTAAATTAACTTGGATCCTAATCCAATGATTGGCATTTAAAAAATTCTTGTTTATTTATTCTAATTAAAGGATGATTAATTTACAATATTGTGATGGTTTTTGTCTTACATCATTGTGAATCAGTCATAGGTATACACGTGTGCCCTCCATCCTGAAACCCCTCCGACCTCCCTCTCCATCCTATTCCTCCAGGTTGTCACAGAGCATAAGTTTTGTGTGCCTTGTGTCATACATCAAACTCACACTGGTTTTCTGTTTTACATATGATAATGTATGTGTTTCAGTGCTATTCTCTCAAATCATACCACCCTCTGATGTTAAAAGAAAATAGAGGAGACACAGACAAGCTGGAAGAACTCCATTGACAATTACTGGAGTAATGCCTTTATAAGCCCTGAAACACCGAGGACTCCTGGCAACACCATTCAGACACAAAAAGAAGTGCATTACCCACATATAATAAAGTATGGATGAGTTTCAAAATACTTTGTTAATAGAAAGAAACCAGACTTAAAAGATCCCATACTGTGTGGTTCTATTTATATGGAAGATCTGCCTGTAGAGGTAGAAAATATAGATTGGCTGTTTCCTGGCAAAGCAGGTGAGAAGTATTATCTGCAAATGAACAGAAAAAAAATCTCTCTGTGGTGATGACAATGTCAAACTGAATTGTTTTGATGTACACCTCTGCAAATTTACTAATAATCATTAAATTATGTAGATACATGATTAAATTTTGTTATGTTTATTATACTTCAATGCAATTCTATTTATTATAAAGAAGAAAAGTTGCTGTGAAGAAGAGTAATAAAAGTAATTAAAGTGAAAAAATGGTGTGGCACTTGACAATGTAAACAAGAGTGACAGATTGGGGGGAAAATCTATAAATCTAGACTCTTTTTATCCTGGACATAGTTTTTTACTTGTTTTTCAAATCCTTAAAAATGTGTATTTTGTTTTTAAATCAATGCATATATCATCTAGACAGAAACAGAGAAATAGCAGAATTCAATGACAAATTAGATCAGATTAACCAAACATATAGAGAACATTTCATTCAAAAGCAGTAGAATATACATTCTTCTCAAGAGCACATGAAACATTCTCTATAGGAAGTGACATGTTAGATCACAGAACAAGTCTCAGTAAATTCCAGAAGGTTAAAGTCATATCACACATTTTCTCTGACCACAAAAGTGTGAAACTAGAAATCAATCGCAATAAAAAAAAAGATAAAACCACAAAACATGATTAAACTACATGATCTTGAACAACTAATTGGTCATCAGATTTATTAAAGGAGAATGAAAAAATTCCTAGATACAAATGAAAACAGAACCCCAAATATCTATGGGGTGCAGAAAAGCAAGTCTAAGAAGAAAGTTCATAGCAACACAGGTCTACCTCAATAAACTAGCAAAATCTCAAATAAATAATCTAACTTTACATAGAGAGGAACTAGGAATAAAAGAACAAACAAAGCCTCAAATCAATAAAAGGAAGGAAATATAAGTTAGAATGAAAATGAGCACAATCAAGACCAAAAAAAGGAAGAAGGATCAATGAAACTAGGATAAAAACTAGTTGTATGAAAAAGTGCACAAAATGGACAAACCTTTAGCTAGACTGACCAAGGGAAAAAGGGAGGGGAATCAAATAAAATCATAAATGAAAAGTGGAAACTACAACTGAAACCTCAGAAATACAAAGGATAATAAGAGACTATTTTGAAAATGGGCAACCTAAAAGAAAGGGGCAATTTCCTAAATTATCCTTTGGAAGATAAACAATCTTCTGAGATTAAATCATGAAGAAATACAAAATCTGAATTAGATTAATTACTAGCAAGGGGACTGAAACAGTAATCCATAGTCTGTCAACAAACAAAACCCACAGACCAAACTGGTTCACTGTCAAATTCTACAAACTATTCACAGAAGATATAATGCTTATTCTTCCAAATCCTTTAAAAAAAAACTTAAGCACAGGAAACCACTCAGCATATTTTAGAACGTCAGCATCACCCTGATAAAACCAGATGAGGATATAACAACAACAAAAATTTACAGGCTAATAAACTTCGATTCAGTTCAGTTCAGTCACTCAGTCATGTCCGACTCTTTTTGACCCCATGAATCGCAGCATGCCAGGCCTCCCTGTCCATCACCATCTCTCGGAGTTCACTCAGACTCACGTCCATCGAGTCAGTGATGCCATCCAGCCATCTCATCCTCGGTCGTCCCCTTCTCCTCCTGCCCCCAATCCCTCCCAGCATCAGAGTCTTTTCCAATGAGTCAACTCTTCCCATGAGGTGGCCAAAGTACTGGAGTTTCAGCATTAGCATCATTCCTTCCAAAAAAATCCCAGGGTTGATCTCCCTCAGAATGGGCTGGTTGGATCTCCTTGCAGTCCACGGGACCCTCAAGAGTCTTCTCCAACACCACAGTTCAAACGCATCAATTCTTTGGCACTCAGGTTTCTTCACAGTCCAACTCTCACATCCATACACGACCACAGGAAAAACCATAGCCTTGACTAGACGGACCTTAGTTGGCAAAGTAATGTCTCTGCTTTTGAATATACTATCTAGGTTGGTCATAACTTTTCTTCCAAGGAGTAAGCGTCTTTTAATTTCATGGCTGCAGTCACCATCTGCAGTGATTTTTGGAGCCCCCCAAAATAAAGTCTGACACAGTTTCTACTGTTTCCCCATCTATTTCCCATGAAGTGATGGGACCGGATGCCATGATCTTCGTTTTCTGAATGTTGAGCTTTAAGCTACCATTTTCACTCTTCTCTTTCACTTTCATCAAGAGGCTTTTTAGTTCCTCTTCACTTTCTGCCATAAGGGTGGTGTCATCTGCATATCTGAGGTTATTGATATTTCTCCTGGCAATCTTGATTCCAGCTTGTGTTTCTTCCAGTCCAGCGTTTCTCATGACGTACTCTGCATAGAAGTTAAATAAGCATGGTGACAATATACAGCCTTGACGTACTCCTTTTCCTATTTGGAACCAGTCTGTTGTTCCATGTCCAGTTCTAACTGTTGCTTCCTGACCTGCATACAGATTTCTCAAGAGGCAGGTTAGGTGGTCTGGTATTCCCATCTCTTTCAGAATTTTCCACAGTTTATCGTGATCCACACAGTCAAAGGCTTTGGCATAGTCAAGAAAGCAGAAATAGATGTTTTTCTGGAACTCTCTTGCTTTTTCCATGATCCAGCGGATGTTGGCAGTTTGATCTCTGGTTCCTCTGCCTTTTCTAAAACCAGCTGGAACATCAGGGAGTTCATGGTGCATGTATTGCTGAAGCCTGGCTGGGAGAATTTTGAGCATTCCTTTACTAGCATGTGAGATGAGTGCAATTGTGTGTTAGTTTGAGCATTCTTTGGCATTGCCTTTCTTTGGATTTGGAATGAAAACTGACCTTTTCCAGTCCTGTGGCCACTGCTGAGTTTTCCAAATTTGCTGGCATATTGAGTGCAGCACTTCCACAGTATCATCTTTCAGGATTTGAAACAGCTCAACTGGAATTCCATCACCTCCACTAGCTTTGCTCATAGTGATGATTTCTAAGGCCCACTTGACTTCATATTCCAAGATGTCTGGCTCTAGATTAGTGATCACATCATCATGATTATCTGGGTCGTGAAGATCTTTTTGTACAGTTCTTCTGTGTATTCTTGACACCTCCTCTTAAAATCTTCGGCTTCTGTTAGGTCCATACCATTTCTGTCCTTTATCGAGCCCATCTTTGCATGAAATATTCCCTTGGTATCTCTAATTTTCTTGAAGAGATCGCTAGTCTTTCCCATTCTGTTGTTTTCCTCTATTTTTTTTGCATTGATCACTGAAGAAGGCTTTCTTATCTCTTCTTGCTATTCTCTGGAACTCTGCATTCAGATGTTTATATCTTTCCTTTTCTCCTTTGCTTTTCACCTCTCTTCTTTTCACAGCTATAGGGCAAAGACTAATAGAGCTTTGCTGAGAAAATGCACTGGCATAGCAAACACCCTCTTCCAACAACACAAGAGAAGACTCTACACATGGACATCACCAGATGGTCAACACCAAAATTAGATTGATGATATTCTTTGCAGCCAAAGATGGAGAAGCTCTATACAGTCAGCAAAAACAAGACTGGGATCTGACTGTGGCTCAGATCATGAACTCCTTACTACCAAATTCAGACTCAAATTGAAGAAAGTAGGGAAAACCGCTAGACCATTCAGGTATGACCTAAATCAAATCCCTTATGATTATACAGTGGAAGTGAGAAATAGATTTAAGGGCCTAGATCTGATAGATAGAGTGCCTGATGAACTATGGAATGAGGTTCGTGACATTGTACAGGAGACAGGGATCAAGACCATCCCCATGGAAAAGTAATGCAAAAAAGCAAAATGGCTGTCTGGGGAGGCCTTACAAACCAACTCCCAGAGTTCACCCAAACTCATGTGCTCCAATTTGGTAATGCCATCCAGCCATCTCATCCTCTGTTCCCTTCTCCTCCTGCCCTCAATCCTTCCCAGCATCAGGGTCTTTTCCAATGAGTCAGCTGTTTGCATGAGGTGGCCAAAGTATTGGAGTTTCAGCCTCAGCATCAGTCCTTCAAATTAACACCCAGGACTGATCTCCTTTAGGATGGACTGTTTGGATCTCCTTGCAGTCCATGGGACTCTCAAGTATCTTCTCCAACACAACAGTTCAAAAACATCAATTCTTTGGCACTCAGCTTTCTTCACAGTCCAACTCTCACATCCATACACAACCACTGGAAAAACCATAGCCTTGACTAGATGGACCTTTGTTGGCAAAGTAATGTCTCTGCTTTTGAATATGCTCTCTAGGTTTGTCATAGCTTTCTTTCCAAGGAGTAAGTGTCTTTTAATTTCATGGCTGCAGTCACCATCTGCAGTGATTTTGGAGCCCCAAAATATAACGTCTGACACTGTTTCCACTGTTTCTCCATCTATTTCTCATGAAGTGATGGGACCAGATGCCATGATCCAATCATTAGGGAACTCTAAATCAAAATCATAATGAGATATCACCTCATACCTGTTAAAATGGCTATTATCAAGAAGACAATCACTAATGAGTGTTGGAGAGGATGCAGAGAAAAGGTATCTTTTGTATACTGTTGTTGGGACTATAATCGGGTGAAGCCACTTTGGAAAAACTATAGACAGTCCTCAAAAAATCACTAATAGAGCTAAAATATGACCTACTTATACATACTTGGGTATTCATCCAAAGAACAAAAAACACTGATTCAAAAAGATTCATTATTTACAATAATACTTACTGTAGCATTATTTATAACAACAGCCAAGATATGGAAACAACTCGCATCCTCGGATGGATAAATGGGTGACAACGTGTGTATCTATATACAAGTGAACACTACTCAGCCATATAAAAGAATGAAATCCTGCCATTTGTGACAACATAGATGGAGCTTGAAGGTTTTTATATTCAGTGAAATGTTAGACAAAGACAAATACTGTATGATTTCATTCATATGAGGAAAACCAAAACAGACAAAATATAAAACAAACTCATATACACAGAGAATATCCATACAGAAAACATTCCATTTATTATGTGCCAATGTGCCATAAAATCTGGAGCATAACAAAATCTATTGTATTTGAGGAGACTGTTCTGAGTGGTATATAAAAGAATCTGCACTTCAAATCAGCTAGATAAACAGAGGGAAATTATCAATATTTAAATGTAAAGCATGATTTACATAAAATCCTCTATCCTCAAATCCCTTACTTTGCAATAAAGTAAATGTGTAACACTTTTGTTCTACAAAATACCTACTAGATTTTTGCTCATTTGTTGCCCCCACTTCCTCCAGTATAACTTATAAGTTGGGCCCAAACACAAACTTTATTTTGCCTAGTCATGCCATTTTCAACTGTCTGTCTATCTATCTGTATTTTACACATACATTGGGTTGGCCAAAAAGTTCATTTGTGTTCTTCGATAAGATGTTACGGAGAAATCAAAGCAAACTTTTTGGTTAACCCAATATAAATATGCTTATATTAGGTCAATAAATCAAAAACTCCACTCAGTTTAATTAAAATATATTCTAGTCCCATAAGTACTAAATATGCATGTATACCATATGCAATTATGGTGCATGGCTTTCCCTCTTCAATTTTTCCATATTTCTTGCATCATGTAGGCTAAGTAGAACAGAGAGTAACAGATATCATGGTAGGGGCTGCACATGAGAAAAATCAGTCTCATCATAGAACCTATTATTAACAGAGAAATCTTACAGGAAAGGCTAACCACTCTGTGTAATAAATAGTAGATTGCTACACATTTTTTGTAACTTAAACAAATTGACCTTTAAAAAATTGTTATGTTCTATAATATAAAGAGTTGGACATGAATGAGCGACTGAACTGAACTGAACTGATAATATTTAATATTGAGTGAAGTTTAGGGAATACATGTTGCTAGGTGTAATGTTTATAGAAATGTTATTGATTTTTTTCTTTTAATTTAGGAATAGTTTTTAATAATATAGTTTAACTCATATCACTGGTGATAAGGGCAATTTGGCACATGCCAGAAACACAGTTGGAAGAAATTAGATGCAGTAGTTTCTATAAGCGTAAGAAAGCCATCTTGCAGAATCATTGTGGAAGTACAGTAGATATTAAACATCAAAAAGTCCAAGGACATTAATAAAAATAGATATTAACAGAGAATGAAAAGTTAATAAAACCACTAGGCAATGTGATTATAGTCTATAAAATAGGAATCCGATGTGCAGACAGCTGCTGTGTCAGTTAGCTGCGGAGATCAAACAGCTACAACTGTTTTTTCTTACCTGGAGGGGAAGAGGGCATAGGGCCAGCTAATCACCTGGCAACAAAGAATGTGATAAACAGTCTGTGTGTGTGTGTGTGTGTGTGTGTGTGTGTGTGTGTACAGATGAGAAAGAAAATAAAGAAAAGCAACATGTTTCTAAGTTTGTGCTGTGCTGTACTTAGTCACCACTCAGTTATGTCTGACTCTTTGTGACTGCATGGACTATAGCCTGCCAGGCTCCTCTGTCCATGGGATCCTCCAGGCAAGAATACTGGAGTGGGTTGCCATGCCCTCCCCCAGGGGATCTTCCCAACCCAGGAATCGAACCCAGGTCTCCTGCATTGTAGGCAGAGTCTTTACCAACTGAGCCACCAGGGAAGCTCTTCTAAATTTTTAGGTTGAAGCTTATTCAATTAAAATGTACAAATTTATAAAACAATATGACTTAGAGAATTCATCCAGAAAAGGATGTACTAATCATTGGAAAATTGATGAATGATCTTTAAGGTTTCTTCTGGTTCAAAAAGTCTGATTTCATATCATTCAATTGAATAAGCCTTGGTGTTTTATGGGCTTCCCTGGAGGATCAGGTGGTAAAGAATCCAATCTGCCTGCAATGTAGGGAAGCCCGGGGTCAATTGCTGGGTCTGGAAGATGCCCTGGAGAAGGGAATGGCAACTCACTCCAGTATTCTTGCCTGGGAAATCCCATGGATAGAAGAATCTGGTGGTCTACAATCCATGGGGTCAGTCACAAACCATTAGATGTGACTTTGTGATTAACACTTTTTATTGTTTTATACTTATTCTTACACATTCAATTATATATTATACATACAAAATTTTCTTTGATTACTAACCCTCTGCTTTGAGAAAGTTTTTCTTAAGTATAATGCTCTAGTTCAGTGTCACTTATGTCTTCAAAATTACACAGTAAAATATACACACTATATTTGAGGAGTTTCTCTATAGTAATGAAACAGACAAAATAAAAACATAATGAAATAGTTTAAAATAGGACATTTCATTAGAAACTCTCAGAAAGAATGAACTGAGAAATTTGCATAAGTAATTGAATAAATATGTAAACTATAGTTCATACAAAGTAATTTCACTTATATACACTTGGATTTAAAAAAAGTAACTTTAATTTGCATATGATTAAATCATTTAAGCTGATTGTATTTTAATAAGAAATACTTCATTTTACAATGCTTAAACAGTATTATATGAGAAGGCTCTCCTTTCTCAGTTTACAAATATGTGCTTTGCGTTTATTTCAAGTTTTGCAGGCTGCAATTTAGATGATGGTTAAGAAGCAGTAACACAAGACATGAGCAAATTCATTCTAAAGACTGAATTAGTTCTGTTTAAGGCTCTTACCATTATTCACTGTGTTCTGTATAATCTGCATTTCATTTCCTATACTTTTGCTCTTCTCTTTTATGTCTTTCCATGGAATAAATAAGTAAAGGTCTTTAAAATAAAAGCAACAATACATCTATTATTGATCCATTCTGATCATTATTTTCCCTCTCTCAGTCCCTAACAATTACAATATAACATGCTATTTATGTTTAGGAACAAGCATAATAAGCATTGTATATTTTAGTGTCATTACTAAGAACCTGAAACTTAATGGCAAAAGCAGGCAAAGCATGGATTCTACAAATGTGGTGTGCAATCTCTTTCATATGCTTTCTCTTTGCACTTGCAAATTGGATAAATGCAGCCATAGGTGTTTTGACAGCTAATTAAATGTGAATATGTGCAATTATATGTCAGTTTACTACTACCATGGAAATAAGATGGGGTTTGCATAATTTGCACTGAAATACATTAACTTCTGTTACTTACAAACCTGATTTTATAATGCATATTGAAATATTCACATTGAAATTGCCATTGTGGGGAGGTTACATACATAGGTGTTTATTACTTATTTGAAAGCATATTTTTATAAATCTCATATAATGACAAATCTGTGAAAACCAAATAATGTTATTTTGGAAGTAAATTTGAAGGCATTATCTTTTTCATTATTTTTAGCTTTTATCTTTTGTAAAAATTCTAATGGAAAGAACACACTGTAGAGCTTTTAGAGTACTTATATTTGCGAGAAAACATATGCTGTTACTAAATTGGCATTCCATTATCTTGAGTTAGTCACAGAGACTGGGAGTAATCATTCAGCTTCTGAGTTATGATGGAAGATGATATGGCCCAGAATTTTATATGTATAAAAATTTAGCCTAAACTGAGCCCAAATTCAGCAAAACATCTTAAATTTCAAACAGCATATTTAACTATATTCTTCCATCCTGCATTCCCCTATAAGACTGAACATAATGTTAGGTAGGAAGAATAAGAATTAGGAGTCCAAAATGGCAGTGGCTAAAAGACAAAGAAAGGAAAAGCCCATGAAAACAGAACAAAGGAAGGTCCAAGACCAGAGTGAGATCCTCAGGTAAAACAGTCTTCCTGGCTAACCCAATTTACATAGGGCAGGCTCAGGGGGAGGAGAAAAAAACATATAAAAAGATGAGCCAAAATTGAGCCAGGGGCTTCTCTTCTCTTCTTGTCTTTTGGGTTGGCCCACCCTCAGACCTCAAGGACGTATTTTCATTTGCTTTCTAAATAAAACTGAGCTATAACACTGGTGTATCCATCACTTCAAATTTTTGCTGTGGTGAGACAGAACTGAGGAAATTACATAATCTCTCAACAATAAAATATGTGAAAAATGTAGAGAACATAAGGTGATCATAAAAAGAGGAGTAGGGGTTTAAAATGGGGAATCAATTAGAATAATAAAAATGCATGACATAAATGCAATATAAACAAACAATAGGCCATAGATTTGACTCCAAGATTTGTACATTAAAATGAAATGACAAATTAAGTAGACTGATAATACACCATGACCACAGAATAGAAACAAAACAATCACTCCTTTTACAGTGAAAAATCAATTTTTCTCGAAGTTACCTGTAAAAAGACACCACTATAATTGCTGCTGCTGCTAAGTCGCTTCAGTCGTGTCTAACTCTGTGAGACCCCATAGACGGCAGCCCACCAGGCTCCCCCATCCCGGGGATTCTCCAGGCAAGAACACTGGAGTGGGTTGCCATTTCCTTCTCCAATGCATGAAAGTGAAAAGTGAAAGTGAAGTCGCTCGGTCGTGCCCGACTCTTAGCGACCCCATGGACTGCAGCCTACCAGGCTCCTTGGTCCATGGGATTTTCCAGGCAAGAGTACTGGAGTGCCTTGGCATTGCCTTCTTTGCCACTATAATTAGCAGTGCCTTTAAAAAAAGGATTATAGAGAACATTGAAGGTTTTTTTCTAACTTCTCTCAATAAAATGTTAATGAGACTCATGTTCCATAAAAAATAATTTCCAAAGGGCAATCATGAATGGCAAAATCTAAGCTCTCTACTCTATGGACATGAGTTTGAGCAAGCTCTGGGAGTTGATGATGGACAGAGAGGCCTGCAGAGGTGCTGCAGTCCATGAGCTTGCAAAGAGTTGGACACTACTAAGCAACTGAACTGAACTGAAGCTCTCTACTGGACTGGTTAAATTATAATGTAGATATTTATTGAATATCTTTCAAAATTTCCTTATACTTTTATTTCTCAAAAAATGTACAGCCTATATAAATGTGTTAACAATATATGGCTAATATCCTGATCTAGCTTCAGCTAAAGAGTTTCCATAATTGCCTTTGGGAAACCATATATTTTACTCAGAAGCTTTTTCCCATCCTGTCATTACCCTGAAGGGCAGTGATTTGTATGAAATCAAATTTGTATTTCCTTAGCATGAAAAAAAAAAAAAAGTGAAACTATTAGTTGCTCAGTAGTGTCAGATTCTTTATTACCCCATGGATGGTAGCACATCAGGTTTCCTGTTCTTCACTATCACTTTCACTAACTTTTGGAGTTTGTTCAAACTCATGTCCGTCAAGTCAGTGATGCCATCCAACCATCTCATATTCTGTCACCCCCTTCTTCTCCTACCCTCAACCTTTCCAAGCATCAGGGTCTTTTCCAGTGAGTCAGTACTTCACATCAGGTGGCCAAAGTATTTGAATTTCAGCTTCAGCATCAGTCCTTCTAATGAATATTCAGGACTGATTTCCTTTAGGATGGACTAGTTGTATCTCCTTGCAGTCCAAGGGACTCTCAAGAGTCTTCTCCAACACCACAGTTCAAAAACAATTCTTCAGTAATGTCCTGAGGGTCACCTTTAGGAACTAAGAGTAGTTCCTGGCCTACAGTCAATAAGACAACAGAGACTTCAGTGAGACACTTTCAAGGAACAGAAATCTACCTTTGAAATAACAGGCATGAGCTTGGACAAGAATCCTGAGCTTCAGATAAGAAGTCATTAAGCTGACAACTTGATTTCAGTGTGAGCAGAGACTCCAACTGTGCTGTGTCAAACTGATAAACAGAAATATATGCTAACCAATATGTGCTGTTATAAGCCACTCAATTTGTGTTAATTTGTTATGCTTCGATAGAAAACTAATGCAGGCATGTCCATCCATCTTATTTTCCAGCAGGCCGTTATTAGTAACTCATTTTCATACTCAATTTTTGTGCCAAATCACTTTATTTCATCATTTCATAATTAGCCAAAAAATTAGTTTCTGTTCTTTAGTTTTTCACAGAAACATATCTGCAAATAAAAATGAATTTTCCTTTTCTTTTCCATTTAAAAATGTTTACTCCAGCTCAATACTTTTGATAAGTACTAAAAAAATAATGTTAGTTACAAAAGTAATTGCAAACAGTCTTATAGCAGACACTGTTGTCACCATCCTTATTTTCGCTTTTTCTGTTTTTTACTGGGATTACCCAAAACTCTCTGCTTGAGAGCTATTTTAAGCTGCAGAAATAGGTACAATCATTGTATAGATCATGGCATACATGTTGAGGATGATTACTACTTAACTACTTACCAAATTACTTCAAAATAGTGTCTTAACTATTACAAACGTATTATTTTGCAGTTCTGTAGGTAGAGATCTAACACAGTGTCACTGAGCTAAAAATCAATGTGTTGGCAACATCGTGTTTCTTTGGGGAGAGACGAGGATAATCTATTTCTTTGCTTTTCCACTTGGTGGGGGGTGTCCATATCCTTAGCTTATGCTCTCTTTGCTCCATATTTAAACTCATAACAGTGAGTTATGTACTTATCACAACTGGTCACTCTGACCTGACTCTTTCTTTCCCTGTCTCCCTCTGTGTCAGCAGCCTTCAAACTTTTTGGCACCAGGAACCAATTTCATGGAAGACAATTTTCACACAGACCAAGGTGAGGATGATTTTGGGTTGATTCAAGCACATTACACTTATTTATTATTATATCAGCTCCACTGCAGATGGTCAAGAGCTGATACAATAGTAAATAAAAGTAATGTACTTGATTCATCCCCAAACTGTCTCCACCTCAGTCTGTGGGAAACTTATCTTCCATGAACTGGTTCTTGGTGATTATATTGGACTCAGGAGGATAACACAGAATAATCTCCTTATTTTAAGACCAAGTGAATCACAAGTTTAGTTCCACAGGCGATGTTAATTTCTCTTTGCCATGTAACATAAAATAGTCACAGATTTGAGGATTAGGACATGGACAACTTTGGTGAGGGGGGACAAATTCTCTCTAGAAGAATATATCCCAGCTTTTCACTCTTAGAATGGTACAGCTCTAAGATCTGATCCTCACAGTTTTCATGGGTTACAAGTGGGGTCAAGGCCCAGTTGCACTTATTCATATATTCACTGTTTTCAGATCAGTGTTTAAAATCCTTTTTTCCCTGTTATTGAGATAAAGAGCTTAACTAAGACAATCAGTAGCATAAATGCCTTTAGGAATAGACCCTTACACTGGAATTCTATGACTAGATTACTCACTGGTCAGATGGTTAGCAAGAAATTCATTGCTGTTGTAATCATCCCTAATATACATAGGATTTACCAATTACTTATATTTTCACTTGAGAATGGGGATATAAAGGGATGCATATTGGAAAAGAGATGCACTGTTTATTGCAGTAGAATGAAAACTTCAAATGTAAGGGAGGAATGGCAATGATAAGGATTGAGACATTGTTTGACAGTTGTCAATAGGCATAGAAACTTTGAAGGAAATAATAGTCCGAGGCCAGCAAATTATTGATCCAAGGCACAGTGTGAAAGCTGAAAGGCTATAATTTTGTTGTTTAAAGAAATACTCATCTCATGCAGGTAAATTCAAACTATGATGGATATCAGGCCCAGGGTTTGATAGCAAAAGTAGTGGAATTATAAAGAAGCTAAAGTTAAATTGCTGGTTCCTACACTAAAATATTTTGAAAAGAGAGGAACTCAGAGACCTAGGATTGGTATTTTGGGGGAAGTGCTTGAAAACTGAATTCACAAATCTTCAATTCACAAATGTTTTGAGTTGGCAGAAATGGCTCTTTTCCTTTTGTTAGGAGTAGACAATCTCTCATTTCCTTGAGACAATGAAGAGCTCTCAGTTGAAAAAGATGCTATGCATGATTATGCTTCAGTTCAGTTCAGTTCAGTCCAGTCGCTCAGGCATGTCCGACTCTTTGTGACCCCATGAACTGCATCACACCAGGCCTCCCTGTCCATCACCAACTCCCAGAGTTCACTCAAACTCACGTCCATCGAGTCGGTGATGCCATCCAGCCATCTCATCCTCTGTCATCCCCTTCTCTTCCTGCCCCCAGTCCCTCCAAGCACCAGAGTCTTCTCCAGTGAGTCAACTCTTCACATGAGGTGGCCAAAGTACTGGAGTTTCAGCTTTAGCATCATTCCTTCCAAAAGAACACCCAGGGCTGATCTCCTTTAGAATGGACTGGTTGGATCTCCTTGCAGTCCAAGGGACTCTCAAGAGTCTTCTCCAACACCACAGTTCAAAAGCATCAATTCTTCTGCACTCAGCTTTCTTCACAGTCCAACTCTCATATCCATACATGACCATTGGAAAAACCATAGCCTTGAATAGACAAACCTTTGTTGGCAAAGGACTGTCTCTGCCTTTCAATATGCTATCTAGGTTGGTGATTATGCTTAAGGTCTTCCAGATCTTTCACTCACTCTTTTCATTTTTTCTACATCAATAGCAAGAATAGAACATTAACATCACTGGGCCCCAGAGGACCATCGCTGCTATGAGAAGAAAAATCTATTTGCCAGCGAGCTGACAAATGTGATTAGCATACGCTGGCAGCAACTGCCAGATAATGCCTGGAAGCAAAACGGGTTGGGGCTGGATCAGTGAAGGAAGGATACAAGAATGGAAGGGGAAGTTTCTTAATATTGGTGAATATTCTGAGGACTCAAAATTTATCATGTTGGTAAGGATGCTTCAAGTCATAAATGTACCTGGAACAGCTATTTGAAGCTTGGAAACAATGATGGTTAATGAATGAGTTAGAGCTGCCATAACTGTGTTGACAAGGTACAGATTTTCAACTCAAATGGCTCTGAAATGTGGGCATGTTGGAATGAATGTTACCTAAGACCTGAGCACCTGATGGCTAAGAATGATTCCCAGGGTGATCCAGGAACCACGCCTTCATACGAAGATAAGAAATGCACTAGTGAAGCACTGGCCCATCTGAGAAAGCTAGTGGTGGCTGTCCTCTGTGGGCAAGGATTGACGGTAAGATATACAGCTTTAATTTGTCTTCCTAAAGTTAGTGCAGAGGTCAGGATTCTGGAACAGTAGACTTAGGGTGTCAATTTATGATCATTAGGTGCAAGATGACTGTCAATCCATATGCACTTTAACCATAGGCCTCACCGACAAGAGACCAGGTTACTTTTTCAGGGAAGCAAAATAGATGGGCAGTTAATTAGGTTATTGCTTGACACAATTAACCAGAAAAAATCAAAAGTGAAGGAATGTGAAAAAAAGAAGGCTGATGTCAACTATCACAATGAACAATCACAATCCATTGAGAGTTTTCAGACTTGAGCTATTTCTCAGCCTAGACCCCAGTAACTAAACTGGAAGCCAGATACCTCTGAGGAAGTACAAAATGTCATAGCAAATATCAATAATCACTACTCTTCCCTCAAAAGGACCCAAGCCCATTTATGAGAGTAGCTATCCACTGGGAAAGGAAAACAGGGAATTTCACGGACTGGTTGGATGCAGGATATTAGCTGATGTTAATATCACAGGAATCAAAATAACACAGTGCTCTAACTATAAAGCACTGGTGACAGAATCAAAGTCCCAAACCATCTCATCATAGGTCTAATGGTCTACTGAAGAATGCTATAACAGTTTCTCCACACTTGATTTTATCATAGGAATAGATAGACAACAATGACTTGCTCACATGGCTTCTCTGACCTGTGAAGTCATTCACATTATAATAATAAAAAAAAATAAAACGTTTTTGAAATTGTTCCTCTTCCTTCACCTCAAACCAGGACAAAATAATGAATCAGAAACATCTTATTACAGTTGAAATGAAAAATATCAGAAGTATGTTCAAATAATTAAAGGATGTAAGAGTGGTAGTCACCATCATATCACTATTTAATTTATAGCTTTGATGTCTACAGAAATCTGAAGGATCACAGGCAGATCTAAATTTAACCAGTTTCAGCTGCTGTCCACAGTATTATTTTTTTTTTAATAAAAATGATTAACTTAGAATTTGAATTTACTGCTAATCTAATAATTGGGTTCTTTTTTTATTTCTTTGAGAAAGGATAATTAAAGAGGGTTTACCTGTGCATTTACAGTATTTCCCCAGGTTAAGGCCACTCTCTTGCTCCACCATGATATCCAGCTGGACATTACAACACAGACTTTATGGCCAAAAATATACTACTTGGTCCCTTTCAAAGAAAAATTTTCCCTTTCTCTAGACTATGCTGAAACATCCCTTCTAATGTAATGAAAAGTTATTTCATCTTGCACATCCTACCTCTAAAAAGAGCATGGAGCTCTCTGATCCTCTTTATCTTTTGAAGGTAATATATAAATCACTTAGGCTTACTACTTCAACCCATTTATTGGGTGAGTCATAAAGCTACAAATTTTAAATGGGCCTGAGCAAGAGAGTGTTCAGCAAGACATTCAGAATGATGTTCAAATGACTCCAATTTAGTTCATATGACCCAGCAGATGCCAGAACATAAAAGGAATAAAAGTCCAATGTGTGGACTCTCTGGCCAGTCTAAATAGGAGCTTTGCAGGGATGAATATACTCCAGGGTGTGATTCAGAGTCATGCGGCTATAGCAAGAAATCATTCATCACTTGAAAATCAGCACTTGATAATGCTATTGGGCCCTAGTAGACACTCTATCTGACCTTCACACACCATTTGCCTATGTCCAGAGTTGGGGAATCTTAAACTGCATATTGTAAGATCCACCATCTCAAAAATTTGAATATAAACAGCATCACTCTCATAAAATGAAATTGGTACACTCAGGCAGGGAGCAAGCAGATGCAGAGGATAAGAGGCTCAGATCTCATGTATTACCAGATTTTTGCCTTTCAGCTAACCCTGATATCCTTCTGAGGGCTTCCGAGGTGGTGCTAGTAGTAAAGAACTTGCCTGCCAATACAGGAGACATAAGAGATGTGAGTTCGATCCCTAAGTCAGAAAGATGCCCTGGAGGAGGGCATGGCCACCCACTCCAGTATTTTTGCATGGAGAATCCCTGTGTACAGAGAGCCTGGTCGTGGAGTGGCTATAGTCCATAGGATCACACAGAGTCAGACATGACTGAAGAGACTAGGCATGCACATAGCCTTCTGAGCAGTTTCCTATTACAAGAAGAGAATATCTGAGATTGAGTCTCAGTATACAGAAGTGAACTGAAAATGAACTGCTGCTCTACTACTTAATAGGCCCCCAAGAGGCAGAAAGAAATTTATCCAAACCTTTCGCTCATCAACCTGATATGGGAGAAATAAGTAAAGATAAAAAGATAAGTAGAGTATGTATTTTGACTCCTGAATAGGAGGGAATTATCTGACTGGATTGTCAGGGACCTGAAAATAAATAAAGCAAGAAGAAGGGTTGATGATGGACCCACAGAAAATAGAACAAAATGTGTAGATCTTTGAGTCTCTTCTCAATGTCCATCATGACATAAAATGAACTTTCAGTTGTGAGAGTAGCTGAATCAGCTTTCATGTTGGAGAGACATGCTAGGTCACCATGTCCCACTAGAGCAGAACTGACTCCTGGGCTTTTGATATAGTTGCATTGATATCAATTTGATTTTATTAGACCTCTTCTATCCTGGATACAGAGGTACTTCCTCTTCTCTGGGATTGATAAACATGCCAGATTTAACTTTGTCTTCTTATTCAGGATGGCAGCAGTACTCTGTGAAAGTTTTAGAGTATTTGATTTATAACAGAATGTTACATAAGAACACTTTGAATAAAAATATTGCTTCATAACGGAGAAGATACAACAATTGACAAATGTCTTAGGATCCATTTTTCAATCAGAAAAAGTTTTTTTACTAGCTTATCTGAAAGATCGCAGCATGAAAGAATATTCCAGTGGAATTTAAAAGGTGCAGCTAAGGCTTCAGATCAGTTCAGTTGCTCAGTCGTGTCTGAATCTTTGCAAGCCCATGGACTACAGCACACTAGGCTTCCCTGGACATCATCAACTCTCAGAGCCTTCTCAAAATCTTGTCCACTGAGTCAGTGATGACATCCAATCATCTCATCCTCTGTTGTCCCCTTCTTCTCCTGCCTTCAATCTTTCCTACCAGCAGGGTCTTTTCCAGTGAGTCAGTTCTTTGCATCAGGTGGCCAAATGATTGGAGCTTCAGCTTCAGCATCAGTCTTTGTATGATTATTCAGGACTGATTCCCTTTATGATTGACTGGTTTGATCTCCTTGCAATCCAAGAGACTCTCAAGAGTCTTCTCCAATACCACATTTCAAAAGCATCAGTTCTTTGGCACTCAGCTTTCTTTATGGTCCAACTCTCACATTTATACATGACTGCTGGAAAAACCATAGCTTTCACTAGATAAACCTTTGTTGGTGAAGTAATGTCTCTACTTTTTAATATGCTGTCTAGGTTGGTCATAGCTTTTCTTCCAAGGAGCAAGCGTCTTTTAATTTCATGGCTGCAGTCACCATCTGTGGTGATTTTGGAGTCCAAGAAAATAAAGTCTGCCACTATTTCCATTGTTTCCCTATTTGCCATGAAGTGATGGGACCAGATGCCATGATTTTAGCTTTCTGAATGTTGAGTTTTAAGCCAAGTTTTTCACTCTCCTCTTTTACCTTCATCAAGAGGCTCCTTAGTTCCTCTTTGCTTTCTGCCATAAGGGTGGTGTCATCTGTATATCTGAGGTTATTGATATTTCTCCCAGTAATCTTGTTTCCAGTTTATGTTTCATCCAGCCTAGCATTTCTCATGATATACTTTGCATATAAGTTAAGTAAGCAGGATTACAACATATAGCCTTGACATACTCCTTTCCCAATTTGGAACCAGTCCATTGTTCCATGTCCAGTTCTAACTGTTGCTTCTTGAACTGCATACAGATTTCTCAGGAGGCAGGAAATGTGGTCTGGTATTCCTATCTCTTGAAGAATTTTCCACAGTTTGTTGTGATCTACACAGTCAAAGGCTTTGGCATAGTTAATAAAGCAGATGTTTTTCTAGAAATCTCTTCCTTTTTCTGTGATCCAATGGATGTTGGCAATTTGGTCTCTTGTTCCTCTGTCTTTTCTAAATCCTGGTTGACCATCTGGAAGTTCTTGGTTCACATACTGTTGAAACCTGGCTTGGAGAATTTTGAACATTACTTTGCTAATGTGTGAGATGAGTGCAATTGTGCAGTAGTTTGGACATTCTTTGGCATTGCCTTTCTTTAGGATTGGAATGAAAATTGACCTTTTCCAGTCCTGTGGCCACTGCTAAGTTTTCCCAATTTGCTGGCATATTGAGTGCAGCACTTTAACAGCCTCATCTTTTAGAACTTAAAATAGCTTAGCTGGATTTCCATTACCTCCACTAGCTTTGTTTGTAGTGATGCTTCCTAAGCTCCACTTGACTTTGCATTCCAGGATGTCTGGCTCTAGGTGAGTGATCACACCATCGCGGTTATCTGGATCATTAAGGTCTTCTTTTGTATAGTTCTTCTGTGTGTTCTTGCCACCTTTTCTTAATATCTTCTGCTTCTGTTAGGTCCATACCATTTTTTTTTCTTTATTGTACCCATCTTTGCATGAAATGTTCCCTTGGTATCTCTAGTTTTCTTGAAGAGATCTTTAGTCTTTCACATTTTATTGTTTTCCCCCATTTCTTTTCTTTGATCACTTATAAAGACTTATCTCTCTTTAGCTAAGCAACTAAGGTTTAATGGTGACATTTTACAAGAATGAACAACTTATTATATACGTATATAGAATGGGAAAGATTAGTGATCTCTTCAAGAAAATTTTAGATATCAAGAGAACATTTCATGCAAGGATGGGCACATTCTTGTATGAAAAGGACTGAGTGAAAGCAGAGATTAAGAAGAGGTGACAAAAAAAAAAAAAAGGAACTATACAAAAAAATAAAAATAAAAAAGGCTTTAATGACCTGCATAACCATGACGGTGTGGTCAATCAACTAGAGGTAGACATCTTAGAGTGAAGTCACGTGGGCCTTAGGAAGCGTTCCTAACAAACTGGGAACAAAGCTAGCAGAGATAATGGAATTCCAGGTGAGCTATTTCAAATCCTAAAAGGTGACACTGTTAAAGTGCTGCACTCAGTGTGTCAGCAAATTTGAAAAACTCAGCAGTGGCTACAGGACTGGAAGAGTTCAGTTTTCATTCCAATGTCAAAGAAAAGCAATGCCAAAGAATGTTCAAACTGCTGTACAATTGTGCCCATTTTGCATGCTAGTAAGGTTATGCTCAAAATCTTTCAAGGCAGGCTTTAGCAATACGTGAACCAAGAACTTCCAAAAGTACAATCTGGGTTTAGAAAAGGCAAAGCAAGCAGAGATTAACTGCCAACATTCACTGGATGATGGAGAAAGCAAGGGAATTCCAGAAAAAAACATCTACTTCTGCTTCATTGACTATACTAATACCTTTGACTTGTGGATCACAGTGAACTGTGGAAAATTCTTAAAGGGATAGGAATATCAGACTGCCTTACCTGTCTCCTGAGAAACCTGTAGGCAGGTCAAGAAACAACAGATAAAACCTTACATGGAACAACTGACTGGTTGAAAATTTGGAAAGGAATCCAATAAGGCTATATACTGTCACTTTATATACTGCATGAATCACAAGCTTGAATCAAGATTGCCTGGAGAAATATCAACAACCTCAGATATGAAACTGATAGCATTCTAATGGCAGAAGATGAAGAAGAACTAAAGAGGGCCTTGATGAAGGTGAAAGAGGAGAGTCAAAAAGCTGGCTGAAAACTCAGCATTCAACAAACTAAGATCACGGCAATCAATCTCATCATCATGGCACATATAAGGGGAAAAAGTACAAATAATGACAGATTTTGTTTTCTTGGGATCCAGAATTACTGTGGACATTGTCTGAAGCCATGAAATTAAAAGCCACTTGCTCCTCAGATGGAAAGCTAAGTCACCTAGACAGTCTATTAAAAGGCAGAGACATCACTTTCTGACAAATGTGCATATAGTCAAAGCTATGGTTTTTCCAATTGTTATGTTCGGATCTGAGAGCTGGACCATAAAGAAGGCTGAGTGTCAAAGAACTGATGCTTTTAAATTATGATGCTGGAGAAGACTCTTGAGAGTCCTTTGAATTGCCAGATCAAACCAGTCAGTCCTAAAGGAAATCAACCCTGAATACTCTTTGGAAGGAGTGATGCTGAAGCTGAAACTTCAATATTTTGGCCACCTGATATGAAGAGCTTACTTATTGGAAAAGACCCTGATGCTGGGAAAGATTGAAGGCAGGAGGAGAAGGGGATGACAGAGGATAGATTGTCAGATATCTTCACTGACTCAATGGATATGAATTTGAGCAAACTCCAGGAGATTGTGGAAAACAGAGGAGACTGGCATGCTACAGTCTATGAGGTTGCAAAGAGATGGACGTGACTTAGTGACTAAACAACAACAATATATATGTATATGCATTCATTCATGCTGACTCATATATGACTCTTTGAGACTCATGAACTGTAGCTGGTCAGGCTCCTCTGCCCATGGGTTTCTCCAAGCAAGAATGTTGGAGTGGGTTGCCAAGTCCTCCTCCAGACAATCTACCTGATCCAGGGATCAAACCCATGTTTCTAATGTGACTGTCTTGGCAGGCGGATCTTTACCACCAGCACCACCTGGGAAGCCCATATATGTGTGTGTGTGTATGCATATATATATATATATATGTATGTGTGTGTATATATATATATATAGTCAATGGTTGTTTTATATTGCTTGATTTCAACAACTGAAATACGCCGGTCCAGAAAAAATTTTTAAATGTAGAATTTTGTGTGGCCCCTTTAACCATTAATGCCAGTGATCTATTTTGAAATTTGCACTGAAAAAATACTTCTTGACTTAAAGCTTCTAGCCCTTAGGTGATAGATGCTGCAACTAGGCAAGAGTAATGGCAAATCATTAAGACTGAGGCAGAAGGTGGAGGGAGATGCAGTGGTTGTGTTTATTCCTAACAGGGATGGGTTCTCTATCACTGATATGGTTAGGAATTCCAGGTGCATGATGATAAGAGAAAGCAACAACTATGCAAATAGTTTACTATTGTTTCTGACTTCTAGATGGTATGCACTTTTATTGTCAAATTTACAAAAGAACACTGTCATCTGGGTGTGTGACCGCTAAGTCACTTCAGTCATGTCTGATTCTTTGCAACCCTCTGAACTATAGCTCACTAGGCTCCTCTGTCCATGGGATTCTCCAGGAAGAATATTGGAGTGGTTGCCATTCCCTCCTCCAGGGGATCTTCCCAACTCAGGGATCAAACCCGTGTCTCTTACGGTCTCCTCTCCTGCATTGGCAGACAGGTTCTTTAACACCAGCACCACCTGGGAAGCCCTTGGTCAACAGTAAAGTTTCCACTAAACCAATAGCTGTAACTGCTACATAGTCACAGCTCAGACGGTAAAGAATACCTGCAATCGCAAGACTTGGTTCAATCACTGGGTTGGGAAGATCTCCTAAGGAAGATCCCACTCCAGTATTCTTGCCTGGAGAATTCCCATGGACAGAGGAGCCTGGAAGTCTATAGTCCATGGGATCGCAAAGAGTTGGACATGACTTAGTGACTAAGCACATGTCTCTGGACTAGCAAGCAATGAAGCAACTTACTATAGAGGCAGTAGTAATTAACTGAAAGTTTCATTGGGGATAGTGGCTGATTCTTCATAACCAAGGCAGGAAGAATTACACCTAAAACTCAAGCACTTACTAAGTAGATGTTTCCTATTTTTTTCTTGCTCAGTGTTAATCATTAACAGATAAACACAGCAACCATGTCTCCACAAGGGCCCAATAGCCAGAGGCTAAGCTCTTGAGGGCTGAAAGTCTGAGTTACTACGTGTGACGAGCAGCCTGCACTAGACCAAGCACTGGCTGTGAAGGGAAATCTAGAATGTGTGACAGAGCAGGGAGATGTTGGCTTTTGTAAATTCCAGTTTGGGAACCAACTAGATCAATAATGCCCAGTGGTATACCTTTTATGTCTAATTCTTCTTTGGTAAATTTTTGTTTTTAATTAACAACTTCTGACTGACTACTGCCTTGATAAGTTAATGACAAAATAGCATTATGGAAGCACGTGTGGGTCTGACTAATGCAAAGAATGGAAAGTAAAAGACAATAGCTGAGCTAAACAGACATGTATATGCTATTCTTAATGCAATCTTCTGAGACCTAATAGGAACTACTCACCTTGCTACGGGAGAATGCTCAGCCATAGCTGGGCCAAAATAAATTGCCACAAAATAATTTCTTATGAGTAGCCCTGAACTAATGGCAGATGAGAATGGTATATAAATACCCCAATTTCCTCTCTGTTATAGACTACCATAACCACCCCAAGATTTCCATATCTTTATCTCTGGAAACTCTGAATATATTGTTACATGGAAGGGGAAAGTGCAAATGAAATTATAGTTGCTAATCAGCTGACCTTAAAATAAAGAGAGTATCATGGGTTAATTGGGCTTCCCTGGTTGTTCAGACAGTAAAGAATCTACCTGCAATGCAGGAAATCTGGCTCTGATCCCTGCTTGGGGAAGATTCCCTGGAAAAGGGAATGTCTAACCTCTCCAGTATTCTTGCCTGGAGAATTTTCCATGGACAGAGGAGCTTGGCGGGCTGCAGACCATGGGGCTACAAAGAGTCATACACGACTGACCAACTCACACACACACAAATGAAAAGGGCCCTTTAAACATGGAAGAGAGACAGAGGAGAGAGTGATGGAAGAAAGATCAAACACTGCTGCTGCTTTGTGGGTGGAAGAACACAGCAGAGAAATGAGGATGTCTTCAGAAAGCGGAAAAGGTAAGGAACATATCTCCCCCCAAGGCCTTCAGAATCAGGAAGATAGCCCTGCCAATAACCTTGGTTATGTGAAACTCATTTGGGCATGTATAAAATAATAATTTTGAGTTGTGCGGACTGGTTCCAAATTGTGAAAGGAGTAAGACAAGGTTGTTTATTATTACCCTGTTTATTTAACTTATATGTGGAGTACATCATGTGTAATGCTGGGCTGGATGTAGCACAAGACAGAATCAAGATTTCCAGGAGAAATATCAATAACCTCAGACATGCATATGATATTACCCTTATGACACAAAGTGACGAGGAACTAAAGAGCTTCTGGATGAAAGTGAAAGAGGAGAGGGAAAAAGCTGGGTTAAAATCCAACATTCAAAACACAAAGATCATGGCATCCTATCCCACCACTTCATGGCAAATAGATGGGGATACAATGGAAAGTGAGTATTTTCTTGGGCTCCAAAATTACTGCAGACAGTGACTGCAGTCATGAAATTAAAAGACACTTTCTCCTTGGAAGAAAAGCTATGGCCAACCTAGACAGCATATTAAAAAGCAGAGACATTACTTTGCCAGCAAAGGTCTGTCTAGTCAAAGATTATATATATATCCAGGAGTCACATATGGATGTGAGAATTGGACCATAAAGAAAGCTGAGCACTGATGAAGAATCGAAGCTTTTGAGCAGTGGTGTTGGAAAAGACTCTTGAGTGTACTTTGGACTGCAAGAAGATCAAAATAGTGAACCCTAAAGGAAATCTGTCCCATATATTCACTGGAAGAACTGATACTGACTGAAGTTCCAAATCCTGACGCCTTAGAAAAGACCCTGATGCTGGGAAAGATTGAAGACAGGAGAAGAAGAGGATGACGGAGGATGAGATGGTTGGATGGCATCACCAACTTGATGGACATGAGTTTGAGCAAGCTCCAGGAGTTGGTGATGGACAGGGAAGCCTGGTGTGCTGCTGTCTATGGGGTTGCAAAGAGTCAGACCCGACTGAGCATCTGAACTGAACTGAAGATTATAATTTTGAGTTGTTTAAAATGCTGTGATTTTGTAATATGTTATGAGACTTATAGGAAAAGATACATACTTTCTTCTTGTAGGAAAAGTCTGAGGCTGACAAATACCTCTCATGGGTACCATTGAGTAAACTAGTCGTTTCCTCACTCTCTCAGGCTCCATTTCCTACACATTCTACTTCCACTCTGTACTACTGATATTTCCAAGGATTATCTGACAATAAAATTATTGCTTTTAAATCCATGTCTGAGGGTCTACTTCTGGGAAGATTCACCCCAAAACCAGAAGTTATTCTTTTGCTACCATCAGTGGAAATGTTTATGTTGTCTCATCTAAGCCTGATGCTGCTTTTCTAGTTTGGAATCTCAGGTGGTTTTTCAGTCTATTAACCTCAGATGTTCTTATTGAAGCAAGTTGCTACCATAACTTGGGTGTGGTAAGTGAGAGGCCCCCATCTGTGGGGTTGGCTGAGTTGGTAATCCTTACTCTGACGTACAAATAGCTGAATACATTTTAGAGTAATGTAACTTGGGAATCAAATTGTGTGTCTATGAAGGTTACAACAATAGCAAACTGGAAATGTAAAGTGTATAAATATTCTATCAGCTATTTATTGTATCCTCTAGTAAGATCTTCTGTGTGTATGTGTGTATATGCAAATTTAGTTGCAAAATGAACAAATCTCAGGCCTTTTCAGCAATGATCCATGATTTTGCAAATCTTAAGAATGTTTAAGCATCTCTAAACATATGTATAGAAGGTAAACCACAAAATATATAGAGATTCTACAAGAGTTATTTTTCTGTTTCCAGTTCATATCTGATCATGAAGTATAGTATATATGAGAAAATTTCTCAGGGAGTAAATTTAGAGAAAATGAAAATGCCCTGAGAGATATGGCAGTGATCACTGTGTTGCTTCCAATTTCTTCTTTTTTCCAAATGGATCTGCTCACTTTAGTCATCTTTTCAATAGAATGAATGGAGTATGTTACAAGGGGAGAGTTCGTTACAACTGCTATTTATTCAATGACTGTTGTATCCATATATCTATTAATAAATATATCTATATCATCATTATCATCTATGTATTTTTTTTTGGAGGGTGGAATCCTTGAAATACATCATTTTCTATTTTCCTTGCCTGAGATTTAGGCTAATATGATGTCATTTCATTTCCATTTAAAATTTTAACTGTTCCTATAATGAGAATTACATCAATAAGAAAGAGGAAAGGTCTGGAGAGAGAATGGGACAATAAAAACTAGTTTTCCTTAAGCCTTATTTGGGCTTCCCAAGTGGCACTAGTAGTAAAGAACCCACCTACCAGTCCAGGAGATGTAAGAAGCATGGGTTCGATCCCTGAGTAGGGAAGTTCCCCTGGAAGAAGACATGACCACCCAATCCAACATTCTTGCCTGGAGAATCCCATGGACAGAGGAGCTTTGCCAGCTAGAGTCCATAGGGTTGCAAAGAGTCGGATACAACTGAAGCAACTTAGCATACACATACACAAGCTTCATTTGGCTTCCAGTATTTATCAACTTTATGAATAATACATTATCAACTGTAGACTAACATACCAGAGAAGGACAAGACATTTTTGTTGATATCATCTGAATGAATTTTGTACTTTTGAAAACAATATGCAATAAGGAGGATTTTTAAATATTGTGTTTTTTTCTATTACAATATTCTATAGGAGTTTATACTTTAAGAAATAATGATTGAAATTCATTTTTTCTTCATGTCTTGTGAGCATGCTTTACATTAGTTTTCCTAATAATGACTAAAGCTTTTCTTTCAGAAAATTGAAAAACATAACATAACCCATTAAATGATAAATTTAAAACTCTGGAAGATAAATGCATTAATCTAGAACATATTCCATTGCTTATATTTTTAGAAAACATATGAGTTATATACAAAATATAATTAGTTAGTTAATATTGTATATGTTCACATTATTGGCCATTGAATTGAATATTCCAGGTGGCATATGGCATAAAAAGGAGATATTGTAAATGATTCATTTGTTTACCAAGATTCTGCATGCGTGCCTGCTAAGTCACTTCAGTCATGTCACATTCTTTGAAACCCTGTGGACTATAGCTTGCCAAGCCCCTCTAGCCATAGGATTCTCTAGGCAAGGATACCGGAGTGGGTTGTCATCCCTCTTCCAGAGGGTCTTCCCAACACAGCGATCGAAACTGAGTCTTTTATATCTTCTGCATTGGTAGGTGGATTCTTTACCACTAGCATACCAGGGAAATGCCTTATCAAGATTCTACTTTGTTACTTTTTGTTATTATTCTTTTTTTAATGTTGAAAGGAAAAACTGTTTCATTTTACTCTGCTGTTCAAATAATTAGCTCTTAGCTAAAGAAAAAAAATGTGAAAATGGAATGTTAAATCAAATTGTTGTCCCAAATTAGAAATAAATTCAAGAAAAGCAACAGTATGTTTTGGAAACAAGAAGACAGCTTTATTGCTTCCAGACTTTGTAAATTGGGGACACATAGTCTTTGGCAGTAACCAAAAGTATGCTCCCAGGGAATTGAATGGAGACAAAAACCATGGAAACTACAGCTGGGAAACTTGTAAGGACTGGGTGAACTTGACAACTTGACTGCAAGACCTTGATAACTGGTTGTAGTCAGGACATTTTCTTAAGGGATTTCTGAGCAGAAATCAAGAGTCCAAAGTTCATATATTTTCAGCTCATGGTTTTTCTTAAAACGCAAAGTACAGTACCCCCAGACAGTACCCCATGACAGATCTGTCATGAATGCCTGGTCCCATTTTATTCTGGGTCCCTCCTAACCACACCAGATCCATTGTTAATTCTTTCCTTAGGGGATTTTAATTTAATCCTAGCATTTACCCATTTTGATTAAAATCTGCCTAAAGCAGTGTGGATATTCAGAGTGAGTTTCAAATGGCCCTTTTCATTCTCTGTGTAGCATGGTTACCTGACCTGGAACGATCTTTACCCACTGAGGGACCTGGGGCTCATGGGGTCTTAAGCAGCCAAGTGAGCAAATTGGGCTATGCAGATAGTGTGTGCTAGGCATCTCTTTACAAGTTTATTGGGGTTTTAGGACAGAGTTTGGTCATTGCTTACCTGGAGTCATGGGTCATTCAGTGTGGAGAGTCTGAAGAGGCAGGGACAATGTTTTTGTGAGTTGGAGACAGGATGTGTATGCTGGAAGGTAGTCAGATGACAAAAGAAGTTATACAGTTTAATAAGCAGGACCCAAATAAAGATCAGTCACACTGGGAGAAGGCAATTTAAACTAAGGCATTAAAAGACTAGAACTGGAAGGGTAAAGATCTCTAGGAACAATCTGAAAATTTGGTCACTGAACATGACTGTACTGGTCTGATATGGTTCCTTGGGAACTCTCTACTCAAATGGTTTCTTCTCTACCTGGTGTGGATATCCTTTCTTTTCTGTTTGTTGTTTTAAGGAGAGTTTGAAGTCAGCTGTCTTCTCTATAGACTAGTCAGGTGAAGTGGCCTTTCTTTGTGTGGAAAATAGGAATCCAAGAATCAGCTCCCTTCAGTTTTGCTGTACATGAGCTAGTTAAGAGTACCTGATTAGGATCCCTCTATCCAGACTGGGCAAAACCTTTTATATCAGGAGTTCCCAGCTCCCCTTTCTTGGGCCACACAGCAGGAGATGAGCATCAGGGCAAGTGATCAAAGCTTCTTCTGCTGCTCTCTATAGCTTGCATTACCATTTTGAACCATTGCCCCTTCACCCCTACCTCTGCAGTCCATGGGAAAATTTTCTTTGATGAAATCGATCCCTGATTCCTGGACCCCAGGTTGAGGACCTCTGCTCTAAATGATGCATTTCCCAGGATGCATGATCTCCTGGTTACATGTCATGGGACATCTGGTCTTCAACCAAAGGCAAATTATAGTGATAGGCTTCAGAAACCAGCTTAGACTGTCCTTTTAATAGCCTAATTAAACTTTATAATAATGTAACATAGTAACAAGGAACTATCTAGAAACTAAGTTTCAGGCAGTAAATATCAAAACTTAAAGACAATTAACAACATTAGAACTTAATGTTCACTGAAACATTTTTTCTATCTAAAATAACTTTTTTTTTACTAAATATAGCCATATTGACTAATTTATTTGCAAAATAAGTCTGGTTTTAGTAAATGTGGCCTGATTAATTACATAAGTATAATGAGAAGAGCAACTGATCACCTAGTCTCCTTTAATTTACCTTTGCTAAAAGTTTCATAAGGAATCTTAAAACTTTTAAAATCTCTCAAGGCCAGGAAAGTCATGTTAAAGATCACATTTTGTCTCAAATACCTGCAGTTTTGGGTGAATTTCTTTCTTTTCAAGTACCCAACAAATCTTCAGGTTCTAGGATTTGTCAAAAAATTATTTTTCTTTAGCTGCTAAAGCTGCTGGGACCCTGTGGGCAAAGCATCAGACTGTTTTACTATGAGGCTTTATTTTTCATTTGAGTATAATTGCTTTATAATAAATATTGCTTTATAATTAATAATAGTAATACAAATAAAAAATATAATTGTTTTATTATGTGTTAGTCTCTGCTGTACAGTGAAGTGAATCAAGTATAAGTATACATATATACCCTCCCTCTTGGACCTCCCTCCTACTCCATCCCCAATTTCACCCTTCTAGGTCACCAGAGAGCCCTGAGCTGAGCTCCCTGTGCTATACAGCACATTTCCACTAGCTATCTATTTTACTCATGGTAGTGCATATATGTCAAACCCAATCTCCAAATTTATCCCACCCCACCTAGCCTTCCTTTCTGTGACCACATGCCCATTCTCTACATCTCTGTCTCTATTCCTGCCCTGGAAATAGGCTTATCTGTAACAGTATTCTAGAATCCATATATATGCCTTAATATACAATATATGCTTCCCCCCCTAACTTATTTCACTCTGTATGATAGACTGAAGGTCTACCTACATCTCGACTAATGACCCAACTTCATTCCTTTTTTATGACTGAGTAATATTGCGTTGTATGTATGTACCATTTTTGTAGGTCTTCATAGAACCGTTCAACTTCAGCTTCTTCAGCATTACTGGTTGGGGCATAGACTTGGATCACTATGATATTGAATGGTTTGCATTGGAAATGAACTGAGATCATTCTGTTGCTTTTGAGATTGCATCCAAGTACTGCATTTCGGACTCTTCTGTTGACCATGATGGCTACTCCATTTCTTCTGAGGGATTCCTGCCTGCAGTAGTAGATATAATGGTCATCTGAGTTAAATTCACCCATTCCAGTCCATTTTAGTTCGCTGATTCCTAGAATGTCGACGTTCACTCTTGCCATCTCTTGTTTGACCACTTCCAATTTGCCTTGATTCCTGGACCTGACACTCCAGGGAAGTGAAGTGAAGTGAAGCGAAGTGAAGTGAAGTGAAGTGAAGTGAAGTGAATTCGCTCAGTCGTGTCCGACTCTTTGCGACCCCATGGACTGTAGCCTACCAGGCTCTTCTGTTCATGGGATTTTCCAGGCATGGAAGTGGATTGCCATTTTCCAGTCCTGGAGTGGATTGCCATTTCCTTCTCCAGGGGATCTTCCCAACTCAGGGATCGAACCCGGGTCTCCCACATTGTAGGCAGATGCTTTATTCCAGGTTCCTATGCAATATTGCTCTTTAGAGCATCGGACCTTGCTTCTATCACCAGTCACATCCACAGCTGGGTATTGTTTTTGCTTTGGCTCCATCCCTTCATTCTTTCTGGAGTTATTTCTCCACTGATCTACAGTAGTGTGTTGGGCACCTACTGACCTGGGGAGTTCCTCTTTCAGTATCCTATCATTTTTGCCTTTTCATACTGTTCATGGTGTTCTCAAGGCAAGAATACTGAAGTGGTTTGCCATTTTCTCCAGTGGGCCACATTCTGTCAAAAAAGATGTCCTTTTCATTATAAGGGACTGGAATGCAAAAGTAAGAAGTCAAGAAACACCTGGAGTAACAAGCAAATTTGGCCTTGAGATGCAGAATGAAGCAGGGCAAAGACTAATAGAGTTTTACCAAGATAATGCACTGGTCATAGCAAACATCCTCTTCCAACAATATAAGAGAAGACTGTACACATGGACATCACCAGATGGTCAACACCAAAATCAGATTGATTATATTCTTTGCAGCCAGTGATGGAGAAGCTCTATACACTCAACAAAAATAAGACAGAGAGATGACTGTGGCTCAGATCATGAACTCCTTATGGCCAAATTCAGACTTAAAGTGAAGAAAGTCGGGAAAACTGCTAGACCATTCAGGTATGACCTAAGTCAAATCCCTTATGATTATACAGTGGAAGTGAGGAATAGATTTAAGGGCCTAGATCTGATAGATAGAGTGCCTGATGAACTATGGAATGAGGTTTGTGACATTGTACAGGAGACAGGGATCAAGACCATCCCCATGGAAAAGAAATGCAAAAAAGCAAAATGGCTGTCTGGGAGGCCTTACAAATAGCTGTGAAAAGAAGAGAGGTGAAAAACAAAGGAGAAAAGGAAAGATATAAGCATCTGAATGCAGAGTTCCAAAGAATAGCAAGAAGAGATAAGAAAGCCTTCCTCAGCTATCAATGCAAAGAAATAGAGGAAAAGAACAGAATGGGAAAGACTAGATATCTCTTCAAGAAAATTAGAGATGCCAAGGGAACATTTCATGCAAAGATGGGCTTGATAAAGGACAGAAATGTTCTGGACGTAACAGAAGCAGAAGATATTAAGAAGAGGTGGCAAGAATACACAGAAGAACTGTACAAAAAATATCTTCACAATCCAGATAATCACGATGGTGTGATCACTCATCTAGAGCCAAACATCCTGGAATGTGAAGTCAAGTGGGCCTTAGAAAGCATCACTATGAACAAAGCTAGTGGAGGTGATGGAATTCCAGTTGAGCTATTTCAAATCCTGAAAGATGATGCTGTGAAAGTGCTGCACTCAATATGCCAGCCCATTTGGAAAACTCAGCAGTGGCCACAGGACTGGAAAAGGTCAGTTTTCATTCCAATTCCAAAGAAAGGCAATGTCAAAGAATGCTCAAACTACTGCACAATTGCACTCATCTCACATACTAGTAAAGGAATGCTCAAAATTCTCCAAGCCAGGCTTTAACAGTATGTGAACTGTAAACTTCCAGATGTTCAAGCTGATTTTAGAAAAGGCAGAGGAACCAGAGATCAAATTGCCAACATCTTCTGGGTCATGGAAAATGCAAGAGAGTTCCAGAAGAACATCTATTTCTGCTTTATTGACTATGCCAAAGCCTTTGACTGTGTGGATCACAATAAACTGTGGAAAATTCTGAGAGAGATGGGAATACCAGACCACCTGACCTGTTTCTTGAGAAATCTGTATGCAGGTCAGGAAGCAACAGTCAGAACTGGACATGGAACAAGAGACTGGTTTCAAATAGGAAAAGGAGTACGTCAAGGCTGTATATTGTTACCCTGCTTATTTAACTTCTATGCAGAGTACATCATGAGAAGTGCTGGGCTGGAAGAAGCACAAGCTGGAGTCAAGGTTGCTGGGAGAAATATCAATAACCTTAGATATGCAGATGACACCACCCTTATGGCAGAAAGTGAAAAGGAACTAAAAAGCCTCTTGATGAAAGTGAAAGAGGAGAGTGAAAATGTTGGCTTAAAGCTCAACATTCAGAAAATGAAGATCATGGCCTGCGGTCGCATCACTTCATGGGAAATAGATGGGGAAACAGTGGTAATAGTGTCAGACTTTATTTTTATGAGCTCCAAAATCACTGCAGATGGTGATTGCAGTCATGAAATTAAATACACTTACTCCTTGGAAGAAAAGTTATGACCAACCTAGATAGCATATTCAAAAGAAGAGACATTACTTTATCGACTAAGGTCCATCTAGTCAAGGCTATGGTTTTTCCTGTGGTTATTTATGAATGTAACAGTTGGACTGTGAAGAAGACTGAGCGCCGAAGAATTGATGCTTTTGAACTGTGGTGTTGGAGAAGACTCTTGGGAGTCCCTTGGACTTCAAGGAGATCCAACTAATCCATTCTGAAGGAGATCAGCCCTGGGATATCTTTGGAAGGCATGATGCTAAATTGAAACTACAGTACTTTGGCCGCCTCATGTGAAGAGTTGACTCATTGGAAAAGACTCTGATGCTGGGAGGGATTGGGGGCAGGAGAAGAAGGGGACGACAGAGGATGAGATGGCTGGATGGCATCATGGACTCGATGGACGTGAGTCTGAGTGAACTCTGGGATTTGGTGATGGACAGGGAGGCCTGGTGTGCTGCAATTCATGGGGTCGCAAAGAGTAGGACACGACTGAGTGACTGAACTGAACTGAACTGAACTGAACTGAAAGTCCATTTCTATTCTTTAAAACTGTCTGGTCATATCTGAGTCTAGGCATGTCTCTCTCAAACATATTATTCCTGTCAAAGCCTTGAAATATAATCAATGCTTCCCACTGTGTCTTGTTTTAAGGAGAACAGATTCTTATTGAACTATGTAAATAATTATGTTGCCATAAAAATAAGAATACTCAACTAAGATTTTCCACTTCTGGAGGATCAGAGAAAAAGTTAAACGTTTAATCTTTGTTTGCAAAGATGCACTTTCTCAAACTCTTACAAGTTATGATTAGCTTAAGAGAAACGTTTTTCATAACTGGAAAATAAAGATTAAAAAGTTATATTTCAGACAAAAATTATAATCATATTGATTAGCTTATTCATTTTTATACACCTAATTCTTGTTGATATTGCTCTTTTGTTAGCAGTCTATGAAACCATCAGATCTTCTGTTAGAATTCTGTAATTTTTTATCCAGCTTAATGAGTGCATGCTGTCACTCAGTTGTGTCAAACTCGTTGCGACTTTCTAGACTGTAGCCCACTAGGCTCCTCTGTCTGTGGGATTTTCCAGACAAGAACACTAGACTGTGTAGTCATTTCCTCCTTCCAGGAGATCTGAACCTGAATCTCCTGAATCTCATGCATTATTTGGTGGATTCTTTACCACTGAGCCACCTGGGGAGTATGATCTAAAAGTTGTCAAAAATGTTTATTTCTCAATAATCCATTTTATGAAAGTTCTCATTTTTTCTAAAACAGTAGAACAATAGCTGTCTATAAATGACAGAAGACTTAAAATGGCACGGCAAAGGATCTAATTACAATGCTATTGATAAATACATTTGACTATTTCTGCAACATACATTTAAAAATAATAGCTAGAATTATAACAATATACCAGGATATGTACAGCTTTTGTTGGTGTTCAGTTGCTCAGTAGTGTCTGACTCCTTGCGACCCCATGGTCTCATGGACTGCCAGGGTTTCCTGTCCTTCACTATCTCCCAGAGTTTGCACAAACTCTTGTCCATCAAGTCGAGTGATGCTATCCAACCCTCTCATCCTCTGTTGTTCCCTTCTCCTGTCTTCAATCTTTCCCAGTATCAAGGTATTTTCCAGTGAGTCAGCTCTACACACGAGGTAGCCAGAGTACTGGAGCTTCAGTTTCAGCATCAATCCTTCTAATGAATATTCAGTGATGATTTCCTTTAGGATTGACTGGTTTGATCTCCTCGCAGTTCAAGGGACTCTCAAGGGTGTTCTCCAACACCACAGTTCAAAGGTATCAATTCTTTAGTATCAGCCAGCTCTCACATTTGTATATGACTACTGGAAAAAAACATAACTTTCATTACAGGGACCTTTGGCTGGAAAGTAATAGCTCTACTTTTTAATATACTGTCTAGGTTTGTCACTGCTTTACTTTCAAGGAGCAAGCATCTTTTAATTTCATGGCTGCAGTCACTATCCACAGTGATTTTGGAGCCCAAGAAAAAGTCTTTCACTGTTTCCATTGTTTCCCCATCTACTTGCCATGAAGTGATGGAATCAGATGCCATGATCTTAGTTTTCTGAACGTTGAGTTTTAAGCCAACTTTTTCACTCTCCTCTTTCAACTTCATCAAGAGGCTTTAAATTCCTGTTCATTTTCTGCCATAATGGTGGTGTCATCTGCATATCTGAGGTTATTGGTATTTCTCCCAGCAATCTTGATTCCAGCTTGTGCTTCATCAGCCTGGCATTTCTCATGATGTACTCTGCATATACATTAACCAAGTGGGGTGACAATATACAGCCTTGATATACTTCTTCATAATTTGAAACCATTCTGTTGTTCCATGTCTGGTTCTAACTGTTGCTTCTTAACTTGCATAAAAAATTTCTCAAGAGACAAGTCGGGTGGTCTGGTATTCCTATCTCTTGACGAATTTCCCACAGTTTGTTGTGATCCGCATAGTCAAAGGCTTTAACATAGTCAATGAAGCAGAAGTAGATGTCTTTCTGGAATTCTCTAGCTTTTACTATGATCCAATGGATGTTGGCAATTTGATCTCTGATTTGTTTGCCTTTTTTAAATCCAGCTTGTACGTTTGGAAGTTCTCAATTCACATACTGTAAAAGCCTAGCTTGAATGATTTTGAACATTCCTTTGCTAGCATGTGAAATGAGTACAACTGTGCTGTTGTTTGAACATTCTTTGGGATTGAAATGAAAACTGACCTTTTCCAGTCCTGCAGCCACTGCTTTTTCCAAATTGGCTGGCACATTGAGTGCAACACTTTAAAGCATCATCATCTCCTTCTTCTGTGTATTCTTGCCATCTCTTCTCAATATCTTCTGTTTCCGTTAGGTCCATACTGTTTCTGTGCTTTATTGTTCCTGTTTCTGCATGAAGTATTCCCTTGGTATCTCTAGTTTTCTTGAAGAGATCTCTTGTCTTTCCCATTCTATTGTTTTCCCCTGTTTCTTTCCATTGTTCACTTAAAAAGCCTTGCTTATCTCTCCTTGCTATTCTCTGGAACTCTGCATTCAGATGGGTATACAGATTTTAGGGACCTCATATAATTTCAAGGACATTTATATTAATAAACTTACCCATAAAATATAACCTAAAAAGTTTCATCATTTGATAATGTTTCCCATGTAACATAACAAATAAGCCTAATTATTTTAATTTCTCTGAAATGATCCAGTGACCCTCTGAATCTTCCCAAAGTTAGTGAGAAGTCAAAAGAAATTTATTTAAAATCTGATTGGTGGAATTCTGTCAAAGATAGCAAAAGTTTTAAAAATACTTGGTCAAATAGGATTATAGGTTACTATGAAACAATACTTATTCACATAACCAAAGATGTAATAAAATATTTCAGTAGATAAACACAGGAAACTTCAACAGCTTAAAAGGTAAAGAAGCTTTATATTGTGAATCAAAAACAGATCAATAGTCCAGAAAAATTTTGCTTCCTTAACAGAGAAAATCAAATTCTAGTTTTGCATCAGCTCACTTTAAATATCAAAATGTATTTACTTAATTTATGTTAATAAATTTAATTATTTAATTAAATTTATTCTAATCATAATCAGTTCTGACCACTCATGAAATGATATTTTCAGGGTTTCTTTTCCACAAGCATTCTAAAACTTTCTTTTTGACCTTCAGATTTTGTACTATGTTTTTCTTTTTTCTTAGTCTACTTTTATAACTGTAGGAAAAAATTAATTTTTTTCTTTAATAAAATGCTTAAAAAAGTTTTCCTTATTATATTGTAGTTTTAATTACATATATTATTCAGAATTTTTAATCTTCAAAAACTTTAATTTTTAATGTAAACTAAGAATGAGCAAGTATTAACTCTTTTATTACCATTCTTTAGATTGGCAAACTTATAGTTCAGTTCAGTTCAGTTCAGTCGCTCAGTAGTGTCTGACTCTTTGCGACCCCATGAATCGCAGCACACCAGGCCTCCCTGTCCATTACCATCTCCCGGAGTTCACTCAGACTCACGTCCATCGAGTCTGTGATGCCATCCAGCCATCTCATCCGCGGTCATCCCCTTCTCCTCCTGCCCCCAATCCCTCCCAGCATCGGAGTCTTTTCCAATGAGTCAACTCTTCGCATGAGGTGGTCAAAGCACTGGAATTTCAGCTTTAGCATCATTCCTTCCAAAGAAATCCCAGGGTTGATCTTCAGAATGGGCTGGTTGGATCTCCTTGCAGTCCAAGGGACTCTCAAGAGTCTTCTCCAACACCACAGTTCAAAAGTATCAATTCTTCGGCACTCAGCCTTCTTCACAGTCCAACTCTCACATCCATACATGACTACAGGAAAAACCATAGCCTTGACTAGATGGGCCTTAGTCAGCAAAGTAATGTCTCTGCTTTTGAATATACTATCTAGGTTGGTCATAACTTATACTTACTATTTATAAATTCTAAAAACATATGCATTTTTATAGAAATTTCTCAATATGGTACCAAATATTTTTGTCAATATTTCTAAATACCTTTTTGTCTCTGTGAAAGAAAGCCTGTGTTCAGTAATTGTTGTTGTTCAGTCAGTCAGTCATGTCTTACTCTTTGCAATCCCATGGACTGCAGCATGCCAGGCTCCCCTATGTCTCACCATTTCCCAGAACTTGCTCAAACTCATGTCCATTGAGTCAGTGATGCTATCCTACCATCTGTCCTCTGTTATCCGCTTCTCCTCTTGCCTTCAATTTTTCCCAGCATCAGGGTCTTTTCTAACGAGTTCACTCTTCGTATCAGGTGGCCAAAGTATTGCAGCTTCAGTTTCAGCATCAGTCCTTCTAATTAATATTCAGAATTGATTTCCTTGAGGATTGACTGGTTTGCCTTGCAGTCCAAAGGACTCTCAAGAGTCTTCTCCAGCACCACAGCTTAAAAGCACAAGTTCTTTGGTGTTCAGCTTTCTTTACGGTCCAACTGTCACTTCCACACATGACTAGCAGAAAAACCATAGCTTTGACTATATGGACCTTTGTCAGCAAAGTAATGGCTCTTTTCTTGTAAGGAGCAAGTATCTTTTAATTTTGGGTCTGCAGTCACAGTCAACAGTGATTTGGGAGCCCAAGAAAATAAAACCTGTTACTGTTTCCACTGTTTCCATTTTCCCAGTTTTGAACCAATCCATTGTTTCATGTCCAGTCCTAACTGTTGCTTCTTCATATGCATACAGGTTTCTCAGGAGGCAGGTAAGGTGGTTTGGCATCCCTGTCTCTTCAAGAATTATCCACAGTTTGTTGTGATCCACATAGTCAAAGACTTTAACACAGTCAATAAAGCAGAAGTAAATGTTCAGTAATTAATGTTTCAGTATTTTATTGTGTTTGGAAGTGAGCAAGACATTATTTAATTTAGTAAAACTCCAAAGTTTCAAGTTATCAATAAAGTCTAGATAAACTAATTTTATCTAGATGTATCACAGGACATAACTATCGCTATACAGTTCACCTGAGAACTCTTATGCCGTTTGCACTAGATTTCCTTACAAAAAGTCATCATACCATGTTCTTCTTGTTGACAAATTCTGTAATGTAGATAACATAAGCTTACTGAGCTTCAGTAAACCTAAGTACAACACAACTATTATACTTAATTTTGATTACTTGAAAGACACATCTACATTAATTAAAACAGCAAATTTAACCTAACTTTGATATAAAATATTAATTTAATAGTGAAATTGCTCAGATTATACCTGAAACTTATTTGGGGGTAGTTTCTATTATATTCCTAATAATTTATTTAAGCACTTAATTTCCTTTAAACTATTAAAATGTAGATTATTTACAAACTAATTTTGTCAGTACCATCCTAAGGTAAAAACATATTTATAAGCTTTTATAATCTCCATATATAGACCTTCATACATCTTGATAGACAGAGACAGATATCTCTTTTTTCGTTTATTTGTTTTAAAACTTAGTCATGAATCAGGTTTTAAAATATAAAATTCATCAATTATAAATAGCCGTTGGAATAAATTGTTTATTCAATTGAGTTTAAAAAAGTTTTGTTTTTCCTTTTTTCCCTCTGTCCCAGGAATTCTAGGTGGTCTAGAAAAGAGTTTCCTGAGGAGAATTTGTAGAACATTTACATTTCAAAGGCAAAGAGAGATAAATGTAAACTTTCCCCAGACGGACTTTTATTCCTTCAGGGTCAAAATTTTGAAAAGATGTTTTATCAAGTTGACTTTCTTTAAGTACATACACAAAAGTAAATTTTGAATTTTCAAAGAGCCTCATCTCAGTCATTTCGTAGCTCAGTCTCCCTTAGCTTATATTTAAGTAAATACTTTTGAAACAGGACAGAAGGAGACAGGGCACAATCATAGTCCAAGGACCTGATGTAAACTGATTAGACCCAAATAAGTCCAAGATGACAGAATCTACTTCCACTAGACCTCAAGCCTCAGTATACACCCATCCCATCATAATACATGAGAAAGCTGATTGACACACCCACCAATGCCATGGCAATTCTGAGGCCAACCATCAAAGTTCAAAAAATGGACATTGGCCCAATTCCTGGAAATCTTCACCCCTTACCTGCAATAGTTGGAATAATCATTCCCCTCAATAGCCCATGAAATTACCCAGCCCATAAAAACTAACCACAACATATTTCAAGTCTTCTCTTGTCTTCTGAAATGACCCACACTCTTTCAAACGAGTGTGTTTCTATCTAAATAAATCTACCTCTTACCTATCACTTTTCCTCTCACTGAATTCTTTCTGCAATGAAACATCAAGAACCTGAGCTTCATTAAGTCCTGAAACCAGGACGGTGTGTGATCTCAGCTAAAAGGCTGTGGGTTTTGGACTTTTCAAAATCCAACTTGATTTTGGCTAGGTTCAAGTCCCAGCACCGCAGATTCAAGTCCCAATCTGAGTTACATGCTTTCACTTGCAAATGTAAATTTCATATGCACAAAAACTCAGCTGGGGTCTTCGTTGGAGGATGGCTGCCTGTTGTCCCTTCTTTTTTTCCTGTGTGAGTGACTTTCTCATTTTAATGTTGGTTTATTAAGACAAAATTTTATTGTTGAAAACTGTGTGTTGGGCTAGCGTGTTGTTTGTGAGCTTACCTCCTGTAGGTGTCACCCTGGAGTCGTTTCACCTCTTTTATGTGTCTTTGTTTCTACTATGTCACAAGTGCCATGCGTAGTAGGACTACTAGGTGATCAATCCTTACATATGCATGTTAGAACAATTTATTAATTAATAAGTGGATATCCCTTTGGGACTGGTGCATACTATGAAGATTTGCTTCTCTTATTTTCCCAAGTTTTTCAATTGCTTGAGGAAGCAAAGGCCTCTGTGGTGTTTTCATTTTTATTCTAAAAATTCTGTTGAAATAGTCAGTTTGAGAAAGGCTGCCAGGTGAGTTCCTTAGCTTATCACATAGTCTGAATTTTCCTGGTATCCTTCACCTGAGAAAATTTGTATTGTCTTTCAAGTGAGTAACCTCCTCAGTGTCACTAGGTCACAAGTCCTTTTTCCTTATTTGACTTAATTTGGAAAGGGGCAATTGGGGTGGGGGAGGCAGAGGAAAAAGATAGTGGGGAGGGAGTGGAACAGCATAAGAAAGAGAAAGTGAAGAAGGATGAAATTGAGCAACATTTTTGTAAAGGACTAGCCTTTCCTAACTTTTCCACTGCATTGATTAATTTAGAATTATTTTCTTTCAGTGAGGCATAAAGGCAAAATGGATTCTTGATTTTTTGAAACCCTCAAAATACTAATTAAAATAAATTTTCTATTGAATCTGATGAGTCCAATATCCTCTTCTTTGTAAGTGAACACACAAACCAATATAGAGATATCAAGTAGATCCCATGGCTCAACAAAGTTTTAAAATATTTTATTCTGGAGGGAGGTTGGTCACCTGTAGTCTCTTTAGAACAGATGAAAGAAGAGGGATGGGGCAGGGCACAGTTATTAAAAGAATATGATGTACATAGAACATGACAGAATCTGATTAGAACTAAGTAGGTCCAAGATGAAGGAAGATTTGACTTCCAGAAGACTTTGCCTCATTATATGCTCACTATTCCTGGAGTTGGTGATGGACAGGGAGGCCTGGCATGCTGTGACTCATGGAGGTGCAAATAGTCAGACACGACTGAGCGACTGAACTGAACTGAACTGATGCTCACTATAATACATTAAATGACATACTACCAATGCCATGACAATTCTGAGGCTAACCATTAAAGTCCAAAAAGTTGGCTGTGGCCCTATTCCTGAAAATGCCCATTCCTTCCTCAAAATAATTGGAATAATCCTTCCATTCACTAGCCTATGAAATTAATCTCATAAAAACTAATCATACCATTTTGGGGCTCTCTCACCTTCTGAGGTGTCCCATACTCTGTTTGTTGAGTGTGTTTCTCTCTAAATAAATGCACTTCTTATCTATAACTTCATCTCTAAATTCTTTCATGATAAAGCAAGATCCTCAAATTCATCAAAAACACAGGAGTCCCCACTTTTACCTGTGTTCTTTATCTATTAACAGAGAAGTGGAAATTGCCTTTGCCTATAAATTTTCTTCTAGGACCATTGAGTTAGTCCACTAAATTTCATCCTTATGAAGGCCAGAATAACTTTATGTCTTATAATAGAAAACTGGAAACAAAAACAAAAACAAAAACATTGTCTGTAAATCCCCTATCAAGGACAAATGAGGCCCAAACTAATGAGAAAGGAGACTAGAAAACCAAAAGAAACTGATCAAGATATGGAAAGCCCTGGATTTCCTGGCCAGTTCTCAATACTGACAAGGAGCAACTGAGCTCAAGCAGCTGCTCATGCAGGTACCATGACTTTGTCTGGGATAGTATGGGTAAGTGTTTGGTAATTGCTACAGATCCCACTTCTGACACCAAAGAATATCATCCTAAATTAGAAATAAATTCCAGAAAGTAATCAGAATGGTATTGAAACAAGAGGGCAACTTCATTGTTTCCAGAGTTTACCTGGGATACAGACTGCTTTCAACAGTAATTGAAAGCATGTTTCAGGGGAGGTGAACTGCAGACAAGGGGTTTTAAAGGGAAAAACTGCAGAAACCATAGATAGGAAACTCCTAAAGGGATTGGGTGACCTTGACAGCATGACTGAAAATCCTTGAAGACTGCGTATATCAACAATTTTGGTTAGGGACTTTTTAAGCAGCAAAACTGACAAACTTACAGGTTTATGTAATTTCAACTTGTGGGTTTTCTAAAAACATAGTTTATGACTGAACTCCAGGTCTGATGTGAACACCTGGCCCCATCCAGTTTATTTTGATCCCAACATTAAAAGTATGTTGATAGCTCTTCCACTTTCCAAACATTTCTTGTTTGAAGACTAATAACTAATCTCCATTTCTAACTAGAAGGCTATAACTTCCATACTAAGATTATATTTCAGTGTAATGTAATGTAGTATAGTGCAATAATTTTTAGGTAAATATTACTCTCATAGAGGACATTAGTTACAAGATGGCAGAGAAGAAGGATGTGTGCTCACCTTCTCCTTCGAGAACACCAAAATTGCAACTACTTGCTGAACGACCATCAATAGGAGGATATTGGAACCCACCCTAAAAAAATACCCCACATTTAAGGACAAAGGAGAAGCATAGATGATACAGTAGGAGGGACACAATCACATTAAAATCAAACCCCACTCCAATAGCAGACTCTAGGAGGCCTAAACAAAACATTATCCATGGCAGGACCCAGGGAAAAGGAGCAATGATCTGCATAAGAGACTGAGCCACACCTGCCTGTGAGAGATTGAGGGTCTCCTGCGGAGGCATGGTCAGCAGTGGCCTGCCTCAGAGACAGGGGCACTGGCAGCAGCTGTCCTATGAGGCATGGCTTGTGACATAAGTCTTCTTAGAGGATGCCGCTATTAGCCTGACCAGAGAGCTGCTGTGTGGGCAACCCACAAACTGGAGAACAATTATACCAAAGAAGTTCTTACAATAAACTAAAGGTTATAGGCTCCACATCAGATTTCTCAACCTGGGGAACTGTCAGTGGAGTTGGGAATGCCAAGGGGACCTGAATTGATAGTCAGTGGGATTTGAATGCAGAACTTCCAGAGAACTGGGGAAACAGACTCTTGGAGGGCACAAACAAAATCTTGTGCCCAGCAGACTCAGGAGAAAGGAGCAGTGATCCCTGAAGACACTGAGCCAGAGTTGCCTGTGAGTGTTTGTGAGTCTCCAGCAGAGGCATGGGCTGACAGTGGCCTGCTGCAGAGTCAGAGGCAGTGGCAACAGCAGACCTGGGAGGAGCAACATGTTGGCATAAGTTCTCTTGGAGGAGGTTGGTATTTGTGCTACCAAAGAGTTTATAGCCCTATCACAGACACAGCAAACTCCAAGACCGGGTTGCCTCAGGCCAAATTTCAGGGCAAGCGCACAACCCCACCCATCAGCTAAAAAACTGATTAAAGATTTATAGAACATTGCCCTGCTCACCAGAGCAAGATCCAAATATCCCCACAGCCAGTCAGGAAGCTTGCACAAGCTTCTTATCTTTATCCATCAGATGGCAGACAAAAGAAGTAAGAACTTTAACCCCATGACCTTGAGAAGGAAAACCACAATCGCAGAAAGCTAACCAAAATGATCATATGCCACTCAAAGAAAAAATGAGACATGCCATGCAGAGCCACGCCATGCAGAGCCACCCAAGATGAATGGATCATGGTGGAAAGTTCTGACAAAACGCGGGTCACTAAAGAAAGGAATGGCAAACCATTTCAGCATTCTTTCCTTGAGAACCCCATAAACAGTATAAAAAGGTAAAAATATATGACACTGGAAGATGAACTCTCAAGGTCAGTAGGTATCCAATATGATACTGGGGGAAAGCAGAAAAATAGCTCTGGGAAGAATGAAGAAGCTGAGTCAAAGAGGAAATGACACCCAGATGTGGATGTGCCTGGTGGTAAAAGTAAAATCCAATGCTGGAAAAAAAGTATTGCCATAGGAACTTGCAATGGTCGGATCCGTGAATCAAGGTAAGCAGGAGATGGCAAGAGTGAACATCAAATTTAAGGAATCAATGGATGGGAATGAGAGAATTTGATTCAGATGGCCATTATATCTACTACTGTGGGCAAGAATCCCTTAGAAAAAAATGGAGTAACCCTTGAGTTAACAAAAGAGGCTGAAATGCAGTACTTGGGTGCAATCTCAAAAATGACCAAATGATATGAGTTTGTTTCCAAGGCAAACCATTAAGTATCACAGTAATCCAAGCTGATGCCTCAACCACAAATGCTGAAGAAGCAGAAGTCAAATGGTTCATTGAAGACCTACAAGAACTTCTAGAACTAACACCAAAAATAGATGTCCTTTTCATTATAGGGGACTGGAATGCAAAAGTAGTAACAAGGAAGTTTGGCTTTGAATTACTAAATGGAGCAGGGCAAATGCCAACAGAGTTTTGCCAAGAGAATGCACTGGTCATAGTAAACACACTCTTCCAACAAAACAAGGGACAACTCTATACATGGGCATCACCAGATGGTCAATAATGAAATCAGATTGATTACATTCTTTGCCACAGAAGATGGTGAAGCTCTGTACAGTCAGAAAGAAAAGACTGGGTGCTGACTGTTTCTCAGATCACGAGCTCCTTATTGCAAAATTCAGACAGACTGAAGAAGGTAGGGAAAGCCACTAGACCATTCAGGTATGACCCAAATGAAATCCCTTATGATTATACAGTGTGTGCTCAGTTGCTTCAGTAATATCTGACTCTTAATGGACTGTAGCCCTCCAGGCTCCTTTGTCCAAGGGATTCGCCAGGGAAGAATACTGGAGTAGATTGCCTTACCCTACTCCAGAGTATCTTTTCATCCCTAGGATTGAACCCACATCTCTATGATTTCTGAATTGGCAGGTGGGTTCTTTATCACTAGTGTCACATGGGAAGCCCAGGATTATACAGTGGAAATGACAAACAAATAGCAGGAATTAAATCAGATCCAGTCCCAGAACTATGGGGAGAAGCCCATAGCATTGTACAGGAAGTGTTAAGCAAAACCATCCCAAAGAAAAAGAAATGCAAGAAAACAAAGTTGTTGTCTGAAGAGGCTTTACAAATAGCTGAGAAAAGAAGAGAACCAAAAGGCAACGGGAAAATGGAAAGATATACCCAACTGAACTCAGAGTTCAAAAGAATAACAAAGGAAAGATAGGGAAGTCTTCTTATGTGAACAATGCACAAATTAGAGGAAAACAATAGAATAAGACTAGAGATTGCTTAAAAAAATTAGAGATATCAAGGGAACATTTCATTCAAAGATGGGCACAAAAAAAGACAGAAATGGTAAGGACCTAACAGAAGCAGAATATATCAAGAAGAGGTGGCAAGAATACACAAGAACTGTACAAGAAAGGTGTTAATAACCTTGATAACTATGTCGGTGTGGCCAATCTCTAAGAACCACACATCCTGGAATGTGAAGTCAGCTGGGACATAGGAAGCATTACTTTGGACAAAACTATTGGAGGTAATGGAATTCCAGGTGAGCTATTTGAAATTCAAAAAGATGCTGCTGCTAAAGTGCTACACTCATGTCAGCAAATGAAGAAAACTCAGCAGTGGCCACAAGACTGGAGTTTTCGTTCCAATTCCAAAGAAGGGCAATGCCAAAGAATGTTCAAACTATTGTACAATGGTGCTCATTTCACATGCTAGCAAGATTATGGTCAAAATCCATCAAGTTAGCCTTCACGAGTACTTGAACTGAGAAATTCTAGATATACAAGCTGGATTTAGAAAAGGCAGAGAAACCAGAGATCAAATTGCCAACATCCGCTGGATCATCGAAAAAGCAAAGAGATTCTAGAAAAACATCTGTTTCTGCTTCATTGACTACTCCTTTGACTGACTAGAGTCTTTCACTGTGTGGATCCCAATAAACTGTGAAGAATTCTTAAAGAGATAGGAATACCAAAGCACCTTACCCGCATCTTGAGAAACTTGTATCCAGGTCAAGAAGCAAGAGTTAGAACAGGACATGGAACAGCAGACTGGTGAAAAATTGGAAAAAGATTTCATCAAGGCTGTATATTGTCACCCTGCTCACTTAACTTATATACAAAAGGCCATGCTGAATGAATCCCAAGCTGGAATCAAATTGCCAGGAGAAATATCAATAATCTCAGATATACAGATGATACCACTTTAATGGCAGAAAGTGAGCAGTAAGTAAAGAGCATCTTGATGAAGGTGTAGAGGAGAGTGAAAAAGCTGGCTTAATATTCAACATTCAGAAAACAAAGATCATGGCATCTGGTCCCATCACTTCATGGAAGACAGATGGGGACACAGTGGAAACAGTGACAGACTTTATTTTGGGAGGCTCCAAAATCACTGCAGATGATGACTGCAGCCATAAAATTAAAAGGCACTTGCTCCTTGAAAGAAAAGCTACGGCCAACCTAGACAGCATATTAAAAAGAAGAGACATTACTCTGCCAACAAAGGTCCATCCAGTCAAAGCTATGTTTTTCCAGTAGTCATGTATGGATGTGAGAGCTGGACCATAATGAAAGCTGAGTGCCAAAGAATCAATGATTTTGAACTGTGGTGTTGGAGAAGACTTTTGAAAGTCTCTTGGACTGTAAGGAGATCCAACCAGTACATCCTAGAGGAATTCAGTCCTGAATATTCATTGAAAGGACTGATGTTGAAGCTGAAACTCCAGTACTTTGGCCACCTGATGAGAAGTACTGACTCATTTGAAAAGACCCTAATCCCGGAAAAGATTGAAGGCAAGAGGAGAAGCGGATGACAGAGGATGAGATGGTTGGATGGCATCACCGGCTCAATGGACATGAATTTGAGTAAGCTCTGGGAGTTGGAGATGGATGGAGAAGCCTGGCATGCTGCAGTCCATGGGGTCACAAAGAGTCAGACACAACTGAGTGACTGAACTGAGTAATCTGAATACCCTTTCATTGGAAGGACTGGTGCTGAACTGAAGCTCCAACTGGCTTCCTGATACTAAGAACTGATTCATTGAAAAAAACCCTGATGCTGGGAAATATTGAAGGTGGAAGGAGAAGGGGATGACAGAAGATGAGATTGTTGTATGGCATCACTGACTCCATAGAAATGAGTGTGAGTAAGCACTGGGAGTTGGTGAAGGACAGGGAGGCCTGGAGTGCTGCAGTCCATGAGGTCACAAAGAGTCGGACACAAATGAGTGTCTGAACTGGACTGATATGATATAATATAGAATATTATATAGTATAACATAGCATATTATGATGCTATAACAGAATGCTATATTATTATGGCAAATACAAATCTGACTAAATTAAATATTATTTGAAAAAAATGAATGGATTCACCTAATACTTCTCATTTTAATGCATTAATCTACAGATGAATTCATGTTTTTCATATTATTTTGTACATACTTATTTGAAGAACTATTAATATTTATCAAACTTCAGATCATTAGTGAAATAATGTCAATGCACCATTACAATGCTTTTCAAACTGAAATCTAATGTTGACTTAAAGCATAAGGTAGAGTAAATAAAGGAGGAATTAGAGATATCAGAAATCTAATGTGTTTGTATCTGAGTGGTAAAATTCTGTATTGTATGTTGTGTATGTGTGTGTTTGTATGTGTGAGTGAGTGCATTTGCTTTTATTAAGGTATTGTTACTTGATATGTAAGACAAATTGTTTTATATGATCAAAGGAGGTGCACTGTAAAACACTGAGTAATTAGTGATAAAAATTCACTTTGCTGTTTGGATCACCATTGAGTGTCAATTGAATTTTTTTCTGATTTTTTCTTTGAGTCAATAGAATCTTTGTTTAAATTAACTATTTTATAAGAGCATAACTATAAAACAATGAATTTTGCAGTGTAATTTTTTTTGTTGTTTTTTAGAGAGTTAATGTTTTATTCTGTTGGAATTTTTAGGACTTCAAGCCTAGGAGACAGCATCGCAAGTAACCTTGAGAGAACTACTCTGAGGAGGTGGGGGAGGAATCATTATATAGAGGTTTTCAATAAAGGGTAGGTAATCTGAATATCAAAAGTGTTTTTGTGTGTGTGAATAAAGAAAACCAGATATCCAGTGTCAAGGAATTTAGCACTTTTCTATATATGAGAATATGTAAGAGTTTGAGCTCACTGAAATCATTCCTTTCATGTGCATCTCAGCTATCTGGGACACAGTGACCTGTGTTTTTCATATCCTGAGTTCCAATGGGAACTTATCTCCTTGGTCCAAGGCTGTAGTGTAAAATTTTATAAACTATGCTAAATGTGTGTGTCCAGTTGTGTCTGACTCCTTGTGACTCTGTGGGCTGCAGAAGGCCAGGCTTTCATGTCCTTTACCGTCTCCCCGAGCTCATTCAAACTCGAGGTCATTAAGTCGGTGAACTACCTCATGCTCTGCCGTCCCCTTTTCCTCCTGCCTTCAATGCTTCCCAGCATCAAGATCTTTTCCAATGAGTAAGCTCTTCACATCAGGTGGCCAAGGTATTGGAGCTTCAGCTTTAGCATCAATCCTTCCAAACCCACTAGGTCACAACATGGAGCTCTTTATATACTGTTGGATTTTATTAATATGTTATTAATGATGCTGACATCTTAATTTATAAGGGATGATGACCTGTAATTTATTTCTTCTAGTGTCTGAGTCAACTTCATGCTAATGCTACATTGGCTCTGGCCTCTTAAAATAGACTGAGAATTTTCCATTTTTCCCTTTTATTCAAAAATTGTATATAAAATCAGTATTAGTTTTTCTATGAATACTTAAAAGGCAACCAATGTAGCCAGCTGGAATTGGAGCTTTCTTCACAAGTAGTCAGCCTTATTCAGTTCAGTTCAGTTGCTCAGTCATGTCTGACTATTTGCGACCCCATGAACTGCAGCATGCCAAGCCTCCCTATCCATCACCAACTGCCGAGTCTACCCAAACCCATGGACATTGAGTCACTGATGCCATCCAACCATCTCATCCTCTGTCATCCCTTTCTCCTCCTGCTTTCAATCTTTCCCAGCATCAGGGTCTTTTCAAATAAGTCAGCTCTTCACATTAGGAGGCCAAAGTATTGGAGTTTCAGCATCAACATCAGTCCTTCCAATGAACACTCAGGACTGATTTCCTTTAGGGTGGACAGGTTGGATCTCCTTGCAGTCCAAGGGACTCTCAAGAGTCTTCTCCAACACCACAGTTCAAAAGCTGCAATTCTTCGGCACTCAGCTTTCTTTATAGTCCAACTCTCACATCCATACACAACCACTGGAAAAACCATAGCCTTGACTAGACAGACCTGTGTTGACAAAGTAATGTCTCTGCTTTTTAATATGCTTTCTAGGTTGGTCATAACTTTCCTTCCAAGGAGTAAGTGTCTTTTAATTTCATGGCTGCAGTCACCATCTGCAGTGATTTTGGAGCCCCCCAAAATAGTCAGCCACTGTTTCCACTGTTTCCCCATCTATTTGCCATGAAGTGATGGGACTGGAGGCCATGATCTTAGTTTTCTGAATGTTGAGCTTTAGGCCAACTTTTTCACTCTCCTCTTTCACTTTCATCAAGAGGCTATTTAGTTCTTCTTTGCTTTTTGCCATAAGGGTGGTGTCACCTGCATATCTGAGGTTATTAATATTTCTCCCGGCAATCTTGATTCCAGCTTGTGCTTCCTCCAGCCCAGCATTTCTCATGATGTAAGCTGCATATAAGTTAAATAAGCATGGTGACAATATACAGCCTTGATATATTCCTTTTCCTATTGGGAACCAGTGTGTTGTTCCATGTCCAGTTCTAAGTGTTGCTTCCTGACCTGCATACAGGTTTCTCAAGAGGCAGGTCAAGTAGTCTGGTATTCCCATCTCTTTCAGAATTTTCCACAGTTTATTGTGATCCACACGTCAAAGGCTTTGGCATAGTCAATAAAGCAGAAATAGATGTTTTTCTGGAACTCTCTTGCTTTTTTGATGATCCAGCAGTTGTTGGCAATTTGATTTCTGGTTCTTCTGCCTTTTCTAAAATCAGCTGGAACATCTGGAAGTTCATGATTCACATAATGCTGAAGCCTGGCTTGAATTTTGAGCATTACTTTAATAGTGTGTGAGTTGAGTACAATTGTGTGGTAGTTTGAGCATTCTTTGGCATTGCATTTCTTTGGGATTGAAATGAAAACTGACCTTTTCCAGTCCTGTGGCCACTGCTGAGTTCTCCAAATTTGCTGGCATATTGAGTGCAGCACTTTCACAGCATCATCTTTTAGGATTTGAATTAGCTCAACTGGAATTTCATTACCTTCACTAAGTTTGTTCATAGTGATGCTTCCTGAGGCCCACTTGACTTCAAATTCCAGGATGTCTGGCTCTAGGTGAATGTGAGTGATCACACCATCATGATTATCTGGGTTGTGAAGATTTTTTTTTTTATATAGTTCTTCTGTGTATTCTTGCCACCTCTTATTATCTTCTGCTTCTGTTAGGTCCATACCATTTCTGTGCTTTATTGAACCCATCTTGGCATGAAATGTTTCCTTGGCATCTTTAATCATCTTGAAGAGATCTCCAGTCTTTCCCATTCTATTGTTTTGCTCTATTTCTTTGCATTGATCACTGAGGAAGGCTTTCTTATCTCTCCTTGCTATTCTTAGGTACTCTGCATTCAGATGCTTATACCTTTCCTTTTTTCCTTTACTTTTTGGTTCTCTTTTTTTCACAGCTATTTGTAAAGCCTCCTCAGACAGCCATTTTGCCTTTTTGCATTTCTTTTTCTTGGGGATGGTCTTAATTCCTGTCTCTTGTACAACGTCATGAACCTCTATCCATAGTTTATCAGGCACTCTGTCTATGAGATCTAGTCCCTTAATTCTATTTCTCACTTCCACTGTATAGTCATAAGGAATTTGATTTAGGTTATACCTGAGTGTTCTAGTGGTTTTCCCTACTTTCTTCTATTTAAGTCTGAATTTGGCAATAAGGAGTTCATGATCTGAGCCACAGTCAGCTCCCGGTCTTGTTTTTGCTGACTGTATAGAGCTTCTCCATCTTTGGCTTCAAAGAATATAATCTATCTGATTTCAGTGTTGACCATCTGGTGATATCCATGTGTGGAATCTTTTCTTGTGTTTTTGGATGATGGTGTTTGCTATGACCAGTGCATTCTCTCGGCAGAACTCTGTTAGCTTTTGCCCTGCTTCATTCTGTACTCCAAGGCCAAATTTGCCTGTTTCTCCAGGTGTTTCTTGACTTCCTATTTTTGCATTCCAGTCCCCCATTCTTATTACTCAGTCATAAAAAAGAATGAAATAATATCATTTGTCACAACATGGATGTATTTAGAGATTATCCTGCTAAGTGAATTAAGTCACAAAGAGGTTGAAATATCATATTATATCACTTATATGTAGAATCTAAAAATGATATGATGAACTTATTTATAAAACAGAAACAAGCTCAGATATAGAAAACACATTTATGGTTTAAAGGGGATGGAAGGGATAAATTAGCAGTTCAGGATTAACAGATACACAACACCATACATAAAAGAGTTAAACAACAAGGTCCTACTGTATATCACCTATCTTGCAATAATCTTTAGTGAAAAAGAATCTACCCATCTATAGCTATCTGAATCATTTTACTGTATACCAGAAATAATCAGAACATTGGAAATCAAATGTATTTCAATTAAAAATAAATATCATTCTTTCTTTTTGGTTAGGTTTTTGTTTGTTTGATTTTAATTTAAAAATTAAATTAATTTGCTGGAAATCTTTATTCCTGTGTTAGTGCTGTATGTTTTTCAAGGAAATTGCCTATTTTTATTGTCCTTAACGTTCTTATCTTATCCTTTCTTGCATATAGATTCTCTAGTAAAATTTCTTCTTTAATCTGTCATATTGAAAACTGGTTTTCTTTTGTTCTTGAGTAGTTCTTTTAGGAGTTTATGAATTTTTAATCTTTTTAAAGAAATATCATTGTGCTTTATTAATTTTTCCTTTTTTAAATATTTCATTGATTGGAATTCTTATGTTTATTTTCTTCTCTGGGTTTAATTTGCTTTTTCATTATTTTCTAGTTTGAGAATGGTAACTCACTCCAGTATTCCTGCCTGAAAAATCCCATTGACAGAAGAAGCTGGCAAGTTGCAGTCCATTTGGTCACAAAGAGTTGGACATGACTGAGTGACTAACACTTTCACTTTCATTTCACTATGATGGAGAATTTATATCATAAATTTTGTTTTTTTAGTATGAAAACTAGATTTACAGCTAAAATTTTCCCTGTAAGCACTGATTTACTGTATCCTGTAATTTTCATTTGTGTTTAAATTTCTGTTCAGTTTGAAATAACTTTTATATTTTCTTGTAATTTTTTCTTCAAAATTTGATTCATGTAAAAATGTGTGGTTAATTTCCAAATATTTGTGGATTTTCCAGATACTTGTGATGATTTCTGATTTAATTCTGTTGTGCTCAGAGAACATTCTCTGTAAGATTTCAGTCTTGTAAAAGTTATTCAGAATTTCTTAGTGGCCAAGAATATAGTCTATGAAAATCCTTTAATTCTTTTAGACATTTTCTCATTTATTTAAATTTTATATCATTATGGATATTGGCATTGAGGATTTTCTTTTCCCTATTACTTTATATTTTAATATTATGGTGTGTTTTTCTTTTCATCTGAATAATACTCATCTCAAAGTCCAGTTTGTCTAAAATTTACATAATCATCCAGTATTCTTGCATTTATTATTAAAGAATATTTTGGTTTATAATTGGAAACAGCTTACAAAAATCCCTGATATACAACCAGTGATAAGTAAGAGAAAAACAACCCCATAATTTCCAGTGATAACTTTTATCCCATATAAACAAATTTACATATTATCCCCTTCATGTGCCATTGTGCCTCACAGAAGTCATTCACCTTGTATAAAAGGCATTCCCTAAGTCAACTTTTATCTGAGTCTTGCTCATTTTTCTATAGCATTTCCTCTTTCCACAACATTTCCTAAAAAGTGGACTTCCCTTTCTCTAAGCTCCTGTAACCTCTAATGTCTCTCACCCATACTTGTCATTTTCTGCCTATGATGTAATTTAAGACTTATGTTTCTTTTTGCTCATCATTAGATTATACAGTCTACTCTCTGTGTCCACACGTTCTATATCCTTAGATTCAATCAGCCACAACTTGAAAAATACTTTTTAAAAAATTTATAAAGTTCAAAAAAGCTTGAATTTGCTTCATACCAGCAACATACTGTACTTTTAACTATTTGCATAATATTTAAATTATATTAGGCATTTTTAGTATAATAATATAGAGATGATTTAAAGTTTACAAGAAGATGTGAGTAAGTTATATACAAATGCTATCCTATTTTCATATAAGTAATTTGAGAATCCATGGATTTTTATATCAGTAGCTGAGTATGGGGTATTGGAACCAATTCCCATGGAGACCGAGAGATAACTGTATGCTATTTTTTTGTTAGAATGTATTCACTTTACTTGTGTTCCTCTTTTCTCATAACAGCAATTGCTTGGGCAACATTTGTTGTTGTTGCTTTGCTTTTTGACTCAGTTGCATTTAGCACTTCTAAGAATTGCCTTTGGAATATGGAGAAGGATAGAGAAGCAATAGAGCAAGAAAATGGTAACATGTAACCAAAATCAAAGAGACCATAGCAGAACATTTCTCTGCCAAGACCAGTTGAGTAGTGCAGAAGTTATTTTAGTTTTCTTCATAGTTTTACCTATGCCTATTTGCAACAATGTTGGTGAAATACGATGGATGCAGAATCATGACTTGGAAAATACGGAGTTTTTTACAACTAGTCCTCCGTTATTTATTATTCCAGTCAATGTTTTTGATGATAGTGATGATGATGATGGTTGCGGTGTTGAGGAGAAGAAGGATGCGCTGCACATATGTAAGATGTGCCTTGAAGTTTGTATATGCTTCATATACATGCTAATTCTTTACTCCTCATAACAATCCTAGCATTTAGTTACTGCCATTCACTTTTCCACAGCAGAAAATCGACAGTGAAGGGGGTTCATGTTTGGGAATGCATGTAAGAATTAAAGATTTTAAAATTTAAAAAACTAAAAACTAAAAAAAAAAAAAGGAAATAAGAAGCCTAAGAACTGCTAGGTCTTAAAAGTCAGTCACTTTGTGAACCAAAGTGATTTAGACTCCACAGTACACATGCACGTGTAGCACTCATCTTTCTTTGATTTGTCGCAAATAGAGCAGCAGCATCTCTAATCCTCTAAATCTTCAGAAGTGAGATAAAGAGGCTGATGTAAAAGTTCTGATTAGTCCTGTTAACCTACCAAATGCCTTCACTATGTCTGTATAAAGTGATAAAGTGTTAGCCCTCTGTAACTGCTACAGGCACAATTTCCTTAAATAAAAGAGTAGATAAATAACCAATGTAAATGCCATTTGTTCATTAAAATTCTACACCACAAAATATCTACTCATTATCTCAGTGGCTAATATACTCTAACATGTTCATATATATTATAAAACATAATAAAATGGATAATAGATATAGTCTGCTTAATAATATTGCTGCAATTTGAATTTCTATTTAATGACATGAATAGAAGCACATTTCTCTGAATAAAATAGTAAAATGTCAGATTATGGCTCAACAAAGAACTGAGTTATTATATAAAGGAAATTTAATGAATCATCCAAAACAGCATAAATTTTTTTTCACATTTGTTTTCTATTTGAATTATAGCTTCCATTTCCAAGAACAAAGCTGGCATATCTGATATCTCTCAACATAGCTTTCCACTAGAATGGTTATAAGATATATTTTAACAAATTACTATTTAGAGATAATAGTTCATTATTTTGTCATGATAAGACTCTTCCATTGTATCTTAAAGTGAGCTATTAATAAGCCAAAATGTAAAATAAAAACGTTTTCCCCTCTTTATTCTTTAACAATGAAAATGTCTTATAGGTTTTTAATATAAAAATCTCCAACAAAACAACTCTCCTAAAATGCCAACCTAATATAATGCAAGTTAGAGTTATTTCACTTTAAAAAGTAAAAACAAAATGCTCACAAATTTCAAGTACTCTAACCCAAGGCGTACTTCATTCTGTTTGTCTTAAGTGTAACATTAAATGCATATCTGCAAAAGAAATCCATGGCATTCAATCTAAGAAAAGACAGTTTCTGGAAAGCGTTATAAAACTGAGTTAAACCTATTGCTGTGAAGTCACCCAGAATGAAATGGCAACATTTAAATTTTTTATGAAGTTTCATATTGTGAAGCTTGACGAATGTTATGTAGGAAAATTTCCGTAGAATCCTCCTTTCCCTCTGCGTTCCTCCTCTCTCCAAGAAACAATCAGAGCACCTCAGTATTTCAGGAATAAGATAGTTCACTAAATCATTGATATAATTCATTTCTAAATTTTAGGAATAAACATTTGTTGGGATCCATAAAAACATAGGTTGTACAAACGTATATTTCTGTTTTAAGATCTAATAATGAATAATATCTTTCTTAAAAATCTATGTTAAACAAGGTATGTAGGAATCAGCAATAAAATGTACTTCTAATTATTATTTTGAGCATAATTACTTGTGATTTGGAAAAACAAAGATTAATAAATTTCAATGTACATCTGAAATGATAAGTATATGCATACTTATAAAAACTGTTGAATTAACTATCAGCTGTGTTTTATTTTATATGAATACATATCTTTCAGATATATCTGTCAGATATTCAGAAACAAATGGCAAAGACTTTGGGAAAATAACCTTTAATTGTTGTTTTAACAGTCTCAATGCATATATTTCAATCAATTTTTCTTCATGCTGTTTTATTGTATTTGTTATGTCAAAGATCAAACGGATGGAGATAAGAATGAAAAGGGGATGGCTTTCTTTCCAAAACTATTAATAAGAAGATTCAAGCTGTTAGTAGAAGAGCAAATACAGTTTTAAAAATTCAATCTTAGTCAACATTTCTGCACAGTTAAGGAAATGGTTTTTATAGTGACCCTGAAAATGATAATGTTAAAAAGACACTATTTAACTTTTATGCAGGATTGACCATGCAAAATTCTGGGCTCTGTGAATCACAAGCTGGAATCAAGATTGCTGGGAGAAATATCCACAGCCTCAGATATGCAGGTGATACCACTCTAATGTCAGAAAGTGAAGAGGAGCTTGATGAGGGTGAACAAAGAGAGTGAAGAAGCTAACCTGACACTCAACATTAGAAGAACATTGGCCGTGGCGGCTAGTCCCATCAGTTCATGGCAAATAGAAGGGAGAAAATGGAAGCAGTGACAGATTTTGCTTCTTGGGACCCAAAATCATTGCAGGTAGTGAATGCAGCCATGAAATTAAGACACTTGTTTCTTGGAAGGAAAGTTATAACAAACATAGAAGTGAAGTGAAGTGAAAGTCACTTAGTTGTGTCTGACTCTTTGCAACCCCATGGACTATACAGTCCATGGAATTCTCTAGGCCAGAGTATCAGAGTGGGCAACCGTTCCCTTGTCCACGGGATCTTCCCAACCCAGCGATCGAACCCAAGAGACATCACTTTGTCGACAGAGGTCTGTGTAGTCAAAGTTATGGTTTTCCAGTAGTCATGCAGGGATATGAGAATTGGATCACAAAGAAGGCTGAACACCGAAGAGTTGATGCTTTCAAATTGTGGTGCTGGAGAAGACTCTTGAGAGTCCTCTGGACTGCAAGGAGATCAAACCAGTCAATCTTAAGGGAAATCAATATTCATGGGAAAGACTGATGCTGAAGCTGAAACTCCAATTCTTTGGTCACCAGATATGAAGAGCTGACTCATTGGAAAAGTCTTAGATGCTGGAAAAGATTGAAGGCAAAGGAGAAAGCAGCAGAGGATGAAATTGTTAGATAATATCACCAACTCAGATGGATATGAATCTGAGCAAATTCGGAGAGATAGTGAAGGACAGGGAAGCCTGGCTTTCTGCAGTCCATGAGGTTGCAAAGAGACAGACAGAACCTAGTGTCTGAACAACCATGACATTTAAATTAAGAATCTGTTTTTTTTCTCCCTTATTTTTCAATAATACTTATACAATTTCATTTACCCACATTATCAAACTGGTAAGCATATTTTGGAAGATATTGGAAAAATATTTTTATTGTATTTTATGTATCTTTATTTTCATTGTTATATTAAAATAAGGATGATTTATGTTTTACACCAAAATAATTCACTCTAGCTTTTTTACTTATTCAAAAGCATTCATTTTATCACTATACATAGCTGTATTTTTTTTTAACCTGCAACTAATATCAGGTTATATATTGATTATATCTCAATAAAAAAGGCAAAGAAAAGCATGAATTCAAAACTTAATGAAAAAATCTGCTTCTATAATTTTTCCAGGAGGTCTCTGGAAAAATTTTGTGTCAAATTACATAGTTCTGGATCTGAATTAAGATCTTCATCTCTAGTAGGAGCAAATGTTTCATGATTTGCCATCATCGGTTCTCATTAGAAAATATATATCTAGAATAACCACTGTATCAATAAAAATATTTCCCAACATTACTTGTGCATTTCATCAAGACATGGCTAGCCAAATAAATTGCAATCATAATATTATTAAATAATTAAATATTAATATGTATATAAAATCAGCCCGTTTCCTCTTAACAGTATTTCAGTTATTCAGGAGTTTAACCAAAGAAGAATCAAAATTTTCCTAAATTAAAATTCCATGTCCCTTTACTAGATACTTTATACACTTAACTCTATCTCCTAGAGATTATCAGATAGCATATCATCCTCATTTCTGTTGTTTTTGCTCCTCTCTTTCTAGTCAATGATCCCACTGCTTTTGGTGATTGAACTTCTTTTATACCATATCTCTTCCTTACAGAATCCATATTCAACTTGGAAGGCACCATTTCCACTTGGTTTACTGGACAAGACTCCATCAATCAGAACCACTTAAGGTAAAAATACTGGAATCTACTCTGGTGTCAGTGTGTATTTAACAGGAATGGAAACAACAATGATTTCCCAAGTATGGGAGACCAATTTTTAATTTCAATTAGTCTGATTTCTAACATATACAGGAAACTTGTAATGTGTTGTTTCACTTGTAACCTAATGTATGACTTAGATGAAAGCAGAAATAATTTTTTTAAAATAGTAATTTCTGAATAGCCAAAACTGTAATGATTTCTATCACAGAGAAAAACTCAAATTTATTTATTTAAAATATATTTCATTAGTCATGCATACAGGGTTAACATTACCATCTTCTAAATTCCATATATATGCATTAGTATACTGTATTGGTGTTTTCCTTTAGTCAAAAATCTAAAAAAATAAAGTAACTCTCAGTGGCTCTTGTATCAGTAAATAAATACTATTGTACAAATTTAAATGTAGTATGGTTGTGTACATGCTCAGTTGTTCAGTGGTGTCCAGCTCTTTGGGAACCCATGAACTGCAGCTCTCCAGGCTTCTCTGTCCATGTTCTTTTCCAGGCAAGTATGCTGGAGTGTGTTGCCATTTCCTATTCCAGAGGATCTCCCTGACCCAGGGGTTGAATCTGCATCTCCTGCGTCTCCTGTATTGGCAGGTGGATTCTTTACCACTGAGCTCCTGGCTAATTCTCTGGAAATGTTAAAAAATTAAAAAAAAAAAGCTAGTAAATAATGATAATGCTCTTGAATATATACATTCTATCTGGGATAAATGATAGAATTTCATACTTGGTATAATTAACAGACTAATAAATAAATAGATAAATAATATAATTTCATATTTGGTATAACTATATCAATTGGCAAAATATTAATTTTATCTCTTATTTAATTGTTTATAAATGTTGGACTTCAGATATTATTTTTGTCATCACCTTATTATAATCTTGCAAAAATATGAAGCCCCTCACACATTTTAAAATTGACATCTATTATTTTTCATTGTAAGTTTAATAGTTGCAAAGGATATTTTATAATCTACTTTGTATTGTATATTTGGATTAAATATATTTTTTCTTGAAATTTTGAAGCTGTTGATTTAACTTATTGAAATTATAAATTATGTCATGGCGCTAGTTAATTGGCAAAAAAAGCCCTTATTATCAAGCAAATCAGCCAAATCAGACTGTTTCAGTCATGAGAAAAATTCTGAACTCATTTTCAATTCAACTAAGCCTGCTGATTGATATCCCCCAGACAACTGTCTCACTTTGAGGCTTTTATTCTAATAAAACCCTTACCTTGAATATGTAGCTTGGATGAAATAAGTCACACCCCAAACACAAATCCTTTTTTAAAATGCAAATATTCTTTCATAGGAGAGACTGTAACCTAGAAGTTTCAACATGGAAAATGTATCTCAGCCAGCAAGCTCCTGGATGGCAGAGGGTCACTTTTCTTCTGAAGAGTGGGAGAATGACTATTGTAAGAGAGGGGAGGGGAAAGAAGACATGAAGCATGGCATACTCTCAGTCTGGCCACGCTTAGGAAATTCTACTTTAGAAAGTTGAGAATCTGATACAGATTCTCTTAAAATTACTTGTGGTTGTGCCACAATATGAGTGTATCTCAGTGCTTTTGCAGGACTAAATTTAATGGTCCATGCACCTTATAACATATTCAGTATAGGCCTTATTTGACAGTAACAAGAGAAATTCTATTTGTTGAATGACTATGTTTTAATATTGTATTCTATTTTCCTATGAAATATAATTATGCCTCGTATTTAGAAGCTAAATTGACAATTTAGCGCTTGCTATTTAGATAACTAAGATATTTACTTGACTACCTCTTTTAATTATCTTACCAACTCTAACATACCAGTTATCACTTTAATTTAAAACTAGGATTTGAATTCACATTTGTTTAATCTCAGCAGATCTCTATGTTATTCTTGAAGTGATTTATTTTTACAGAAATGCAATTAAAGTAAACCCTAAATTAAACCATTAACTTAATTAGTGGTTTACTTTAATTGTATTGGGCTTCCCTGATGGCTCAGATGATAAGAATCTGTCTGCAGTGCAGGAGACCCAGGTTCAATCCCTGTATAGGGAAGATCCCGGAAATGGTGACCCACTCCAGTATTCTTGACTGGAGAATTCCACAGACAGAGGAGCTTGGTGGGCTACTGTCCATGGGGTGGTAAAGAGTCAGGCATAACTGGGTGACTAGCCTTTCACATTTTCACTTTCATTAATTTATTTAAATATAATTAAAATGTTAATTTATATATTTATATACATTTATTCTTCAAAACTAAATTTTAATTAAAATGCATGTGATGATAAATATATTTTTCTAAAATTTTAAATCTTCAGGATTTGAAGATATCATATTAAAGAAACGCTACATTTGAGTTATAAATGGATTAGAAATATTATATATTTTTATTGAATATTTTGTGGTTTTAAGGACAGTCATCATATATTCTTATTTATAATTTTGCATCTAAACTTAGATTGCATTTAGCCTACAGTAAAAAATAGGGTTTTCCAACTTTTCAGTTGCTAGATGGATGAAAGATATAGAAGAAAAACATATTGGACAGTGGGTGCTAGTAGATTAAAAAATACCTCCAAAACAAAACAAAAGCCTAGCTTTACCACTTTACTTGTAAAATCTCCTACAATAATCAATTTCAAGCTACTAAGTGAGTTGTTGGGTAATGCATAGTTGTAACGTCACTTTACTGATGCAATGGACCGATGTGACTTTAAACATTCCAGTGAAAGTAAAATCTTATAATAATAAAACAATAGAGGGGTGCATTTTGAGTACTAATCTCTGTTTTTAACATAAATTAATTATAAATTTATAAAAATAAGTTGTAATAATTACTGTGTTTAGCAACCAAGTTGTAGAACTCCTGTAACTGTAATTATCTGTTGAAGCCGTAATAATGTTTCTTCTCTCATCTGCCTGGGGAACATAAAACTATTTGTCTGCTAAGAATAGTTCACATTCTCTAGGTGAACAGAATAAAACATGGGTGTGTGTGGATGAAAGATACAAATATATTCAAGTTGAGAATGGCAAACATGGGATCAGCACTTAAAGTTAGACTGAGGTGAGAACTTCACTGTTGAGCCCTTTTAATGACATACCCTTTAAATGAGTAGTTGTTGATATAAAACACTGTATTATTGTGAATCTAGTAACCTTGGAAAATAACTAAAGTCAATGACAATTCTTGCTCATGCAACAAAGTAAGAAAGGGAAAGAAAGGGAGACATAAAACTTATTTTGTTTGTAGATAATATGATCATCTATCCTGGGATTTCTTTGGAAGGAATGATGCTAAAGCTGAAACTCCAGTACTTTGGCCACCTCATGCGAAGAGTTGACTCATTGGAAAAGACTCTGATGCTGGGAGGGATTAGGGGCAGGAGGAGAAGGGGACGACTGAGGATGAGATGGCTGGATGGCATCACTGACTCAATGGACGTGAGTCTGAGTGAACTCTGGGAGATGGTGATGGGCAGGGAAGCCTGGCGTGCTGCAATTCATGGGGTTGCAAAGAGTCGGACATGACTGAGCGACTGAAATGAACTAAACTGAACTGATGTGGAAAATCTGAAAAAAATGAACAATTCTTAGAACTGATAAGTGGTTATAACAAGATACAATGTTAATATATGAAAGTCAATTGCTTTCCTATATGCTAATAATGAACGAGTAGAATTTGAAATTTGAAACTCAATACCATATGCAACAGCACCCATAAATATTAAATTCTTACCCATCAAATTTACCAATATATGTACAAAATTGATATAAAGACAACTACAAAACTTTGATGAGCAGAATCAAAAGACTAAATAAATGGAGAAATATTCCATGCTCACGGATGTGCTTAGTTTCTCAGTCAGGTCTGACTCTTTGTAGTTTGCCAGGCCCCTCTATCCATGGGAATTCTCAAGGCAGGCAAGAATACTGGGAGTGGGTTGCCATGCCCTCCTCCAGGGGATCTTCCAAATGTAGGTGGATTTTTTTAAAGGCTTAATACAGTCAAGATGTCAATTCCTGTCAATTTGATCTACAGATTCAATGCAATCCCAGTCAAAATTCTGGCAATTTATTTTATGGATATTGACAGCTGATTCTAAAGTCTTTATTAAGAAGCAATGTTAAAAGAGAAGAGCAAATTTGAAAGACCAATGCCACATGACTTCAAAACTTACTATACAGTTACAGTAATCAAGCTGATATGTTATTGACAGTAGTATAGATTAACAGGTCAATGGGACAGAGAGCCCATAAGTAATCCCTGGTAAACACAGTTAACTGAAGAGGTCAAAGGAACAAAGGCAATAGAGTGAAGGAAAGAATGTTTTATTCCCCGAAATTTGTGAATTTTCCTGTTTATTTCTGCTTCTAACTTCATCCCAATGGTATATAAATAGACAGATCCCATATCCCATTTACATTTCAAATCTATTGAGACTTATTGTGTGGCCTAAAATAAAGTGCATTCTTGGAAACATTCTGTGTACACCAAAGAATGTGCAGCTGTCGTTGAGTATTCTGTATACATCTATTGAACTCTTCAAGTTCTTTGTTTTCTTACTTATATTCTATCCAGTTGTTCTACCATTATTGAAGATGGCATATTGAATGGGAAGCAAAGGATGGAGGGCTGGACTATTGAGAAAGTACTATTATATATTATTTCCTTCAATTTTTGCTTCATATATTTTGCTGACAGATGCATTTCTGTTCAAAATTGTTATATTTTCTTGCTATATTGAACATTTTATAATCTTACAGTCTTTTGTCTTGTAAACTTTTGATTTAAAATTGATCTTGTCTGATATAGTCATTCCTTGTCTCTTGTGGTTACTATTGGTGTGCAGGATCTTTTTCTGTTTACATTTGAAATCATTACTGATAAGATAATACTTCTGCCATTTTGCTGTTTTTCCATATGTCGTTAGCAATGTTTGTTTTCCTGCATTATTGTGTTCTCTTCTGCTTGGTTGATTTTTTGTTGTAAAAATGCTTACTTTTCTTCCTCATTTGCTTTTGTGTATTGTATAGCTATTTTCTTTGCGGGATTAGATTTTCCATCCTCAAGTTACAACATTTAAGTTGAATTTATAGCAGTTTACTTTTAGTAAGGCACAGAAACTCTGTCCTTTTATAGCTCCAGCCCCATCTCCATTCCTCTCAGTTGTTGATATCACAAAATTTGATCTTTACAATGTGTGCCGCAAAATACAAACTAATTATATAAAATCATTAATCTCTTAAATTGCGTAGAACACAAAATGTAGAGTTACAAACCAAAGTTGAAATAACACCAGCTTTTAGATGAATATTTTTTAATGTATCGGTTTCTCACATTATATAGAACACAAAAGGTGGAGTGACATATACCACTTCTACATTGTTACTACCTTTTGTGATTGTGAATGTATATCTTTACTGAGATATTTGTTGCTTCATAAGGATTCAAACTACTGTCTAATGTTTTTTAATTTCAGCTGATAGGACTTCCTTCAACATTTCTTTTTGGGACAGTCTAATGAAAAAAAAGATTCTTTGAGATTCTGCTCATCTGAAATTTCCCTCACTTTGGAAGGATAGATATATGGTTATTGCTTGAAAGTTTTATATTGTTTTTAACATTTTGCATGTTAGTCAACTACCTTTGGCTTTCAAAGTTTCTAATGAGAAATCTGCTGATAATCTTATTAGGTTTTTCAATTTTGCTGCTTTCAAATTTCTCCACCTTTTGGCTTTTGAAATTTGTTTATGATGTATCTCTGTATACGTCCCTATAAGGTCACCTCACTTGTAGTTTGTTGAAATTTCTGAATGCTTATATTCATATCTTTATAAAACTGGGGAACTTTTAAGCCATTATTTCTTCAAATATTTTCTTTGCTCCTTTCTGCCTTTTCTGAATGTGCTCCTTTTCCTGAGAATTTCTAGTGACTTTTCAATTTCTCCTATGTATTTTGTTCCTCTTGCCTTTTTTCTTTCATTACATTTTATTGGAGTGTATTTGCTTTGCAATGTTGTATTAGCTTCTGGTGTACAGCAAAATGCATCAGTTATATGTGTACATATATCCACTCTTTTTCAGATTTCCTTCCAATGTAGGTCACCACAGATCACTGACTAGGATTCCATGTACTAAACAGTAGGTTATAACTATCTATTTTATATGTAGCAGTGTGCATATCTCAATCCCAACCTCCCAATTCATCCTGCCTCCTCCTTCCCAACTTAGAAATCATGTTTGTACCCTACATCTATGACTATATTTCTGCTATGCCAATTAGTTCATCTGTACTATTTTTCTAGATTCCACATATAAGTGATACTATACAGTATTTATTTTTATCTTTTTAATTTAATTCACTCTATATGATAATCTCTAGTTCCATCCATGTCTCTGCAAATGGCACTATCGTGCTCCATTTTATTTTGTGTAATATTCTGTAATATACAAGTACTATATCTTCTTTATCCATTCCCCTGCTATGGACATTTATATTGCTTTCATGTCTTGGTTATTGCTAAGAGTGCTGCAATGAACATCAGAGTATGTACATACTTCTGAATTATAATTTTCTCTGGATAAATGCCTAGGAATGGATTTACAGGGTCATATCTTAGCTCTATCATTAGTTTCTTAAGGAGCTTCCATATTGTTCTCCATAAATTTACATTCCCACTGACAGTGTAGGAGGGTTTCCTTTCATCCACACTCTCTCCATCATTATTGTTTGAAGACTTTTTCATGATGGCCATTTTGACAGGTGTGAGGAGATAACTTCATTATAGTTTTATCTGCATTTCTTTAATAATTAGGATGTTGAGCATCTTTTCATGTGTTTGCTGGCTATCTGTGTGTCATCTTTGGATAAATGTATGCTTAGATCTTCAGCCCATTTTTTGATTGGTGGTTTGTTCTTTGATATTAAGCTACATGAACTGTTCGTGTATTTTGGAAATTAAACTCTTATTGGTTTCATTTGCAAACATATTTTCCCATTCTAAGGGTGATATTTTTGTTTTCTTCATAGCTTCCTTTGCTGTGCAAAGGTTTAAAGTTTAATTAGGTCCCATTTGTTTTTATTTACATCCCTCTAAGAGGTGGTCCAAGAAAGATCATGCTGTGATTTTTACTTTTAAGAGTGTTCTGCCTATGAGTTCCGCCTAAGAGTTTTATAGTGTATGGCCTTATATTTATGTCTTTGTTCAAGTCTGACTGTATTTTTGTTCATGGTGTTATGGAGTGTTCTAATTTTACATGTAGTTGTCCAGTTTTCCAAGCCACACTATTAAAGATACTGTCTTTTCTCCATTGTAGATTCCTGCCTCCTTTTTCATAGACTAATTGACCATAGATAAGTGGGTTTATGTCTGGATTTTCTAACTTCTTTCATGAATCTCTATTTCTGTTTTTATGCCAGTATCATACCATCATGATTGCTATAGGTTTGTAGTATAGTCTGAAGTCAGGAAGCTCATTCCTCCAGCTCCATTTTTCTTTCTCAAGACTGCTTTGGCTATTCAAGGTCTTTTGTGTTTCCATACAAATTTTAATCTTTTCTTGGTTCTAATTCTGTGAAAAATTACATTGGTAACATGATAGGGATTGTATTGAATCTGCAGATTGCTTTGTGTATTCTAATTTCATGATATTGACTCTTTCAATCCAAGAACATGATATATCTCTCCATCTGTTTGTATTGTCTTTAATTTCTTTCATCAGCATCTTGTAGTTTTCCACATACAGATCTTTTGCCTCCTTATGTAGGCTTATTCCTAGGTATTTTTTTTGTTGTTGTTGTGATAGTAAATGGCATTATAGCCTTAATGTCTGTTTCTGATCTTTTGTTGTTAGTGTATATAAATTCAAGAGATTTCTGTGTATTAAGTTCGTATCCTGTAACTTTATCAAATTTATTGACTAGCTCTAGTAGCTTTCTGGTGGTATCTCTAGGATTTTTTTTAATGTACAAACAGTGACATTTTTGCTTCTTCTTTATCAATTTGGACTCATTTTATTTCTTTTCCTTGTCTCATTGTTGTAACTAGGAATTCCAAAGCTATGTTGAATAATAGTGGTAACTGTGGACATCGTTGTCTTGTTCCTGATCTTGGAGGAAATATTTTAGTTTTTCACCATTGAAAATTATATTTCCTGTGGATTTGTTATATACAGCCTTTATTATATTGAGGTAGTTTCCCTAGGGGCTTCCCTGGTGGCTCAGTGGTAAAGAATCCGCCTGTGAGTGCAGAGGATGAAGGTTTGATCCCTGGGTCATGAAGATTCCCTGGAGAAGAAAATGGCAACCAATTCTAGTATTCTTCCTTAGGAAATCCCAGAAACAGAGGGGCATGGTGGGCTCCATGGGTTTACAAAAGAGTCAGACAGGACTCAGTGACTAAACAATAACAACAGTTTCACTTGATACCCATTTTCTCAAGAATTTCTATCATTAATGGGTGTTGAATTTCGTCAAAATCTTTATCTTATCTATTAAGATGATCACATGGCTTTTATTCTTCAATTTGTTAATATGGTGCAGCGCATTGTTTAATTTGTGTATGTTAAAGAATCCTTGCATTCTGGGATGAAACCCACTTGATCATTGTGTATGATCCTTTTAATGTGTTGTTGGATTCTTTCGTTGGTACTTTGTTGAAGATTTTTTGCATTTTGTTCATCTGTATTCCAAGATAATGATCTATAGTTTTCTTTTTGTGTGTGGTATCATAGGTTTTGGTATCAGGGTGATCTTGTAAAAGGAGCTTTGGAGTTTTTCTTCCTCTGTCAGTTTTTGGAAGCATTTGAGAAGAACAGGTGCTATTTTTCTCTAAATATTATAGAATTTGTGCATCTGATCCAGGACTTTTATTTGTGGGAAGATTTTAAACACAATTTCAATTTCATAACTTATGATTGGTAAATACATATATTCTGTTTCTTCATGGTTCACCTTTGGGAGGTTATAGCTTTCTAAGAATTTACCCATTTCTTCCAGGTTATACATTTTATTGCCATAAAATTGCTAGTGGTATTCTCTTATGATCTTTTGTATTTCTGTGGTGCCAGTTGTAACTTCTCCCTTTTCATTTCTAACTTTATTGATTTGAAATCCCTCCCCCCTCTTTTTTTTTTTTTTCTTGATGAGACTGGCTAATAACTTCTCAATTTGCTTATCTTCCCAAAGAAGCAGGTTTTGATTTCATTGATCTTTGCTATCATTTTCTTTGTTTCCATTCATTTATGTCAGCCCTGATCTTTATGATTCTTTTCCTTCTACAAACTTTGGGTTTTTTATTGTTATTGTTGTTTTTATTCTTTCTCTTTTTTTCCTGTATATGTAAAGAGAGGTTGTTTGTTTATTTGAGGTTTCTCTTATTCGAGGGGTAGGATTGTATTGCTATAAAATTCCTCTCCAGTTCGTTCAGTTCAGTTGCTCAGTCGTGTCTGACTCTTTGCGATCCCAATGACTGCAGCATGCCAGGCCTACCTGTCCATCACCAACTCCTGGAGTTTACTCAAACTCACATCCATTGAGTCAGTGATGCAATCCAACATCTCATCCTCTGTTGTCCCCTTCTCCTCCCACCTTCAATCTTTCCCAGCATCAGGGTCTTTTCAAATAAGTCAGCTCTTCACATCAGGTGGCCAAAGTATTGGCATTTCAGCTTCAACATCAGTCCTTCCAATGAACACCCAGGACTGATCTCCTTTAGAATGGACTGGTTGGATCTTCTTTCAGTCCAAGGGACTCTCAAGAGTCTTCTCCAACACCACAGTTCGAAAGCATCAGTTCTTTGGTGCTCGGCTTTCTTTATAGTACAACTTTCACATCCATATATGACTACTGGAAAAACCACAGCCTTGACCAGATGGACCTTTGTTGACAAAGTAATGTCTTTGTTTTTTAATATGCTGTCTAGGTTGGTCATGACTTTCCTTCCAAAGAGCAGCATCTTTTAACTTCATGGCTGCAATCAACATCTGCAATGATTTTGGAGCCCTGCAAAATAAAGTCAGCCACTGTTTCCACTGTTTCCCCATCTATTTGCCATGAAGTGATGGGACCAGATGCCATGATCTTAGTTTTCTGAATGTTGAGTTTTAAGCCAACTTTTTCACTCTCCTTTTTCACTTTCATCAGGAGACTCTTTAGTTCTTCTTCATTTTCTGCCATGAGAGTGGTGTCATCTGCATATCTGAGGTTATTGATTATTCTCCTGGCAATCTTGTTCCAACTTGTTTCATCCAGCCCAGGGTTTCTCATGATGTACTCTGCATATAAGTTAAATAAGCAGAGTGATGAATATAACCTTGAGATACTCCTTTCCCTATTTGGAACCAGTCTGTTGTTCCATGTCCAGTTCTAACTATTGCTTCCTGACCTGCATACAGATTTCTCAAGAGGCAGGTCAGGTGGTATGGTTTTCCCATCTCTTTCAGAATTTTCCACAGTTTGTTGTGATCCACACAGTCAAAGGATTTGGCATCGTCAATAAGGAGAAATAGATGCTTTTCTGGAACTCTCTTGCTTTTTCGATGATCCAGTGGATGTTGGCAATTTGATCTCTGGTTCCTCTGCCTGTTCTAAAACCAGCTTGAACATTCTGGTTCAAGTTGTTCTTGAACAGCTGGAAGTTCACTGTTCATGTATTGTTGAAGCTTTTCTTGGAGAATTTTGAGCATTACTTCACTAGTGTGTGCGATGAGTGCAATTGTGCGGTAGTTTGAGCATTCTTTGGCATTGCCTTTCTTTGGGATTGGAATGAAAACTGACCTTTCCCAGTCCTGTGGCCACTGCTGAATTTTCCAAATTTGCTGGCATATTGAGTGTAGCACTTTCAGAGCATCATCTTTTAGGGTTTTAAATAGCTCAACTGGAATTCAATCACCTCCACTAACTTTGTTCGTAGTGATGTTTCCTAAGGCCCACTTGACTTCACATTACAGAATATCTGGCTCTAGGTGAGTGATCATACTATCATGATTATCTGGGTCTTGAAGATCTTTTTTGTACAGTTCTTCTGTGTATTCTTGCCACCTCTTCTGAATATCTTCTGCTTCTGTTAGGTCCATACCATTTCTGTCTTTTATGTGCCTTTTTTTTGCATGAAATGTTCCCTTGGTATCTCTAATTTTCTTGAAAAGATCTCTAGTCTTTCCCATTCTATTGTTTTCCTCTATTTTTTTGCATTGATCACTGATGAAGGCTTTCTTGTCTCTCCTTGCTGTTCTTTAGAACTTTGCATTCAAACGGGTATATGTTTCCTTTTCTCGTTTGCCTTTCACTTCTCTTCTTTTTGTAGCTGTTTGTAAGGCTTCCTCAAACAAGAATTTTGCCTTTTTGTATTTTTTTTTCCTTGTGAATGGTCTTGATCACTGCCTCCTGTACAATGTCATAAACTGCTATCCATAGTTCTTCGGATACTCTGTCTATCAGATCTAATCCCTTGAATCTCTTTGTCATTTCCACTGTATAGTCATAAACGACTTCATTTAGGTCTTACCTGAATGGTCTAGTGGTTTTTCTTTTTTTTCTTCAATTTAAGTCTGAATATGTCTTATCCTCCTCCATCAGAGGTTAGACAGACTGAAAGCCACAGTCACAGAAAACTAACCAATTTGATCACATGGACCACAGCCTTGTCTAACTCAATGAAACTATGACCCATACCATGTACAGCCCCCCAAGATGGATGGATCATGGTGGAGATTTCTGATAAAACTTGTTCCACTGCTGAAGGGAATGGCAAACCACTTCAATATTCTTGCCATGAGAACCCCATGAACAGTATTAAAAGGCACTAAATAGGACACTAAAAGATGGAATCCCTAGGTCAGTAGGGCCCAATATGCCGCTGGAAATCAGTGGAGAACTAACTCCAGAAAGAATGAAGAGATGGGGTCAAAGCAAAAACAACATCTAGCTGTGAATGTGACTGGTGATGGAATTAAAGTCCGGTGGTATAAAGACAATATTGTATAGGAACTTGGAATGTTAGGTCTATGAATCAAGACAAATTGGAAGTGGTCAGACAGGAGATGGCAAGAGTGAACGTTGACATTTTATAAATCAATGAAGTAAAATGGACTGAAATAGGTGAATTTAACTCAGATGACCATTATATCTACAACGGTGGGCAAGAATCCCTTCGAAGAAATAGAGTATCCATCATAGTCAACGAGAGAATCCTAAATGCAATGCTTGGATGCTATCTCAAAAACAGCAGAATGATCTCTGTTCGTTTCCAAGGCAAATCATTCAAAATCAGAGTAATCCAAGGCTATGCCCCGACCAGTAATGCTGAAGAGGCTGAAATTAAACAGTTTTATGAAGATCTACAAGACCGTCCAGAACTAACACCCGATAAAAGATGTCCTTTTCATTATAGGGGGCTGGAATGCAAAAGTAGGAAGTAAAGAAATACCTGGAATAATGGGCAAATTTGGCCTGGAATACAGAATGAAGCAGGTCAAAGGCTAATAGAGTTTTGCCAAGAGAATGCACTGGTCATAGCAAACACCCTCTTCCAACAACACAAGAGAATACTCTACACATGGACATCACCAGATGGTCAATACTGAAATCAGATTGATTATATTCTTTGCAGCCAAAGATGGAGAAGCTGTATACAGTCAGCAAAAGTAAGACCTGGAGCTGACTGTGGCTCAGATCATGAACTTCCAATGCTAAATTCAGACTCCTACTTACCCTACTACAAACTCATCAGAAGAATATCCATGAGGTGATTATGCCCTCCTTGGAAAATTAATATAAAACTTCTCACTGTATTCTCCAAATTGATGGACACATGGTTTCAAGGGCTTGAGCCCATTGTGATCTCCTTTGCCTGGCAAAGCAATGTGCTGTGCCTAGTCACTCAGTCTTGTCCAACTCTCTGCGACCCCATCAACTGCTGCCGACCAGCCTCCTCTTTCTATGAGTATAAGCAATATATTTATGAAAGAACAGATTAAGAAGTTCTCCATTGCCCTTATCTTTCCTCTCCCTTGTTCTTTCCCAGAAGAGTCAGGCACTTTGAGAAGGCAAATAAGGAAGGATGGAAGTGATTCAGTAAGGAATCTATACAGACGAAAGTCTTCTAAAATGTTCTGCTTGAAGCAAGCTCCAGTGATGCAAGTAGGAGTAACTATGGTTTTATATAAGATTGTAACCTTAAATAAGTGTGACTGAACTCTAAAGACTGATTCAGATCTGTAACTATGTCTTAAGAGTTATTATAAACCACTGTGCTTATCAGGAGTGACCAGAGAAGGGTCAGAATCTTCAACTAAGGAAAGAGGAAGAACTTGCTCCATATTACACATTTAGAAGTTAGGTTAGGAGAGAAAACACACACGAACACACACACACTTTCTGATTATTTATTATGAATTTTTTTCTTAACAAAAGATACAAATTTAAATGACAATACTTTAAAAAGTCAGAGTCTATGTTGCCATACTGTATAATTTATAATTTTTCAAATTAACTGATGGCAATAAAGAATAGGAAAGACATTGAACAATTACAGTATCAAAAGTAAAAGAAAAATCTGCATTTATGAACTCTTATCCACAAATCTTGTTAGCTTATGACAGACTGTGTAAAATTGTTCTAATATTTAAATCTTTTAAATGTTCACTTCTCTTGATTTAACTATATGCCACTTCTAAGTGTTTACCTATTTCTCTATTTATTTTTTCCCTCAGTTCATAGAAAGAAAATTTGGTATTTTCAATGGTATAGTCACATGCATCTGCACATTTAAATGACTGGGACCAAATAATTTGAGTCTTAAGAATATTACAAAAGTAATTTATATTGGAAATATATTGGTAAAATTATATATAACATCTTACTGATACAATTATTTTGTGTACTTATCACAACCCACGTTTTGTAACATGAATTATAATGCTCTATAGACAAAGAAGCAGAAGTAAAAAGAAAAATAGTATAGAATTTTGGCATGAAATACTACTGTAAACACATGTATGTGTAGAAATCTTATAAAGCACATTGCTTAACTCAGAAGAGCATTATTCTATATATCTTCATTACCTCATATTATAGTAGTTAACTTCTATGAAATACTTCATACCCAAATGTTATTGGGCACAAAGGATTTGTATATTTCCAAAGAAGGAATATCAGCTACTTCGAGAAAATATTTTCAAGTTTGAAGGGGTCCTTGAGTTTGGAAAGTGTCACTGTTGCTAAACTTTGTCCTGAAAGTCATCTTCTAGAATCTCATGTGTCCTATCATGGTGTGATTATGTTATCATGTTGTTAAAATAAATGATTCCTATCAGCTTCAGTGAGTTCTTATCCACAGTTCATCTTCTTGTTCCCACCCTCAATGTGTGATGTATTGAACAAGGTTAAATCTGGTCAATGTTACTAGATAAATGGGCTTTGGAGATGGATAGTGAAGTGGACAATCAGATTTTAACAAGGGGAAAATAAAGTACTTCAGACTTTTGGCAACTGAGTGCTGTCCAGATAAATTCTCTAGGTGTTAAACTGTTGGGAGAGCATCATCAACTGAAAATGTAATTTTGACCTTAAGGTTGCTATTGTTACCTTCAACTTACACAGCTCTATATATTAGTATGCATCCACATCACAGGGAATGCAATGATTCTGAATTGGAATGAAAATCTCAGCATCATTGCCATCGTATTTCATCTACAACCTTCACTGCAATGTTCATTCTTGTTCAATTAGAAATCTGTCTATTTTTCTTAAAACATCTAGAGGACTTAGTGTATCTGTCTATTTACCTAACAGATAATGAGTGCTGAATAACTGCACCTAGGGCAAAGACACCTTATATGTTTTCTTGCCATATTATTTCTCTATTCACAAAAAAAGGCTTCAGTTTGAATGAATCAGTTTGAAGGACATTCTAGTGCAAATATGAAAAGTTTTAACAAGAGTAGGCTATCAGTGCTTATGAGACTTGTTCCATTAACTCTTTTGCTTTTTTTATTATGAAAATGATAATGACTACAGCCGCTCATTTAGGATAAACACTGTGAAGAGATGTTTTATTCTCACTCTTTAGTATCAAGAGAAAGAATTTATGCTAAAATCTGAGAAGGTCTAGAGCATACAGTTTCAGCCCATTCTGTGGTAGGCATCAGCGACAGATTTTTATTATTTTTGTTGTTTGTTTTTTTTCTTTTTCTTTTTTTTTGGCTCACTGTTGGTGAATATATATCTTCATGGCACTGAAGTGTTAAATTATATTACTTCAACTTAGTTATTTTTAGCTATGGTAATTATGAGCTCAAGAAAGAGAACTTACTGAACCACATTTATGACTCAGCTACTTTTTATTTTGATGTTAAAATTTGGTTCTGGAGCCTCAGCTTACAAAACACTACTTCATTGGCTTTTCCACTATTTACTCCCACTCATTTGAAGACTATATTGAATGGGAAGGTGGTTAGATCAACATAAGTTTATTCATTTCTGTATTTTCTGATATTTTAAATAATTCATATTATCTTTTCAATATGACAGTTTAATAGCATCCTATCATTGCTTCTATAGTATATATTTTTATATTGGGACCTCTTCCTCCATAGCTAGTAGAAGTTATTTAATTTCCTTAGCTTTGCTTTAAAGTATAGGTCTTGTGATTTTTACACAAATTATAAAATAACCTCATCTCATTGTTCCAGTAAGTCTTAAAGGATTCAGCGCTTTTTATCACCATAGCAACTAGGAGCCTAAACAGGAAGAAGGTTAAATATCTATAAAACTCTGACTACAATTTGATATATTTGTTTCAGAAGGTCTTCTCTCTTATCTTTCCAAATATCAAAAATCACAAGACATCCTCTGTCAAACAGGTGGAAAAATACTATATATATATATATATATATATATTTAGTATATATATATATATATATATACTTAGAAATTACAGGGACCTAGCAGTATGTATTTTAAAATGGATTTAGAAAAGTAGGTGGAAAATTACACTTCAGGTCATTTCAATTAAATTTAATTTTTAAAAAGAATGAAAAAATTTTAAAGCAAATATTTAAGCTGGAATTTCGTGCCAGGATATTTTTCTCAATTGTTTGAATGATGCAGGATTATTTGCAGGTCAATCAGATTCTTTATTTTAAACTTGAAGATGTGGCAATATACAATAGAAGTGTAATTCCAAAACAAGGTATGTTTCAGGCATTGCTATTCAGTGAATCATTTTTATGACAAAAATCATAATAAGCTAGGTATGGTGCCAAATCCATCTCTTTTAACAAAGCTAGAAAATCCTATTAAATTATACCATCCTCATTACAATCCTAATTCAGTCACTTCACATTACTTTCTGTCCAGGTTGATATGTACATTCACAGTCATTGCCAGATTTCCACTACTACCTTTCCCTGTCATTTATCATTAGTGTAGGAAAGAAAGTCAACATGATAAGGAATATATAAAGCGAATATAGCGAGTAAAATGAAGTGTTCCAAATAATATTCCTTGAATATTATGGTGCTTATAAGTTAGGAAAAGAATGTTATTTCCTTTTTTGTTTCCTTTCTAATATTATTATAGCATTGTTCATATGACAAACATGCTAATGAGATATTATTAAGCAATGTATAATTATGAACAACTTATAAATTAGCAAAGTCAGTTAAAAGCTAGCCTCTTATCCCAGTTCCCTTCTCAGAGTTCATAGAGATGGGGAAAGTACAGAACTGTGACGAAAGACTCAGGTGAAGTTATTCTATGGGAAACTGAGCCTGATCCTATGCTGCTTTCCATTATTGAAGCCCAGATCAAAATGAACCCTTGAAAGGCTGAGAGGAAGAAAGATTTTCTATCTAGACAAGTCAAAAAGAAAGTGAAAGAAAGTGAAGTTGCTCAGTCGTGCTAGACTCTTTGCGACCCCATGGATAGTAGCCTGCACCAAGCTCCTCTGTCCATGGGACTTTTAAGGCAAGAGTACTGGAGTGGGTTGCCCTTCCTTCTCCAGGGAATCTTCCCAACCCAGGGATCGAACCCAAGTCTCTCACATTGTAGCAGACGCTTTACCCTCTGAGCCACCAGGGAAGTCCAGAGGATAGTCAAAGAGACCAGTAAATAATGTAGGCTCTTAGGCATGGTGCACATCATTATCAACCAGGATAGTTCACACCATTATCAAGCATGATGGGCAATCTGTCCTCCAAGTCAGGTACTCTGTCTTTCCATATTTTTAGCTACTAATTCCATTTAGTTCAGTAGGTTATCCTAATAATTGCTGTAAAACTGGCAAGATGGACTTTAAGGTAAAGAGTAAAGTAAGACAGTGAATGACATAGACCCTCTCTTATTGTTTATAAAACTACTGCTTGGATTTTCAGAAAAACAAAACAAAACATTATACCGTGGAAAAGAGAAACATGCAGCCAGGATAGGAATATGATTGGGTTATCTGAAATGTCAATATATGTAAATTTAGAGTCATTAGTTGTATGCGTGGGGATTGTAACAGTACTATGTATAACTCAAAACATAAAATTAATCAGAAGCCTCTAACTTCAGAGGAGAACATGAATCAGTGATATATACCCAGGATATAATAAAAATGTACCAGACATTAGGATCAAAATCCATTGTGTATCCAAGGCAAGATTTTGGTCAATATTTTTACTGGTGACTAATAAAACAGAGATATCATCACCATTAAATATACTCTTATCTTCCAAAATGGAAAAGCAAAACTAACAATGCTTTTGAAAAGTGTTCCTTATTAAAATCGAGACATTTTCATCATGTCGAATATGCTTTCTTAATTCTCAATAATCCATTTGCTTCTCCTATTTGCCTTGCTCTATGTCTAAAAACTAATTTTCCAGCATCTCTTGCTAGACATTCAAGATGCAGCTTAGCTGTTACTGATTTTATAAACTTAGAAGACATAGAAGGCAGAAAGGAAGCCAAGACCATCTGAATGATGTTTCGTTCTTTTATTTAGCAAGAAAAACCTATGAGGGCATAGGTATCTCCTTCAGTCAACACCTTCCTGGATGCTTAAGGCAACTGCAGATTCAAGGCGACATTTTCATCCTGACTTTCTTATCCCGTAACCGATAGGTTCAGCAGTGACTTCCTGATTCTTGCTCATTTAGCCTTTCCAATTATTTTGTAAAAGTCCTAAATTAAAGGTCTTTCTGTTTAAAGTATCTGGAATAATTTTGATTCTTGGAAGAAAATCTAACTAATATAAAGCAACAAAAAGTAGAAAGTGATGTTAGTCTATTTTGTATATTCAAACCAGTCTTTTTTTTTTTTTTCAGAGCAAACTACATTTACTGTGAAATAGAAAGAAGTAATAGACAAGAACACAAAGGAAAAAGTCTTTCTTCAATATCTCAGTCTATAATTTTCCAGTTATGGTTCAGGATTGGTGTGTCTGCTATGGAACTATTAAATACGAAATGTTTTCCCTTGATCACTAAGGGAGAAATATGAACAGGGTTTCAACATCACTCTTCCTGTGATCCATTTCCTTGGGATCCAAAAAAGTAAATGAAAGACATCATTAAAAAATATCACAGGAAAGAATATTAAATACATACCACTGAAAACTCAACATTTTTTTTTAATGAAAAAGAAAGGAAGCATAGAAGACTACAGAGAAAAGGGCAGTAAGTGTGAACCACTAGAAAATTCTACATTAAAAAAGAAAACATGAAATCACTGATCATAATTGTGAAAAGAAGCATGCAATGATTATATTGCTTATATAAAACTTTTTATTATCTTATGCAAAAATTGTTTAGAGAAAGAAATATGATTGTCAAAGCTATTAAACAAAGGCATCATGGAAGGCTCTACTTAGTGATATCATTCAGGTGCAAGCCTATTAACAAATCACCATCTTGTTGACCTGTTTCTAATAGTTTGTAAATAATAAAGCATAAAAGGAAGCACTGTAGAGCCTTGCTACTCATTAAACAAATTCCAGACACCAATCCAGCAGGAACATTAAGAAAACTCACAAATTTCAATGAATCAGACAGTCTGAAAAGCCCTGATTCTTCTACCTACAATACTCTCTCTAGAATTTTCTTCAGTGTTGATCTATCTTTCAGTTCAGTTCAGTCACTCAGTCATGTCCATCTCTTTCTGACCACATGGACTGCAGCATGCCAGGCTTCTCTGTCCATCACTTGTCCACCCAGAGCTTGCTCAAACTCATGTCCATCAAGTCAGTGAGACCATTCAACCGTCTCATCCTCTGTCATCCCCTTCTCCTCCTGCCTTCAGTTTTTCCCAGCATCAGAGTCTTTTCTAATGAGTTAGTTCTTCGCATCAGATGGCCAAAGTATTGGAGCTTCAGCATCAGTCCTTCCAATGACTACTCAGGATTGATTTCCTTTAGCATTGGCTGGTCTCATCTCCTTGCAGTCCAAGGAACTCTCTCAAGAGTCTTCTCCAACACCACAGTTCAAAAGCATCATTTCTCTGAAGTGTATCTGCACTGGAACTAGAGTTCTGGGATAAGAGTTTATTTTCATCCAGTATTTTAAAAGTGTTCTATTTTGTTTTCTTCTACTGAGAAGTCAGATTTAAAATTTCTGTCCATTAAATTTTATTTTCTCAATCAATTAAAAAGGATATAATGCATACAGAGTGTGTCTTTGCAGTAGAATTAAACTAGAACCAAGTAACAACAACAACAACAACAAAAACTGTAGAAAATATTTAATGCTTAGAAACCAAGCAATACACTCCTACATAGTTCATGTGTCAAGGAACAAATCACACTGGGCTTTAAGTAATACTGTGAAATGATGTTAATAAAAAATAGTTACAGTCATAAGTTGCTCAGTCGTGTCCAACTCTTTACGACCCCATGGACTGTAAACCTACCAGGCTCCTCTGTTCATGGGATTTTCCAGGCAAGAATACTGGAGAGGGTTGCCATTTCCTTCTCCAGGAGATCTTCCCAACCCAGGGATTGAACCCAGGTCTCCTACATTGTAGGCAGACGCTTTACCATCTGAGCCACAAGGGAAGTCTAATAAAAAATATTTCATGTCAAACCTCAAGTGATTCAATTAGATAATCTTAATAGAAAGACAATCTCTTTAAAACATATAATAAAATGACTGAAATAAAGTGACTGACTCAAGACTGAAAATCAATGAACCAAGAATTCTCCTTAGAATTTGGAAAAATAAATAGCAAATTAAAGTAAAAGTGTGGAAAGAATGAAATAATAGAGTCAATAGAAGAAATTAAAGAAACACAGTTGATAGAGCTGTTAAATGAAAAGTTTCTTTTTGAGAAAAAAAAGAGATATATCATTAGAAACAATTTGAGAAGTAGATAGAGAAGGTATACCTTAATGAATTGAGAGCACTGGTATTTAGAAAGATTACTATAGAACCTATATTATGGTCTTCCCAGGTGACACAGTTGTAAAGAATCCGCCTGCAATGCAGGAGTTGGGGGTTCTATCCCTGAGTCAGGAAAAACCCCTGGAGAAGGAAATGGTAACCCACTCCAGTATTCTTGCCTGAGAAATTCCGGGGAAAGAGGAGCCTGGAGGGTTATAGGCTATGGGGTCCCCAAAGAGTCAGACACAACTTAGTGAATAAACAAAAATGACAGGATACTCTCTTTACAAATGTCACCTCACTTAAGCAAATGAAGGTGTGAGGGTTTTAACGTTCTTGTTTTGTCAACAAGGACGTCAAATTCCACAAAGTTAGTTGACTAGGGTCACAGCCAATTAATCACGGAATTAACGTTCAAATCTGTTACTATCCTAAATCACACATAGAGGAAATGTGCATATATGGGTCAAAGCCATTTAAAAATTTAAGAGAAACCTTTCTTCAACTAACTAGCATAAGTCTAGTTAGTTTTGGAGAAACAAAACTCCCTAAGTGTGTGCAGGATGCCATCGGTGGCATTCTTGAATTCCAGCTGCCTCCCTGGGTCACCACACCTTTTCCAATAATCCAAATTAATTTCAGTTATAGGTTTTGTCAGAGCTGTTGATGGTACATCACTGTCTTTAATGCACCAAGAGAATCAGCTCATCGCAAACCTTCTCTAATATGTTTCTATAGTTTATATGAGTAAAAGGAACAGCCAAGCTGGAGTGCCAATTATTTTTTATTGGTCTTTCCATCTAACTTTTAAGCTAGAGGGAAAACAACAGGCTCTGTAAACATTAAACTCACATTAAAGTTCTGCATTTTCTTCCAATTACTGTTTATTTTCCTAAAATTCTGGTGATTCATATCCCTGTTCTGCACTGTTTACCACTGTCTCTCTCATCACTCTTATTTATTCTCTAACCACCACCCACTGTTCTCATTTTATTTACCTACTCCAGGTGCTGGGAATGTTACCCTGTTTCACTATATTGTGCAGGCAAAGAATGAAATAATAAGCTCAAAGATATTTTCAAATTCATAGCTTCTTCCTTCATGTGAGAGAGGGGCTTGCACATGTCTGAACTATGGAGAAATCTAATTTGTATTCCTCTTATGCTGAGCAATTCCCCACAGAGTCCTGAGCAATCAATTGTACATTGTAGCAGTGAGACTAGCCATGCTCCTCCCATGGCTGACATTTCATTGATTATCTCAAGAATGTCCTTGTATCACTTTCTATTCTTATTGATGAAACATTTGACAAATTGTGTCCCTGTTCTGTGTTTCATTCTTTTTCTCATTCTTTGGATTAAGAATAGGTGATAGCTTAAAATTTTCATATAATTTACTTCCTTCTTGTTTTATTTTCCCTTTAATATCAATAGTACAACATATTTACCTTTTCTGTGTGACTTTCTTAAACATATTTAGATTATTTCTAAACTTGTGACAATCCTTTAATGTGGTACAGAATAAAGCATATATCTCAATAATTTAAATTAGGCATTTGTACTATTAATGTTATGAGCAATTTCTTCACAAGATAATTTATTTCCTCCCTTAATTAGAGCAGGAAAGATTACTAAATTGGTGAAAGAAAGTGAATTCTCTCAGTCGTGCCCGACTCTTTGCTACCCCATGGACAGTAGTCTGCACCAAGCTCCTCCATCCATGGGATTTTCAAGGCAAGAGTACTGGAGTGGGTTGCCATTTCCTTCCCCAGGGAATCTTCCCAACCCAGGGATCGAACCCAGGTCTCTTGCATTTCAGACAGACACTTTACCCTCTGAGCCACCAGGGAAGTCCTAAGTTGGTAACAAAGCGCAATTATCTTTCTGTAGCTTCTCTGAACATCTGTATACAGTTAGATATTAATGTATCTTATTTAGATTGGAAAGCTTTTTATTTCCCTTGACAATTCCAATAAGTTAAATATTATTCATATAAACATATGTTATTTTAAATTAAATGAGAAAATTATTGATTTCTTTATAAAAAAGGCTTTAATTTTAATGAGATGGATATAGTTGGTGCTCTAAATATTAAATTTAATATTATAAAATTTTTTACTATCTCAAACAATTATCTTTAATCTTCTAGAATATGTTCTTAAATTACATGTGAGTATTTATTTCAAAGTGTTAAGTATCTGTGTATATGGTCAGCCCATTTAATGTGTTTAAACACATGGAAAATGCCATTCATTAAATCATTTAATAAAAATTATTGGATAGTATTTTGTGCCAGATACTTACCTAGGTGTTAGTGACAGGGAAAATGTAAAGGAACAGAATAGGTAATTAAATAGGTAATCCCATTAGGGGATTGTAAGCAAAGAAAAAATGTATGGGAGACACCTGTAAGTTAATAATCACTCAAGAAAACAGGATTACTTAACAACAAATACAATCAGTCTTGCTCAGCAATAAAACCATGCAGTGGAATCATGAGACATACTCTAAAGGGTAGAATAATGTTGTCATGAGACCCTCGTCTTGTCCAGTGAGCTCAGTAGTTAATGATCCCTAGGACATGCTCTCTGCATACATTAAAAAATAAAAATTATGGAAAGGCAAAATTTCAAAGTGAAAGAACTTCATTGTATTAAGATATGAGATACTATTGCCATAGTGCCATGACAGTCCCGGCTAGACCTTACAGGGACAGGAAAACTCTCCTGCCCAACCTGAACAGGGTGCTGATGATGGAAGCCTGATGTCTAGCAAAGAATGAGGAAGAAAGTGGTCTTTTCTCCCTCTCCACTTTTCCTTTGATTATAAAATTGTATCCCAGTAAGTTCTTGGGGCCACTCCCTGTGGCACGCCTGTGTGCGACCCTCATATCCGATGCTAGTAAACCACTTCTTATCTATCACTTCACTTCTTACTGAATTATTTCTGCGCTGAGACATAAAGAACCAGATCTTCTTGGAGCCCCTCAAAATGCCACCTGGCAGTTTCACTAGGAATGAAATATTTCCTAGAGAAAACTACAGTTCAACAGTGAAATACATGAACATGTAAATATTTTTAATTGTTTTAGTAAATGATTATAAAAGTTTCCAAGAAACACAGATACAACCAAATAATTTCAGCTAAAATGGTGAAGGGATTTTGTCAAGGATTAATAACAGTATGCTGTGGAGAATGGGAAGGCAGACATTTTTATCAGGCAAACAACATCAAAGGCATGTAAAGCACACAGTATGATTTGGGAAAAGGAAAGACTCTCTATTAACTTTCTAGGGCTGCCTTAACAAAAGACAGCTATATTGGTGGTTTAAACTAAAAGAAAGGCATTCTCTTACATTTCTGGACACTTGAAGACTGGAATCGTCTCTTGCTTTGAAGCTCTAGAGAAGAATCCTTCCTGTCTCCTTTAGCTTCTGGCACTTCTTGACCTGTAGCTGCATCATTTTCGTCTCTGCCTCTGACATCACATGACTTTCATCCCTCTATGTCCTCTCCGTTTATATTTTCCAATATCTTTATCCTTTTAAGGACACCAGTTATTGGATTTGGGGCCCATCCTAATATAATAACACTCAACCTGAATTTGATTATATCACCGAAGACCCTCTTTGCAAATAATGTCACATTCACAGGTACTAGAATTAGGACTTGTGCATATCTTTTTGGGGAACACAATCCAACTCATAACAAAATCCCACCAAAGATTTTTTGAAAACAAATTTAAAGCAGCTAATAAAGTATGCTGAGTTTGGATTTCAGGCATTATGAAAATATCAAAGCTTTTAATCCAGGTATCTGTTGAGGTGCTAATGTTTGTTTTAAAATGTTAAATGCTGGAGCTGTGGAAGATAAATTGGAAGGTGGAAACCACAGACTTGAAATTTAGAGAGTCAATTCCTAGACAGGTTCATAAGAAGTCTGGGGGTCCCCAAGGAGGAGAGAGGGGTCTGGGGTTCTCGACGAGGAGATAGGGGTCTGGAATTCTCAAAGAGGAGGAAAGAAAAAAAATTTTTCCTCTACATTTCTTGGTCTTATCACATAAAACCTTGAACTGTCCAATTCTGGAACTGATGATTACACAACAAGCAACTCAGTTTAAACTCTGTTCTAAGGATTATATAACAATAAAGTGTACTGCTTGAGGATAGTTTCTGGAAAAAACCTGGCTAATCCTGTTATCTTAAAATGTAAATTATGGGAGTGGCTCTAGTAAGATCTTTACAACCTCCAGACATTCTTTTGATTCATTGTAATAACTAATTTTAAAAAGTATATAACTCCATTGCTAACACTAGCAAGGGGGCACTCTTTCTGCCCCCTTCTGATGTCTATGTCAAAAGCTTTCTCTATCTCTTTTATACTTTATTACACAAAAGCCCTGTGTGATCAAGCCTCGTCTCTGGCCCTGTATTGAATTCTTGACGTCTGGGGGCCAAGAATCCCAGCGTCTTTCGTGGTTCAGCAATAACCTTTCAAAATGACTACCAAAGATTGACAAGAGAGGATAAAAGTAAAAGCAGTGGGCATCAGTGACTTATGAATTTGCTAAATTCATGCTGATATGGAGTATAGGGTGCTGGATGGTGTACTCTGTTTCAATAAGAGACCACAAGAGAAAATAAGGCAGTTTATTATTCCCAGGTCCTGGAAGAAGCACCTAAAATGCTTTCCGAAACCATAGTGGGAGGGGAGGTCAAGGCAAAGTGCACATAGGGAGAAAGGCAGTACCTGGGGTACATGCCTTTACTAGGAGCAAAGGGTGGGATGTGGATAGAGTGCTTTGGAGTTCCTGGACTGAGGCCAGATTGGTCAGTTTAAACTGAAAGAGCAGGGTTTTGGCAAACTCTGCTTCCCTGGTGGCTCAGTGGGTAAAGAATCAGCCTGCAATGTGGGAGACCTGGGTTTGATCCCTGGGTTGGAAAGATCCCCTGGAGAAGGGAATGGTTACCTACTCCAGTATTCTGGCCTGGAGAATTCCATAGACTATGTAGTCCATGGGGTTGCAAGGAGTCAGAAACCACTGAGTGGCTTTCACTTTCATAGGGATCTTATCTAACAGGGGCATAAGGTAAACTTCTGCTAGTTACTCTGAGTGTTCTTTCTAGGGCAGGTGTTTGTGAGAGGAGCTGGAATTAAAGGTTCCTGCAGGCATCTTGGCCAATGAAATGGGTGCAGAGGCAGCAATACCATGGGGTAATTTAGAAAGTTATAAACAGTGATAACATGTATGAGTTTTTTGGAGGGAGAAACATGGAGGAAGAAACCTGGTGCAAAAGTCATGATTTGGCTGTAAATCAGTGTTCATACAGAGTGGGAGCAAGAAAAGAAAAAAATAGCAAACAGATTCGGAGCAGGGAATATGGAAGAAGAAAATTAATTTTAGTCTTCTACAAGGAAATCTTAAGATTGGGGAATATATTAAAAGAAAACAACTCCCATGGATAGCTGTAAATACTAACCTGCATTTCAGGAAAGGGTTAGATGTGAAATGATGTCATTAGATGTAAATGATGGTTTAGTTCTTGGGGAATCATGATCACTGCTCAATTTTACTGAGGTGGGAGAAGAAAAGAGTAATCAAGACCAAAATCTTGGGAAAAATTTGACACTATATCAAGTGAGACACTATCATAAATGTCATATATAAAATTATGTTTAAAATGTTTTTCAGAATTGAACAAGAAGGATACATTCAAATCATTAAAACTATTGCTGGCACACAAAATTAACAACAAAGGAAAATATAAGCAAGGTGAAAAGACAGCCATCTGAATGGGAGAAAATAATAGCAAATGAAGCAACTGACAAACAACTAATCTCAAAAATATACAAGCAACTTCTGCAGCTCAACTCCAGAAAAATAAACGACCCAATCAAAAAATGGGCCAAAGAACTAAATAGACATTTCTCCAAAGAAGACATACGGATGGCTAACAAACACATGAAAAGATGCTCAACATCACTCATTATTAGAGAAATGCAAATCAAAACCACAATGAGGTACCACTTCACACCAGTCAGAATGGCTGCGATCCAAAAATCTGCAAGCAAGAAATGCTGGAGAGGGTGTGGAGAAAAGGGAACCCTCCTACACTGTTGGTGGGAATGCAAACTAGTACAGCCACTATGGAGAACAGTGTGGAGATTCCTTAAAAAATTGCAAATAGAACTACCTTATGACCCAGCAATCCCACTTCTGGGCATACACACCGAGGAAACCAGAATTGAAAGAGACACATGTACCCCAATGTTCATTGCAGCACTGTTTATAATAGCCAGGACATGGAAACAACCTAGATGTCCATCAGCAGATGAATGGATAAGAAAGCTGTGGTACATATACACAATGGAGTATTACTCAGCCGTTAAAAGAATTCATTTGAATCAGTTCTGATGAGATGGATGAAACTGGAGCCGATTATACAGAGTGAAGTAAGCCAGAAAGAAAAACACCAATACAGTATACTAACACATATATATGGAATTTAGGAAGATGGCAATGACGACCCTGTATGCAAGACAGGGAAAGAGACACAGATGTGTATAACGGACTTTTGGACTCAGAGGGAGAGGGAGAGGGTGGGATGATTTGGGAGAATGACATTCTAACATGTATACTATCATGTGAATTGAATCGCCAGTCTATGTCTGACGCAGGATGCAGCATGCTTGGGGCTGGTGCATGGGGATGACCCAGAAAGATGTTCTGGGGAGGGAGGTGGGAGGGGGGTTCATGTTTGGGAATGCATGTAAGAATTAAAGATTTTAAAATTTAAAAATAAAAAACTAAAAATTAAAAAAAAATTTTAATAAATATGTGCTATCATTATTACAGGCATTATCATTATTATTGCTCAAGTGAAACATGTTCACTTTCTATGAATCTGATAGGATTTTAGGTTGCTAGATTATCATTCTTTTTTACTTCTTTTCTTAATTCAATATAAGATTCTTTAAATTCATAATGTTTTACAATTTTCAAAATTTAACACATGTGATTTCATATAATTCTATAAGAACTTCTTTCCCCCTACTCCTGTAATGCTCCTCCATCTTAGATAATCATATTTTTAATAAAAGTTTTAGAGATTTTAGTTTAAAAAGAAACTGTGGAGGTAATATAGTATTTTCATATATTTAACATTTAGTTTCTCCTTGTTAAAACTTACATTACTAAGGTAACACTGTCACAATTAGTGAGTGAATATTGTTGCATTACTACTAAGCAAAATTAAAAATTTTTAGATCTTTTTCTTATTGTAGTTGTGTTTCCTTTGGCTTCTCTTAACTATGAGTTTATCAGACTTTACACGTTTTTGGTGACTGACCACCATGAAGTTTGCTGGTCACATATTTTGCAGAATGTCTGCCAATGGAAATTTGTCTGATGTACTTCTCACAATTAGACTGAAGTTATGGGGGTTTGAGAAGAAGAGCACAGAGATAAAGCATCAGTGTCATTTTATATCAGGGGCTTATATATCAACATGATTTTCACTATTGATGTAGACTTTGATCACATGGCTGTGTAGTGTTTGGAAAGTTTCATCTCTGTGAATTACTCCCTATTTATCCCCTATGAAAACTTCAGAAGAAAGTCACTATGCAAAGTCCACATTTAAGAAGTGAGGAGTTATACTTTCCCTTTTTCAGAGCAGATTATCTACATAAATTATATGGAATTCCATATGGAATGTTTGTCTTTTCTCCCGCAATCATCTATTTATTGAATCATTATTTATATCAGTAGGGAGTCAAATGTGGATTTTTTTTTTTTTTTTGGATGTCTTTGCTATCTGGCACTATTACTTTGTTCCAAGCTCATCTTGTATCTTCCTTCCTCAGTCCTAAAAACAACTATTTCTCAAGGATGTCTGGATCGTTTTACTGGAGAATGGTTTTAGAAACCTATTCTGAGTGCTACATGTGCTTATTGCTAAAGGGATGTCAATACTTCTACACCCACTCAGAGAACAAATATGAGTGTATATACTGATCTTTGTATATAACATATCTCTAAATGTTTCTATATGCAATAATTTGTATGATGTGAACATGAGTTTATATTGATATCTCTACCTCTAATACATTACCACATAGGTTATTCTAGCCTCCTCATCTCATTTCTGCAACTTTCAATCCAACAATGAGAAATCTGGTTCCCACTACCCACTAGACATGTAGAGGTTTACTCAGTTCCAGTATATGTGTATAATGGTTTCCGAATTCTTAACTTGAATCCCTGTGGGGAAAAAAACACTATACCAACTAGAGTACAGTGCAACTTATTGTGTATAATTCCTTTTGCCTTTAGTTTTATGTATTTTATCCATAGCCAAAGTTACTTAGATTAGTACCTATTTCCACTCTGTCTCAGTGAGGCCAATTTATATATTTGCCTACACTATAATATTTTAAAAAATGATAAAAAATTTAAACCCAAGTACAAAATAGTCATACTTCTTACAGCAGAAAGGAAAGGAAGAAAAAAACCATTTATTATTAATCACTAACCAGTCCATTCTAAAGGAGATCAGTCCTGGGTGTTCTTTGGAAGGACTGATGCCAAAGCTGAAACTCCAATATTTTGGCCACCTCATTCGAAGAGTTGACTCATTGGAAAAGACCCTGATGCTGGGGCAGATTGGGGGCAGGAGGAGAAGGGGATGACAGAGGATGAGATGGCTGGATGGCATCACCGACTCGATGGAAATGAGTTTGAGTAAACTCTGAGAGTTGGTGATGGACAGGGAGGCGTGGTGAGCTGCGATTCATGGGGTTGCAAAGAGTCGGACACGACTGAGCTACTGAACTGAAATGAACTGAAGTCTGAATAACTGCAACTATGAGATGATGCTCTTTTCAAAGTCAAAATAGATGCATTTTAATTATCCTTATAAAATGTTCATTTAGTATTATTTTCTAATTGTTTCCTTCAGGGTAAAATTTTTTTTTGTAATTAATTTCAGTAGGATTTACCCAGATTATTCATCAAAAATTTAAAGAAGGAAATACAGACCTAGTATTTATCTTAAAATGTCTATACAATTAAATTTGCAAGGTTTTCTACAACTAAAAATGAAATACCAACTATCTTGAGAAGAGCAAACCAACTTATTATTTCTCCTAGCAAATTTTATGTATTCCTTCTGTTTCGATATCAGTTATCATTTTGGAAAAACTAAATAAACTATGATTATTCTGAGACTGCACTACCAAAATTAATCAACTAACAGTCTTCTGTGTATGAAGATCTATACTAGTGAACTGTTAGTTCTATAGTAGGACTGTTAGTTCTATAATAGTTCTATAGTAAAAAAGGAGAAAAATATACATACTTTATCATTTAATAATGTCTTTAATATACCATTGTTAATAAGAATACTTTAAAACTGAGTAGAAGAAGATTTTAGGCATTTGGTAACATTGTGAGACTTGTTCCTTCCAGTGCATAAAATTATTCTTCGTCAGTACCTATATTTGACGTATGACTATTGAAGTTTTATTCATTACCTGAAAAAAGAATGTCTAGGTAAGTTACCCAGAAATCAAACTAAGATGCAGTGGGAAAAAAATAATAAATCCATTACTTAGAGCTGAGATCTAGACTTTTCACTAAATTTCTTGTGACCCTGAGCCCTTTGTGTTTCCACTTCTTTATTTAAAAGCTGTTTCACTTAGATATATTCTAATGAACTCTCTAATATTAGTATGATATGATTTTCTATAAAAATTACATATGACATTTTCTATTCCTGTAATCACACCCATGAACTCATGCAAGGTAACGTGTCTCCTCAGCACAAAATAACATAGAAGCAGCTAGAAAAACAAACAAATATATTTATTTCATTTGAAAATTATTGTCCCTGAAAACCTCTATAGAGATTAGCTGATGCTGTGAAATAATAATTCTATTCTGAATATAGTTCTGACTATTAATCAAAATTTTATCTACAACCAAGGCAACTGAACAACCCAAATATATTTCAGTACAGTAATTTTTATTTTCCCAGTACAGACACTACTCCATAAAGTTGCTTGGAAATAACAAGTAGAAGTTGCAAAACAATTTAGCATGTGGCATCTCAATAAATCATTGAAAGCTCTGCTCTTGACACAAGATTTGCTTTAGTCAGCTTTTTACAATTCTGTAGTTCTAAATATCATGCATTTTCATTCTTTAAATTTCAGTTCCATAGAAAATATAAGTACATATTTATAGCCTGTTGCTTAGTACCCAAGCTCTTCATCATCTAGCCCATGCCTGTATGTGAAACGTCATGGCTGCTCCTCTGATGGTTATGTATGCCTCAGCCTTGCAAATGAACCAAAGCTGCTCAAATGAGACACTCCATCAAATGCTTCACACATTCGTTTTTACAATCACTGTTTCTCCTGAATGTAATGACTCTACATTCATTTCTTTATCTGGATGATTTCTGAACATTGAACTGACTCATGTTCTTTCTGAATCTCCCCTGCTGCTCTGAAGTTTAACTTAGTTACCCTGTTTCTGATCCCAGAGTACAATTCAATGTACAACTCTATGTACTGCATTGTGTATTATTGAATTACAAGGTCTCTCTCCTCTAGTTGTGCTTTCTTTAAAACTAGGGACAATGTTTTATTTTATTTGACTTTGTGTGTGTGTGCACTGGTCATTTCCGAGTCTTTGCAACCCCAAGAACTGTTCCTTGCCAGGCTCCTCTGTCCATGGGATTTCCCAGGCAAGAACACTGGAGTAGATTGCCATTTTCTTCTCCAGGGGGTCTTCTGAACTCAGGGATTGAACCCACATTATTGTATCTCCTGCATTGGCAGGTGGATTCTTTACCTCTAGTGCCACCTGGGAAGCCCATTTGACATTACCAGCACCTAACCAAATGGGGTAGTCACTCAGTAAATGCCTCTTGACTGAATTGGGGAAAAGCTAGTTTCTTTAAAAATGTGTATGTGTTTGGGGGGTGGGGGTGGGAACAAAAACCCATCCTAGGCTTATCAGTGCAGCCATTTACAAAACATATAATCTTGACAAGTTGAAGCAGGCCTTTTCATGAAATGTAAATGGAATTGACTTTTAATTGGGCTACTTTTTATTTAAATCTTTGTTGTGTCTTAGGTTGACCTTGAACAAATTGCCTTCATTTTATGGAACTCAGTTTCTTTAAGTAAAATAATGAAAGTATCTCTTTATTGTTAAGAAGTGTGAGTGAAATAAAAAGTAACAATCCTCACTACCTGCAAGGCACAGAGTAAATCCTAACTCTATTTCTCACATACTCAATTTTTAGTTTAAATACCATTCCAAAAGATTTCAGTGACATATGACAATTGTAAAGAAACCCCATAGCCATGCAATCAAGTCTTTAGATATTAAATACTTTATTTTATTTTATCCTAAATGTGGATACATCAATGATTTTGCAAGTTAGGGAAATACTATTTTAAAGAAGCCTCTCTTGATCTTGAACTGCCCAGGAGGCACAGTGGTAAAGAATACACCTGCCAATGCAGGACACACAAGAGACATGGGTTCAGTCCTCCTGGTGAGGAAGATATCCTGGAGTAGAAAGTGGCAATATGCTCCAATATTCTTGCCTGAAAAATTCCATGGACAGAAGACCCTGATGAGTTACAGTCCGTGGGGTTACAAAGAGTTAGACATGACTAAGCACACACACACTGTCTTAGATAAGAATGAAATACTGCAGTAAATACCTGGACAAAACTTACAGACCCAATAGATGGGATGGTAGAATTAGACTATCCAGAAGGCAGCAAACATGATTACTCCTGTATCTAGTGTAAATTATTGGGATTCAGCATTCTCCTAGGCCCCAATTCACATCTAGAAAATTTATATGGCAGATGTCAGTCAAAATAGAATCTGATTCTGTTAAAATTAAGCAACTAACTACAAAAAAATCAGAAATTTTAGAAGCTTAATTTTTATCAGTATATTCTGAGAGATGATCTGCAGTTTAGAATGATTAAAATGCATATTATCATGTCAAAAATTGAAGAAAACATTTGACTATTTCATTAATTACAGCAATAGGTGAAAATATGACTTCAAAATTGAATTAATTTTCTCCCATCCTAGACTTTCTCCAGTGATAGCTCTAGTATTACTTAGTTGAATAGTTATTGTCAGAATAACATATAAAACTAAATATTAAGATGAAAGTAAGAATATGAATATTATGAAGTTGGGTTTTGGATTTTGCCTTTAAAAATTCTAAACGAATACCCTGGACATTTAAAAGCTATTTCATGACCTTAATCAATGTTAGATATTCTGAAAACTCACTATGTCTTATGGAGACCACAACACTGCCATCATGCAAAGACAAGTCTCATCAGGGTAACAAAAATACAGCACACCAATTTGGAAAATTCAAATAAAAGAAAAAATCTGCCACTCCCTTATTGATCCTTTTCAATCTCTTGACTGTGAACCATCTATATTGGGATAACTCATCAATTTACGTCTCCAGCCCAAACTCTCTCCTGAACTCTAGACTCCTATATTACATCAAATACTCAATAACTTCACCTTTGTGTATCTCAAATTTGCTGGGTCCAACGCAAAATGCCCCGCTAAATGTGCTTATCTTTTTTGGTTTCTCAATTTCAGTAAGTGGCAATATTTTCTCAAAGCAGTGTTTTCCCAGTATTTTGGGATCATATTTGACACTTCTCCAGGTATATTCATATGCAAATCAGTAGCAAATATCTTACCAAGCCTCTGTACTAACACTGTTGTCAAAGCCATATTGTCTCTCCTTTGAACTCTTGCATTAGTTTTCTAATTTGTTTCCCTTTTTCTGCCTTGTGCAAGTGTAGCCTACAGATACCGCAACAGCCAGGATGATCTATAAAATCTAAATTATAACTTAATCACTTTTGTGCTTAAAACTGTCTAATCCCACCAGGAATACACTTGTAGTCAAAGTTAGATTGATTTAGTTTGGGGTATGAAGAAAAAGTTCACATCAGAGAAAGCTGTCAGATAGCATTTACATGGAAGACCTTATAGTGTTCTAAGGAGGAATTTGAAAAACAAGAATCTGTTTTGGATTACTTCAGTTCACTTCAGTCACTCAGTCATGTCCAACTCTTTGCAACCCCATGGACTGAAAAACACCAGGCTTCCCTGTTCATCACCAACTCCTGGAGCTTACTTAAACTCATGTTCATCGAGTCAGTGATGCCATCCAACCATCTCATCCTCTGTCGTCCCCTTCTTCTCTCATCTTCAATCTTTCCCAGCATCAGGGTCTTTTCAAATGACTCAGTTCTTCGAATCAGGTGGCCAAAGTATTGGAGTTTCAGCTTCAACATCAGTCCTTCCAATGAATATCAGAACTGATTTCCTTTAGGATGGACTAATTTGATCTCCTTGCAGTCCAAGGGACTCTCAAGAGTCTTCTCCAACACCACAGTTCAAAAGCATCAATTCTTCAGTGCTCAACTTTCTTTATAGTCCAACTCTCACACCTACACTTGACTACTGGAAAAACCATAGCTTTGACTAGATGGACGTTTGTTGGTAAAGTAATATCTCTGCTTTTTAATGTGCTGTCTAGGTTGGTCACAGCTTTTCTTCCAAGGAGCGAGCATCTTTTAATTTCATGGCTGCAATCACTATCTGCAGTGGTTTTGGAGACCCCCAAAATGAGTTTCTCACTGTTTCCATTGTTTTCCATCTATTTGCCATGAAGTGATGGGACCAAATGCCATAATCTTAGTTTTCTGAATGTTGAGTTTTAAGGCAACATTTTCACTCTCTGCTTTCACTTCCATCAAGAGGCTCTTTAGTTCTTCTTCACTTTCTTCCATAAGGGTGGTGTCATCTGCATCTGAGGTTACTGATATTTCTCATGGCAATCTTAATTCTAGCTTGTGCTTCATCCAGCCTGGCCTTTCTCATGATGCACTCTGAATACAAATTAAATAAACAGGGTGACAATACACAGCCTTGACATACTCCTTTCTTGATTTGGAACCATTCTTTTGTTCCATGTCCAGTTCTAACTGTTGCTTCTTGATCTGCATACAGATTTCTCAGGAGGCAGGTCAAGTGGTCTGCTATTCCCATCTCTTGAAGAATTTTCCGCAGTTTGTTGTGATCCACACAGTCAAATGCTTTGGTGTAGTCAATAAAGCAGAGGTATACATTTTTCTGGAACTCTCCTGTTTTTTTGATGATCCAGTGGATGTCAGGAATTTGATCTCTGGTTCCTCTGCCTTTTATAAATCCAACTTGAACAACTGGAAGTTCACGGTTCACATACTGTTGCAGCCTGACTTGGAGAATTTTGAGCATAACTTTGCTAACATGTGAGATGAGTGAAATTGTGTGGTAGTTTGAACCTTCTTTAGCATTGCCTTTCTTTTGGCATTTTGGCATTGCCTTTCATTCTCTTGGATTCAGTTCAGTTCAGTCGCTCAGTTGTGTCCGACACTTTGTGACCATATGAATCACAGCACGACAGGCCTCCCTGTCCATCACCAACTCCCGGAGTTCACTCAGACTCACGTCCATTGAGTTGGTGATGCCATCCAGCCATCTCATCCCGGGTCGTCCCCTTCTCCTCCTGCCCCCAATCCCTCCCAGCATCAGAGTCTTTTCCAATGAGTCAACTCTTTGCATGAGGTGGCCAAAGTACTAGAGTTTCAGCTTTAGCATCATTCCTTCCAAAGAAATCCCAGGGCTGATCTCCTTCAGAATGGACTGGTTGGATCTCCTTCCAGTCCAAGGGACTCTCAAGAGTCTTCACCAACATCACAGTTCAAAAGCATCAATTCTTTGGCGCTCAGCCTTCTTCACAGTCCAACTCTCACATCCATACACAACCACAGGAAGAACCATAGCCTTGACTAGACGGGCCTTAGTCAGCAAAGTAACGTGTCAGGTTTTGAATATACTGACTAGGTTGGTCGTAACTTTTCTTTCAAGGAGTAAGCGTCTTTTAATTTCATGGCTGAAATCACCATCTGAAGTGATTGTGGAGCTCCAAAAAATAAAGTCTGACAGCTTTTCCACTTCTTCCCCATCTATTTCCCATGAAGTGATGGGATGAGATGCCATGATCTTCGTTTTCTGAATGTTGAACTTGAAGCCAACTTTTTCACTCTCCTCTTTCACTTTCATCAAGAGGCTTTTTAGTTCCTCTTCACTTTCTGCCATAAGGGTGATGTCATCTGCATATCTGAGGTTATTGATATTTCTCCTGGCAATCTTGATTCCAGCTTGTGTTTCTTCCAGTCAAGTATTTCTCATGATGTACTCTACATATGAGTTAATTATGCAGGATGACAATATACAGCCTTGACGTACTCCTTTTCCTATTAGGAACCAATCTGTTGTTCCATGTCCAGTTCTAACTGTTGCTTCCTGACCTGCATATAGACTTCTCAAGATGCAGGTCAGGTGGTCTGGTATTCCCATCTCTTTCAAAATTTTCCACAGTTTTTTGTGATCCACACAGTCAACGGCTTTGGCATAATCAGTAAAGCAGAAATAGGTGTTTTTCTGGAACTCTCTTGCTTTTTCGATGATCCAGCAGATGTTGGCAGTTTGATCTCTCGTTCCTCTGCCTTTTCAAAAACCAGCTTGAACATCAGGAAGTTCACGGTTCACGTATTGCTGAAGCCTGGCTTGGAGAATTTTGAGCATTACTTTACTAGCATGTGAGATGATTGCAATTGTGCGGTAGTTTGAGCATTCCTTGGCATTGCCTTTCTTTGGGATTGGAATGAAAACGGACCTTTTCAAGTCCTGTGGCCACTGCTGCGTTTTCCAAATTGTCTGGCATATTGAGTGCAGCACTTTCACAGCATCATCTTTCAGGATTTGAAATAGCTCAACTGGAATTCCAACACCTCCACTAGCTTTGTTCATAGTGATGCTTTCTAAGGCCCACTTGACTTCACATTCCAGGATGTCTAGCTCTAGATTAGTGATCACACCATCATGATTATCTGGGTCATGAAGATCTTTTTTGTACAGTTCTTCCGTGTATTCTTGCCACCTCTTCTTAATATCTTCTGCTTCTGTTAGGTCCATACCATTTCTGTCCTTTATCGAGCCCATCTTTGCATGAAATGTTCCCTTAGTATCTCTAATTTTCTTGAAAAGACCTCTAGTCTTTCCCATTCTGTTCTTTTCCTCTATTTCTTTTGCATTGATTGCTGAAGAAGGCTTTCTTATCTCTTCTTACTATTCTCTGGAATTCTGCATTCAGATGCTTATATCTTTCCTTTTCTCCTTTGCTTTTCACCTCTCTTCTTTTCACAGCTATTTGTAGGATTAGATACTGTTAACTAACAGGGAAGTTCAGCATCAGGTATTTTGATCATCTTTGTCCAGAAAACAAGAAGAATGATTTGGGGCTAATAAAAGCCATCTCATTTAGGAAAAATGTAGTTATTTTGTAACTGTGATGTAATCTTTTTTTAAAAAACAAATGATTAGAGTATAGTTGATTCACAATGTGTGTTAGTATTGCTGCTCAGCAAATTGAATCTGTTATGTATATACACACATATATCCACTCATTTTTAGATTCTTTTTCTATGTAAGTCATTATAGAATATTAAGTAGAGTTCCATGTAGTATCCAGTAAGCCCTTATTAGTCATCTATTTTATATATGGTAGGGTGTATATGTCAATCTCAATCTCCCAATTTATCCCTCTGCCTGCTTCCCCCAATAACCATACACTTTTTTTTTTTAACATCTATAACTCTTTCTGTTTTGTAAATAAGTTTATTTGTAACATTCCGTATATAAATGGTATTATATGATATTTGTCTTTCTCTGACTTACTTCATTCAGTATGACAATCTTTAAATCCATCCATGTTGACACAAATTGCATTATTTTGTTCTTTTTCTTTATCCATTCCTCTGCTGATGGACATTTGTTGATAGGTTGCTTCCATGTCCTGACTTTTGTAAATAGTACTGCTTGACTGTGTTCTCTTAGAAACTGTGTTTATATAAAAAAGAACATATTGATTCCAGATAAGATTGGTTTTCACCTTCTCAGAGCCCATGGACATCATTCATCTGTTTAAGAGAAAAAAACAGTATTTTCACAGTTACCTATGAGGCCTCAATAAATATCATCACACATCTCTGACCTAGTTTATTCCGACTACTTGAGAAGGGGGCAACAAAGGATCAAATGGCTGGATGGCATCACCGACTCAATGGATTGAATTTGAGCAAGCTCTGGGAGATGGTGAAGGATAGGGAAGCCTGGTGTGCTGCAGTCCATGGGGTTGCAAAGAGTCGGACACAACTGAGTGACTGCACACCAACAGCAACTTGAGTCACTTATTTCTATACACACTCACCTTTGCTTTTTCTGCAACAACCCAAGGAGCTCCTACTTGGCATTCTTACATTTGAGATTATTCTGCAGGACCTGCAGAGAGCTTACTTGCTCTCTTTCACATCTTCACTTAAACAGCACATTCTCCATGTTCCTTTCATGGGCACATTTGCATTTTTACTTTGCAAATCCCACTCTGCAAATATTCTCTATCCCCTCTTCTTGCTATATTTTATTCCCACTAACACATTATACACTGCATTAATAGCTTGCTATAGACGTTATATAGGTCAGGTCTTTTTTTTTTTTTACTGCCTCCTTACTTGTACTTAGAATCTAAATTCCATAGTGGCAGATATTTTTATCTGTCATGTTCATTGATGGGCCTACTGCTGAGAATAGTGCTGAATACAAACTAGATGTTCAATAAATATACATTACAAGAAAATAGTGAGTAGTACTTTGTCTTCATTGAAATTTAATCTCAATTGTAAATTTCAACAGTTTAAGATAAAATTTTTTTCTACTTTAAGTCTGTTGTCTATGATCCTTTGAACAATGGTAGACTTTTTTTTCAGCATTAAGTTAATCCTAAAATTAGAAAACAAGAAATAGTCCAAACAAGGTAAATACAAAATCACTTAAGGAGTTTAGCATGAACTTTGTGAAAGGGACTTTTAGGAGATGAAAGTACATGAGGAGACTGCAAAATATATTTTGATTGGTTTTTAGTTTTGATCTTATAGACAAAAATGAACAGCATTACATTTAAGGTGGTCTTAAATGCAGTGATATTGTGTGATTGGTACATTAAATATAAATTGAAAGCAACATGGAAAATTATCATAAAGAATAAGATGGGACATGATTACAACTTGCTGATATAGGTGTTTGAATTTCCTATAGGAAGAATATCTTGGGGGACAAATCTATTAGAAAAAGGTAAATATTAGTTTAAATCATATAAGCAATACAATGAAGACAGAAATTTGGCAATTGTTGAAGTTGTTGTTGTTGTTCAGTAGCTCAATCATGTCTGACTGTGATCCCATGGACAGCAGCACATCAGGCTTCCGTGTCCTTCACAACCACCTGGAGCTTATTTAAACTCATGTCCATTAAGTCAGTGATGCCATCCAACCATCACATCCTCTGTCATCCCCTTCTCCTCCCACCTTCAATCTTTCCCAGCTTCAGGGTCTTTTTCAATGACTCAGTTCTTCACATCAGATGGTCAAAAATATTGTAGTTTCAGCTTCAGCCTCAGTCCTTCCAATGAGTGTTCAGGACTGATTTCCTTTAGGATTGCCTGGTTTGATCTTGCAGTCCAAGGGACTCTCAAGAGGCTTCTCCAACACCACAGTTTCAAGGCATTAATTATTTAGCACTCAGCTTTCTTTATAGTCCAACTCTCACATCCATAGATGATTACTGGAAAAATCATAGCTTTGACTAGATGCAAGGTGATACAACCAGTCCATTCTGAAGGAGATCAACCCTGGGATTTCTTTGGAAGGAATGATGCTAAAGCTGAAGCTCCAGTACTTTGGCCACCTCATGCAAAGAGTTGACTCATTGGAAAAGACTCTGATGCTGGGAGAGATTGGGGGCAGGAGGAGAAGGGGATGACCGAAGATGAGATGGCTGGATGGCATCACTGACTCGAAGGACGTGAGTCTGAGTGAACTCCGGGAGATAGTGATGGACAGGGAGGCCTGTCATGCTGCGATTCATGGGGTCACAAAGAGTTGGACACAACTGAGCGACTGAACTGAACTGAACTGAACTAAACTGACTAGATGGACCGTTGTTGGCAAACTAATGTCTTGGCTTTTTAATATGCTGTCCAGGTGTGTCATAGCTTTTCCTCCAAGGAGCAAGCATCTTTTAATGTCGTGTTTATAGTCACCACCATCTGCAGTGATTTTGGAGCCTAAAAAAATTAAGTCTGTCATTGTTTCCACTGTTTCCTGTCTATTTTCCATGAAGTGATGGGACCAGATACTATGATCTTCATTTTTTGAATGCTGAATTCTAAGCCAGCTTTTTCACTTCCTCTTTCACTTTCAACAAGAAGCTCTTTAGTTCCTCTTTGCTTTCTGCCATAAAGGTGGTGTCATTTACGTATCTGAGGTCACCGACATTTCTCCCAGCAATCTTGACTTCAACTTGTGCTTCAGCCAGGCCAGCATTTCACATGATGTACTCTGCATATAAGGTAAATAAGCAGGGTGACAATATACAGCCGTGGTGTACTCCTTTCCCAATTTGGAACCAGTTTGTTGGTCTATGTTCAGTTCTAACTGTTGTTTCTTAACTTGCCTACAGATTTCTCAGAAAGCAGGCAAAGTGGTCTGGTGTTCCCATCCCTTTAAGAATTTTCCAGAGTTTGTCATGATCCACACAGTCAAAGGCTTTGGCATGGTCAATGAAGCAGAAATAGATGCTTTTCTGGAATTTTCTTGCTTTTTCTATGTTCCAATGGATGTTGGCAAAATTTGATCTCTGGTTCCTCTGCCTTTTCTAAGTCCAGCTTGAACATTGGAAGCTATGAATTCATGGGCTGTTGAAGCCTAACTTAGAGAATTTTGAGCATTAATTTGCTATTGTGTGAAATGAGTGCAGTTGTACCATAGTTTAAACATACGTTGGCATTACCTTTCTTTGGGATTGGAATGGAAACCAACTTTTTCCAGTCTTGTGGCCACTGCTGAGTTTTCCAAATATGCTGGTGTGTTGAGAACCCCATGATCATTTGCTGACATACTTGGAATTTTTTTTCTTTCCTGTAAGATATTTAATTTGTGGATATTTATTGTATCGTATATTAACTATTGAGTAGGTTCCCAAATGGAGAAGGCAATGGCACCCCACTCTAGTACTATGCCTGGAAAATCCATGGACAGAGGAGCCTAGTAGGCTGCAGTCCATGGGGTTGCTAAGAGTCGGGTATGACTGAGCGACTTCACTTTCACTTTTCACTTTCAGGCATTGGAGAAGGAAATGGCAACCTACTCCAGTGTTCTTGCCTGGAGAATCTCAGGGGCGGAGAAGTCTAGTGGGCTGCCGTCTATGGGGTTGCCCAGAGTCAGATACGACTGAAGCGACTTAGCAGCAGCAGCAGCAGGTTCCCAAAATGAGTTTTCTTCTTTGAATTGAAGGAAATATCCTCATTCAAACCTTGCATCACCTTTTACAATATAAAAAAGAACACCTACTAAAAATACCTAAAAATAAATAAAATAAAATAGAAAAATAAATAAAAATTTAAAAATATCTAAAAATACAGTATTAAAAAATACCTAAAAATAAAACTTTTTAATCACAGAGCTTCAATGATTGTCCATGTACATTTGTACTACTGATTCAATTCTTTGCAATGATTAAATAAGTGTCTATATTTTTAAACTGAAGCACTTGTTTTTCATCTCTAATAAATGCTAAAAGTTGCCATAATTAGTATAGGATACTAATAAGAATGTATGCATGTAATTCACTAATAAATATAATTACATTATATTGAGCAAAGAAAAGAAAAAGAGATAATGACTCATAAAAGATGCACAGCCTTTCAAACTTGCATTATAGCAACCCTAGGAGCATAAAGACCGGAATAAGGCCTTTAACAGGTAAAATAAAATACTGTCTCAAAAAGATCAATATAAGCAGAACACTCATTAGCAGTAACAAAATCCTAGTGTAAGCAGTTTTAACTAAAACAGAAAAGGGCATCAGAAACAAGGAGAGAGATGTTTGAACATTCTTTTACACAGATTGGTTGATTCGAATTTCCTCCTGATCAAAAGGAAGAAATTGATCTTTGTCTATGCTGAGAAATCTATTCACATCAACAGTTAAACTTACTTCCTTGTCAAAATCTACTTTATTTTTTTTTTACCATAAGAAATTCTTTGACTGTAGATTTTTATTTCCTGAACAGAATTCAGTTTAGTTCAGTCACTCAGCTCTGTCCGACTCTTTGCGACCCCATGGACTGCAGCATGCCAGGCCTCCCTGTCCATCACCAACACCCAGAGTTTACCCAAACTCATATCCATTGAGTCAGTGATGCCATCCAACCATCCCACCCTCTGCCGGCCCTTTATCCTCCTGCCCACAATTTTTCCCAGGATCAGGGTCTTTTCAAATGAGTCAGCTCTTCGCATCAGGTGGCCAAATTATTGGAGTTTCAGCTTCAACATCAGTCCTTCCAACGAACCCCCAAAACTGAACTCCTTTAGGATGGACTCGTTGGATCTCCTTGCAGTCCAAGGGACTCTCAAGAGTCTTCTCCAACACCACAGTTCAAAAGCAGCAATTCTTTGGCGCTCAGCTTTCTTTATAGCCCAACTCTCACATCCACACTTGACTACTGGAAAATCCGTAGGTTTGGCTAGATGGACCTTTGTTGGTAAAGTAATGTCTCACTTTTTAATGTGCTGTCTAGGTTGGTCATAGCTTTTCTTCCAAGGAGGAAGCATCTTTTAATTTCATGGCTGCAATCACCATCAGCAGTGATTTTGGAGACCCCAAAAATAAAGTCTCTCACTGGTTCCATTGTTTCCGTATCTATTTGCCATGAAGTGATGGGACCGGATGCTATGATCTTAGTTTTCTAAATGTTGGGTTTTAAGACAACATTTTCACTCTCCTCTTTCACTTCCATCAAGAAGCTCTTTAGTTCTTCTTCACTTTTTGCCATAATGGTGGTGTCATCTGCATATTGAGGTTATTGATATTTTTCCCGGCAATCTTGATTCTAGCTTGTGCTTCATCCAGGCCGGACTTTCTCATGATGCACTCTGCATATAAGTTAAATAAGCAGGGTGACAATATACAGCCTTGATGTATGTACTCCTTTCTCTATTTGGAACCAGTCTTTTGTTCCATGTCTAGTTCTAACTGTTGCTTCTTGACCTACATACAGATTTCTCAGGAGGCAGGTCAGGTGGTCTGGTATTCCCATGTTTTGAAGAATTTTCCACAGTTTGTTGTGATCCACACAGTCAAAGGCTTTGATATAGTCAATAAAGCAGAAATAGATGTTTTTCTGGAACTCTCTTGCATTTTCAATGATCCAGTGGGTGTTGGGAATTTGATTTCTGGTACCTCTGCCTTTTATAAATCCAGCTTGAATAACTGGAAGTTCACAGTTCACATACCACTGAAGCCTGGCTTGGAGAATTTTGAGTATTCCTTTGCTAGTGTGCAAGATGAGTGAGATTATATGGTAGTTTGAACATTCTTTGCCACTGCCTTTCTTTGGGGTTGGAATGAAAACTGACCTTTTCCAGTCCTGTGGCCACTGCTGAGTTTTCCAAATTGGCTGGCATATTGAGTGCAGCACTTTCACAGCATCATCTTTCAGAATTTGAAACAGCTCAACTGGAATTCCATTACCTCCACTAGCTTTGTTTGTAGTGATGCTTTCTAAGGCCCACTTAACTTCACATTCCAGGATATCAGGCTCTAGGTGAGGAATCTCACCACTGTGGATAGCTGGGTCATGAAGATCTTTTCTGTATAGTTCTTCTGTTTATTGTCATCTCTTAATATCTTTGCTTCTGTTAGGTCCATACCATTTCTGTCCTTTATTGTGCCCATCTTTGCATGAAATGCTCCCTTGGTATCTCTAATTTTCTTGAATAGAACTCTCATCTTTCCCATTCTGTTGTTTTCCTCTCTATCTTTATATTGATCACTTAGGAAGAATTTTATAATCTCTTCTTGCTATTTTTTGGATCTCTGCATTCAGGTAGCTATATCTTTCTTTTTCTCTTTTGCATTTAGTTTCCCTTCTTTCTCATCTATTTATAAATCCTTGTAAAGCCATTTTGCCTGTTAGCATTTCTTTTTCTTGGGGATCGTCTTGATCACTGCCTCCTGTACAATGCCATGAACCTCTGACCATAGTTTTTCAGGCACTCTATCTCTCAGATCTAATCCCTTGAATTTATTTGTTACTTCCATTGTATAATTGTAGGGCATTTCATTTAGGTCCTATCTGAACGGTCTAGTGATTTTCCTACTTCCTTCAACTTAAATCTGAATTTTGCAATAAGTTCATGATCTGAGCCACAGTCAGCTCCCTGTCTTATTTTTGCAGACTGTATAGAGCTTCTCCATCTTTGGCTGCAGATAATATACTCAATCTGCTTTGTTATAGACCATCTGGTGATGTCCCCATGTGAAGTCTTTTCTTGTGTTGTTGGAACAGAGTGTTTGCTATGATCAGTGTGTTCTCTTCGCAAAGCTCTGTTAGATTTTGCCCTGATTCATGTTGTTTTCCAAATCCAAATTTGCCTGTTATTCCAGACATCTCTTGACTTCCTACTTTTGCATTCTAGTTCCTTATGATGAAATGGACTTTTTTTTTTTTGGTGTTAGTTCTAGAAGATCTTATAGGTCTTCATATAACCATTCATCTTCATCTTCTTCAGCATTACTGATTAGGGCATAGACTTGGACTACTGTGATATTGAATGGTTTGCCTAGGAAATGAATAGATATCATTCTTTCATTTTTGGCATTGCACCCAAGTACTGCATTTCTGACTCTTTTGCTGACTATGAGGTCTATTCCATTTCTTTTAAGGGGCTGTTGCCCACAGTAGTAGATATAATGATCATCTGAATTATATTTGCCCATTCCACTCCATTTAATTTCACTGATTCCTAAAATGACAGTGTTCACTCTTTCCATCTCCCATTTCACCACTTCCAATCTACCTTGATTCGTCAACCTAACATTCCATGTTGCTATGCAAAACTGTTCTTTACAGAATCAGACTTTACTTCCAGCACCAGTCACATCCACAACTTTTTTTTTTTTTTTTTTTTTTACTTTGGCTTCATCTCTTCATTCTTTCTGGAGTTATTTCTCCACTCTTCTCTGGTAGCATATTGGGCACCTACTGACCTGGGGGAGTTCATCATTTGGTGTCATATCTTTCTACCTTTTTATACTGTTCATGGGATTCTCAAGGCAAGAATACTGAAGTGGTTTGCCATTGCCTCTTCCTGCAAACCATGTTTTGTCAGAACACTCCACCATGATCCATCCATTTTGGGTGGCCCTATAAGGGCATGGCTCATGGTTTCATTGAACTAGACAAGCTCATGGTCCATATGATCACTTTCATTAGTTTTCTTTGATTTTGATCATAGTCTAAGCTATGGTTTTCCTGTAACCATATATGAATGTGAGAGTTGAACTATAAAGAAAGCTGAGCACTGGATAATTGCTCCTTTTGAACTGTGGTGTTGGAGAAGACTCTTGAAAGTCCCTTGGGCTGCAAGGAGATCAAACCAGTCAATCCCAAAGGAAATCAATTCTGAGTATTCATTGGTAGGACTGATGCTGAAACTGAAGCTTCAATGCTCTGTTCACTTTATGCAAAGAACTGACTCACTGGAAAAGATTCTTATTCTGGGAAAGATTGAAGGCAGGAGAAGGGGCGCAGGGTTGAGATGGTTGGATGACATCACTGACTTGATAGACATGAGTTTGAGCAAGCTTAGGAAGCTGATGATGGGCAGGAAAGCCTGGTGTGCTGCAGTCCATGGGGTCACAAAGAGTTGGACAGGACTGAGTGACTGAACTGTGCTAAACTGAGTGGTTGCTGATTTTGATACATAGAATTTTATGTCTAGAGATTAGAGTCATTATTCATGCTCATGAAAATTTTCCTGAAAACTATTAGGCAGAATTTTCCAAATAGTATTATTTTATGTATTCACTCATTAATTTATTTAACTCCTAATATATCTCATTTACTTCTTTTATGTCCCCACTCTTCTCCCCTCTGCAGCTACAAGTTTGTTTTCTGTACCTATGATGTTTTTTCTTTTTAGATATCTATTTTGTTGTTTATACTATACATGCAAATGGGATCATATAGTGTATCTCTTTCTCTGTGTGAAATTTAACTTAGCATAATGCACTCAAGGTCCATCATTCAAAAGGCAAGATTTCATCAAATATATTCTTTCATCTATTTATTGAAACAGAGCATCATCCTTACCCCCTTCCCTCATGTCCTCTGCTTGCCTTTGCTATGGAAAAACTTTAGCCAAAACAATTTTAATCAAAGAAATCAGAACATGCAGGGGAAAAGGCAGAACAGTTAGGAGACCAGGTAATAATAGTTTAGTCATTAAGCAAAGTGAAGGACGTTTGTTTCCTTCTCAAGTGCTGTAGATAATATTCTAAGCCATATCCAACGATCCTCCCAGGTGAAGAATTTAACTTCATGATGACCAGATTGTAGCCATGACGTAAGCTGCCACAGTTCCAAAAACTGGCCTCAGGGAAATGGAAAACATGCTGACCCTGGAACTGAAGAGTAATTGTAGCCAAAACAATCAAGATGACACAGTTCAGACTGTTAAGGACCAATTTCAAGATTACTATCAGAACTGATTTTGCTATTTCTCTATACAGCCCCCTCTACATGTCTAAAAAGTTCTTGCCCACTAATTGTCAGTGAGAGGAATCAGCCTTTGGACAGTTGTTTGCCCTCACCTCATCAGTTGCCAGCATTCAAAATAAAACAAATTTTTCTTTCTTCAATCTGGCATTTTTACTGGCTTTTGAGCAGTGAATAGCCAGATCCCACTTTTGACACTTAAGCCGTTTGCATAGCTTTGCTTTTGTAAATAATACTGCAATGAACATAGGGGTGTATATATCTTTTCTATTTACTCTTTTTTTTTTTTCAGAAAAATGTCCAACAAAGGAATTGTTGGATCATATGGTAGTTATATTTTTAATTGAGGAATTTCCATATTGGCTAAACCAATTTACAGTCCCACCAATAGCTTATGAATGTTCTCTTTTTCCCACATTCTTGCCAGCACTTGTTATTTGTTTTTGTTTTGATAACAGCTGCTCTGACATGTTTGAGGTAGCATTGCATTGTGGTTTTAATATGTATTTTCCTCATGATTAGTAATGTCTAGCAAACATTTCCATGTTCCTGTCGGTCACCTGTATGTCTTTGGAAAAAAATCCATATCCTCTGCCCAGTTTTTTAATGTTTTTTTTTTTTATATTCAATTGTATGAGTTCTTTGTATATTTGGATATTAATATCTTATTGGATATACTGCTTGCAAATATCTTCTTATTCAATAGAATGCTTTCCTGTTATTGTTGTTATTTTTTAAAATTCTTTTATACTTTCCTTCACTGTGCAAAAGCTTTTCACCTTGAAATTTTCCCATTTGTTTATTTTTTCTTTTATTTCACTGAGAAGGCAAACATATTGCTAAGACCGATGTCAAAGAGCCTACTGCATTTGCTTTCTTCTAGGAGTTTTATGGCTTCATGTCTTATGTTTAAGTCTTTCTGTTTTGAATTCGTTGTTATTCATGGTGTAAGAAAGTAATCCAGTTTGATTCTTTTGCATGCACTATCCAATTTTCCAAATTCCATTTACTAAAGAGGCTATTTACTCCCCACTGTATATTCTTGCTTCATTTGTCATAGATGAACTGCCCATAAAGTTAAAGCTTTGGATTTATTTTTGAGGTCTGTTCTTTTCCGTCGATCTATGTGAATTTTTTTTTTCTTTTATATCAGTACCATACATTTTTGATTCTGTAACATTGTAGTGTAACTTGGAATCAGGGAGTGTAATACCTCCAACTATGTTCTTTCTCAAGACAGTTTTTTGCCATTTGGCATGTTTTGTTTCTTTCAGTTCAGTTCAGTCTCTCAGTTATGTCCAACTCTTTGTGACCCCATACGCTGCAGCATGAGAGGCCTCCTTGTCCATCGCCAACTCTTGGAGTTTACTCAAATTCATATCCATTGAGGCAGTGATGCCATCCAACCATCTCTTACTCTGTCATCCCCTTCTCCTCCTGCCTTCAATCTTTCCTAACATCAGAGTCTTTTCAAATGAGTTCTTTGAGGGTTCTTCACATCAGGTGGCCAAAGTATTGGAGTTTCAGCTTTAACATCAGTTCTTCCAATAGACACCCAGGACCGATCTCCTTTAGGATGGACTGGTTGGATCTCCTTACAGTCCAAGGGACTCTCAAGAGTCTCCTCCAACACCACAGTTCAAAAGCATCAATTCTTTGGTGCTCAGCTTTCTTTATAGGCAACTCTCACATCCATACATGACCACTGGAAAAACCATATTTTAGAATTATTTCTCCTAGTTCTGTGAAAAATGACCAAGGTATTTTGATTGCTTGCATTGAATCTGAAGATTGCCTTTGGTAATATAGTCACTTTAACAGTCTTGATTCTTCCCTATAAACACATTATATCTTTCTGTCTATTTGTGTTGTCTTCAATTTCTTGCACCACTGTCTTATAATTTTCCAAGTACAGATATTTTACCTCCTTGGTTAAGTTTATTGGTAGGTATTTTATTCTTTTTTATGTGATTTTAAATGGGATTATTTCCTTAACTTCTCTTTCTGATAGCTTGTTGTTAGTATATAGAAACACAACAAATTTCTGTATATTAACTGTATATCTTGCAACTATATATCTTGCAACTTTCTAAGTAGTCTTTGGGGGGAGGGTGTCATTAGAATATTCTATGTATGACAGTCTTACTTCTTCCTATCATATTTCATTCCTTACATTTTTTAAAACCGCAATGTTTGTATACCAGTGTTGAAAAAATAAGTAAATATATTATAGATAATAAGAATTTATTTTTACAATATTAGGTAAATTACAATTAAGGCAAAGGGAAAAGCTAAAATTAATCCTGTGGTGTTGGGTAAATATAAGGTGTCAGTATGAGCACATGTTTTAGATAAACAATTGGTAGGTAGATGATACATAGAAATAGATATAAATATGAATTGGGGTATCAACATAAGTACAGAAATAAAGATGACTGTATATATATGGTTAGGATATATATATATATATATTTTTTCCTATCTTGAACAAAAAGAATTGTAAGTAATAACTTCTAACCAATACAATATTGTAACATAATTAACCTCCAATTAAAATAAATAAGTTTATATTAAAAATTAAAAAAAAGAAAAACATATACTTAATGTCCTTTCTTGGCTACTAAAAAGTAATGTTTTTAAAAAGAAACCTGTACAGCTTGTAGAAGTTGTTGACTACTGTGCTGGGACAGAAGAAAATCCAAGATGAACATAAAACAGCTAGTGGTGCTCTAATGAAAGCAATAATAGAGAAGAAGGAAAAGAGAAAGGAATAAAAAGCAAGGAGGGAGGGAAGGAGAGAAGAAGTAAATGAAGGAGGAGAGGGGAATAAAGGGGAAGAAGAAAGAGAGAGAGAGAAAAAAAGGAAACATTAAAGAAAAAAAAAAAGCACAAATAGCATACCTGCAGGAGTTCCTTTTGGTTACAGGTGGAAGTGCCTTTGGGCTTCTCAGGTGGTTCAGTGGTAAAGGATCTGCCTGCCAATGCAGGAGATGAGGGTTTGATCCCTGGATCAGGAAGATTCCCTGGAGGAGGAAATGGCAACCCACTTCAGTGTTCTTGCCTGGAAAATCCCATGGACAGAGGAACCTGGCAGGCTACAGTCCATAGCGTTGCAAAGAGTTGAAGGATTCCCTGGTAGCTCAACTGGTAAAGAATCTGCCTGCAATGAGGAGATCCTGGTTTCATTCCTGGGTCAGGAAGATCTGTTGGAGAATGGAGTACTCACTCTTGTATTCTTGGGCTTCCCTGGTGGCTCAGCTGGTAAAGAATCTGCTCGTGATGTGGGAGACCTGAGTTCAATCCTTGGATTGGGAAGATTCCCTGGAGAAGGGAATAGCTACCCACTCCAGTATTCTGGCATGGAAAATTCTATCTTCCTCAAATAACTAAATAAATACAGATGTTTTCAGATTGTAACTGATAGAATGTAAGAAACAAAGGAATATGGTATCCAGATGGGATCTCAGAGAAAAAAAGAACATTACTGAAAAAAAAAATGTGTAATTCATGTAGTATCTGGAGTAGATAATAGGATTATCCTACTGTTAGTTTCATGGTTCAGATAATTGTACTGCAGTTAAAGATGTTAATACCAGGCAATTTGGTGTGTGATTTAGGAAAATTCTGCACTATTTTGCCACTCTTCTGTAAGTAAAAAATTAATTGAAAATATGGATCTTTTCCTGTTTTTTAAAATTATATCTTTAATAAAAGAGGAAACACAAATTAGGGAGGACACCAATTTGCATGGTTGTCTATGCTGTCTCCTGGTGGCCAAGAAGCGTGTTATTAAAGTCCTTAAAAGACAAGAAATGCCCTGGATAAACTGTGAAAGTAGAGAAAGGATTAATTATTATAGTATAAAGTGGGGGAACCAGAAAATTTTCCACAGTGCACTAGGAGATGGGGAGAGATTTGCCAGTGTCTGCTTTGTTTGTGGGTGGGTGGAAAACAAAACAAGACAGAAACAAACATAAAAAAAATGACACAGCACAGAAAAAAGTGAAAAATAGGTGTTTTCTTTTAATCAAATGGCAATCCTCACACTGAAAGAAAAATACAAAGGCAGAAGAAGTTTTAAATATTCTCAGATTGATAGTAACCAAACCTCATGGCCAAACTAGATAGGTTATAAATACAGACCTGATAGAATTGCTACAGATAAATACACAAAGGTCATATCAAAAAATGCAAACAATCTTGGAAACAAGTCACCTTGAAGGAAAGCCAGCCAATAAACACACAGAATGGATTTTTTAAAGTACTGATACTCCATACAGTGGAATATTACTCTGTGCTGAGAAGAAATGAAATATCAAGCTAGGCAAAGACATGGAGGGTTGTCATGGATTGTCAGCATTTAGGCAAGGAGAGAGGAATAAATGGACAGAGCACAAAGGATCCTTAGGGCAGTGAAACTACTCTTCAAGATATTATGGTAAATATATGTCATTATAAATTTTTTCACATACACGGTGAATTTAATGAGTGAACTCTAATGTAAAAAAATTAACGTTCATCGATTGTAATAAATATACCTTGTGTTTTGGGATAATAATAATAAGGGAGGTTATACATGAACAGGGAGAAGGCAATGGCACCACACTCCAGTACTCTTGCCTGGCAAATCCCATGGATGGAGGAGCCTGGTAGGCAGCAGTCCATGGGGTCGTCAAGAGTTGGACATGACTGAGTGAATTCACTTTCACTTTCACTTTCATGCATTGGAGAAGGAAATGGGAACCCACTCCAGTGTTCTTGCCTGGAGAATCCCAGGGACGGGGGACCCTGGTAGGCTGCCGTCTATGGGATCTCACAGAGTTGGACACAACTGAAGCGACTTAGCAGCAGCAGCAGCACCGTATATGAACAGAAGAAGGGGATATTCAGGAAAACTCTGTACCTACCTCTGAATTTTTAAAAATATATAAAATAAAATACTGTGAAAGTATATATGTTATATTTAAAGACAAGAAAAATAACATGTAACATATTAAGAAAGGAGCAGGTATCAACAGTGAGGCAATTTTGAAAAAAATAAAATAGAATTAAAAAAATAAAAATTGATTAGAATATAAAACTACGGGACTGGTGGTCCAGTGGTTAAGAATTTGTCTTCCAGTGCAGGGATACATGTTTGATCCCTGGCCAGGAAGCTAGGAGCCCACATGGAGCAAGGCAACTAAGACTGCTTGCCACAGCTACTAAAGAGCACAAACCCTAGCTAGGGCCTGTTTGCCACAACAAGAGAAGCTCACACGCAACAATAAGGAACCCATCCAACCACAACAAAGATTCCACATGCCACAGCTACTGAAGCCTGTACATGCCAGAGGCCATACTTTGCATTAAGAGAAGCCCGTGCTTAATGAAGAGCTCACAGGCTATGTGCAACAAAGACCCAGCACAACAAAAATTAATAAATAGATAAAAGCCATGTGAAGTGAAGTGAAGTCACTCAGTTGTGTTCGACTCTTTGTGACCCCATGGATGGTAGCCTATAGGCTCCACGGTCCATGGGATTTTCCAGGCAAGAATACTGGATTGGGCTGCCATTTCCTTCTCCAGGGGATCTTCCATATTGAGCTTTAATAGAACCGAGAACTCCAGATGGACAAGCTGGCCTTAGAAAAGTTAGAGGAACCAGAGATAAATTGTCAGCATCTGCTGGATCGTGGAAAAAATCAAGGGAATTTTTTTTTTTTAAAGAAAAATATATCTACTTCTGCTTCACTGGCTATCCTAAAGCCTTTCTGCGGATCACAACAGACTAAGGAAAATTCTTAGAGAGATGGAAATACCAGATCACATTACAGGTCTCCTAATATTCAGGACAAGAAGCAGCAGTTAGAACTGGACATGAAACAATGAATTTCAGGTTCCAAAAATTGGGAAAGAAGTATGTCAAGACTATATATTGTCATCCTGCTTATTTAATTTATATTCAGAATACATCATAAGATATACCAGGCTGGATGAATCACAAACTGGAATCAAAATTGGCAAGAGAAATATCAACAACCTCAGATAGCAGACGATACCACTTTAATGGTAGAAAGTGAAAAAGAACTAAAGAGACTCTTGATGGTGAAAGAGGAGTGTGAAAAAACTGTCTGAATTGTTTTGAATATTGAGTGCAGCACTTTAATAGTATCATCTTTTAGGATTTTCAAAGCTCAGGTGGAATTCCATCACCTCCAGTTGCTGTGTTCATAGTAATGCTTCCTAAGGTACACTTGACTTCAGACTCCAGGATGTCTGGGTCTAGGTGAGTGACCATACCATCATGGTTATCTGGGTCATTAATATCTTTTTGTATAGTCCTTTTGTGTGTTCTAGCCACTTCTTAATTTCTTTTGCTTCTGTTATGTCCATACCACTTCTGTCCTATATTATGCCCATTTTTGCATGAAATGTTTCTTTAGTATTTCTTTAATTTTCTTGAAGAGATATCTAGTCTTTCTCATCCTATTGTTTTCCTCTATTTCTTTGTATTGTTCACTTAAGAAGGCTTTCCTGTCTCTCTTAGCTATTCTTTGGAGCTCTGCATTCAATTGGGTATTTCTTTCCTTTTCTCCTTTGTTTTTTCACTTCTCTCCTATTCTCAGCTATTTTTAAAGCCTCTTCAGGCAACAATTTTGCCTTCTTGCATTTCATTTTCTTGGTGATGGTTTTGGCCACCATCTCCTGTACAATATTATGAATCTCCATCCATATTTCTTCTAGCTATGTGTCTATCAGATCTAACCCCTTGAATCTGTTTGTCACTTCCATTGTATAATCACAAAGGATTTGATTTAGGTCATACCTGAATGATCTAGTGGTTTTCCCTACTTTATTCCGTGTAAATTTGATTTTTTCAATAAAAGGTTCATGATTTGAGCCAGGCTTGGCTCCCAGTCTTATTTTTACTGACTGTGTAGAGCTTCTCCATCTTTAGCTGCATAAAATATAATCACTCTGATTTCAGTATTTTCCATCTGGAAATGTCATATGTAGAGTTGTCTCTTATGTGTTGGAAGAAGTTATTTGCTATGACCAGTGCATTCTCTTGGCAAAACTCTGTTAGCCTTTGCCCTGCTTCATTTTGTCTCCAAGGCCAAACTTACCTGTTATTCCAGGTATCTTTTGACTTCATACTTTTGCATTCCAGCCCCCTTTGATGAAAAAAAAAACCAAACTCTTTTTGATCTTAGTTCTAGAAAGTCTTGTAGGTCTTCATTAAATCATTCAAGTTCATCTTCTTTGGCTTTAGTGGCTGGGGTGAAGACTTGGATTACTGTGATATTGAATTGTTTGCCTTGGAAGAGAACCAAGATCATTCTGTCATTTTTCAGATTTCACCAAAGTACTACATTTTGGACTCTTTTTTTTGACTATGAGAGCTACCTCATTTCTACCAGGGGATTCACGACAAAACTAGACAGCATGTTAGAAAGCAGAGACATTACTTTGCCAACAAAGGCTCATATAGTCAAAGCTATGATTTTTTCAGTAATCATGTATGGATGTGAAAGTTGGAGCAGAAAGAAGTCTGAGCACTGAAGAACTGATACTTTTAAACTGCGATGCTGGAGAAGACTTTTAGAGTTCCTTTAATAGCATGGAGATCAAACCAGTCAACTCTAAAGGAAATCAACCCTGAATATTCATTGGAAGGACTGATGCTGAAGCTGAAACCAAATACTTTGACCACCTGATGCAAAGAGCTGACTCACTGGAAAAGACCCTGATGTTGGAAAAAAATTGAGGACAGGAGGAGAAGGGCGCGACAGAAGATGGATGGTTGGATGGAATCATTGACTTAATGGACATGAGTTTAAGCAAACTCCAGGAAGTAGTGAAGGGTAGGGAAGACTGGTGTTCTGCAGTTCATGGTGTCACGAAGAGCTGGACACGACTTAGTGACTAAACAACAACATCAAGAAATGAAAATAAATACTTGAATTTTGATACCCAGTTTATCAAACAATGAAGAAGAGAGAACTAGTGTACCGGAAGACAGAGCTTAAAAAAATACCCAGAAAGAAAGGTGAAATAACTTACTTATACTACAAAAATATATATTTTGGGCAAAGTCAGCAAAAATTTTGCATGATATGTGGAAAGCGATGTTTAACAAACTTTTGTGTAGCTGTAGTGTCTGTTTGGATCAGAGGCAACAGTAACAAAAGGAGTCCTATTTCTGTGGTATACTACAATAATGCAAATATTAGATGATAATGCGTGCAGCAGGGTACTGACAGAGGCAATGACATGGATGAAATGAATGCAGGAGCCATTTTGAAAAGAACACCTTGGTACTTGATAGTTTGTTTATAAGATTAATAATGTTTTCTTCTGATTTTTTTTATATTGGTGAAACTAGAAAACTTATTTGAAATCATATTAAAATATGTTTGACATCCAGATATTTAGGTATACACTTAGCTTAACTAATTTGATTGTCTTGTTAAAATGCAGATATTATGCCTCTTAATTTTGTCATTTTAACACCCTGGGTGTCTGGGTCATCTATGCTCATTTGTGTCACTCTGATGGAAGGTAGATGATTACAGCTGGTGTTTTAAATAAATTTTTAAGTATTATTAAAGGGCATTTTTATTTATTTTTAATGACATATAGTTGATTTACAACATTATGTCAGTTTCAGGTTTACAGCAACCTGATTCAATTATATGTATATTATATATACATATATATGCACATTATACATGTTATTATAAGATATTGAATATATTCATCTATTCTATATAGTAAACTTTGCCTATCTATATTATTCATAGCTTACAAGAACAAGATTCTAGTATCAGCAGTTACTAATAGTTTGAACCATATTTGGGATCATTTAGCTACTATTATATGACAGGAAAAAAATTAAAATTTGTAAATTTTGAAAAATTAGATAAAATTAGTTTGCATACTACAATCTTATCAATGGTTAGTATACTTTTATTAATATACCCATAGGCAACAAAAGAGCAGTCGCAATACATGTGCATGGGATATTCATGATTAAGAAAAAAGATGGATAGAGGGCCTGAAGAGACATTTTTCCAAAGAAAATAAATAGATGGCCAGAGGACACTTGAAAGGATGCTCAACAGCCCTGATCATCAGAAAATTCAAGTCAAAGCCACAGTGATGCATCACTTCCTACCTATCAGAATGACCATCATCAAAAAGTCTACAAATAACAAGTGTTGGTAAGAATGTTGAGAAAAGGGAACTCTTGTGCACTGCTTGTAGGACTATAAATTGGTGTAGCCACTGTGGAAATCAATATCGAGCTTCTTATAAAATTAAAAGTAGAACTGTCATAAGATCCAGCAATTTCACTTTTGAGGATTTACTCAAAGAGAACAAAAACACTGATTCTAAAGATATGTGAAAATTTATGTTCATGGTAGCATTATTTACAATAGCCATGCAACCTTGCTGTACATTGATAGATGAATGGACAGAGAATATTTTTTTACACATTGGAATATTATTAACCCATAGAAATGGAAATATTGCCATTTGTGTCAACATAAGTGGACCTAGAAAGTACTATGTTAAGTGAAATGTCAGACAGAGAAAGACAGATACTGCATATTCTCATTTATATGTGAAATCTAAAAAACAAAAGAAGCAAACTAAACAAAATTAACACATATTCATAGATACAGAGATCAGTCAGACAATTGTCAGAGGGTGGAAGGCATAAAGGAGACAGAAAAAAGAGATTAAGAGCTTTAAGTTCCAGTTATATAATAAATAAGTCACCGGAATGCAATATACAGCATAAAGATTATGGTCAACAATATTAATATATTTTTTATGTGGGCAGACTGGTATTAGATTTATCATGGTGCTCATTTTATAAGGTATACAAATGTCAAATCATTTTGTTGTATACACCTAAAACCAGCATAATGTTGTATACCAATCATATTCAATAAAAAATAGTTAAATAACTTGTGGTAAAATTACTTTTTCTAGTAAATGAAAAATAATAATATCAAACAATTAGTTAGACCCCCTGTGTCTGCATAGATCCTTGCTTACAGAATATTGGTTCTCTTTCTCACTTCACTCCCTACATAAAGAATCAACACAGTCATTTTCCAAACATAAAATAGTGAAAACTAATATTACTTTTGTTTCTTTACAACTCATTTCTAGAAAATACGTTACTAGAAAGTATTACTCAGTATGCTTTAGGAAGTTACTAGCAAATCAAATATAGTTTTATAGAGGCCACGATCACCCTAATACCAAAACCTGACAAAATGCCAAAAAAAAAGAAAACTACAGGCCAATATCACTGATGAACATAGATGTAAAAATTCTCAACAAAATTCTAGCAATCAGAATCCAACAACACATTAAAAAGATCATACACCATGACCAAGTGGGCTTTATCCCAGGGATGCAAGGATTCTTCAGTATCCACAAATCAATCAATGTAACTCACCACATTAACAAATTGAAAAATAAAAGCCATATGATTATCTCAATAGATGCAGAGAAGGCCTTTGACAAAATTTAACATCCATTTATGATAAAAACTCTCCAGAAAGCAGGAATAGAAAGAACATACCTCAACATAATAAAAGCTATATATGACAAACCCACAGCAAACATTATCCTCAATGGTGAAAAATTGAAAGCATTTCCCCTAAAGTCAGGAACAAGACAAGGGTGTCCACTTTCACCGCTACTATTCAACATAGTTCTGGAAGTTTTGGCCACAGCAATCAGAGCAGAAAAAGAAATAAAAGGAATCCAAATTGGAAAAGAAGTAAAATTCTCACTGTTTGCAGATGACATGATCCTCTACATAGGAAACCCTAAAGATTCCACCAGAAAATTACTAGAGCTAATCAATGAATATAGTAAAATTGCAGGATATAAAATCAACACACAGAAATCCCTTGCATTCCTATACACGAATAATGAGAAAGTAGAAAAAGAAATTAAGGAAACAATTCCATTCACCATTGCAACAAAAAGAATAAAATACTTAGGAATATATCTACCTAAAGAAACTAAAGACATATATATATATATATATATATATATATAGAAAACTATAAAACACTGATGAAAGAAATCAAAGAGGACACTAACAGATGGAGAAATATACCATGTTATGGATTGGAAGAATCAATATAGTGAAAATGAGTATGTTACCCAAAGCAATCTATAGTTCAATGCAATCCCTATCAAGCTACCAGTGGTATTTTTCACAGAACTAGAACAAATAATTTCAAGATTTGTATGGAAATACAAAAAACCTCGAATAGCCAAAGCAATCTTGAGAAAGAAGAATGGACCTGGAGGAATCAGCGTGCCTGACTTCAGGCTCTACTACAAAGCCACAGTCATCAAGACAGTATGGTACTGGAACAAAGACAGAAATATAGATCAATGGAACAAAATAGAAAGCCCAGAGATAAATCCACACACATATGGACACCTTATCTTTGACAAAGGAGGCAAGAATATACAATGGAGTAAAGACAATCTCTTTAACAAGTGGTGCTGGGAAAACTGGTCAACCACTTGTAAAAGAATGAAACTAGATCACTTTCTAACACCACACACACAAATAAACTCAAAATGGATTAAAGATCCAAATGTGAGACCAGAAACTATAAAACTCCTAGAGGAGAATATAGGCAAAACACTCTCCGACATAAATCACAGCAGGATCCTCTATGATCTACCTCCCAGAATACTGGAAATAAAAGCAACAATAAACAAATGGGATCTAATTAAAATTAAAAGCTTCTGCACAACAAAGGAAACTATAAGCAAGGTGAAAAGACAGCCTTCTGAATGGGAGAAAATAATAGCAGATGAAGCAACTGACAAACAACTAATCTCAAAAATATACAAGCAACTTATGCAGCTCAATTCCAGAAAAATAAACGACCCAATCAAAAAATGGGCCAAAGAACTAAATAGACAGTTCTCCAAAGAAGACATATGGATGGTTAACAAACACATGAAAAGATGCTCAAATCACTCATTATTAGAGAAATGCAAATCAAGACCACAATGAGGTACCACTTCACACCAGTCAGAATGTCTGTGATCCAAAAGTCTGCAAGAAATAAATGCTGGAGTGGGTGTGGAGAAGAGGGAATCCTCTTGCACTGTTTGTGGGAATGCAAACTAGTACAGCCACTATGGAGAACAGTGTGGAGATTCCTTAAAAAATTGCAAATAGAACTGCCTTATGACCCAGCCATCCCACTGCTGGGCATACACACCGAGGAAACCAGAATTGAAAGAGACATGTACCCCAATGTTCATCGCAGCACTGTTTATAATAGCCAGGACATGGAAACAACCTAGATGTCCATCAGCAGATGAATGGATAAGAAAGCTGTGGTACATATACACAATGGAGTATTACTCAGCTCTTAAAAAGAATACATTTGAATTAGTTCTAATGAGATGGATGAAACTGGAGCCGATTATACAGAGTGAAGTAAGCCAGAAAGAAAAACACCAATACAGTATACTAACACATATGTATGGAATTCAGAAAGATGGTAATGATGACCCTGTATGCAAGACAGCAAAAGAGACACAGATGTGTAGAGCAGACTTTTGGACTCTGAGGGAGAGGGAGAGGTGGGATGATGTGGGAGAATGGCGTTGAAACATGTATATGTTTCAATGTAAGAAACGAATCGCCAGTCTATGGTCGATGCAGGATGCAGGATGCTTGGAGCTGGTGCACAGGGATGATCCGGAGGGATGATGTGGGGTGGGAGGTGGCAGGGGGGTTCATGTTTGGGAGTTCATGTACACCTGTGGCGGATTCATGTCAATGTATGCCAAAACCAATACAGTATTGTAAAGTAAAATGAGGTAAAAATAAAAAATAAAAAAATTAAAAAAAATATTTAAGACTGAAAAAGAAAACAACAACAAATATTGTTTTATAGAATTCCAAGAGTAACTTTTCCCTGACTTTTACTTGAGATGTTCCGATGAGGCAGGTCTTGCTGGCTCTGTTTCCTTCACAATGATGGGTTATTTCTTATTGATTAATGGACTCTGTGTAGAAGGGAATCAAATAACAGCATTACTTATCAAGAAAACCTGTTGTTGAGCATCCCAGGGTGTCCAAAATGTCATCAGACCCACAATGCAGGTAGTAAAACAGACCACAGACGCAAAAGTGACTGAGGGTCTAAACAAACAAACAAAAAAACCAGAAAGAAAGAAAGAAAAGCAATCCTGGTGAGACTTTGCTTCTACACATTTCATAGATAAGTAACAACATCTTGCAACTGATATTATAAATCCTTGAACAAAGTTTGATAGGGGTAGGGATAGGAATTTGGTTTCGTTAAGTTTGCAGAATGAGACAAAACCAGAGAATATACATATACTCTTTTAGGGAGTGAGCCTTATTACTGAAATTCCAAGCAAGTCCAGCTAACTTACATTATTATAATTATTGCTATTTTTACTGCTTAACATATGGGATCTTATTTCTCCAACTAGGAATAGAATCCCCTTCAGTCCTTGGGAGTGTGCAATCCCAAACACTATATGTCTGGGGAATTCCTCCAAGTCTATTTTATTACTCTTTAAATTTGTTTCAACAGTTAAAGTTTTCCCAAATAAAAAGATCTTATTTGGCCTTGCTCCTTAGCTATTTAAGTTAGATGACTATACAAGAAAGATGTGGTAGAGAACTTTTTCTTACAAAGAACCTCTAAGTTACTGACCACCACTAAGATTCAATAGTTTCATTAAATTAAAAAAAATATTAAAATCAAACCTCATGTTTATAGTTTGATCAGAAAATATGTCAATCCATATGTAGTTATCATAATAACTTTAGTTAAGAAATTATGTATCTCCAATAATGCTTACAAACTGAAAGAAAGTGTGCCGGCTGCAATGGACCATGCAGCAGAAGCGTGGCCAAGAGGAGCTACCCCTTGCCCGAGGTCAGGGGCTGCCACCAGGAGAAGCTACCCCATGCCTGAAGTCAGGGGCTGCGATGGAGAGGAGCAACCATACATCCAAGTAGTGATGGCTGCACGGGTGCAGGAGGGCCAAGAGGAGCTACCCCTCGTCCAAGGTAAGGAGCAGCGGCTGCACTTTGCTGGAGCAGCCATGAAGAGAAACCCCAGGTCCAAGGTAAGAGACACCCAAGTAAGATGGTAGGCGTTGTGAGAGGCATCAGGGGGCAGACACACAAACCATACTCAAAGAAAACTAGTTAGTCTACACACGCACCACAGCCTCGTTTAACTCAATGAAACTAAGCCATGGCCTGTGGGGTCACCCAAGATGGGCGGGTCATGGTGGAGAGGTCTGACAGAATGTGGTCCACTGGAGAAGGAAATGGCAAGCCACTTCAGTATTCTTGCCTTGAGAACCCCATGAACAGTATGGAAAGGTAAAATAATAGGATACTGAAAGAGGGACTCCCCAGGTCAGTAGGTGCCCAATATGCTACTGGAGACCAGTGGAGAAATAACACCAGAAACAATGAAGGGATGGAGCCAAAGCAAAAACAATACCCAGTTGCGGGTGTGACTGGTGATAGAAGCAAGGTCTGATGCTGTAAAAAGCAATATTGCATATGAACCTGGAATGTTAGGTCCATGAAACAAGGCAAATTGGAAGTGGTCAAACAAGAGATGTCAAGGGTGAACGTCGACATTCTAGGAATCAGCGAACTAAAATGGAGTGGAATGGGTGAGTTTAACTCAGACAACCGTTACATCTACTACTGATGGCAGGAATCCCTTAGAAGAATGGAGTAGCCATCATGGTCAACAAAAGAATCAGAAATGCAGTACATGGATGCAATCTCAAAAACAGCAGAATGATCTCTGTTCGTTTCCAAGGCAAACCATTCAATATCACAGTGATACAAGCCTGTGCCCCAATCAGTAATGCTGAAGAAGCTGAAGTTGAATGGTTCTATGAAGAGCTACAAGTCCTTTTAGAAATAACACCCAAAAAAGATATCCTTTTCATTATAGGGGACTGGAATGCAAAAGTAGGAAGTCAAGAAACACCTGGGGTAACAGGCAAATTTGGCCTTGGAATATGGAATGAAGCAGGGCAAAGGCTAATAGAGTTTTGCCAAGATAATGCACTGGTCATAGCAAACACCCTCTTCCAACAACACAAGAGAAAACTCTACACATGGACATCACCAGATGGTCAACACCAAAATCAGATTGACTATATTCTATGCAGCCAAAGATGGAGAAGCTCTATGCAGTCAACAAAAACAAGACCAGGAGCTGACTGTGGCTAAGATCATGAACTCCTTATGCCAAATTCAGACTTAAATTGAAGAAAGTAAGGAAAACCACTAGACCATTCAGGTATGACCTAAATCAAATCCCTTATGATTATACAGTGGAAGTGAGAAATAGATTTAAGGCATTAGATCTGATAGACAGAGTGCCTGATGAACTATGGAATGAGGTTCATGACATTGTACAGGAGACAGGGATCAAGACCATCCCCATGGAAAAGAAATGCAAAACAGCAAAATGGCTGTCTGGGGAGGCCTTACAAATAGCTGTGAAAAGAAGAGAAGCAAAAAGCCAAGGAGAAAAGGAAAGATATAAGCATCTGAATGCAGAGTTCCAAAGAATAGCAAAGAGAGATAAGAAAGCCTTCCTTAGTGATCAATGCAAAGAAATAGAGGAAAACAACAGAATGGGAAAGACTAGATATTTCTTGAAGAAAATTAGAGATACCAAGGGAAGATTTCATGCAAAGATGGGCTTGATAAAGGACAGAAATGGTATGGACCTAACAGAAGCAGAAGATATTAAGAAGAGGTGGCAAGAATACACAGAAGAACTGTGCAAAAAAGGTCTTCAAGACCAAGATAATCACTATGGTGTGATCACTCACCTAGAGCCAGACATCCTGGAATGTGAAGTCAAGAGGGCCTTAGAAAGCATCACTATGAACAAAGCTAGTGGAGGTGATGGAATTCCAGTTGAGCTATTGCAAATTCTGAAAGACAATGCTGTAAAAGTGCTGCATTCAATATTCTAGCCAATTTGGAAAACTCAGCAGTGGCCACAAGACTGGAAATGTCAGTTTTCATTCCAATCCTAAAGAAAGGCATTGCCAAAGAGTGCCCAAACTACCACACAATTGCACTCATCTCACATGCTAGTAAAGTAATGCTCAAAACTCTCCAAGCCAGGCTTTAGCAATATGTGAACCGTGAACTACCAGATATTCAAGCTGGTTTTAGAAAGGGCAGAAGAACCAGAGATCAAATTGCCAACATTCGCTGGATCATGGAAAAAGCAAGAGAGTTCCAGAAAAACATCTATTTCTGCTTTATTGACTATGCCAAAGCCTTTGACTCTGTGGGTCACATTAAACTGTAGAAAATTCTGAAAGAGATGGGAATACCAGACCACCTGACCTGCCTCTTGAGAAACCTATATGCAGGTCAGAAAGCAACAGTTAGAACTGGACATGAAACAACAGACTGGTTCCAAATAGGAAAAGGAGTACGTCAAGGCTGTATATTGTCACCCTGCTTATTTAACTTCTATGCAGAGTACATCATGAGAAACTCTGGGCTGGAAGAAACACAAGCTGGAATCAAGATTGCCGGGAGAAATCTCAATAACCTCAGAAATGCAGATGACACCACCCTTATGGCAGAAAGTGAAGAGGAACTAAAAAGCCTCTTGATGAAAGTGAAAGAGGAGAGTGAAAATGTTGGCTTAAAGCTCAACAATAAGAAAACTTAGATCATGGCATCTGGTCCCATCACTTCATGGGAAATAGGTGGGGAAACAGTGGAAACAGTGTCAGACATTATTTCTGGGGCTCCAAAATCACTGCAGATGGTGATTTCAGCCATGAAATTAAAAGACACTTACTCCTTGGAAGGAAAGTTATGACCAACCTAGATTGCATATTTAAAAGCAGAGATATTACTTTGCCAACAAAAGTCTGTCTAGTCAAGGCTAGACATGATTTTTCCAGAGATCATGTATGGATGTGAAAGTTGAACTGTGAAGAAGGCTGAGCACGGAAGAATTGATGCTTTTGAATTGTGGTGTTGGAGAAGACTCTTGAGAGTTCCTTGGACTGCAAGGAGATCCAACCAGTCCATTCTAAAGGAGATCAGTCCTGGGTGTTCTTTGGAATGACTGATGCTAAAGCTGAAACTCCAATACATTGGCCACCTCATGCGAAGAGTTGACTCATTGGAAAAGACTCTGATGCTGGGAGGGATTGGGAGCAGGAGGAGAAGGAGATGACAGAGAATGAGTAGGCTGGATGGCATCACTGACTCGATGGACATGAATTAGGGTGAACTCCGGGAGTTGGTGATGGACAGGGAGGCCTGGCATGCTGCAATTCATGGGGTAGCAAAGAGTCGGACACGACTGAGCGACTCAGCTGAACTGAACTGAATAATACTTTGCCTGAAAATAAGGAAGTAGTGAATTCTCAAAAAGAATTTCAGCCAATATATTTGCAGGTCTTGGGTAGCTTTTATCATACACATTCAGACTTTTGTACTAGATTTGACCCTTATAGTGAAGGTGGAGTTTCAAGAATGCAGAATACAGACCCAAAAGATAGACTTTTTTTAATAAGAGGAAACTGATGAATATTTAAAGCACTATTGATTTGAAACTTGTAATAATGAACGAGGTGTAGATTAATGTTTCTTTGCCATTAAGAGAAGGTTCTAATAAATAAAAAGCATTTAAAACTGACAGGATATAGTGTTCAAGTGACTCAGTTGTACACTGTTGAGAGCATTCCAAAATATTAAAATAGCAATCTCTGAAAGAGTAATATAAAAAGTATTTACATACACAGTATCATAGAATTTACAAAAAAATTATGACATATTATACATTTTTCTACTGAAGCAAAGGACATTAGTAGGGGGTTCTAATGGTTGGTACAGTTTATAAATAACAGATATAAAATATACCTATTTATTATTTTGCATGGACATTTGGTGGGGGATATCAACCATGAGCTGAATAATGGGAAATCTTACAAAGTAAAAATATAATTTTTTTACTATCATAAACATAAATCATAATTGATATAAACAGAAAAATAAAATATATAGATTTCCTTTCTAAAAAGACATAACATTATAAAATCATTGTGAATTCTTGCTCCACTAATATGGACCCTGATGCTGGGAGGGACTGGGGGCAGGAGGAGAAGTGGACGACAGAGGATGAGATGGCTGGATGGCATCACCAACTCAATGGACATAAGTTTGAGTGAACTCTGGGAGTTGGTGATGGACAGGGAGGCCTGGCATGCTGTGATTCATGGGCTCGCAAAGAGTCGGACACGACTAAGCAACTGAACTGAACTGAACTGAATATGAACATAGTGAGAGGAGAATTTAAAAGAGAAAATAAGATAGTATGTCAGTTTTATTCTATCAAATATCTAAGGAAACAAGAATAGATGAAAAATGCCATTACCACCAAATATAACTTGATAAATTGAAATACAGAAAAGAGATTCTTACTAAATTGATTTTAACCTGTGGGGAACAGTATTTGAATATAAACTAGATTCACAGCATAGTGGTCAGTTCAGTTCAGTTCAGTTGCTCAGTCTCGTGAACTCTTTGCGACCCCATAGACTGCAACATGCCAGGCCTCCCTGTCCATCACCAACCCCTAGAGTTTACTCAAACTCATGTCCATTGAGTTGGTGATGCCATCCAACCGTCTCATCCTCTGTCATCCCCTTCTCCTCCTGCCTTCAATATTTCCCAGCATCAGGGTCTTTTCAAATGAGTTAGCTCTTTGCATCAGGTGGCCAGCGTACTGGAGTTTCAGCTTCAACATCAGTTCTTCCAATGAATATCAGGACTGATCTCCTTTAGGATGGACTGGTTGGATCTCCTTGCAGTCCAAGGGACTCTCAAGAGTCTTCTCCAACACCACAGTTCAAAAGCATCAATTCTTCAGTGCTCAGATTTCTATAGCCAATCTCTCACATCCATACATGACTACCAGAAAAACCATAGCCTTGACTAGACAGACCTTTGTTGGCAAAGTAATGTCTCTGCCTTTTAATATGCTGTCTAGGTTGGTCATAATTTTCTTCCAAGGAGCAAGTGTCTTTTAATATCATGGCTGTAGTCACCATCTGCAGTGATTTTGGAGCCCACCCCCCAAAATAAACTCTCTCACTGTTTCATTGTTTCCCTGTCTATTTGCCATGAAGCAATGGGACTGGATGCCATGATCTTAGTTTTCTGAATGTTGAATTATAAGCCAACTTTTGCACTCTCCACTTTCACTTTCACCAAGAGGCTCTTTAATTCTTTGCTTTGAGCCATAAGGGTGGGGTCATCTGTGTATCTGAGGTTATTGATATTTCTCCTAGAAATCTTGATTCTGGCTTGTGCTTCATCCAGCCTAGCATTTCTCATGATACACTCTGCATGTAAGGTAAATAAGCAAGGTGACAATACACAGCCTTGACATACTCGTTTCCTGATTTGTAACCAGTCTGTTTTCCATGTCCAGTTCTAACTGTTGCTTCCTGACCTGCATAAAGATTTCTCAGGAGGTAGGTTTTAGGTGGTATGGTATTCCCATTTCTTTAAGAGTTTTCCATGGTTTGTTGTGATCCACACAGTCAAAGGTTTTGGCATAGTCAGTAAAAGAGAAGTAGATGTTTTTCTGGAACTCTCTTGTTTTTTTTTCCATGATCCAGTGGATGTTGGCAATTTGATCTCTGGTTCCTCTGCTTTTTCTAAATCCAGCTTGAATATCTGGAAATTAATGGTTCATGTACTATTGAAACCTGGCTGGGAGAATTTTCAGCATTACTTTGCTAGTGTGTGAGATGAGTGTAATTGTGTGGTAGTTTGAACATTCTTTGGCATTGCCTTTTTAGGGATTGGAATGAAAACTGACTTTTTCCAGTCCTGTGGCCACTGCTGAGTTTTCCAAAGTTGCTAGCATACTTAGTGCAGCACTTTCACAGCATCATCTTTTAGCATTTGAAATAACTCAACTGGAATCCCATCACCTCCAATAGATTTGTTTGTAGTGATGCTTACTAAGGCCCCCTTGACTTTGTTTTCCAGGATGTCTGGGTCTAGGTGAGTGATCACACCATAGTGATTATCTGATTCGTGAAGATCTTTTTTATATAGTTCGTCTGCATATCCTTGCCACCTCTTCTTAATATCTTCTGCTTCTGTTAGGTCCATACCATTTCTGTCCTTTATCGAGCCCATCTTTGCATGAAATCTTCCCTTAGTATCTCTAATTTTCTTGAGATCTCTAGTCTTTCCCATTCTATTGCTTTCCTCTATTTCTTTGCATTGATCGCTGAGGAAGGCTTTCTGATCTCTCCTTGCTATTCTCTGGAACTCTGCATTCAAATGGGTATATCTTTTCTTTTCTCCTCTGCCTTTCACTTCTCTTTTTTTCTTTCCTTTTTTTTTTTTTTTGCAGCTATTTGTAATGCCTCCTCAGGCAGTCATTTTGCCTTTTTGCATTTCTTTCTCTTGGGGATGATCTTGATTCCTGCCACCTGTACAATGTCACAAACCTCCATCCATAGTTCTTCAGGCATTCTATCAGATTTAATGCCTTGAATGCCTTGAATCTACTTCTCACATTAACTGCATAATCGTAAGGGATTTGATTTAGGTCACACCTGAATGGTCTAGTGGTTTTCCCTACTTTATTCAACTTCAGTCTGAATTTGGCAATAAGGAGTTCATGACCTGAGCCACAGTCAGATCCCAGTCTTGTTTTTGCTGACTGTATAGAGCTTCTCCATCTTTGGCTGCAAAGAATATAATCAATCTGATTTCGGTGTTGACCATCTGGTAATGTCTATGTGTAGAGTCTTCTCTTGTGTTGTTGGAAGAGGGTGCTTGCTATAACCAGTGCGTTCTCTTGTTAAAACTTTATTAGCCTTTGCCCTGCTTCTTTCTGTACTCCAAGGCCAAATTTGCCTATTGCCCAGGTATTCAAGCCTACCACTAAGGATGGGTCATGATGGAGAGTTTGACAAAACATGGTCCATTGGAAAACTGAATGGCAAACAAATTCAATATTCTTTCCTTGAAAACTCCATGAACAGTATGAAAAGGCAAAAAATAGGACACTGAAAGATGAACTCCCATGTTGGTAGTTGCCCAGTATTCTACTGGAGATCAGTGGGTAAATAACACCAGAAAGAATGAAGAGACAAGCCAAAGCAAAAACAAAACCCAGTTGTGGATTTGACTGGTGATGGAATTAAAGTCCTATGGTGTAAAGAGCAATATTGCATAGGAACCTGGAATGTTAGGTCTATGAATCAAGGCATATTGGAAGTAGTCAAACAGGAAATGACAAGAGTAAACAATGACATTTTAGGAATCAGTGAAATAAAATGGACTGGAATGAGTGAATTTAACTGAGATGACCATTATATCTACTACTATGGGTAAGAATCCCTTATAAGAAATGGAGTCAGCACCAAAGTCAACAAAGGAGTCCAAAAGGCAGTACTTGGATGCCATTTCAAAAATGACAGAATGGTCTGTGTTCATTTCCAAGGCAAATCATTCGATATTACAGTAATCCAAGTCTATGCCCTGACAAATAATGCTGGAAGAAGCTGAAATTGAACAGTTCTATGAAGACCTCAGCCAGACATCCTGGAATGTGAAGTCAAGTGGGCCTTAGAAAGCATCACTATGAACAAAGCTAGTGGAGGTGTTGGAATTCCAGTAGAGCTATTTCAAATCCTGAAAGATGATGCTGTGAAAGTGCTGCACTCAATATTCCAGCCAATTTGGAAAACTCAGCAATGGCCACAGGACTAGAAAAGGTCAGTTTTCATTCCAATCCCAAAGAAAGGCAATGCCAAAGAATGCCCAAACTACTGAACAATTGCACTCATCTCACACATTAGTAAAGTAATGCTCAAAATTATCCAATCCAGGCTTCAGCAATACGTGAACTGTGAACTTCCAGATGTTCAAGCTGGTTTTAGAAAAGGCAGAGGAACCAGAGATCAAATTGCCAACATCCCCTGGATCATGGGAAAAGCAAGAGAGTTCCAGAAAAACATCTATTTCTGCTTTATTAACTATGCCAAAGACTTTGACTGTGTGGGTCACAATAAACTGTGGAAAATTCTGAAAGAGATGGGAATACCAGACCACCTAACCTGCCTCTTGAGAAACCTATATGCAGGTCAGAAAGCAACAGTTAGAACGGGACATGGAACAACAGACTGTTTCCAAATAGGAAAAGGAGTACGTCAAGGCTGTATATTGTCACCCTGCTTATTTAACTTCTATGCAGAGTACATCATGAGAAACTCTGGGCTGGAAGAAGCACAGGCTGGAATCAAGATTGCCAGGAGAAATACCAATAACCTCAGAAATGCAGATGACGCCACCCTTATGGCAGAAAGTGAAGAGGAACTAAAAAGCCTCTTGATGAAATGAAAGAGGAGAGTGAAAATGTTGGCTTAAAGCTCAAAATTCAGAACACAAAAATCATGGCATCTGGTCCCATCACTTCATGGGAAATAGATGGGGAAACAGTGGAAACAGTGTCAGACTTTATTTTTTGGGGCTCCAAAATCACTGCAGATGGTGATTTCAGCCACGAAATTTAAAGACACTTACTCCTTGGAAGAAAAGTTATGACCAACCTAGATAGCATACTGAAAAGCAGAGATATTACTTTGCCAACAAAGGTCCGTCTAGTGAAGGCTATGGTTTTTCCAGTGGTCATGTATGGATGTGAGATTTGGATTGTGAAGAAGGCTGAGTGCCAAAGAATTGATGCTTTTGAACTGTGGTTTTGGAGAAGACTCTTGAGAGTCCCTTGGACTGCAAGGAGATCCAACCAATCCATTCTGAAGGAGATCAGCCCTGGGATTTCTTTGGAGGGAATGAAGTTGAAGCTGAAACTCCAGTATTATGGCCACCTCATACAAAGAGATGACTCATTGGAAAAGACTCTGATGCTGGAAGGGATTGGCGGCAGGAGGAGAAGGGGACGACAGAGGATGAGATGCCTGGATGGCATCACTGACTCAATGGACGTGAGTCTGAGTGAACTCCGGGATTTGGTGATGGACAGGAAGGCCTGGCGTGCTGAGATTCATGGGGGTGCAAAGAGTCGGATATGACTGAGTGACTGAATTGAACTGATGAAGGCCTGCAAGACCTTCTAGAACTAACACCCAAAAAAGATGTCCTTTCCATTATACGGGACTGGAATGCAAAAGTAGGAAGTCAAATATAATGATAATATAATTGAAATTAAATCAAGCATATTTCTTGGGTACTTTTCAATAAATGTACTTATGAAGTAATGAATTGATTATAGGATAAGTAGCAGAATATCTTCCTGATACATACCAGAAATATTCCTGGAGGTAAGGGTTTTATTTTTTTCTTTCTAGCCAAGATATAATTCAACATGCATGCAATTGCTTGATGAAGGGGACATCAAATGCCATACTTAATTAAAGATAAGTTTTTAAGAGAGCCAAATGTAAATTCTTAAGAAAAATATGATAGAACTTAATTTAAATAAAATTTACAGTTTAACTTTATATACACACACTGTTAAAAATAGTACTGTGTTCATAATCTGCAGTGTTAAGGACAACAAAGTATACCCCAATGCATTATGCATACACCTAAAAAAATTCAAAATAATTACTTTCTTGATCCCATTTTAGATTAATCATAGTTAAAGGGGAAGAGGTGATGAAGACAATTTCTATAGAGACTTATCCAAACAAATTTAAGCAGCATTCTAATTCAGTTCAGTTCAGTTCAGTCACTCAGTCATGTTTGACTCTTTGCGACCCCATGAATTGCAGCACGCCAGGCCTCCCTGTCCATCACCAACTCCCAGAGTTCACTCAGACTCACGTCCATTGAGTCAGTGATGCCATCCAGCCATCTCATCCTGTCGTCCCCTTCTCCTCCTGCCCCCAATCCCTCCCAGCATCAGAGTCTTTTCCAATGAGTCAACTCTTTGCATGAGGTGGCCAAAGTACTGGAGTTTCAGCTTTAGCATCATTCCTTCCAAAGAAATCCCAGGGTTGATCACCTTCAGAATGGATTGGTTGGATCTCCTTGCAGTCCAAGGGACTCTCAAGAGTCTTCTCCAACACCACAGTTCAAAGGCATCAATTCTTCAGTGCTAAGCCTTCTTCACAGTCCAAATCTCACATCCATACATGGCCACAGGAAAAACCATAGCCTTGACTAGATGGACCTTAGTTGATAAAGTAATGTTTCTGCTTTTGAATATGCTATCTAGGTTTGTCATAACTTTTCTTCCAAGGAGTAAGCGTCTTTTAACTTCATGGCTGAGATTACCATCTGCAGTGATTTTGGAGCCCCCCAAAACAAAGTCTGACACTGTTTCCACTGTTTCCCCATCTATTTTCCATGAAGTGATTGGACCAGATGCCATGACCTTCTTTTTCTGAATGTTCAGCTTTAAGCCAAACTTAAAATTTTCACTTTCCTCTTTCACTCCCATCAAGAGGCTTTTTAGTTCCTCTTCACTTTCTGCCATTAGGGTGGTGTCATCTGCATATCTGAGGTTATTGATATTTCTCCTGGCAATCTTGATTCCAGCTTGTGTTTCTTCCAGCCCAGAGTTTCTCATAATGTACTCTGCATATAAGTTAAATAAGCAGGTTGACAATATACAGTCTTGACCTACTCTTTTTCCCACTTGAAACCAGTCTGTTGTTCCATGTCCAGGTCTAACTGTTGCTTCCTCACCTGCATACAGACTTCTCAAGAGGCGGGTCAGGTGGTCTGGTATTCCCATCTCTTTCAGAGTTTTCCACAGTTTATTCGGATCCACATTCTAATTAATTATTACTTAATGCTGTCAGTAGGAGTAAAACTACCTACATGTCATTGATAGCTAGTGTTCTGTATTGAGAATAGATGTTCTGTATTAAGAATAGTTATTCTGTAATATTTAATTAAACTTATTGGATAAAACATACAATAAGATAGTAACATTATGTGAGTGCTGTATATTTCTTTTTTCTTTCTTTCTTTTTTTTTTTTTTTTGTTGGCCACACTGTGTGGCATGAGGGATCTTGCTTCCTGACCAGACACTGAACCTGTGTCTTCTGCAGTGGAAGTGTGATCTTAACCACTGGACTCTCAGAGATGTCCCAATATTTTTACACTATTTTTTTTATCATCACAAACTGAGAGCTAACAGTCCACATTTTACTGAAGTGAGTAAAACTGAGGTGAGTGCTCAGGATATAAACTAATTTTGTTTGCCTTAATAGGTTGTACATATTTTGAATAGACAAATAGTTTGTCAAGAATCATGGGCATATGACCCAGCAATTCCACTGCTGGGCATACGCACTGAGGAAACCAGAATTGAAAGAGAAATGTGTACCCCAGTGTTCATGGAAGCACTGTTTACAATAGCCAGGACATGGAAGTAACCTAGATGTCCATCGGTAGATGAATGGATAAGAAAGCTCTGGTACACAATGGAATATTACTCAGCTGTTAAAAAGAATGCATTTGAATCAGTTCTAATGAGGTGGATGAAACTGGAGTCTATTATACAGAGTGAAGTAAGTCATAAAGAAAAACACTAGTACAGTATATTGATGCATATATATGGAATATAAAAAGATGGTAATGATGACCCTATATATGAGACAGCAGAAGAGACACAGATGTAAAGAAGAGACTTTTGGACTCTGTGGGAGAAGGTGAGAGTGGGATGATTTGAGACAATAGCATTCAAACATGTATATTATCATATGTGAAATAGATCACCAGTCCAGGTTTGATGCATGAGACAGGGTGCTCAGGGCTGGTGCATTGGGATGACTCTGAGGGATGGTATGGGGAGGGAGGTGGGAGAGGTGTTCAGGATGGGGAACACATGTACACCCATGGCTGATTCATGTCAATGTATGGCAAAAAACACTACAATATTGTAAAATAATTAGCCTCCAATTAAAATAAATAAAGTTAAAGTGAAGTCATTCAGTCGTGTCCAACTCTTTGTGACCCCGTGGACTGTAACCTACCAAACTCCTCTGTCCATGGGATTCTCCAGGCAAGAATACTGGAGTGGGTTGCCATTTCCTTCTCCAGGGGATCTTCCTGACCCAGGGATTGAACCCAGGTTTCCTGGATTGCAGGCAGACTCTTTAACCTCTGGGCCACCAGGGGAGTCCAAAAAAAATTAAAAAAAAAAAATCATGGGCAGTTTGTGTCAGTGAGTAGAATGACCATACTTCTCCATCCAGCCAGGATAATCCTGTTGCCTGAGGGTGATTAATCATAACTCTTTTACTCTCAAAGGTATTCCTGTTTAGATGACAAATTATCTGGTCACTGGAGCAATGGGGAACCATGACAGCCTTTTTAGTGGGACACTGATATGATGTGGACAATGCTTTACAAACATTAATTTGAGAGAAATGTGTGGAAAGGAATGAAGATAAGAAAGACATGAAGTAGAGACACCAGTTGGTTTTTAATAATCTCAGGAAATATTTTGAAAATCTGAACTAAGGCAGAAACAATGGCGAGGAAGCAAGAACACATATTACAAACTGAATGAAGCAGTGTTACAGATATAAACTGAATAGGACTTGGTACTTACTATGAGGAAGAGTGAGGAATTAGCAGTGGTTACAGTGTTTGGATCCAGCATGGCTGGGAATGTGAGGCCCTAGTATGTGCAAGATACTCTGATTGTGTTCTTGGCCTGGAAACATTTTTTTTTTTTAAAGAAAGCTGTTTCAATTTTTATGGATTCTCTGATCATGCTTTCCTGTGAATTATGACACTTCAAGTACTAAGATGCTAATTTACATTTATCTGCAGAATTCCTAGCTATGTAGGTTATTCTTAAAAGTACAGATAATTTTGCAAACTGTTAACCTAGAAACTCATATGCTCCAATATTTTCACAACTGATTTTTCCTCTCTCTTTTTCTATATTATCCTACACAGCAAGCCACCTATCCCTCAGCACAAACAATAATTTTAAGAAGTTGTTTTGGTGTCTATCATTTTCCCATAAAAGCAGCATAATATACTAATATAATGAAGGTTAGAAGCCCTAGGTTACTATGATCGAGTTGTCAAAGTAAATAATGCTGATATTTTTATATTTATTTGAAAATTAAGAAAATCACACTAACAGGTAAATAACACTGAAATACCATGTTATCAATAAATAATGTTTAAGGTAACACAAGGAATAAACATATTTCTATGGAAAAATATCAGGAAAGCTCCTCTGTCTATGGAATTTCCCAGGCAAGAATACTGGAGTGGGTTGCCATTTCCTTCTCCAGGGGATCTTCCCAAACCACTGATTGAAACTGAGTCTCCTGCATTGGCAAGTGGGTTTTTTTTTTTTTTTTTTTTTTTTTTTTTTTTTTTACCACTGAGCCACCAAGGAAGTCCTAGTTCTACTTATATGTATCAATTGCTATTAAGGCTGTTCCTCTCCCTTCATATTTTAAATTTGCTCTTTACTTTCTATAAATACAAATACGTTTGATAGATATAGTAAATTCAGTATCTAACCTCTGAGTATCACATTCTGCGGTTGTTTCTTTTTAACCACTTTATTGAGTTATGAATGATATACAAAAACCTTTTAATAATTCATACAAGATGATGAATTTGGAGATCATTATTTGAACATGAAGGTCTTTCCAGGTGACTCAACAGGTAAAGAATCACTTGCAATGCAGGAGATGCAGGTTTGATTCTTGGGTTGGGAAGATCCCCTGGAGGAGAGAATGAAAATCCACTCTAGTATTCTTGCCTGGAGAATCCTGTGGACAAGAGGAGCTTCACAGACTACAGTCCATAGGGCTGCAAAGAGTCTGACATTGCTGAAGTGACTGAGAATGTATGCACACACATGCCCATGAAACGATCACCACAATGGGTGGCATAAACATATCCATCACTTCCAAAAGTTTTCTCCCACCATATGTACTTGTTTATCTATGATAAAAACATTTAAGACAAGATCTTCTATTACCTTAGTGAATTGCATAGTTCAGTGTTATTAACTGCATCTCAACACTGTATAGTAGATCTCTAGAACTTATTCATCTTATATAAGTGAAGCTTTGTAGTCTCAGCCTTTTAATTTTAAGTTATAAAGTGAATGAAAGTGATAGAAAGCATAAAGGCAGATATTTTATTGAGCTATCTGAGTAGGTGATAAAGGGAGTACATTAAATATAAATATATATATATATATATATATATATATATATATAATCTGTACTTTGAAAAAGCAAACACTATGGTCAACTTAAGTGAAGTGTAAAAGCAAGGAAAAGTCTATAAATAATTATGAGGAAATCCTGTATACAAAAAAACAGACAAATTATGGGAAGGAAAATTTCTTTTAAGAAACAACTCGGCTATATAGGGAATGGTTTGCTGGTACATAAAATGAGTATAGAAGCTATCACATCAATCTTAATAAGTTAGTGTTTGTTTAATCCATCAGTTCAGTCCAGTTCAGTTCAGTTGCTCAGTCGTGTCCGACTCTTTGCAACCCCATGAATCGCAGCACGCCAGGCCTCCCTGTCCATCACCATCTCCCGGAGTTCACTCAGACTCACGTCCTTCGAGTCAGTGATGCCATCCAGCCATCTCATCCTCGGCCGTCCCCTTCTCCTCCTGCCCCCAATCCCTCCCAGCATCAGAGTCTTTTCCAATGAGTCAACTCTTTGCATGAGGTGGCCAAAGTACTGGAGCTTCAGCTTTAGCATCATTCCTTCCAAAGAAATCCCAGGGTTGATCTCCTTCAGAATGGACTGGTTGGATCTCCTTGTAGCCCAAGGGACTCTCAAGAGTATTCTCAGTGGGAAAAAAATAATTACACCACCACCATTGTTGTATCTATTGTTGCCTTCCTATCATTTACCAGGTAATGCGCTATGCAATGTACACATAGTTGCACAATATTATTTTTCCACTTTATGGAAGAGGAAATTAAAACCTAGATTATACATTTTGCTGAAATCCCCTCTGCTCATGGAATTTTGGGGACTCTATTCTGTGACTTTGGACAAACTACCAAGATCGTGTCCTTAATGTGTACTATATATATTCTGTAAACCAATTCAATAGTCTAGACCTTGAATTCCAGGTATTTCTAAAATAACAGTTGAACATACATATAAATGGGCTTCATTTACGGGCAGGTTCATGGTGGAGAGGTCTGACAGAATGTGGTCCACTGGAGAAGAAAATGGCAAACCGCTTCAGTATTCTTGCCTTGAGAACCCCATGAACAGTATGAAAAGGCAAAATGATAGGATACTGAAAGAGGTACTCCCCAGGTCGGTAGGTGCCCGATATGCTACTGGAGGTCAGTGGAGAAAGAAAACCAGAAAGAAGGAAGGGATGGAGCCAAAGCAAAAACAATACCCAGCTGTGGATGTGACTGGTGATAGAAACAAGGTCCGATGCTGTAAAGAGCAATATGGCATATGAACCTGGAATACCAGGTCCAAGAATCAAGGCAAATTAAAGTGGTCAAACAGGAGATGGCAAGAGTGAACGTTGACATTTTAGGAATCAGCGAACTAAAATGGACTGGAATAGGTGAATTTAACTCAGACGACCAGTATATCTACTACTGCGGTCAGGAATCCCTCAGAAGAAATGGAGTAGCCATCATGGTCAACAGAAGAGTCTGAAATGCAGTACTTGGATGCAGTCTCAGAAACAGCAGAATGATTTCTGTTCATTTCCAAGGCAAACCATTCAATATCACAGTAATCCAAATCTATGCCCCAACCAGTAACGCTGAAGAAACTGAAGTTGAACGGTTATATGAAGACATACAAGACCTTTTAGAACTAACACCCAAAAAAGATATCCTTTTCATTATAGGGGACTGGAATGCAAAAGTAGGAAGTCAAGAAACACCTGGAGTAACAGGCAAGTTTGACCTTGGAATATGGAATGAAGCAGGGCAAAGACTAATAGAGTTTTGCCAAGATAATGCACTGGTCATAGCAAACACCCTCTTCCAACAACACAAGAGAAAACTCTACACATGAACATCACCAGATGGTCAACACCAAAATAAAATTGATTATATTCTATGCAGCCAAAGATGGAGAAGCTCTATACAGTCAACAAAAACAAGACGAGGAGCTGACTGTGGCTCAGACCATGAACTCCTTACTACCAAATTCAGACTCAAATTGAAGAAAGTAGGGAAAACCACTAGACCATTCAGGTATGACCTAAATCAAATCCCTTGTGATTATACAGTGGAAGTGAGAAATAGATTTAAGGGCCTAGATCTTGTAGATAGAGTGCCTGATGAACTGTGGAATGAGGTTCATGACATTGTACAGGAGACAGGGATCAACCATCCCCATGGAAAAGAAATCCAAAAAAGTAAAATGGCTGTCTGGGGAAGCCTTACAAATAGCTGTGAAAAGAAGAGAAACAAAAAGCAAAGGAGAAAAGGAAAGATATAAACATCTGAATGCAGAGTTCCAAAGAATAGTAAGAAGAGATAAGAAAGCCTTCTTCAGCAATCAATGCAAAGAAATAGAGGAAAACAACAGAATGGGAAAGACTAGAGATCTCTTCAAGGAAATTAGAGATACCAAGGGAAGATTTCATGCAAAGATGGGTTCGATAAAGGACAGAAATGGTATGGACCTAACAAAAGCAGAAGCTATTAAGAAGAGATGGCAAGAATACACAGAAGAACGGTACAAAAAGAATCTTCACGACCCGGATAATCATGTTGGTGTGATCACTCATCTAGAGCCAGACATCTTGGAATGTGAAGTCAAGCGGGCCTTAGAAAGCATCACTACGAACAAAGCTAGTGGAGGTGATGGAATTCCAGTTGAGCTATTTCAAATCCTGAAAGATGATGCTGTGAAAGTGCTGCACTCAATATGCCAGCCAATTTGGAAAATTCAGCAGTGGTCACAGGACTGGAAAAGTTCCATTTTCATTCCAATTCCAAAGAAAGGCAATGCCAAAGAATGCTCTAACTACAGCACAATTGCACTCATCTCACCCACTAGTCATGTAATGCTCAAAATTCTCCAAGCCAGGCTTCAGCAATATGTTTCTGATGTTCAAGCTGCTTTTAGAAAATGCAGAGGAACCAGAGATCAAATTCCCAACATCTGCTGGATCATGGAAAACACAAGAGAGTTCCAGAAAAACATCTATTTCTGCTTTATTGACTATGCCAAGCCTTTGACTGTGTGGGTCGCAATAAACTGTGGAAAATTCTGAAAGAGATGGGAATACCAGACCACCTAACCTGCCTCTTGAGAAATCTGTATGAAGGCCAGGAACAACAGTTAGAACTGGACATGGAACAACAGACTGGTTCAAAATAGGAAAAAGAGTACGTCAAGGCTGTCACCTTGCTTATGTAACTTATATGCAGAGTCCATCATGAGAAACTCTGGACTGGAAGAAGCACAAGCTGGAATCAAGATTGCCAGGAGAAATATCAATAACCTCAGATATGCAGATGATACCACCCTTATGGCAGAAAGTGAAGAGGAACTAAAAAACCTCTTGGTGAAAGTAAAGAGGAAAGTGAAAAAGTTGGCTTAAAGATCAGTTCAGTTCAGTCGCTAAGTCATGTCCACCTCTTTGCCACCCCATGAATCGCAGCACACCAGGGCTCCCTGTTCATCATCATCTCCCAGAGTTCACTCAAACTCACGTCCATCGAGTCCGTGATGCCATCCAGCCATCTCATCCTCTGTCGTCCCCTTCTCCTCCTGCCCCCAATCCCTCCCAGCATCAGAGTCTTTTCCAATGAGTCAACACTTCGCATGAGGTGGCCAAAGTACTGGAGTTTCAGCTTTAGCATCATTCCTTCCAAAGAAATCCCAGGGTTGATCTCCTTCAGAATGGGCTGGTTGGATCTCCTTGCAGTCCAAGGGACTCTTAAGAGTCTTCTCCAACACCACAGTTCAAAAGCATCAATTCTTTGGCGCTCAAGCTTAAAGCTCAACATTCAGAAAATGAAGATCATGGCATCCGGTCCCATCACTCCAAGGGAAATAGATGGGGAAACAGTGGAAACAGTGGAAAGAGCCTCAGACTTTATTTTGGGGGGCTCCAATATCACTGCAGATGATGATTGCAGCCATGAAATTAAAAGATGCTAAGTCCCTGGAAGAAAAGTTATGACCAACCTAGATAGTATATTCAAAAGCAGAGACATTACTTTGCCGACTAAGGTCCATCTAGTCAAGGCTATGTTTTTACCATTAGTCATGTATGGATGTGAGAGTTGGACTGTGAAGAAGGCTTAGCGTAGAAGAATTGATGCTTTTGAACTGTGGTGTTGGAGAAGACTCTTGAGAGCCCCTTGGACTGCAAGGAGATCCAACCAGTCCATTCTGAAGGAGATCAACCTTGATATTTCTTTGGAGGGATGATGCTAAAGCTGAAACTCCAGTACTTTGGCCACCTCATGCGAAGTGTTGACTCATTGGAAAAGACTTTGATGCTGGGAGGGACTAGGGGAGGAGAACAAGGGGACGACCGAGGATGAGATGGCTGGATGGCATCACTGACTGGATGAACACGTGTCTGAGTGAACTCCGGGAGTTGGTGATGGACAGGGAAGCCTGGCGTGCCGCGCTTCATGGGGACGCAAAGAGTCAGACACGACTGAGCTACTGAACTGAACTGAACTGAACTGAAAGAATCTGCCTGCAATGCAGGAGACCTGGGTTCAATCCCTGGGCTGGGAAGATCCCCTGGAGAAGAGAAAGGCTACCCAATCCAGTGTTCTGGCCTGGAGAATTCCATGGACCATATAGTCCATTGGGGGTCACAAAAAGTTGGACATGACTGAGAGAATTTCATACTTCACAGTTCACACATACATGTAAATAGACATTTATACTATACAGCTTGGTTATAATTTGAAAGGCCTGCACTGGGAAATCAATACCCAGTCTTTTATTTCCATGTAATGTATGAAAAATTAAAATTGTTTTTCAGCCCAATATTGGGGCTATACATGTACATAAGTATATTGTAATGAAAATATGTATCTTTTAATTGTGAGAAACTGATATTTTTCAATCTAATTTTTGCTCTCAGATTAAAGAAACATTTCTCACTATATTTGTGCAGAGTATTTGAAGATGGTTCTTTTTCCAATCTCTTAACAATAAATATTACTTGTCATTTTTCTTCTCTATCTTCTATGCTTATTATGCTTTCTGATTAATATTTTCTGTGGAAATCTTTAATAGAAAAATGAAATTACCTAAATCTAAGTGTTTTGAAAAATAGTACCTTTTAATAAAAATATCATTTAACTCTAAGTAATATTCTCTCATAGATATTGAATAGGAAGTGGAAGAAATGAAACATATTTTAAAAGCTACTGAGTATGTGGTAAACATTTTACCTTTGGTTTTCCAGACGGACTCTACCCAACTATCCCTGTTTCTTTTTTTCTTTTCCCTTGAGCCTAAGATATTAGTGGGTTACATTAGTGGGCCTTCCAGTTGAGTTCAGTAAATGGGTGATGTCTAAGGACATTTGGAAATGGGAAGCTGAAAAGCAAATTCAAGGCATTTATTTCTCTACTTCCAGTTTGAGATGTTTCCTTTGACTATAAGTACTACCAGCATAACAAGTAGTTGAACAAACATGAAAGGGTAGGAATGCCAAGACTTAGGAGGAAACATAGTACCTAATAGTGAAGTTGTTCCTGTGGAATTAAAAACAAGATCACTTAATTGCAGAGTAGGAGTGATGGTGACTCTGATGGAAATGCATGTGGAGTACAAATGGAAATGATATTGTTCTAATGTAAAAGAAAATGAATGTAAAATAACTGGTCTACTAGATGCTCAGATACTTTATTTTTTCCTTAGTAATAAGGTTTCTTAAAGATTATATGTATGAAATGTATATATTTCTTGCTGTTGTCTTTCAGTCGCTAAGTCATGTTTCACTCTTTGCAACCTGCACAATCATAGGCCCCTCTCTGTCTCCCACTGTCTCCTGGAGTCTGTTCAAATTCATTTCCACTGAGTCAGTGATGCTATCTATCCATCTCATCCATTGTCACCCTCTTCTCTTTTTGCCTTCAATCTTTCCCGCATCAGGATCTTTTCCAATGATCTGGCTCTTCACATCAAGTGGGCAAAATATTGGAGCTTCAGCTTTAGCAATATTCCTTCCAGTGAATAATCAGGGTAGATTTCCCTTGGGATTGACTGGTTTTATCTCCTTACAGTTCAAGAGTCTTCTCCAGCACCACAGTCCAGAAGCATCAGTTTTTCAGTGCTTAGGCTTCTTTTTGATAGAACTCTCACACCCATACATAACTACCAGAAAAACCATAACTTTGACTAGATGGACTTTTTATGGCAAAGTTATATATATATATATATATATATATGTATATATATATATATAACTCCAGTATTCTTGCCTGGGAAATCCCATGAACAGAGGAGGCTCTGGGCTACACTCTATTGTGTCACAATGAGTTAGACATGACTGAGTGATTAAACCACCACTACCAACATATATATATGTATATATAATATTATGCTACATATTATATAATTATTTTTTCAAGATAACCAATATCTTAAAAATAAGTGGGAATTGTTTCAAAGGTCCTTTAATTTACCTTATGACTTCACCAGGAACTTAACAAAATCTGAAATTTTTAATAACTAGAAAACTACATTTCAAACTCCAAAATGAAATTCAGAATTGTAAACCCTCATTGGGCAAAGGCTCTGGGGTGGCACATACTCTGCTGTCAGTGGAACTGTGGGTCTGCAGCCTACGGTGGCTGGTCTTCCATCAGGGCAGGTGGGGATGACCACAGGACATATGGATGGACAGAATCCCAGGCTACCCAAATGTTTGCTCCTTGAGCAGGAATGCAAATCTCATGTGCACAAGCCCTCTTGACACTGTGTCCAGCCCTCCCTCCTTTGTCTGAATGAAGTTTAAAAATAATGTTTCCAATGTCAAAAATAAATAAATGTTAAATGGTATTATGAGTGTGTATTTGAGAAAATATAAAGTAAAAAGAGGTCTTCCCTAGTGGCTCAGGAAGTAAAGAATCTACCTGCAATGTGAAAGGAATGTCTACCCACTTTATTATTCTTGCCTGGAGAACTAGATGGGCAAAGGAGCCTGGGAAGCTACAGCCTATGGGATCACAAAGAGTCAGACATGACTAAGTGGCTAACAGTTTCACTTTTTTTCAAAGTAAAAAGAAGAAAAGAATAATTAGCTTTAGGCTTTATGTTGACAAGATTCTTGATATTAATCATCTGTATCTTGGATTAAGACAAAAGGCAGATTAAATGAAGCCTAAATATTTATAGTCATTGTAGGAATATTTTAATTCTGAGATCATGCCAGTCATTATTCTGCCATTTTCTCTGCATATTTGGTTAAACACTATGTTTCTGGGAAGGAAGAGAGCTTGTGTGAAAGCAGAGGGGAAATGCTCCAGAAAATAAGGCTGTAGATGAGGCAGGAGGATGATGAGATAAAGGTCAGGAGAGTCACGACCAATGAAGTCACAGGAGAGATAGAGAAAACTATAGTTTCACAGAAAAAAAAAAGGAAAATATAACTTTTACATTATAAATAAAAAGAAGACAGAGAAATGAAAATATGAAAATTAGAGAATAAGAGAATTCATACATTCAGTTCAGTTCAGTTAAGTCCTCAGTCTTGTCCGACTCTTTGCGACCCCATAAATCGCAGCACGCCAGGCCTCCCTGTCCATCACCATCTCCCAGAGTTCACACAGACTCACATCCATTGAGTCCATGATGCCATCTAGCCATCTCATCCTCAGCTGTCCCCTTCTCCTCCTGCCCCCAATCCCTCCCAGCATCAGAGTCTTTTCCAATGAGTCATCTCTTCACATGAGATAGCCAAAGTACTGGAGCTTCAGCTTTATCATCATTCCTTCCAAAGAAATCCCAGGGTTGATCACCTTCAGAATGGACTGGGTGGATCTCCTTGTAGTCCAGGGGGCTCTCAAGAGTCTTCTCCAACACCACAGTTCAAAGGCATCAATTCTTCGGTGCCAAGCCTTCTTCACAGTCCAACTCTCACATCCATACATGACCACAGGAAATACCATAGCCTTAACTAGATGGACCTTAGTCAGTAAAGTAATGTCTCTGCTTTTGAATATGCTATCTAGGTTGGTCATAACTTTTCTTCCAAGGAGTAAGCGTCTTTTAATTTCATGGCGGCAGTCACCATCTGCAGTGATTTTGGAGCCCCCAAAAATAAAGTCTGACACTGTTTCCACTGTTTCTCCATCTATTTCCCAAGAAGTGATGGGACCGGATGCCATGATCTTCATTTTCTGAATGTTAAGCTTTAAGCCAACTTTTTCACTCTCCTCTCTCACTTTCATCAAGAGGCTTTTTAGCCTCTCTTCACTTTCTGCCATAAGGGTGGTGTCATCTGCATATCTGAAGTTATTGATATTTCTCCCAGCAATCTTGATTCCAGCTTGTGTTTCTTCCAGCCCAGCGTTTCTCATGATGTACTCTGCATATAAATTAAATAAGCAGGATGACAATATATAGCCTTGATATACTCCTTTTCCTATTTGTAACCAGTCTGTTGTTCCATGTCCAGTTCTAACTGTTGCTTCCTGACCTTCATACAGATTTCTCAAGAGGCAGGTTAGGTGGTCTGGTATTCCCATCTCTTTCAGAATTTTCCACAGTTTATTGTGACCCACAGAGTCAAAGGCTTTGGCATAGTCAATAAAGCAGAAATAGATGTTTTTCTGGAACTCTCTTGCTTTTTCCATGATCCAGCAGATGTTGGCAATTTGATCTCTGGTTCCTCTGCCTTTTCTAAGCTGGAGAAAAATTCAGTTGAAAGAATGAGTTTATGAGGAGGCAATGAAGTGAGTGTAAGGTAAGGAAAATGATGGTAAACCTGGAAAACATGACTTTGTATTGCCCAATAAGTCAAATCAGGAATTTCTTACCAAGGTTGGCTGGATTCTATGCCATGGAAAAGGAGCATAATTAGATGAGAGAGTGCATTTATTTGCTAGGCAAACATTAATAATCATAGACATTACTATAATTTAGGCAATAAATGTGGATCTTAGTAGATACCATCATCAGTCAGCTATGTCCTTTCCTTCTCTGCCTTTGCCATCCTTAGTCTGCATATACAGACTTGGTGGTATCTTGTGTCTGCTGCTGTTGCTGCTGCTACTAAGTCGCTTCAGTCGTGTCCGACTCTGTGCGACCCCTTAGACTGCAGCCCACTAGGCTCCCTCGTCCCTGGGATTCTCCAGGCAAGAACATTGGAGTGGGTTACCATTTCCTTCTCCAATACATGAAAGTGAAAAGTGAAAGTGAAGTCGCTCTGCCGTGTCTGACTTTTCGTGACCCCTTGGACTGCAGCCTATCAGACTCCTGCTTCTATGCGAGTTTCAAGGCAAGAGTACTGGAGTGGGTTGTCATTGCCTTCTCCATCTTGTGTCTACTAGACTCTATTTAGGAACTAGTTTTCACCAGGGCAGAGAATACACCAATGACAGCGTTCTCCATTCATGAAGTTAATAATTACTTTTGATCCTCAAAGCTATATGCTGGTGTCCATGACTAGTAAGTATATATTTACTATCTAGAAATAGACTTTTGAAAATATCTGCTGCAGTAGAAGAAATTATAAATTCTGGAGTCACATCAATCATAAGCTACCTTACCACTGCCTTTACCCATGGGAAAAAAAAAGCAAAACAAATCAAATTAAAAAAATGTTGCACTGATCCTGTCTAAAAACCTGGACTTTTGCTGAGAAACACAATGGTAACAATTGGCGGAAAAAATCATATTTGCTGCACGAAGGCAGAATTTTATGTGGAGCTTAGTTTTAACCATTTCTGGAGACTATACTTGAAAAAAAAATAGTTTTCTCCTCTAAGATAGGATAAATTTAAGAATGAACTTTTAAATTGTGTTAAAATCACATGACAAAAAGTTCAGCATCTTAAGCATTTTTAACTGTGCAGTTTAGTAGTATTAACTATATTCTCTTAGTCGTGCAGCAGATTTCTAAAACATTTGCATTGGAGGAAAGAAGTGAACCTCTAAACCCACTAAAAAACCCCTAATTTCCTCTCATGCCAGACTCAGGCAACCACCATTCAACATTGTGCTGCCATTAGTTTGACTACTTTAGATACCTTATATAAGTGGAATCATACATCATGAGAAACACTGGGCTGGATGCACAAGCTGGAATCAAGATTGTCAGGAGAAATATCAATAACCTCAGATATGCAGATGACACCACCCTTATGGCAGAAAGTGAAGAAGAACTAGAGTTTCTTGATGAAAGTGAAAGAGGAGAGTAAAAAAGTTAGCTTAAAGCTCAACATTCAGAAAACGAAGATCATGGCATCTGGTCCCGTCACTTCATGGCAAATAGATGGGGAAACAGTAGAAACAGTGTCAGACTTTATTTTGGGGGGCTCCAAAATCACTGCAGATGGTGACTACAGCCATGAAATTAAAAGACTCTTGGTCCTTAGAAGAAAATCTATGACCAACCTAGACAACATATTAAAAAACAGAGACATTACTTTGCCAAAAATGGTCCATCTAGTCAAGGCTATGGTTTTTCCAGTAGTCATGTATGGATGTGAGAGACTATAAAGAAAGCCAAGCACCAAAGAATTGATGCTTTTGAACTGTGGTGTTGGAGAAGACTCTTGAGGGTTCCTTGGACTGCAAGGAGATCCAACTAGTCCATCCTAAAGGAAATCAGTCCTGAGTGTTCATTGGAAGGACAGATGCTGAAGCTGAAACTCCAATACTTTGGCCACCTAATGCGAAGAACTGACTTGTTTGAAAAGACCCTGATGCTGGGAAAGATTGAAGGCTGGAGGAGGAGGGAACGACAGAGGATGAGATGGTTGGATCACCAGCTCAATGGATATGAGTTTGAGTAAACTCTAGAAGTTGGTGATGGATGGGGAGGTCTGGTCTGCTGCATCCATGGGGTTTCAAAGAGTCGGACATAACTGAGTGAGTGAACTGAACTGAACTGATACAGTATTTATCTTCATATGACTATCTTGTTTCACCTAGCATAATGTCTTCAAGTTTCATCCATATTGTAGCATGTAGCAGGATTTCTGCTTTTCAAAGGCTGGAAATAATCCCACTGTGCAGACCACAGTCTTATATTCACTGATTGACTTTTGTGTTACTTCTACCTCTGGGTTATTATGAATAATGCTGCCATGAACCTGAATATCAAATATCTCTTCAAGATCTTGCTTTCAATTCTTATGGGTATGTATCTGAAAGTGTAATTGCTGGGTAATGTCATGATTACATATTTTATTTGTCAAGGCACTTCAATTCTGTTTTCCATAGCAGCTGCTCCATTTTACATTCCTATCAACAATGTGGTAGGTTTCCAAAAAGTGTTCCAATTTCTGCACATCTTCAACACTGTTTTCTTTGGACTTGTTCTATTTTGTTTGCTTTGTTTGATAGTGACTCTTATGGCTATGAGTGATTCCTCATTGTAGTTTTTATTTGAATTTCTCTAATGGTTAGTGATCAGAATCTTTTAATATACTTATTGCTCATTTGTATATTTTCTTCTTAGACATATCTATTTAAGTCCTTTGTCCATTTTTGAATCAAATTTCTTCCTATTTTTTGTTTGTTTTTAGTTGTAGGATGTATACATTCTGAATATTAACTCTATCAGAATATAATTTTCAAATATTCTCTCTCTTTGAATGTTTCTTTTTCATTCAGCTGGTTGTATTCTTTGCTGAGCAAAAGTTTAAAAGTTGATGTATTCTCATTTATCTATTTTGCATTTTTTTGCCTTTTACTGTCATGTGGAAAGAACTCTTTGCTAAGTCCAATATCTTGAAGTCTTTCCTTTGCATGTCCTTCTAGAAGTATTTACAATCTACATTTTGGTGTTTAATCCTTTTGGAGTTAATTTTTGTATATGGTGTTAGGTGGTTCCGACTTACTCTTTTACATGTGGATATTCAGTTTGTTTTTCCCCACACCGTTTGTTGAAGAGACTGTCCTTTTCCCATGTTAGATCTTGGAACCTGTGTTGAAGGTTATTTGGCTGCATAAGCGAGGGTTTATTTCTGGCCCGTCTCTTTTTTTCCATTGGTCTATATGTCTGTCAGGCCAAAAGGACAATTTTGCTTTTCGTGGCTTTCTAATATGTTTGAAATCAGGTTGTGTGAGGTCTCTACCTGTTCTTTTTTTCAAGTTGGTTTTTGCTACTCAGCGTCCCTTGAGATTTCATGTAAATATTAGCTTTTCTTTTTTTATTTCTGGAAAAAATCCCAAGAGATTTTGATAGGGATTGTATCGAATCTGTAGATCATTGAGATAATATGGATATTTAACAATATTAAGTCTTCTAATTCATAAATATAGATTTTTTTCTTATATTTATATCTATCTAAATTCCTTTCATCAATGTTTTGTAGTTTTTAGTGAACACGTTTTTTTGCCTCCCTGATTGTTTATTCCAAAGTATTTTATTGTTTCTGATGTTATTATATGGAATAAATGAGATTGTTTTTATAATGTGTTTTCAGATTGTTCATTGTTATTTTATAGAAACACAACTCATTTTGCGTGTTGATATTGTATTCTGCAATTTTGTTTAATGTGTCTGTTTGTTCTAATAGACTTTTCATGTTTTGAAATTTAAATCTTTCCATATATAAGATCATATTATCTGTGAACAGAGATCATTTTGCTTTCTGATTTCCAATTTGAGAGCTTTTATTTCTTTTTTATTGACTAATTTATCTGGCGAGGGCCTTCAGTAATATGTTAAATATAAGTGGCAAGAAAGGGAATCCTTGCTTTGTTCTTAGATGAAAAATTGTATCTTATTGAGTGTGATGTTACCTGTGACTTTTATACATTATCTTTATTGCTAGTTGCTCAGTCATGTCCAACTCTTTGTGATCCCATGGACTGTAGCCCACCAGTCTCTTCTGCCCATGGAATTCTCCAGGCAAGAATATGAGAGTGGGTTGTCATTTCCTTCTCCAGGAGGTATTCTTGACCCAGGGATTGAACCCAGGTCTCCTGCACTGTAGGCAGATTCTTTACCATCTTCACTACCAGGGAAGCCCTGTATTATATTGATGCAATTTCCATCTATTCCTAATTTTTTTGAAATTTTATCATAAAAATGATAAATCTTGTCAAATGGTTTTTATACATAAATTGAGATAATCTTATAGTTTTTGTCTTTTATTCTGTTAATGTGGTATATATTTTCTCTCCACTACTACCACATTCCCAGTGCTTATTATAGCAACTGACCCAAAAGTGCTCAAAAATATTTCTATAATGATTAAAATAATAAACATGTCAAATGATAAAATCCCTTCTTTACATTTAATATCAAGATATTTCTCTAAGATCTAAAATTTGCTTTTTTGTTCTTGTTGTTCAGTCACCAAGTCGTTTCTGACTCTCTGCAACCCCATGGACTGGAGCACACCAGAATCCCCTGTTCTACACCATCTCCTGGAATTTGCCCAATTTCGTGTACATTAATGAATCTGTTACAGCATCCAATCATCTCACTGTCTGTTACCCTCTCCTCCTGCCTTCAGCCTTTCCCAGCATCAGGGTCTTTCCCATTGAGTCAGCTGTTCACATCAGGTGGCCAAAGGATTGGAGCTTCAACTTCAGCATCAGTCCTTCCAATGAATATTTAGGATTGATTTCCTTTAAGATTGGTCGGCTTGATCTCCTTGCTTTCTAAGGGACTCTCAGTTGTTCAGTGCTCTGTCTTCTCACATCTGTACATGACTATTGGAAAGACTCTAGCCTTGACACACTGTCTAGGTTTGTCATAGCTTTCCTGCCAAGAAGCAATCATCTGCTAATTTCATAGCTCCACAGTCACCATCTCCCATGATTTTGGAGCCCAAGAAGAGAAAATCTGTCACTGTTTCTTCCTTTTCCCATTGTTTTTTTTTTTTTTTTTTTGCCATGACATAATGGGACCAAATGCCATGATCTTATTATTATTATTTTAATATTAAGTTTTAAGCTGACTTTTTTACTCTACTCCTTCACCCTCATCAAGAAGCTCTTCAGTTCCTCATTGATTTCTGACTTTAGGGTGGTAGCATCTGCATATCTGAGGTTGTTGATATTACTCCAAGCAATCTTGATTCCAGCTTGTAACTCATCCATCTGGACATTTCACCTCATGTGCTCTGCATATAAGTTAAATAAACAGGGTGACAATAAACAGCCTTGTCATACTCCTTTCTCAATCATGAACCTGTCAGTTGTTCCACATAGGGTTTAACCATTGCTTCTTGACCCACATGCAGGTTTCTCAGAAGACAGATAAGATGGTCTGGTATTCTTATCACTTTAAGAGTTTTCTATAGTTTGTTATCATCCACACAGGCAAAGGCTTTAGCGTAGTCAAGAAAACAGAGGTAGATATTTTTCCAGAATTCCCTTGCTTTCTCTATGATCCAATGAATGTTGGCAATTTGATTTCTGGTTCCTCTGCCTTTTATAAACCCAGCTTGAACATCTGGAATTTCTTGGCTTAAGTAACGCTGAAGCGTAACTTGGAGGATTTTGAGCATAATCTTACTATATGGGAGGGCTTCCCTGGTGGCTCAGATGGTAAAGTGTCTGCCTGCAGTGCTGGAGGACCCTGGTTTGGGAAGATCCCTTGGAGAAGAAAATGGCAACCCACTCCAGTACTCTTGCCTGGAAAATGCCATGGGCGGAGGAGCCTTGTAGGCTATAGTTCATGGGGTCGCAAAGAGTCAGACACAACTGAGCAACTTCACTTTCACTTTACTATATGGGAGATGAGTACAATTTTCTGGTGGATTGAATATTCTTTGGTACTACACTTCTTGGGAATTGGGATGAGGATTGACCTTTTACAGTCCTGTGGCAACTGCTGGGTCTTCCAAATTTGTTGACATATTGAGTGCAGCACTTTAATAGCATCATCTTTTAGAATTTTAAATAGCTCTGCTGGAATTGCATCACTTTCGCTAGTATTGTTGACAGCAGTGCTTCCTAAGGCCCACTTGAATTCACACTCCAGGTTGTCTGGCTCTGCGTGGTTATCTGGATCCTCAAGATCTTTTATTTTTTGTACAGTCCTTCTGTGTATTTCTTCCATCTCTTCTTGATCTCTTCTGCTTCTATTAGGTCTTTATTGTTTCTGTCCTTTATTGTGCCCATCTTTGGATGAAATGTTCCTTTGATATTTCCAATTTTCCTGAAGAGATTTCTAGTCTTACCCTTTCTATTGTTACCCTCTATTTCTTTGTATTGTTCATTTAAGAAGGCCTTCTTGTCCCTCCTTGCTTTCTCTGGAACTCTGCATTTAGTTGGGTATACCTTTCTCTTTCTCTGTTACTTTTCACTTCTCTTCTTTCCTCAGCTATTTGTAAAGTCTCCTCAGACAACCACTTTTCCTTCTTGTATTTCTTTTTCTTTAGGATAGCGGTGTTCTCTTTCTCTTGTACAATATTCCAAACCTCTGTCCATAGTTTTCAGGTACTCTGTTTACTAGATCTAATCCCTTGAATCTATTCTACATCTCCACTGTATATTCATAGGGGATTTAATTTAAGTCACACTTAAGTGGCCTAGTTGTTTTCTCCACTTTCTGTAGTTTAAGCCATAGAAGAGATGGGGTAACCCTTGAAATCAACAAAATATTCTGAAATGCAGTACTTGGGTGCAATCGTAAAAATGACAGACTGATTTTGGTTTGTTTCCGAGACAAACCATTCAACACCACAGTAATTCAAGTCTATGCCCCAACCACTAAGGCTGAAGATGCTGAAGCTTATCAGTTCTGTGAAAACCTAGATAACCTCTTAGAACTAACAACAACAAAAAAAGATGTCCTAGTCATCATAGGGGATTGGAATGCAAAAAGTAGGAATCCAAAGATACCTGGAGTAACGGGCAAGTTTGCCCTTGGAGTACAAAATGAAGCAGGGCAAAGGCTAGCAGAATTCTGCCAAGAGAACTCAGTGGTTATAGCAAACACCCTTTTCCAACAACACAAGAGACAACTTTATACATGGACCTCAACAGTCAATACTGAAATCAGATTGATTATGTTTTTTTTGTAGCTGAAGATGGAGAAGCTATATACAGTCAGCATAAATAAGACCTGGAGCTGACTGTGACTCAGATCATCTCTCGTAATAGCAAAATTTGCTTACTTTAGCTTTATTTATATGACAATATTGGTGAAGCTAATTCATGTATATATTTCAGGCAGAGAAATCTCATAGAAGATTTTCTCTTTCATATTTGGAAATAGATATGAAGCATGGTTAAAGTTAAATTAGTAACCAGTCATACATCTTTGTCAAAATATTTCATGAAAATGTTAAGGTTGTAGCAACTGCAATATCATTTGTAGGATAAAATAGAAACTTCTGTAATAGATGAGGTGGAGAGTATTAAGAATCCTCAATTCTGGTTTAATTAGGATTGATTAAGTGTTAAAATGATAATGAAACAAGGGGACTGAAACTATTAATTGAACACAGAAATAGGTAATAAGGCAGGTTGTCTGTGACCTGAAACCAAGAAAGCGGCTCTGTGAAGTCAGCTATGATTATTCTAGGACATATATTGTGCAGCTAAGCAAAACTTGTCACTTGTCTGGAGTACATATATAAAACATTGTGCCAGTAATATAGCCTAATTTGAAATTAAAATAAATAAATAACCAAACAAAACATTGCATTATGTGTGCACAGAGTTGTTACTTAAGTTGAAGACATCTGATTAATGTGTTTTTATAAATTTTCTTTACTAATTTGCCTTGCTTTTTTATGCTCAATAGTAAACATAGCAAATAAAACATGTTTATCTTTAAGACTCAGTTTATTTTTTTTTTTTTAATTTTTTTTTTCCAACCAAGATTACTTTTTTTTATTTTTTAAATTTTAAAATCTTTAATTCTTACATGCATTCCCAAACATGAACCCCCTCCCACCTCCCTCCCATAACATCTTTCTGGGTCATCCCCATGCACCAGCCCCAAGCATGCTGCATCCTGCGTCAGGTAAAATGTGTTATTTCTCTTTGTTTATAACTTTTAATTTCTTTCTTATATTTCACTAAGGGAATGCTTTTATTCATTCAGGGTGAAATGTCTTCATAGAACTATTTTCACTAATTTAAGAAGCATTTTGTAAAAGAAATAATATTATTGTGCTTTCTTGGCTAAGATTTTATACAAAATTTAGTAACATTGTATTGTCAATCATAATTTATATGTACCATTGAACATAAATGAAATTGTTTTCCTGTATAAAAACTATATTGTGTTTTTTTCGGAATTTCTGTGTTTTTCTTTTTTTTTTTTTTAATTTCTGTGTCTATGATAACTTCTTTAGTTTAATATCAATTTTTAGGTAAAAACTATATTCTGTACATAATATTAATATTTAAATCTTATAGTAAAGAAATATTTAATTTATCACCAATTTTCTCCTGCTAATAGTTTTAAAATTCCTTAAATATAACTGCATATATTCATTAAATATAACGGTATAGTGTCTGTTGATTATTTTTCTTCATAAAGCAAAATTTTTTTTAATTGACAGGAGATAATATCACATTGTAGAACTTAGTTTACTAGTTTCTTTGCAGCTGTTTAGTAAACACATTAGTCACTCAGTTGTGTCCGCAACCCCATAGACTATAGGCTAGCATACTCCTCTGTCCATGGAATTGGAGTAGGTAGCCATTTACTTCTCCAGGGAAGCTTCCTGACCCAGGCATTGAACCTGGGTCTCCTTCATTGCAGGCAGATTCTTTACTATCTGAGCCATTAGGGAAGCCCCATAAGGGAAGCTCTTTAACAAAATCACTCAATGAACACAGTAAATTCAACTAATAATTGCTAGTGATTACATATTTGACAGATTACTCAATATAAAAATTCCTACTGGGTTGTTTAAAATGAACATGTAATAGCCATTTTCTGAATACCAGATTGCATTTTGTAAATTATGTGAAATCTTATACATTGTGTTTGTCATGGATAGAACTGTGGCAAAGAGGAACTGAATATGTATCCATGTAAGATTAACAAGTATTGTTTTGTCAGTATAAATTTGGTTTAAAAGTTCTGAACTTTGAAGTATTTATTCTTAAGTTATCCTGCTTTGCATACCCTCTCTCCTATGTTTTCTGAGAATAAGTGTAGACTAAATAAAGAATAAAAAAAAACACTTTACAGAGTAAGGTAAGCCACGTAACTTCATGTTAGGTAGTTGAAACCTACAAATCAAAGGATATATTGTTTATTCTCAGATAATACATTTTCTATGCACACTATTCCTAGAAGCTAGAATCATTTTTCTTCCTTAACCATTCATAAAATATTAAATTAACCATTTGTTTGATAAATAATTAGGTATAATTAAAATTCTATTAATCTCAAAACACTGCTTGATCAAATAAGCAATTTAAGTGATTATAACAGAATATAAATTTTGGAATAAATTTACCAGATGATAATGATGCTGTTTTGACTGACAATGTAAAATACTATTTTAGGGAACATGGAATTCAGTGAGAAGATGTCCAACCTGTTTCATTCTTTGAGCAACTGTTAGTGGGGCTTCTCTTACTTGCCAGTTCCTGTCAAGGAAATGAGGATATAGCAGTGAGCACAACAGAAGGTCAAACTCCCCTTTAGGGATAGACAACAAATATGTAGATGAGTAAATATATATGCTTCTAGATTATGTGTTTTTTGTGAGTTAGAAATTCATATTATATTCTGGATATCAATCTTGTACAGCATAGCTGTTTTCTCTGAGGTGATCATTATCTAGTGATTGGAGAAATTAATTAAAAGAATAAATAAAACACTTTGAATAGGATCATAAAGAGGTTTATGATAGATTTCTACACTGGTTCAAAGGAAAGAAACATCGCAACAGCTTGTAAATCAGATATACTTTATGAAAGATATAGTATTCAGTATACTCTTCAATAATGTGTAGATTTTAAAAATTAAAAAAATATATAGTTAAACAACTGCATCAATAAATACATGAATGTATTCACTCCATAAATATATTGAACACTTACATTAAGGGCAGCTCTCCAAATGCACAGAATCCAAGTATGAACAAGTTGGGTCTTATTCTCAATGAATTAATATTTGAGTGGAAAAAGACATACATAATATTGATGAATGAATGAATGATATACCTTCAAGTATGAATGTAATATGTGAAAAAAGTAGCTGTGAAAAGGTAAAGATTTTGCAGTATAGAGGGTTGGTAGTCAGAAAAAGGTCACTCCACACACATGAATATTAAAGACTCACTCGTAACGAAGTCTGGGGAACATAATTGAGAAAAAGAGCCTTCAAGTATAAAATCATTAAAATGAATATGAGCTTCATATGTTCAAAGAACAGCAAGAATGCTACAATGATTGAAACTCATGTAGTCTCTAATCTGAGGATGTGTATGTCTAGTGATGGGAGGACCTGTGGACAATAGTAAGGGATTTAGCGGACATAATGTGACATATATTTTAAAAATAACTATATCTAATGTTGGGAATGCATTTTAACAGAGATTAAAGTGTAAGTAAAGAGATCAGTTAAGCAATCAGATAATAGCAGATGATAGGATTGTGTCTAATGTAGATGTTCATAGGCCGTAGATGATGATAGGTTGAAACTAGGTATGTAGAAATGACAAATAAATATATAAAGTTCAGTGAAAGTTTTTCTGTCCAGTGTGTGAGGTGAAAGAGAAGCTAAGGCAAGAACAAGAGTTTTCATTTAATTTGCTAGACAGGGGCCGGTCCTAAGATGGAGGAGGAATAGGACAAGAAGACCGCCTTCTCCCCCACAAATTCATCAAAAAACATTTGAACTCTGAGTAAATTCCACAAAACAACTTCTGAATGCCAGCAGAGGACATCAGACACACAGAAAAGCAGCCTATTGTCTTCAAAAGTGAAAGTGAAGTTGCTCAGTCCTGTCCGACTCTTTGCGACCCCATGGACTGTAGCCAACCAGGCTTCCCCGTCCATGGGATTCTCCAGGCAAGAATACTGGAGTGGGTTACCATTTCCTTCTTCGAAAGGAGGTAAGAAAAAATATAAAAGATAAAAGAAAAGACAAAAGAGGTAGGGACAGAGATCTGTCCCAGGAAGGGAGTCTTAAAAAAGAGAGAAGTTTCCAAACACCAGGAAACACTCTCACTGCTGAGTCTGTGGTGAGCCTGGGAACCACAGAGAGCAACATAACTGGGAGGAAAAATAAATAAATAATTAAACCCCACACATTACATTCCCAATGGTAACTCCCAGCAGAGAAGCAGCATAGATGCCGGCATCTGCCACTAGCAAGCGAGGGCTGGTCAGGGAGGTGTGGGCTGCATTGCTTTGAGTAGGGACCGGGCCTGAAACCCTGAGGGCAATCTGAGGGAACTAACTTGAGATAGCAAACTAGACTGTGGGATAGCTACCAAGTGAAAAGCCCTAACCTAAGACATCGCCAGGCCCACTCACAGAACAAAGGACTGAGCAGAGCTAGCTGGCTGCGGACAGGCCCATCCCCCTCCGGAGACAGGCAGGCAAGTGCAGCCAGAGCCAGAAGTGGGCAATCGTGGCCCCAGAGAGGCATTATCTACCAAACAGCAAGCAGGCTTCGTTGCTAACCAAGACTTCCTGGGATTTAGATGGTCAACATCTGCCTGAGAAGGTGCACCGGTTGTACACCCAGAAAACCGAGTGGCAGGAACAGGGGAGGCGATATGTCACAGTGACTGCACTTGCCAAACACATGGTCACCTGAGCTGCTCCGACCTGGGAAGGGCACAAAACGCGGACCCAACTGAGTATGTACCTCTGAGGAGTACCCGAGTGCTTGAACCTGAGCGGCTTAGACCTGGGAAGGGCATACAACCCAGGACCGGCCTCAGACAGTTCCCAGCAGAGCAACCTAGAGCCTAAGCAGTGTAGGCAGGGAAAGCACACACACTGTGAGCAGGGGCAAACCCAGTGTGGCCGAGACATTGCAAGCACACACCAGTGTTATTTGTTTGCAGCGTCCCTCCCTCCCCACAGCACGGCTGAACAGTGAGCCTAAAAAAGTGTCCACCACCGCCCCCTTGTGTCAGGGTGGAAATTAGACACTGACGAGACCAGCAATGGCACCCCACTCCAGTACTCTTGCCCGGAAAATCCCATGGACAGAGGAGCCTGGCAGGCTGCAGTCCATGGGGTCGCTACAAGTCAGACACGACTGAACGACTTCACTTTCACGCGTTGGAGAAGGAAATGGCAATCTACTCCAGTGTTCTTGCCTGGAGAATCCCGGGGATGGGGGAGCCTGGTGGACTGCTGTCTATGGGGTCGCACAGAGTTGGACATGACTGAAGTGACTTAGCAGCAGCATCATCAGCAGCAGAGATCAGCAAACAGAAGAAGCTGAAACAGAGGGAACCACCTTGGAAGTGACAGGTGCAATAGATTAAAACCCTGTAGTTAGTACCGACTTCATAAGCCGGATCAAGGAACTATCTGAAAATGAACTGACCCCACACTGTCCACAACAACACCAGAGAAAGTCCTAGATATATTTTTACTATTATCATTCATTAATTTTTTTTAAATTTTTAAGTCTGCTATTACTCCTTTGATTTTCATTTTTATAACCTACTATTACTTTGCAAAAAAATAGGACCCTATTTTTAAAGCAAACTTCATATATATATATTTTATAATTTTTGTGAATTTGTTTTTTTCCTTTAATATTGTATTTTTGAAAATCCAACCTCTACTCTAGATTTTTAATCTTTGCTTTTTGGTATTTTTTAAATCAATTTTGTACTTTTAAGAACCCAATCTTCAGAACCTATTTTTACTTGGGAGTGAGATTACTGGCTTAATTGCTCTCTCTCTCTTTGGACTCTCCTTTTTCTCCACCAGGTAGCCTCTATCTCCTCCCTCCCCCTTCTCTTCTCTACCCAACTCTGAATTTCTTTGTGTGTTCTGGACTGTTAAGAACACTTAGGGAACTCATTACTGGCTGAATCTGTCTCTCTCCTTTTGATTCCCCCTTTATCCTCCTGGCACCTCTGTCTCCTTCCTCCCTCTTCTCTTCTCTGTATAACTCCGTGAACATCTCTGAGTGGTCCAGACTGTGGAGTGCATGTAAGGAAGTGATTAATCACCAGCTTGCTCTCTCCTCTTTTGATTCCCCCTCATCTCATCCTGGTCACTTCTATCTCCCTCCTCCCTCTTCTCTTCTCCATGTAACTCTGTGAACCTCTCTGGGTGTCCCTCACTGTGGAGAAGCTTTTCATCTTTAACCTAGATGTTTTATCAATGGTGCTGTATAGATGGAGAAGTCTTGAGGCTACTGTAAAAATAATACTGAAAACCAGAGGCAGGAGGCTTAAGTCCAAATCCTGAGAACACCAGAGAACTCCTGACTCCAGGGAACATTAATCAATAGGAGCTCATCAAATGCCTCCATACCTACACTGAAACCAAGCCCCACACATGGGCCAACAAATTCCAGAGCAAGACATACCATGAAATTTCTCCAGCAACACAGGAACATAGCCCTGAACTTCAATATACAGGCTGCCCAAAGTCACTCCAAATCCATTGACATCCCATAACTCATTACTGGACATTTCATTGCACACTAGAGAGAAGAAATCCAGCTCCACCCACAAGAATGACACAAGCTTCCCTAACCAGGAAACCCTGACAAACAACCCTTCCAACCCCACTCACAATGAGGAAACTCAACAATAAAGAGAACTCCACAAACTGTTAAAATATGGAAAGGCCATCCCCAACATAGCAGTATAAACAAGATGAAGAGGCAGAGGAATACCCAGCAGGAAAAGGAACAAGATAAATGCCCACCAAAGCAAACATAAGAGCTGATAAAGAATTCTGAATAATGATAGTAAAAATGATTCAAAATCTTGAAAATCAATTGGAGTTACAGATAAATAGCCTGGAGATAAGGATTGAGAAGATGCAAGAAAGGTTTAACAAGTACCTAGAAGAAATAAAAAAGAGTCAATATATAATGAATAATGCAATAATTGAGATTAAAAAACACTCTGGAGGGAACCAACAGTAGAATAATGGAGGCAGAAGATAGGATAAGTGAGGTAGAAGATAGAATGGTAGAAATAAATGAACTTTCCTCTTAGCACTGCTTTTATAGTGTCCCACAGGTTTTGGGTTGTTGTGTTTTCATTTTCATTCGTTTCTATGCATATTTTGATTTCTTTTTTGATTTCTTCTGTGATTTGTTGGTTATTCAGAAGTGTGTTGTTCAACCTCCATATGTTGGAATTTTTAATAGTTTTTCTCCTGTAATTGAGATCTAATCTTAATGCATTATGGTCAGAAAAGATGCTTGGAATAATTTCGATTTTTTTGAATTTATCAAGTTTAGATTTATGGCCCAGGATGTGATCTATCCTTGAGAATGTTCCATGAGCACTTGAGAAAAAGGTGAAATTCATTGTTTTGGGGTGAAATGTCCTATAGATATCAATTAGGTCTAACTGGTCTAATGTATTATTTAAAGTTTGAGTTTCTTTGTTGATTTTCTGTTTAGTTGATCTGTCCATAGGTGTGAGTGGTGTATTAAAATCTCCCACTATTATTGTGTTATTGTTGATTTCCCCTTTCATACTTGTTAGCATTTGTCTTACATATTGCAGTGCTCCTATATTGGGTGCATATATATTTATAATTGTTATATCTTCTTCTTGGATTGATCCTTTGATCATTATGTAGTGGCCTTCTTTGTCTCTTTTCACAGCCTTTGTTTTAAAGTCTATTTTATCGGATATGAGTATTGCCACTCCTGCTTTCTTTTGGTCTCTATTTGCATGGTATATCTTTTTCCAGCCCTTCACTTTCAGTCTGTATGTGTCCCTTGTTTTGAGGTGGGTCTCTTGTAAGCAGCATATAGAGGGGTCTTGTTTTTGTATCCATTCGGCCAGTCTTTGCCTTTTGGTTGGGGCATTCAACCCATTTACGTTTAAGGTAATTATTGATATGTATGATCCTGTTACCATTTACTTTATTGTTCTGGGTTCGAATTTATACACTCCTTTTGTGTTTCCTGTCTAGAGAATATCCTTTAGAATTTGTTGGAGAGCTGGTTTGGTGGTGCTGAATTCTTTCAGCTTTTGCTTGTCTGTAAAGCTTTTGATTTCTCCTTTGTATTTGAATGAGATCCTTGCTGGGTACAGTAATCTGGGCTGTAGGTCATTTTCTTTCATCACTTTAAGTATGTCTTGCCATTCCCTCCTGGCCTGAAGAGTTTCTATTGAAAGATCTCCAGTTATCCTTATGGGAATCCCCTTGTGTGTTATTTGTTGCTTTTCCCTTGCTGCTTTTAATATTTGTTCTTTGTGTTTGATCTTTGTTAATTTGATTAATATGTCTTGGGGTGTTTCGCCTTGGGTTTATCCTATTTGGAACTCTCTGTGTTTCTTGGACTTGGGTGATTATTTCCTTCCCCATTTTAGGGAAGTTTTCAACTATTATCTCCTCAAGGATTTTCTCATCATCTTTCTTTTTGTCTTCTTCTTCTGGGACTCCTATAATTCGAATGTTGGAGTGTTTCATATTGTCCTGGAGGTCTCTGAGATTGTCCTCATTTCTTTTAATTCATTTTTCTTGTTTCCTCTGTGATTCATTTATTTCTACCATTCTATCTTCTATTTCACTAATCCTATCTTCTGCCTCCATTATTATGCTATTTGTTGCCTCCAGAGTGTTTCTGATCTCATTTATTGTGTTATTCATTATATATTGACTCTTTTTTTATTTCTTCTAGGTCCTTGTTAAACCTTTCTTGCATCTTCTCAATCCTTGTCTCTAGGCTATTTATCTGTGATTCCATTTTGATTTCAAGATTTTGGATCATTTTCACTATCAATATTTGGAATTATTTCTCAGGTAGATTCCCTACCTCTTCCTTTTTTGTTTGGTTTGGTGGGCAACTCTCCTGTTCCTTTACCTGCTGAGTATTCCTCTGTCTCTTCATCTTGATTATATTGCTGCGTTTGGGGTGGCCTTTTTATATTCTGGTATACAAAAAACCTCGAATAGCCAAAGCAATCTTGAGAAAGAAGAATGGGACTGGAGGAATCAACTTGCCTGACTTCAGGCTCTACTACAAAGCCACAGTCATCAAGACAGTATGGTACTGGCACAAAGACAGAAATATAGATCAACGGAACAAAATAGAAAGCCCAGAGATAAATCCACACACCTATGGACACCTTATCTTTGACAAAGGAGGCAAGAATATACAATGGAGTAAAGACAATCTCTTTAACAAGTGGTGCTGGGAAAACTGGTCAACCACTTGTAAAAGAATGAAACTAGATCACTTTCTAACACCGCACCCAAAAATAAACTCTAAATGGATTAAAGATCTAAATGTAAGATCAGAAACTATAAAACTCCTAGAGGAGAATATAGGCAAAACACTCTCAGACATAAATCACAGCAGAATCCTCTATGATCCACCTCCCAGAATTCTGGAAATAAAGGCAAAAATAAACAAATGGGATCTAATTAAAATTAAAAGCTTCCTGCGCAACAAAGGAAAACTATAAGCAAGGTGAAAAGACAGCCTTCTGAATGGGAGAAAATAATAGCAAATGAAGCAACTGACAAACAACTAATCTCAGAAATATACAAGCAACTTATGCAGCTCAATTCCAGAAAAATAAACCACCCAATCAAAAAATGGGCCAAAGAACTAAATAGACAGTTCCCCAAAGAAGACATATGGATGGCTAGCAAACACATGAAAAGATGCTCAACATCACTCATTATTAGAGAAATGCAAATGAAGACCACAATGAGGTACCACTTCACACCAGTCAGAATGTCTGCGATCCAAAAATCTGCAAGCAATAAATGCTGGAGAGGGTGTGGAGAAAAGGGAACCCTCCTACACTGTTGGTGGGAATGCAAACTAGTACAGCCACTTTGGAGAACAGTGTGGAGATTCCTTAAAAAATTGCAAATAAATCTACCTTATGACCCAGCAATCCCACTGCTAGGCATACACACCGTGGAAACCAGAATTGAAAGAGACACATGTACCCCAGTGTTCATCACAGCACTGTTTATAATAGCCAGGACATGGAAACAACCTAGATGTCCATCAGCAGATGAATGGATAAGAAAGCTGTGGTACATATTCACAATGGAGTATTACTCAGCCGTTAAAAAGAATACATTTGAATCAGTTCTGATGAGATGGATGAAACTGGAGCCGATTATACAGAGTGAAGTAAGCCAGAAAGAAAAACACCAATACAGTATACTAACACATATATATGGAATTTAGAAAGATGGCAATGACGACCCTGTATGCAAGACAGGAAAAAAGACACAGATGTGTATAACGGACTTTTGAACTCAGAGGGAGAGGGAGAGGGTGGGATGATTTGGGAGAATGGCATTCTAACATGTATACTATCATGTAAGAATAGAATCACCAGTCTATGTCCGACGCAGTGTACAGCATGCTTGGGGCTGGTGCACGGTGATGACCCAGAGAGATGTTATAGGGAGGGATGTGGGAGGGGGTTCATGTTTGGGAACGCATGTACACCCATGGTGGATTCATGTCAATGTATGGCAAAACCAATACAGTATTTTAAAGTGAAATAAAGTAAAAATAAAAATTAAAAAAAAGAGAGAAATAAATGAAACAGAGAGGAAAAAAGAAAAATGAGTTAAAGGAAATGAGGACCATCTCAGAGACCTCTGGGACAATGTTAAACGCCCCAACATTTGAATCATAGGAGTCCCAGAAGAAGAAGACAAAAAGAAAGACCATGAGACAATACTTGAGGAGATAATAGTTCAAAACGTCCTTAAAATGTGGAAGGAAATAATCACCCAAGTCCAAGAAACCCAGAGAGTCCCAAACAGAATAAACCCAAGGCAAAATACCCAAGACACATATTAATCAAATTAACAAAAATCAAATACAAAGAACAAATATTAAAAGCAGCAAGGGAAAAGCAACAAATAACACACAAGGGGATTCCCATAAGCGTAAAATCTAATCTTTTAATAGAAACTCTCAGGCCAGGAGGGAATAGCAGGACATACTTAAAGTGATGAAAGAGAATAACCTACAGCCAAGATTACTGTACCCAGCAAGGATCTCATTCAAATATGAGGGAGAAATCAAAAACTTTACAGACAAGCAAAAGCTGAGAGAATTCAGCACCACCAAACCAGCTCTCCAACAAATGCCAAAGGATCTTCTCTAGACAGGAAACACAGAAAGGGTGTATAAATTCGAACCCAGAACAATAAAGTAAATGGCAATGGGATCATATTTATCAATATATAATTACCTGAAATGTAAATGGGTTGAATGCCCCAACCAAAAGACAAAGACTGGCTGAATGGATACAGAAACAAGACCCCCATATATGTTGTCTACAAGAGACCCATCTCAAAACAAAGGACACATACAGACTGAAAGTGAAGGGCTGGAAAAGATATTCCACACAAATAGAGACCAAAAGAAAGCAGGAGTAGCAATACTCATATCAGATAAAATAGACTTTAAAACAAAGGCTGTGAAAAGAGACAAAGAAGGACACTACATAATGATCAAAGGATCAATCCAAGAAGAAGATAAAACAATTATAAATATATATGCACCCAACATAGGAGCACTACAATATGCAAGACAAATGCTAACAAGTATGAAAGGGAAATCAACAATAACACAATAATAGTGGGAGACTTTAATACCCCACTCACACCTATGGATAGATCAACTAAACAGAAAATTAACAAAGAAACACAAACTTTAAGTGATACAATAGACCAGTTAGACCTAATTGATATCTATAGGAAATTTCACCCCAAAACAATGAATTTCACCTTTTTTCTCAAGCGTACATGGAAAATTCTCCAGGATAGATCACATCCTGGGCCATAAATCTAGCCTTGGTAAATTCAAAAAAATTTAAATCATTCCAAGCATCTTTTCTGACCACAGTGCAGTAAGATGAGATCTCAATTACAGGAGAAAAACTATTAAAAATTCCAATATATGGAGGCTGAACAACACACTGCTGAATAACCAACAAACCACAGAAGAAATCAAAAAAGAAATCAAAATGTGCATAGAAACGAATGAAAATAAAAGCACAACAATCCAAAACCTGTGGGACACTGTAAAAGCAGTACTAAGGGGAAGGTTCATTGCAATACAGGCATACCTCAAGAAACAAACAAAAAAATCAAATAAATATCCTAACTCTACACCTAAAACAACTAGAAAAGGAAGACGTGAAGAACCCCAGGGTTAGTGGAAGGAAAGAAATCTTAAAAATTAGGGCAGAAATAAATGCAAAAGAAACAAAAGAGACAATAGCAAAAATCAACAAAACCAAAAGCTGATTATTTGAGAGGATACATAAAATTGACAAATATTAGCCAGACTCATCAAGAAACAAAGGGAGAAAATCAAATCAATAAAATTAGAAATGAAAATGGAGAGATCACAACAGACAACACAGAAATACAAAAGATCATAAGAGACTACTCTCAGGAATTATACACGAATAAAATGGACAACGTGGAAGAAATGGACAAAATCTTAGAAAAGTACAACTTTCCAAAACTGAACCAGGAAGAAATATAAAATCTTAACAGACTCATCACAAGCACAGAAATTGAAACTGTAATCAGAAATCTTCCAGCAAACAAAAGCCCAGGTCCAGACAGCTTCACAGCTGAATTCTACCAAAAATTTCGAGAAGAGCTAACACCTATCCTACTCAAACTCTTCCAGAAAATTGCAGAGAAGGTAAACTTCCAAACTCATTCTATGAGGCCACCATCACCCTAATACCAAAACCTGACAAAGATGCCACAAAAAAGGAAACCTACAGGCCAATATCACTGATGAACATAGATGCAAAAATCCTCAACAAAATCCTAGCAATCAGAATCCAACAACACATCAAAAAGATCATGCATCATGACCAAGTAGTCTATATCCCAGGGATTCAAGGATTCTTCAATACCCGCAAATCAATCAACATAATTCACCACATTAACAAATTGAAAAATAAAAGCCATATGATTATCTCAATAGATGCAGAGAAAGCCTTTGACAAAATTCAGCATTCATTTATGATAAAAGCCCTCCAGAAAGCAGGAATAGAAGGAACATACTTCAATATAATAAAAGCTATATATGACAAACCCTCAGCAAACATTATCCTCAATGGTGAAAAATTGAAAGCATTTCCCCTAAAGTCAGGAACAAGACAAGGGTGCCCACTCCCACCACTACTATTCAACACAGTTTTGGCCACAGCAATCAGAGCAGAAAAAGAAATAAAAGGAATCCAAATCGGAAAAGAAGAAGTAAAACCCTCACTGCAGATGACATGATCCTCTACATAGAAAACCCTAATGACTCCACCAGAAAATTACTAGAGCTAATCAATGAATATAGTAAAGTTGTAGGATATAAAACTAACACACAGAAATCCCTGCATTCCTATACACTAATAATGAGAAAATAGAAAGGGAAATTAAGGAAACAATTTCATTCACCATTGCAATAAAAAGAATAAAATACTTAGGAATATATCTACCTAAAGAAACTAAAGACCTATATATAAAAAACAATAAAACACTGGTGAAATAAATCAAAGAGGACACTAATAGATAGAGAAATATACCGTGTTCATGGATCATAAGAATCAATGTAGTGAAAATGAGTACACTACCTGAAGCAATCTATAGATTCAATGCAATCCCTATCAAGCTACCAACAGTATTTTTCAGAGAGCTAGAACAAATAATTTCACAATTTGTATGGAAACACAAAAAACCTCGAATAGCCAAAGTAATCTTGAGAAAGAAGAATGGAACTAGAGTTATCAATCCGCCTGACTTCAGGCTCTACTACAAAGCCACAGTCATCAAGACAGTATGGTACTGGCACAAAGACAGACATATAGATCAATGGAACAAAATAGAAAGCTCAGAGATAAATCCACACACCTATGGACACCTTATCTTCGACAAAGGAGGCAAGAATATACAATGGAGCAAAGACAATCTCTTTAACAAGTGGTGCTGGGAAAACTGGTCAACCACTTGTAAAAGAATGAAACTAGAACACTTTCTTACACCATACACAAAAATAAACAAAATGGATTAAAGATCTAAACGTAAGACCAGAAACTATAAAACTCCTAGAGGAGAACATAGGCAAAACACTTTCCGACATAAATCACAGCAGGATCATTTATGACCTACCTCCAAGAATATTTTAAATACAAGCAAAAATAAACAAATGGGACCTAATTAAAATTAAAAGCTTCTGCACAACAAAGGAAACTATAAACAAGGTGAAAAGACCGCCTTCAGAATGGGAGAAAATATTAGTAAAGGAAGCAACTGACAAAGAATTAATCTCCAAAATATACAAGCAAATCCTGCAGCTCAATTCCAGAAAAATAAATGACCCAATCAAAAAATGGGCCAAAGAACTAAAGAAACATTTCTCCAGAGAAGACATACGGATGGCTAACAAACACATGAAAAGATGCTCAACATCACTCATTTTCAGAGAAATGCAAATCAAAACTACAATGAGGTGCCATTTCACACCAATCAGAATGGCTGCTATCCATAAGTCTACAAGCAATAAATGCTGGAGAGGGTGTGGAGAAAAGGAACCCTTTTACACTGTTGGTGGGAATGCAAACTAGTACAGCTACTACGAAGAACAGTGTGGAGATTCCTTAAAAAAACTGGAAATAGAACTGACATACGACCCAGCAATCCCACTGCTGTGCATACACACTGAGGAAACCAGAAATGAAAAAGACACATGTACCCCAATGTTCATTGCAGCACTGTTTATAATAGCCAGGACACAGAAACAACCTAGATGTCCATCAGCAGATGAATGGATAAAAAAGCTGTGGTGCATATACACAATGGATTATTACTCAGCCATTAAAAGGAATACATTTGAATCAGTTCTAATGAGGTGGATGAAACTGGAGCCTATTATACAGAGTAAAGTAAGCCAGAAAGAAAAACACCAATACAGTATACTAACGCATATATATGGAAGTTAGAAAGATGGAAATGATAACCCTGTATGCAAGACAGCAAAACAGACACAGATGTGTAGAACAGTCTTTTGGACTCTGAGGGAGAGGGAGAGGGTGGGATGATTTGGTAGAATGGCATTGAAACGTATATATTATCATATGTGAAACGAATTGCCAGTCCAGGTTCTATGCATGATACAGGGTGCTTGAGGCTGGTGCACTGGGATGACCCAGAGGTATGGTATGGAGATGGAGGTGGGAGAGGGGTTCACGATGGGGAACACATGTACACCCATGGCAGATTCATGTTGATGTATGGCAAAACCAAAACAATATTGTAAAGTAAAAAAATAAAAATTAAATAAAATTGCTATACAGGAGTATCTCCTTAAGGAGGTTTTTTTTTTTTTTTTTGTTATTGGTGATGGTTGTGGTATTTATTTCTTTTTCTACTCCTTCTACAATACTATAAGTCTTGATCTTTTAATGAAAATTTTCATATGAAGTATTATTAATACTTGGCTGAAATTAAATTCCATGGTTTGTAAAATTCCAGTGGATAATTGCTATATTCCCTGAATTTAAGAGCCTCTTGATGAAAGTGAAAGAGGAGACTAAAAAATTGGCTTAAAACTCAACATTCAGGAAACTAAGATCATGACATCCAGTTCCATCACTTCATGGCAAATAGATGGGGAAACAATGGAAACAGTGACTTTATTTTGGGGGGCTCCAAAGTCACTGCAGATGGTGACTGCAGCCATGAAATTAAAAGATGCTTGTTCCTTGGAAGAAAAGCTATGATAATCCTGGACAGCATATTAAACAGCAGAGACATTACTTTGCTGACAAAGGTCAATCTAGTCAAAGCTTTGGTTTTTCCAGTGGTCATGTATGGATGTGAAAGTTGGGCTATAAAGAAAGCTGAGTACTGAAGAATTGATGCTTTTGAACTGTGGTGTTGGAGAAGATTCTTGAGAGTCCCTAGGACTGCAAGGAGATCCAACCAATCTATCCTAAAGGAAATCAGTCCTGAATATTCATTGGAAAGATTGAAAGTGAAAGGAGAAGGGGATGACAGAGGCTGAGATGGTTGGATGGCATTACTGACTTGATGGTCATGAGTTTGAGTAAGCTGTGGGAGTTGGTGATAGACAGAGAAGCCTGGCATGCTGCAGTCTATGGAGTTGCAAAGAGTTCATATACTAAGTGACTAAACTGAATTGATTTTTAATTTATACATAATTATCACTTTTTGTCAGATGAGTGCAATTGTGCGGTAGTTTGAGCATTCTTTGTCATTGCCTTTCTTTGGGATTGGAATGAAAACTGACCTTTTCCAGTCATGGGCAATAGATGGGGAAACAGTGGAAACAGACTTTATTTTTTGGGGCTCCAAAATCACTGCATGTGGTGACTGCAGCCATGAGATTAAAAGACGCTAACTCCTTGGAAGAAAAGTTATGACCAATCTAGATAGCATGCAGAGACATTACTTTGTCAACAAAGGTCTATCTAGTGAAGGCTATGGTTTTTCCAGGGGTCGTGTATGGATTTGAGAGTTGGACTGTGAAGAAGGCTGAGCACCGAAGAATTGATGCTTTTGAACTGTGGTGTTGGAGAATATTCTTGAGAATCCCTTGGACTGCAAGGAGATCCAACCAGTCCATTCTGAAGGAGATAAACCCTGGGATTTCTTTGGAAGGAATGATGCTAAAGCTGAAACTCCAGTATTTAGGCCACTCCATGCGAAGAGTTGACTCATTGGAAAAGACTCTGATGCTGGGAGGAATTGGGGGCATGAAGAGAGGGGACAACCGAGGATGAGATGGCTGGATGGCATCACTGACTCAATGGACCTGAATCTGAGTGAACTCCAGGAGTTGGTGATGGACAAGGATGCCTGGCATGCTGCAATTCATGTGGTCGCAAAGAGGCGGACATGACTGAGTGACTGAACTGAACTGAACTGACTGACCACTTTTTGTTGTATATCTTATCTTTCTGATAATTATTATCCTTTTGCTTGAGCTCTGTGACCCCTCTAATCCATCCTCAACATGCATATTTTCCTTCCCTTAAAGTTCACCATTTAGGATGTAGGAAATTCTAAGATTCCTGAACTTACAAAATTTAGTACAACTTGTATTAAATATTGACTGCATACAATGAGTCAGATATGGGATAAGATTAAAGGTCCTACAGTGGAACTTCTCATGAAGCTTATAAGGTATGAAACAGAATATATGCTTACATATGTAATTACATATAATGTAATAAAAGAAATAGTTTTGAGGAAACTAAAGTTGCAAGTGAGCATAATTTGGGGATGCTTATGCCTAATTAAGTTTGAAAAAAGTGGAATCAGAAATCCTTCCTGAAAAATGTGACATTTAAGTTAGGGTATAATAATACAAAAGTTACAATAAGATTTTGAGGTTTAATCTGATGGAAGGTGGTATCATTCAATTAGAAAAAGAATAGAAAAGACTAATTTTTCTGTGTGATAGTTGCATTCAATTTGGGGCATGTTATGTTTTAGATTCCTATATATTTCTTAATTGCAGATGTTCAATGAGTCATATTACTCTGAGCCTTGAATAGGGTCAACACAATATAGAGGGTTATGGAAAGGATGGAGGAGAATCCCAGACAATATTCAGAATAAAGAGAGAGAAGGGTGGAGATTTAGTTCCTGAGAAACACCTCAGAATGGCAGAGGAGGTGGAGTCAGAAGGATCAAGGAATGAAGAAAGAAAAGAAAGCAGGAGGAAGAGGGAAAAGAGGAGAGAGAAGGACAAAAGAAGGAAAGCAAAGCAAAGAAAAAAACTGAAAATGACCAAGAAATTTGTTTAAATAAGAGGGTATAGACTCACAGAAGCCAAGCAAAAAATGTGTTTCAACATAGGAGTGGCCAACAGCTCTCTGTGAGCTCCAGACCAGGAAAAGTATCCTTAAGATTTACTGAAAAGGGGATCATTTGAACCTGTACCAGAGAAGTTTCCAAACATCTGGAGCAGAATTTAAAGACTGTAGCATTTGGAGGATGAAAAGGATGAGGAGAAGGAGGAGGCGGTAACAATTGGATACAACTTTTAAAAGGAAATTCTTCTTGTTTCACTAGACTCCCTTCCAAGAACCTTATACACCTTATGTTTTTTTCTGGACTAGATTACTTCATTAAACCATAAAGCAAGCAGCTCTTTAATGTCTGTCCCCACCTTCCCAATTTATCACTTTTTCTATGCCTGGAGTAGTATCATTTTCTCTCCAGTGACACCATCTCTAGTTTCCCAAAAAGAATTGGATGGATGTGAGAGTTGGACTGTGAAGTCTGAGCGCCGAAGAATTGATGCTTTTGAACTGTGGTGTTGGAGAAGACTCTTGAGAGTCCCTTGGACTGCAAGGAGATCCAACCAGTCCATTCTGAAGGAGATCAGCCCTGCGATTTCTTTGGAAGGAATGATGCTAAAGCTGAAACTCCAGTACTTTGGCCACCTCATGCGAAGAATTGACTCATTGGAAAAGACTCTGATGCTGGGAGGAATTGGGGGCATGAAGAGAGGGGACGGCAGAGGATGAGATGGCTGGATGGCATCACTGACTCGATGGACATGAGTCTGAGTGAACTCCAGGAGTTGGTGATGGACAGGGAGGCCTGGCGTGCTGCGATTCATGGGGTCGCAAAGAGTCGGACATGACTGAATGACTGAACTGAACTGAATTCTTTTTGTCATGCCTGAACAAAACAGGTTTGAAATACTAAGGGCTATGAAGACATACTATAGTGGTAAAATGGGGAGATTTTTCTGAGTTAACTTGAATTAAATTTGCTGTGTTTAATTTACTTGATCATTAACAATGGACAAATTAATTTATTTGTCTGTAGCCTCTCAACTGTTCATCACTAATAAATTTCAAGTTTCATAAAAGAAATAAATTTTAAGATACTAGCAGTATTTAATACAATATATTTTCTCACTTAATGCCAATTCCCTCCAATATAGTTTTCTCAGCACTCTAAATGAAATTTCTTGGAATTTTTTAAAAGTAGTTTTTAAGTAGTTTCATCATAACAGCTTAACACTAGCATGAGTTGGGCAAGGCAGCAAAGGGATTGACAATACCAGACTGGCTTATTAGTTTAAAAAAAGCAAGAAGTCTAATAGATGAAATTCAGAGATTTGAGCAAATCAACAATATTCAAAGAAGCAAGTATTTCATCATCCATTTTAGGTAGATATTATAGGATAATATGCATTTTAACTAGCTGATGCTCACCTATGTGGGTGGAGTATACAAACAGAGAATGCAGGCTAACAATACTTGGAAATTTGGAGCTGGATGTTATAGATCTGGGAGCAATGTCCATGAAAAGTACCAGCCAATTCTCCTGAATGTCTTAAAGGCAGAAATTTAGTTTTTAGTAGAGATAACAACAAGGCTTATACTGGCCTGAGGTTTCTAGGCATGCTCCCTGTACCACTCTTCCTGTTCCTGACATCAATTGTCTTGCTGTTCAAACTGTGCGCAATGTTTGCTGAACCCATGGGAGGCAAGGCGCAAGCTAAGAGACTGGAAGAAAACTCAAAGGGCCATAGAACTGCAGGTGCATTTATTCTCTCCTGGCTAGTGCAGCAGCCTTAGCAGCAGACATGCTATGTTCTCTCCTCTCATGGTTGACACAGCCGTGATGCAGCAGGAATTCAATCGCTTTTCAGATGGAGCGCATGTATGGGTACAGCACTAAATGACCTGCGATGAAGCAAGTATCTCATGCTGCACATGCACAGTGCTATAAGTAATCGCAGATGTTACATAATTATTATTTACAAAATGTGGGGTGAGAGAGAGAAGTCCCTGGGGTGAGAGAGCCTGACCACACCTTCTTGGCTAATTTATTCTTTTCCTATATTACCCTCCTGGCACCCCAATCCAGTCCTCTTGCCTGGAAAATCCCATGGACGGAGAAGCCTGGTAGGCTGCAGTCCATGGGGTCGCAAACAGTCGGACACAACTGAGCGACTTCACTTTCACTTTTCACTTTCATGCATTGGAGAAGGAAATGGGAATCCACTCCAATGTTCTTGCCTGGAGAATCCCAGGGACGGGGGAGCCTGGGGGGCTGGGGTCACACAGAGTTGGATACGACTGAAGTGACTTAGCAGCAGCAGCAGGACACTACCCTACTTTAGTGTCCACTAGGCCATATTGTAATGGCTTAATTGAGTTTTTATTTACAGTGTGTGCATGGTAAGTTGCTTCAGTTGTATCTGACTCTTTGTGACCCTATGTATGGACTACAGCCCGCCAGACTCCTCTGCCTGTGGAATTCTCCAGGCAAAAATCCTGAAGTGGGTTTCCATATTGGATCTTCCCAACCCAGGGATTGAATCCTTGTCTCTTACGTCTCTTGCCTTGGCAGGTGGGTTCTTTACCACTAGCACCATCTTGGACTTTATTTATAGTATTACATGTCATTTACCTGCGTATCTCTAACCCCCAGCATATCTGTTTCAGAGTAGGAAACTGATTTTTATGTGTTGAATGGATAATTGAAGGAACCCTTGGAAAGAACTACCAAGGAACTGGCTTAGTTCTAACCCTGGGTACAGTGGGTAGGAGGACATGAAATCCTTAACAGAAAGACAGTGAGACATCACTATCCTTACTAAAGTCTATTCCTATTAAGTCTAGAATAGAAGCTAAACAAATTACTCTACAGTAACGCATGCTGGTTGGAATGATGGAAAAGTTAACTCATCCTGGGTCAGTACACGGAGACCTTATTTTGCAAGTCTAACCAAAACTCATTTTAGGATGGATATTAAGAGGATAAGATTTGTTTTGTTTAATTCTAGATAAATGTGAAACCTAGGGAATAAACAAGCCTATATCTGAGATAAGTGACATCATTCATATAGGAAGCTGTGTATAATAGGTGTTGTGAGAATTTGATGCAGGTATAACTATTTCAGAATATGCTGCTAACACTTATCAATTTGGTTAAGTTATTTATGCTGTGGTAATTAATAAATTTAAAATATTGGTGGCCTAAAAAATCAAGATTTATTTCTTACTCATGTTCCATATCACCATGGGGTAGTGGATTTTCCCAAGAAACAGCACCAATAGGACTTAAGTACATAGATGATAGAGAGAGAGAGAGAGAGGTAGATAATTGTTATGGGAATTGGCTTACAGAATGATTGAAACCAAAAAATTCCTCTCCGTCTGCCAGCTGGATAGGGAAGAAATCTGCTGGTATAATTCAGTCCAGAGACCTGAGAAATGAGGGGATTGGTGTGGGAGCGGCAGTGGCGTAAGTTCTGTTTTGTGCTCAAAGGCCCAAGAACCTGGAGTGCTGATGTCTGAGGTCAAGAGAAGATAGATGAGCCCGCTCAAACAGAGTTCAATTTGCCTGTCCTAAGTGGATCAGATGATGACCATTCATACTGGTGAGGGCGATCTTCTTTTCTCAGTCTAAGGATTAAGTGCTAATCTCTCCTTGGAAACATCCTCACAGACACAGCCAGATACCATGTTTGACCAAATATCTGGGTGTCACCTAGCCCAGTCATGTTGACATGTAAAATTAAACATTACAGTAAGTAGAGACCACCCAGCTGGTGAACATCCATCAGGAGTCCAGGGTAACTGAGCAGCCACTATCTCAAATGTTATCCTTTTCTTTAATAGAGAGGCTAGAATGTTGCAGGATATTGCTAAATTCTCAGTGCAGAAGTGACATGTCATTTCTACTCATAGTTCTTCGTACAGAAGTGGGCTTCTGTACTCAATCAGAGGCCATGAGGTGAGATTCAAACATAGAACAGGAGGAAGGGTGAGTTATGTGGTAAGCAAGAATAGTAAATATAAAACAATAGAAAATATGAAAGATATATAAAACTATAACACAGAATTGCCTTCAAGCTTTTTTATTGGCAGTGTGAGCTATTTGAAGTCCAAATAATATCTTAATAATGTTAGTAAGTAACAGAAATACACATCAATGGAGTGAGTCTGCAAGAAAAGTAACATATATGTCTCTTTTGGCCCCTATAATTCCTCCAAGACAGCACAAGTGCTAGCCCTGTTCTCGGGAACAGACGGGGACAGATGCTTTGGTCCATATGCTCAGGATGGCTCTTATGCACAGAGAAGGCTAAAAAGAGCAAGAAAAATTAGTAGTAGTTGCTCACTTCACCAAACACTTCTTTTTCAATGTATCAGCTTTGTATCTGCGCCATTTTATTAATTTTTACTTGTGAAGTTTTAGGTGTACTTGTATTAATCATTTCTATCTTTCATACTATTTACTACATAATATATTTATATTATATATTATGTACATACAGATCAAGGCTTTTCCCGTATGTTCTCATTGCTGGACCAAACATCTAGCAAGTAGCTTGCTGTTTGAAGAAAAAGATCTCTCCAAGAAAAACTACAAATACACAGATTATGTGCACTTCAGGCAATGTATTTCCTTACACATTGCAATATTCCTGAACTCAAGACTTACAGTCATATTTTCAACATCCTTTTACAGCCTGCTTTTCAAGATTATAATGTAAAACATATTACTGTTTGTGCCCCTCTTGAAATTAGAAAATACAGTTATTTTGATGCTACTAAGAAATCACTGTGGTCCTAGTGTGATTAGATTGACTAGTTTTCTGTGATTATGGTTTCATGATTATAGCCATCATGGTCAACAAAAGAGTCCGAAATGCAGTAATTAGATGCAGTCTTAAAAACAACAGAATGATCTCTGTTCAATTCCAAGGCAACCCATTCAATATCATAGTAATCCAAGTCTATGCCCCAACCAGTATGCTGAAGAAGCTGAAGTTGAACGGTTCTATGAAGACCTACAAGACCTTTTAGAACTAACACCCAAAGAGATATCCTTTTCATTTTAGAGGACTGGAATGCAAAAGTAGGAAGTCAAGAAACACCTGGAGTAACAGGCAAATTTGGCCTTGGAATGTGGAATGAAGCAGGGCAAAGCCTAATAGAGTTTTGCCAAGAGAACGCACTGGTCATAGCAAATACCCTCTTCCAACAACACCAGAGAAAACTCTACACATGGACATCACCACATGGTCAACACCAAAATCAGATTGATTATATTCTTTGCAGCCAAAGATAGAGAAGCTCTATACAGTCAACAAAAACAAGACCAGGAGCTGACTGTGGCTCAGATTGTGAGTTCTTGTTGCAAAATTCAGACTTAAATTGAAGAAAGTAGGGAAAACCACTAGCCCATTCAGGTATGACCTAAATCAAATCCCTTATGATTATACAGTGGAAGTGAGAAATAGATTTAAGGGCCTAGATCTGATAGATAGAGTGCCTGAAGAACTATGGAATGAGATTCATGACACTGTACAGAAGACAGGGATCAAGACCATCCTCATGGAAAAGAAATGCAAAACAGCAAAATGGCTGTCTGGGGAGGCCTTACAAATAGCTGTGGAAAGGAGAGAAGCAAAAAGCAAAGGAGAAAAGGAAAGATATAAGCATCTGAATGCAGAGTTCCAAAGAATAGCAAGAAGAGATAAAAAAGCCTTCTTCAGCGATCAATTCAAAGAAATAGAGGAAAACAACAGAATGGGAAAGACTAGAGATCTCTGCAAGAAAATTAGACATACCAAGGGAAGATTTCATGCAAAGATGAGCTCGATAAAGGACAGAAATGGTATGGACTTAACAGAAGCAGAAGATATTAGGAAGAGGTGGCAAGAATACACAGAAGAACTGTACAAAAAAGATTTTCAAGACCAAGATAATCACAATGGTGTGATCACTCACCTAGAGCCAGACATCCTGGAATGTGAAGTCAAGTGGGCCTTAGAAAGCATCACTACGAACAAAACTAGTGGAGGTGGATGGAATTCCAGTGGAGCTATTTCAAATCCTGAAAGATGATGCTGTCAAAGTGCTGCACTTAATATGCCAGCAAATTTGGAGAACTCAGCAGTGGCCACAGGACTGGAAAAGGTCAGTTTTCATTCCATTCCCAAAGAAAGGCAATGCCAAAGAATGCTCAAATTACCACACAATTGCACTCATCTCACACGCTAGTAAAGTAGTGCTCAAAATTCTCCAAGCCAGGCTTCAGCAATATGTGAACCGTGAACTTCCCGATGTTCAAGCGGGTTTTAGAAAAGGCAGAGGAACCAGAGATCAAATTGCCAACATCCGCTGAATCATCAAAAAAAGCGAGAGAGTTCCAGAAAAACATCTATTTCTGCTTTATTGACTATGCCAAAGCCTTTGACTGTGTGGATCACATTAAACTGTGGAAAATTCTGAGAGAGATGGGAATACAGACCACCTGACCCGCCTCTTGAGAAACCTATATGCAGGTCAGGAAGAAACAGTTAGAACTAGACGTGAACAACAGACTGGTTCCAAATAGGAAAAGGAGTATGTCCAGGCTGTATATTGTCACCCTGCTTATTTAACTTCTATGCAGAGTACATCATGAGAAACGCTGGGCTGGAAGAAGCACGGGCTGGAATCAAGATTGCCAGGAGAAATATCAATAACCTCAGATATGCAGATGACACCACCCTTATGGCAGAAAGTGAAGAGGAACTAAAAGCCTCTTGATGAAGTGAAAGAGGAGAGTGAAAAAGTTGGCTTAAAGCTCAACATTCAGAACAGGAAGATCATGGCATCCGGTCCCATCACTTCATGGGAAGTAGATGGGGAAACAGTGGAAACAGTGTCAGGGGCTCCAAAATCTCTGCCGATGGTGACTGCAGCCATGAAATTAAAAGACGCTTACTCCTTGGAAGAAAAGTTATGACCAACCTAGACAGCATATTGAAAAGCAAAGACATTACCTTGCCGACTAAGGTCTGTCTAGTCAAGGCTATGGTTTTTCCTGTGGTCATGTATGGATGTGAGAGTTGGACTGTGAAGAAGGCTGAGCGCTGAACAGTTGATGCTTTTGAGCTGTGGTGTTGGAGAAGACTCTTGAGAGTCCCTTGGACTGCAAGGAGATCCAACCAGTCCATTCTGAATGAGATCAGCCCTGGGATTTCTTTGGAGGGAATGATGTTGAAGCTGAAACTCCAGTACTTTCGCCACCTCATGTGAAAAATTGACTCATTGGAAAAGTCTCTGATGTTGGGAGGGATTGGGGGCAGAAGGAGAAGGGGATGAAACAGGATGAGATGGCTGTATGGCATCACTGACTCGATGGACATGAGTCTGAGTGAACTCCGGGTGTTGGTGATGGACAGGGAGGCCTGGCGTGCTGCAGTTCATGGGGTCGCGAAGAGTTGGACACGACTGAGAGACTGAACTGAACTGAAGAAATCACTGATGGCAGGTATACTGAATAATGACATATAGATTCTAGAAACAACAAAGTTTGAAAATATTGAAATGTGAATATAGCATTACAAAAGTTTTATAAGATTGACTCCCATAATATATGTTTTTATTTGCTTAATACTTTAAATCTAGCAATAATCATGAACTATTTATGTCATAAGTCCCTTCCTCAACAGATATGTCAAGAATTGTTTTCATACACACAACTCTAAGGTTCAGACAGCTGTACTCAAATTCTCATATGCAGTACTAACATTGGCCAATAGATGCCCTAAGAGATCTCCTAAACACAAGAGCTCTGAAAATTAAAACCAGCTATTTGAGTATTGGTAAGTTCTTATACTTTATTTTCATAGTTCAATTGCACTCTTGAAGTGGCATAATATTTTTAGATTCCAAAGACTCTTAAGATTACCACATTTCAAATTACATCCCCAAACACTGATTATTAAAATGACAGAACAAAGAGAAACTTTTCCAAAATTGACTTTAAACACTACAGTGACATCAGTGATAATCTGTTCCACTTAGTTGATTCTTTCTAATTTCAATAAATATGGCCAATACTCTAATGAGTAAACATAACTCTAAGGTCAATGTAATCATAGAAGAAAAATCAGGTTGGATTCTAAAGCGTTTGTTTGTATTACCTCACATGTTTGGATGTTTCTGATATTACTAAAATTTCTGTCATTTTTATAAAAGTTATTAGCACCGTGTTCATCAAGATCTGCTAATGGAAGTTACTTTAATTATAGTTCTCTTTTAAATTTTTTGCATTAAATTTTCTTTGTAGGAAAAATATCATTCAGATACATTTGTTATATAAAACCGGGAAAATAGTACTATGTTGTTTTCTCTCCAGTTTATAAAAATTACTCAGTTACTCCTACATTAAATTTTAGTGGAGTCAAGGACTAAATGATTTTATTCTAAGCTTATATTCTTATGTGTCATACTCCTAAGGAAGTTACCTGAAAAACATAGACATGTGGCTACATGAAAACAATTTTCAACTTACTATAAAACTGTTTTCTCAATCCATTATTTCATTTGATTCTCTCCTTTAGAGAGCAATGCATTTTGACACTATCCCTGTATGCCTGAGAATTCTGTTCATGGACATATTGTACTGTGCTTAGTCGCTCAGTTGTGTCCAACTCTGCGATCCCTGGTGGACCAGGAGCTCACCAGGCTCCTCTGTCCATGGGGAATCTCTAGGCAAAAATCCTGGAGTGGGTTGCCATACCCTCTTCCAGGGGATCTTCCCAACCCAGGGATCAAACCCAGGTTTCCTACCTTGCAGGCGATTTCTTTACTGACTGAGCCACCGGGGAAGGCCAAGTATACTGGAGTGGGTAGCATATCCCTTCTCCAGGGGATCTTCCCACCCCAGGAATCAAACTGTGGTATCCTGCATTATAAGTGGATTCTTTACCAGCTGAGCTACCGGAGAAGCCCATGGACATAATGGTTGATGACAATTCTTATTAAGATCTTATTCTCACTGTTTTAGGACTAAGTCACACAAAGGACAGTTTGATCATGCCAAAAACCATAAAGAAAAATATAGATCTGGGAGGAACTCATAGTAATATCCCTTGGGAGTCAGAGGGAGTGTGTCTATAAAGGAATTATTAAATGAGGAAGATAAAAATGCAGGAAAGCTTGAAAACTAGAGTAGATAACACAAACCTGAGTTTGGCATATCTGTCAATGTTCATTTCCTGTCATATGCCCATGTGAAAAGCCAGTTTTATTTTCCCTTCAGTTTAAAAGATAAAACTTTAAAAGTCAAGGATCCATGTTTATAGTAAGAGAAATATTAGGTTTACAGGTTTTTCCGCACTCAGCATCCCTAGCACATGCCTTTCCTGTTAGGCTACAGTGATATTTTCAACATCCATCAGTATTCAGATCTTGAATTTGATCCCAAATTATTGATGATAATTATTGCTAATAAGAACCTTAGATTATTACTGATGGTGAGCAAATCCATTTCTTTAAACTCAACGTAGATTGTTCTGTTAAATGCTCTAGATTTTAGTTTTTTAGATTAGAAGCATTTCTTGAAACATGTTCTATCCTTTTTCTACTTAATATTACCTCAATATGGATTGATATCAACCAATTTCTTTAATTTGTAACTTTTAATTCATGCTATACACTTGCACAAGTTCATGTGGAATCTGAAAGGCCCATTTATACAGGGAATTAAAGGACTCATAAGTGCATTGTTCTGAGAGTTTAAGGGATAACATGTCATATACAAGTTTTAGTCTAATATTTCTGAAAAAGAGATCCATAATCATTTATGAAATACATCATTTTGGTGGTAAGTTCATGAATAAAAATTATAAAAATAGTCTTTCTTAGTGTATCTTCCTGTGTGTTAAAGTTAATACTAGTAAGAAAAAAACTAATTTTCATATTACTCATGATAAAAGTAAAAATCTCATATTCAAAATCAACACAATGCTTTCACTACGGTAGAGAATTAAAATAAAAAAATTAAACACAATCTCAATTTTTAATATATATTATATTTAAATATAACACAACAGACATATCAGTATTAAATGTCTTATTAATGAAATAATAGATAAGCGTATATAGAGAAAGGATCTAAGGGAGCAAGAGTTAGGAAAGAGGAGGGAAGGAAATTGCAGAAATACAGAAGAAAAACAAAAGAGGAAGTAATATTTTCAGGTGTAAAATCTTCAAATAATATTGTAAGACACAGTATTTAGCATTTGGAGCTACATTAAAAGACAGACATATAAGCGTAAATTTCAGAAATTATTTTTTCCTGAAAACTAATAATTAAAGCATCCACTCTTTAAACCTAGGCAGCATATTAAAAAGCAGAGACATCATTTTGCTGACAAAGTCTATGAGTTTTTTGTAGTCATGTATGTATATGAGAGTTGAACTATAAAGAAGGCTGAGCACTGAAGAACCGATGCTCTCTACTTGTGCTGGAGAAGACTCTTGTGAGTCTCTTGGACTGTAATGAGATCAAATCAGTAAATACTAAAGGAAATTAACCCTGAATATTCATTGGAATGACTGTTGCTGAAGCTGAAATTTCAAAACCTTAGCCACCTGATATGAAGAGCCAACTCACTGGGAAAGACTCTGATACTGAGAAAGATTGACGGCAAAAGGAGATGAGGGCAACAGAAGATGCGATGGTTAGGTGACATCACTGACTGAATGCAGACGAATTTGAGCAAACTCTGTGAGACAGTGAAAGACAGAGGAACTTGGTGTGCTATCATCCCATGGGGTCTCATAGAGTCAGACGTGATTTAGCAACTGAACAACAACACTATTTACAATATATATCAGGAGAAAGCACAATCATACCCAAGCCCATATTGTATGAGATTTGAGGTCTCTAACATACATAGACACATTTTGTGCTTATGTTATAAGCTCATTGCTCTCTTTAATTAAGGAACGCTTGGTCATTATGACTATGATTATTTTCCTGTCCTTTTTTTTTTAATATCCCAAAATTAAGAGAGAAAATGACCTATCACAAAGTAGGGAATCTTTGCTTTTCAAAATATGCATGTTCTTAATTCTCAGCTGACCTCATAATTGATTCAAAAGAAAAATTAACAATACCTACACTGCTATTATCTTTAGAGTATTTATAATCCTAATGTACTATAAATACATTAAAGTAATTATAATTTGAATAGGAGCTTGTAAAGTTTGATGACACTACAGGAGTCCAAAAATAAAGACCTGAGAAGCAATATGATTAAAAGGTAGATCTGTCTTAAATACAAAGATGACACACAAGACAACACATAAATACACACAAGATGGCAACACAATGAACTTCATGGTGTCTGTTTACTACATTTAAATGCATGAGTATTCAGTGGCTGAGTCTCATATCTAACTCTTTGCAACCCCATGGACTGTAGCCTACCAGACTCTTCTGTCCAAGGGATTTTCCAGGTGGATGGCCATTTCCTCCTCCATTTTAATATGTTCACGTAAATGTTGGTCATTCAGCCGTAAAGACATTTTCCTTGAGCATATTTACTTAATATTTTAGTCATCTTTCCAGTGACGATTACTAACAATTCATCTAATGACTTTCACAGTGTAATATCGCTTATATAAAAATGACTACTTTAACAGACTCATTCAGTCCTCTTTTAGTTTCATCTTGGATAGGTAAAATTCATTTTCTGACCTCTTAGTCTCATCGTTGGTCCTCTTTCCACACTTCCCAAATGACCACCCTAAGGTACCATTTTCATAGTTTCAATAATAGATGTAAATTTTTCCCACCTAAGGGGAAAGCTGTTTAGATATTGAATTCCAGTATGAAAACTTCTGAAGTTTTTGAACCAATGTAGAATCCCATTAATGCAGATATGTAAAGGACTTTAACCGTAACTTAGTACAATCCTCAAATTTTACAAGTCATAAGGATAACTTGCTCTTGATCACACAGCCAATTAAAACAGAATACAAGCTAAAATCCTCTGGAAGGGTACAGTCCTCCCGTTCATTTTCTGTAAGATGCATTTCTGTGCAAGTATGCAAAAACAGTTATATTTATTTTGCTTTTCTGTTGCTGTTTCTTCCTTTCTCTCTCTTTTGGAGATAGTGAAAAAAATGGTCTTTTTTTTTTCTTTCCACATTTAAAACATAGGTTTGTTTTCCAGTTTTATCCATTTAGATTTTTGCATAATATTATGCTTGCCTTAATTAAATCCATAGCCCCAAACAATATGATTACTGAAATGATCTGAAAAATAGTGTCTTTAACAATATATGACACAGACTTTTGTGGAATTGTGTAGGGATTTTTATAATGTTCTCTATATATTTCCATAGTGAACTTTTAAGTCTTCTCTTACATTTTGGCAGGTTGGCAGGAAGCAGACCAAAATATATCATATGACATTTCCAAAGAAGAAAAACACATGTGCTTCGATCAGCCTAAACAGAGGTTATTCAATTGCTCCATTGTATCACAATTGTAGAGTGACCATCTGCCTCCAAATGTCATCTTTCATACTCTACTGTGGTGTTAGAAGCCATTATTAAAATCACTTTGTAAACTGAGGGGCTTTCAGAGTATGTGTGCTTATGTGAATGTGTGTGAATATGTGAGTGTGTGTAGGGAGCAGTGCAAAAAGACACAGTACTGGTTATTTATATATTTACATAAAATCTATAGTGGTTATAAAAAAAAATAAAATGTTGCAGATTACCTGTAATGCAAACATGGTCTAGATGCGTTGGAGGGATATTCCCAAGAACTTCAATATTTGGGAAAGAAACTGACAAAATTGGGAATAACGCTGAAAAAAAAAAAAGGTTCACATGGATACAAAACAGAAAAAAGAAAAGTTTCTCAGAAACAAAAATAATATGCTTTTTTTCCCTCAGTGTTACTCCTGTTTAAGTAACAACTGAGAAGGTATTTGTGTATGCTGCTGCTGCTGCTGCTAAGTCGCTTCAGTCATGTCCTACTCTGTGCGACTCCAGAGATGGCAGCCCACCAGGCTCCCCTGGCCCTGGGATTCTCTAGGCAAGAATACTGGAGTGGGTTGCCATTTCCTTCTCCAATGCATGAAAGTGAAAAGTGAAAGTGAAGACGCTCTGTCGTGTCTGACTCTTAGCAACCTCATGGACTGCAGCCCATGAGGCTCCTCTGTCCATGGGATTTGCCAGGTAAGAGTACTAGAGTAGGTTGTCATTGCCTTCTCCATATTTGTGTATATATGCCCACAAAGTAAATATGCTCCTTGAAATAATTTCTTAAAAATTGCAGAAAATAAAAATTATTATTCATTTTTCCTGATAGGAAAATAAACAAGTGAATTCATTCCATCAGAGCTCCTGAAAGTACTCATGAATGAATCCAGTGCAAAATCATTTTAGACTTCAGGAATATGATGACACATATCAGTATGTATGCATTTTTGATGAAAATATGATGTGTTGAATGCTATGAAATTTCTTGAATAAACAATTTTCTATGAAAAATGTTTTATCCAACTAAGAAAATTTAGGTTTAATTTTACTTGCCCATTTCTTTGTACAAGTTAAGTCCTGATGACTGTAGGCAGCAGTAGAGGTTAGTATGTGAATACTGACCCTTTGGGATGACTGATCATTTCTGTTCACTAAAAATGTTTGTCTACAAGGTTAAGCACTCAGGAATCTGACAGGGCAGGCCCCCTTCTCTTGCTGTCAAGGGACTTAGAGCCTCACTGGGACAAGAAACATCACATATACTGAGAGAATTGCTAAAGGCTATGAAATGCTTCCAGCCTACCCCATCTTTCACAGAACAACTGATATATTAGACATAATAAATATTGCATAACCTTCAGGATTTTGGCAGTGCAAGCTGAATTTGGGAACTCTCATTTTTTTCATTATTAAATGATGTTTTTTAACCCTGAAATCGCCAAATCCATTTAACTTGACGATGTATTTAAATCACAAGAATAAGGTTCCACCTTATTCTTCTTATTCTAAAATAAGGATTTTATAGGAACACACGAAGTCAGAGATATGCTACGCAGTACTCATATAAACAAAATTAAGACAATATTGTTTACAAATGACAAGTATTGCAAGCTTTCACATTTTCTCCCAATACTCAAAGCGTTTTTGCCTCTCCAAAACAAGTTTCTGCGGCAGGGAGTCCCTCTAGCAGTTTCGTGAATCTAGGAAAAGGAACGAAGACCAAACACATTCTTTCCAGCAAACAAATGGCAGAGAGAAGCAGGGAAGTTTGAACGGAAAGATCAAAAGGATTTTTTAAAATCTGAGCGACTGCATGAATTCCTTCTGTCCCCCGATCCGCGGTCCTTCACCCACCCAGCCAACCCCCACCCCTCCCAGAGCATGCCCTCTGCTCCACTGCCCCCTCTGCCCCGTCTCCTGTCAAAGCTGTCAGCTGAGGTTTCCGGAGCGCACAGGAGCGAGGGTCCCGGCGAAGGCAAAGCTCCAGCTGCTCCGAGAGCATTCGGTTTCTTCAGGGCTGGTTTTGCTGGAGCCTGAAGTTCAATGATGCCCACGCTGATACTCAGGCTGGATTCCGTCGCCTCCACTGCCTCAGCTGACCCCAGCAGAAGCCCAGTCCAGGGGGCGGCCCTGCACCTCCCTCAGAACTGAAATGCAAAATCGTTACGTCAGATGGTAGAGGCGGGGCGCGCCCGGGTTGAGTGGCAGCAGCTCTTGCTCCGGGAGGAGGCGCGAGAATCAGCCTGGTTCAGTGACTGAGACAAACTGGTGGGGAGAAGAGCGGGTGCTGTCCACTGCGCTGTCGGTGCTGAACCTGGGACGCGAGCGGACCAGCTGCTCCCTCTGCTCCAGGCAACGCCCTCTCCCACCCTCTGTGCCCGGCAGGACCCTCTTCACTAGCTGGACCCTATTAACTTGATAAAGGAGTGTGGCATCGGACGTGGGAGAGAGTCCTCCGTTTGCCACCTGGGCGCCCATTCAGGCGTGACTTCGGGGATTTCTATAGTTTTAGACCAAACTATTTCCCTCTTTTCCCAACTAAGATAATTTTTTAGTTTTTTTAAAATTATTTTTATTATTGTGATTTACATATCCACACTGTTTAGGAACCTTTCTGGGAGACTTTTTGACTCTGGAAATAAGGTAAGAAAAAGAATATTATTATATATTTTTACAAATGAGGGAGCAATGCCATACAAATACTTAAGAGCAAGTTATGATTATTTTTATAATTTGAAATGGGATAGTTGGCATTAATTGAAACAGCTATTTTAACAATTACCATTACAAGAATGTCTGTTGGTGATTAGGCACTGAATTCAAAAGAGGAAGTTGAAAGGTTTGTGTTTTATTTGTGTGAACTTAATGTCATTGTGTTACATCTTGCTTTATAAATATAAATTTTGTAGAGAAACATTTCTAGCATAGCTCAAAGGACAGGAAACATTCGATGCAAGTCCTCAAATATGTTAGTAAATTATGTTAAATAAACCATCCAACAAGTTGTTTAAAACAAATACAACCTTAAAAATATGTGAGTGGACTAATCTCTGATTAATCAATATTGCCTATGGTATCTAAATCATAGACTGCAAAGTGCAGAGCTTTCTTCACATTATTTTGTAGAGGAGGTGGCTAGAAGAGGAGCATTTATACCATGCTGGGTTCATTTAGATGTGTTGTTATGCAGTCGATCCATATAAAACTTGTGAAACTTGGTCTCAGATTTCTGCACCCCAAGGTCATGTGTATTCCCAATTTGGGGGCTGTTTGCTCTGCTATTGACTAGTGAATGTCATCCCCCTCCGCCCTCTCAGGTTAGAGGTGGATGTAAATGGGAAGCTCTGATTTAATAATACAGTATTAGCTTGTATTATAGTCGCTACTGCTGTTGGTAATTTGAATGGAACTGGGAAGCGTGGGCTGGGAAAATGTCTCACTATTTCAGCAATGTTTAACCTCTTGCATGCTTAACAGAGAGCTTTTCTTTAGTTAGATTTTCTTTTGAAGCTACATTCCTTTTGTGAATTGGCAGTGTGTTTTGCGTGTTTATGCAGAAAGAATTGAGTGCAGAAAACCACTCAACAGTACTTCTCATAGTGAAGAATTTTTAAATGATAGAAGTTAGCTTGTGTTCTGTGTGTTTCTATTATTATTCATGACCTTTTTCTAGGCATGATGATTTGTCTGATAAGTATATTATGTCCTTTCATTTATGTCATTAATGACATTATATCAACTATAAATGATGACTGGCAAAACATGGGAAGAAGGTTCTTTACATTCCAGGAAGAGAGTTCAGGTGGCAACTAGATGTCCTTTATTAATAGGAATGGGTAAATAATTATGAGTTGTTTCAGATGATAAGTATTGTTCAACTCACTAAGGCTATGTTTTTCAGCAACTAAAAAGTACACTAAGTTTAAAAATTTGTATGTCTTAATTATCATATAAAAATTTCTACTCTAGTTGCATTATGTGTCCAAAGATAAACTTTAGGTTTAGAGCATTATTTAAAATAATTCCTTTGGGTAGATTTTTCATTTTATTAACAGCACAGACCTACATGAGAGTGATTGTTATAAGAAAGGATATTATTTCAAGCACTAGAGGTCAAATGTAAATCCTTTAGTTGTTCTCAGGTTTTACCTAAGCAGATGTTTTTTGTAAGATTCTTATCTGTCATGCTATCTCACATTAAAGTGGTACAAAATTTTAAGAACTAAGCAGCTAGAAAATCAAACTATGATCTCTGGAACATTGGGCCATGAAGCTTATACCAAACAGTTTCTTTTAATTACATAGAGAATCATTCTTCTCTTCTGTACATTTTGAAATTTTCTTTTTAAAGCTTGGTAAAAATATTCAGACAGTATAATTTTAAACAGAATAAAGGCTTTAATTTTTTTAGTTTTATTTATTGCACTGAAGCATAAACAAATTTTCTAATTTTACAACAGTTTAAAAGTAGCAACATATACAAACACCATAGTCACCCAAATAAGAATCTCATTGAGTTATTTTTCCATAAAGTTTTCCAAGATGTATATCTTTGTTTGGGTAGAAATAGTAAAGCTTGAACTATCAGTGTCTAGAATTCTTTTAGATGAAGTTTAGAGTTGTCACAATGAGATGGTGAAACACTAAAATCAAAATATGTTATTGGCAATAATGAGACCACTGGGGTAGGTTCAATGAGACTGCAAATTTAAAATATGAAAAACATTTTGTACTGATTTTCTTACATTTAACTTTTATATATTCTGAAGTGAGGTAAAATTACGTGACCATAATAAGCCCCAAATTAGCACAAAAGAGATACCATTTAGATACTGAATGCAGTTCTAACTGTAAACAAGTAAAATTGTCAACTTTGAGGACTTCTGTTAAAGACACTCACATGTTGTGGTCCTTCAATAAATATTTGCTCCATAAAGAAATGACCGTATTTTGAAATTAAAACTTGTCCATATGAAATTCAAGGGGCTAGTCAATACCATAACAACAGATATTCTGCTAGTCATCAATTCATTTCATTTCATAGATATTGCAAATGTATAAAGAACTTTCTACTTGAAGATAATGAACCTTTACAAACTATTGAAATTATACAAATTATTGAAATAATTTAATGTCACATGCTATGTTCAAATAGTTGCCTTTCTTGTTTTTCAATTTCTTAAAGCAAATTGATCTAGATAAATAGTAAAAAAATAATATTGCTGATCAATGTCTTTTTTTCCTTGCAAATATGATAAATAACTATGTATGTTTGGAGGGATTCAAGACAATGGTGAAACAACTTGGATTTTATTTTATCAAGGCTACATATTATCTTTCTTAAAGAGTTATTGACACGTACAATAGAGAAATCAAAAAGTAGCAAATCTGAAGTACGATATAAAGTTTTAGATAATTGACTTCTTAAAAGTAACATAAGCTATTAAGTAACTTATGAATTATAATTATTATTTGGTAGTTTAGTGAAAATTTTCTTTCTGTTATGGCCAGATTTCATGTTAAATACTCTTTTATCCAAGAAACCAAATACTTTAAGTAATACGTTCCTTTTAATCCTTCATATTTGCCCCAGATTAACATACTATCTCTAGTATATTTTAACTTACTATGTAATAGACTTTATATATGTAATATAGTATACTTGATAGCATACATATAATATACTCTTTAATAGTCCAAAAGACTCTTAAGAACTAATAAGCTACTAAAGTACTTCCTGTTGTTAACATCATTCTAACAGTCACGTGACCAATTATTTTGTATGAAATGAACTTAATCACCTTCTCCAGCACCTCCAAAATCCTTTGGGCTTAGTCTACTTAAGGTGAGCTATAGGGCCCCTTGTGGAAAATCCCAGTTTGCTCATTAAATGGGTCACCACATAACAAAACAACTGGTCCCTTTCTTCCTTAATCACCTTGGTATTGAGGAAGTTGATATTTTATATTATGAGATAAACTATGAGATGAGATAGTGTTTTTGATATATTCAGAATTCTAATGAGTTTTAATATTGATTTTCTGAAAGAAGAATGAAGCAATCATATAACACTCTAAATGAGCATATGCATGTTATATACATGTGCTATGTGTGTGTGTGTGTGTGTGTGTGTGTGTGTGTGTGTGTGTGTGTGTATGTTATCGATCTATCTGTCTAGGTAAAGTCTACTGTACCATAAACCAATGGGACTGATCTGGAATTTGCAAGCTCAAGAAATGCTACTTAATATAAAAATAATTTACATACTAAGCTACAATGCAACATATACTTTTTGGTGACAAAACTATTTTCTAATTATTGTTATTTAAAAAATTTATTTAGGCTAGTAAGCTTGAGCACACACAAGTTTCATTTTGCTTTGTTTTTGCCATGAACATGTCATTTGGAAACTCTCATGCTGATTGGCAAGGGAAAGGGCAATTGGAAACAAAAATTTGTCAAGGATAAGTAGCAGAATGAATGTGTACATAATGAAGAGATTATTGTACTGCACTGTTCTGCACAAAATATGGTTAATGATAAATGATTTGCAAATTATAATCTCTAGAAGAGACACATGAGGTTCACTTTGTATACATCTGTAGGTAATAAGCCTTGCACTTCTAAGGAACAGAGTCTGGGTAGCCTTACACCTGAAATATTTTTGTTGTTTATATATCAATGTTTTCATACGCAGATGTGGTAAAATGTGGGAAGAAGAGCACCTTAACTCTGAACTCTCTTGCTTTAAAACCAAATAATTAATATTAATTTAAAGTGACTTTGGTATCAAATTATGTAAATCTCTAAAGCAAAGTATTTGCTTAGTGTGTTCATTTGCATGTCAATACAGAGGAATATTATTCCGACTGAAACTGGTTCACAGCACTTTTAACAATTCTAAAACACAATGCAGAAGAGGTGAAAACCCTTTTTGTTCATTGAGTTTTATTTAAATATATTCATCATAATTGACAGTTAAGAGAAACTTACTTCAGTAATGTGTTTTTACTGTTCAAGTAACACCAAGGTACCAATTAAAACACATAGAGTAGCAATTAAAACATAAGTCTGAACTGTGTTCCCCAAAGATGATGATGAAATGAAAATAATTTTTCTTTCTACTTTCACCAAAAACATTAGATAGTGTTTTAATGACCACCAAGGTCTTATTGTTTCTAGTTTCTAAAGTCTTCACAGTAAAAGTCCTTACACACGTAAAGTGACATATGCCCCCTGCCCTTTGGAGTTATGTGCCCCTTTTTCTCAAAGCCACAGGTTTTGTGGTGGTCTTGGAGGCAACTAAACTCCGGACTACCTCATTTAGGAGTAAGGAAGTGGTCCCATTAATCTTTCTAAAGAAAGAGGGCCAGTGAGCTACTACTAGTAAGCACTTTTTTCCTGCTGCTGATAAACAACTTACTGTTACCTGAGCATATGGTCTGTGAACCTTAATTTACCTGTACAAGAAGAGGAATAGTACAGAAAAAAGATGCTATTTAAGGTATTAATATGTATAGATACACATTTTATTCATATTAGGTTAATTTATCTATATTAAGGCATTTTCCATTTACATGACTATGTAGATTTTCTATTATCTTCATTTTAGATAAGAGAAAGCAGACACTCAGGTCAAAGCTTTCTACTCCTCCAGCCCATAGTCACACAATTAAGAACAGATGGATTAGGCACTGGGCTTACCTCACCCATTTTGCATATACTGTGCACTTTTAGCACCACTGTTTAAGTCAGGTATTCAAATGGGTGAATCACTTAAACCTAGACTTTTTTTCCTGTTACTTTCTTTCCTAAATGTGAATGCTAGTTTTCCCTCTTGCCCCATCTTTCCTTCAATTATTAAGTTTTGTTGAAATAATTTTATGTCACATATTTGGGCTTCCCAGGTGGCACTAGCAGTAAAGAACTTGTTTGCCAGTACAGGAGATATAAAGACATAAATTTGATCCGTGGGTTCAAAAGATCCCCTGGGGGAGGGCATGGCGACCCACTCCAGTATTCTTGCCTGGAAAAATCCCATGGACAGAGGAACCCAGTGGGATACAGTTCATAGGATCACAAAGAGTTGCACACGACTGAAGCTACTTAGCACAGCATAGCACATATATTCTTTAGTATACAAACTTTAGAATTTATAATATCAAAAGTCTTAAGGAGCTTTTCCTTTGTATTTAATGTTAGAGGTTCTATTATTCAATCTCATAAACCATAATATTAGGAAACAATATTTCCCTTTATATCTCAAATAGAATAAGAATCAGTATGACAAAGTAATTTCCAAAGAATTCATGTTTTTTGGTTTATTTGTTTCATTCTCTAAAAAGTCCTTCTAGATATCAAATTCAATTCCAAATACATCTTGAACTAAACTTCAAGCAATGTAACTTGTGTTACAAAACACTGCTCACATTTAAACCTTCAGACTAGTTAGCTGCTAATATTTCAGTCTATGAGATGAAATAAAATAATCAAAATATTATTTGTAGTTTCAAAGCACAATACAAAGACAGGTAGTTTAAGTGGGCTATTGAAAACTTAGGAAACATTCAGTACTTTATTATTTCTTCTATTTGAGGTATTAATACAAAGGGAAGTGTTGGCTGGTAATTGATGTTCTTCGCTTTCACATGGCATTTAGGTTGACTGAGTAGAAGAGGTGAGGGCTGATGGCAGTAATAATAACACAGCTCCCAGGAGAGCCATAAGGTTGCATCAGATCCCCTAGTGAATCCTCATTATCTGAGTTTTGGTTTGTCCTTATTAAGTGGATCTCGAAGGAGATAGAAAAGTTTGATTTGTGGAAAATTTTAACTTGAAAGTGGAAAAATTTATAGGGCTTTTAGTCAATGTTTTACATGTTGATTAGCAATACTCAGAATTTTATTTTGAAATGAAGCCTGGTGTAAAAGTTTTTAATCTTGAAATTTCTGCACCATTTTGCATACTATTCACTGTTCCTCATTCTTACTAGAGCCCTGCAGGAAGCTCATTCATTATAATAGCTACAGTTATTCTCCCTTCATAGATAACTTCCAAATCCGTAACTCTGGCCCACATTTGAACTTCACAAATGTATTTACAAAAAGTCTGCTAGACATTTTAACTCTGATTTTATGGTGATAAGACAAACTCCTCAAACTCATCATCTCATCCCTACCATGGTCTGTGAGCCTCATTTTTCTGCCTGTCAGTGACACACTTTTTCCATTCATTGAAGCCTGGGATTTCATACACCCTTTAAACTTACATCATTATTGTTATATTATGGGTCTCTATGTTTTGACATTTTTTTTTTCCCTTCGTAATGTAACTTTATCTAATTCTCAATTTTCTGTTCTCTTTTCACTTTTACCTTGACCCAGACTGTCCCATGTGAACCAGGATTTTATTTTTACATTTTCTAGATTGATCTTACTAATTCCTGGTTCTTCCTGTAGAGATAACAGTTCATGATTATAATGGCAAAGTAATATTTTTGATGACTCATAGCATACCATGCATTTGTTAAAAGTATTTATAAACATCATATTTTATATTCACAACAGCTTATCAGGTAGATATTGAGAGACCAAAGCTTTAAGAGTTCTGTAGTCCACAGAGCTGAGACTCAGACCAAGTTCTGTCTGAAGCAGCTGCATGATCATAATCATTATCCTTTGCAGATACAGACTTCTTACCTCTTTGAGATTCCTCTTGATTAAAGTAAGCTTTCAAACGTCATGCATTTTGAAATCATCAGTGGATCTCTGATTTTTACTGTATTAAGTTGAAATTCTCTGCTTGTTTTTAAGATTCTTCTAATTGACTCTACACTCTGCAAGCAAAACTCTGATTTTCATTTTTCTCATATGTGCAATGCATATTTGCAAAACAGAGATAGGTCAACATATAAAGCATGGGCCTTACCTAGACTATTGTGTTTTCAGAATTCCAGCTTTCAGAATTCCCACCCCTGTCTCCAGCCAAGTTTTCTCACAATCTAAGAGCGTATTATGCTCATGTGTACTTTTCAGTCTCTGTGGGGTTTTTGTTGCAACAAATGGCTTGTCACTGTCACCTTGGATATCACTAAGATTCTCTCAAAGCTTCCATGAGTCACAAGTCTGGATACAGGCTAGCTGGGTCCTTTGTTTAGGATCTCACATCAAGTTTTCATCCAGGGCTGGACTCTTATTTGAGGCTCAGCTTCCTCCTCCAGGCTGTAGGTTGGATTTATTTCTTTGCACCTCAGGACTCATGGAAGATGGTTTCTTCAAAGCCAGAAAAGAACTCACTGACTTTTTGGTCTGACCTCCAGAATTGCTTTTCTTTAAAATAAACATCAATAGTTCAGGTTCAGAGAGAATAATGTGTATTTTTTTTTAAAGAATAATCTCCTTTTTGACATACATAACGTGAACTGATTTAAAACCTTACTTGCTTCTTAAGATCTGTTCACTTTACCATAGACTGTAACAACCAAAAGAGCACCATCACATCACCTTTGCCATATTCTGTTGGTCAAAATCACAGTAAAGGTTGTGCTTACACATAAGTTGAGGTGCTTATACACAAGTGTGGGTCATTGGGATTCATGTTAGATTTCTGTCTACTTTATTGGGTTAAAGTTTGAACTGAAGTTTAGAATCTTTTTTCATTACTATAGTGCTTGAGTCCTTCTTTCTCTTCCCCAGCATTTATGACCTGGATTTTATGCAGTGTACAGTTTGGCATTCTATCCAATTAACTTTAATCTATTTTTAAAGGAAGTAGCTTAGGAGTTCCTTCCATGTCTATAAAACTTTGTGGTTTACAATTATTTCATATACATATTATTATTTAATGTTCATTGAAGTTAATACATTTTCATATTTGCTTCAATTAGGTAGTGCTTTCATACATGTAAGGATGTAATAAATTTGTAGAATAATTTGTATGTGTAAAACTGTTAAGGAATTATGCTCATGGATTAGTTAATGTTTTGAGATTTTAGATTTTGGTAATCTGCTTTGTTTTAATGTTTTTGTATTTGATCCTTGACTACTTGAAAACCACACAAAGGATTTTTTATTATTATCCTTTTTCATGCAACATGAAACATAGACATTCCCATGAAAATAAGGAGTTTGTATTTAATACTATGCTTTATGGACGGTAATGACCTTATACAAAAGGTGAAAATATGTAAGCTTTCTATTTAGAAAAAAATACAAGAAATATAATTTATCTTCAGTTTGAGAGAGAAATTTCACAATTTAAGAGAATGTAATTATCAAAGGAATGTCACACATATGATATCATTAATTTTGTTCTTGCTTATTTGGTCTAAATATAGGTAAATAATTGCACAGTTACTTTTACTATCATTAATTATACAGAAACATTTCATTGAATTTACACCTTTTATAGTTTATATACAATTAAGGTAATTTTATTTTGACAAAAGCTGAAAAAACCTTGTGTATAAATTCAGCTTTTAATTTTAATATAATAATTATTTTTTAATTATAAAATGAATTATTAATTCAGTATGGACAAAGTGCCTACTGTGTTTCGGATTCCCTTTCAGCTGCTGGAGGTTGAGCAAAAATGAGAGAGAAAAAGTTCCCAACTCTTTTCTTTCTGTGGGAAGATAGATGATAGGCAAACCAATAAAGACAAAGGATAATGTCTGGTATTGATCAGTGTTATGGTAAAAAGGAGAATAAGGAAAGGATTGCTAAGGGGTGAGCGTGCTGCCTAAAACAGAAGTCATCATAGGAGCCAACTTTGCTGTTCTAAGGTATTCATTAAGTAGTTTCTTATAAGTTGACATTGCTCAAGGCTATTGTAAGTAATACTGCAATGAACATGAGTATATACATATATTTTTCAGTTATATTAGATAAATGCCCAGAAATAGGATTGTTGTACCATGTGGGATTTTGTTTAAAAGTATTTAAGAAGCCTCCAGATTGTTTTTCAAAGTGATTGCACCAATTTCAATTTCTCTCAACAGTACACAAGGGTTAACCATTTCTCCACATCCTCCTTAGAACTCATTTGTACTCTTTTTGATAGTAGCTATGATAGAACGTGTGAGGTGATTTCCTTGTGGTTTTGATTTGCATTTCCCTGTTGATTAGTGATGTTGAGCATCTCATCTATTTATGCACCTTTTGGTCATTTAAGTATCTTCTTTGGACTATCTTTCATTTTTTTGAATTGAAATATAGTTAATTTACAATGATGTATTAGTTTCAGGTATACAATGATTCATATATATGTAAGGCAATGTCACCCTACTCCAGTACTCTTGCTGGAAAATCCCATGGATGGAGGAGCCTGTTAGGCTGCAGTCCATGGGGTTGCTAAGAGTCGAACACGACTGAGCAACTTCACTTTCACTTTTCACTTTCATGCATTGGAGAAGGAAATGGCAACCCACTCCAGTGTTCTTGCCTGGAGAATCCCAGGGATGGCAGAGCCTGGTGGGCTGCTGTCTGTGGGGTCGCACAGAGTCAGACACAACTGAAGCGACTTAGCAGCAGCAGCATATATATATATATATATACACACACACATATATGTATATATATATTCTTTCTCAGATACTTTTCCCTTACAGGTTTAATACAAAACATCGAGCATAGTTTCCTGTGCTATATAGTAGGAACTTTCTGTTTATCTATTTTACATATGTTAGTGTGAATATGGTAATTCTAATTTATCTCTCCCCTCCTTTTCCCTTTCTATTTTCTATGTCTGTGTGTCAATGTTTTGTAAATTAATTCCTTTGTATCTTTTTTCTTAGATTACACATAAATGATATCATATGGTATTTATCTTTGTCTGTTTGACTTACTTCACTTAGTATGACAGTCTCTAGGTTTATCCACGTTGCTACCAGTGGCATGATTCCCTGAGTTTTTATGGCTGACTAAAATTCCATTTTATACTTGGATATTTAGGTTGCTACCATGCCTTGGCTATTTGTAGATAGTGCTGCCATGTACAATGGAGTGCATGTATCCTTCCAAATTATACATTTTTTCTTTCTGGATATGTGCCCAAGAATGAGATTTCAGGACCTTATGGAAACTCTCCTTTTAGTTTTTAAGAAGCTGCCATACAGTTCTGTATAGAGGCTGCATCAATTTACATTCCCACCAACAACTCACGAGGGTTCCTTTCTCATTCTTAATGTCAAATGATAGGCAGAAGCTCAAAGACTGACATCATGAAAAAATTTGTATTCTTTTTATTTGTGATTTTCTCATTAATGAAAATTAGCCTCCCCCTATTTGGTACTACAATATATTTAAACTGTTACTTAGATTAAATTTTCTTTCCACTTTTAAACATGTTATGCAGAATGTGTTGCATCTAAATTCTAGACTTTAAGTTAATCCAAAGATTAGTTTGTATTCTTTGTGCATTGTACAGTTTATTTGTTCAGAATTTCTCATTCTTTGATAGAAAACTTCAGTGTTGTGAAATCTGTGTTTCTTTGAAGCAGTGATCCAGTGGGCTGGTTTTTCTGTCAAATGATCCTTTACCCAGACACTATGGCATTATTAAGGAAAGAGACATGCTTAAAATGCCTTTTGGGTTTGTGCACATGCTTGAGAAATCACAGTGTTTATTAGTTATTATGTAATTGCGTTCTTTTTACCAAAAAATGTGACATCATGGAACCATGTAAGGAAAAAGCAAAAGCAAATAAATGCAATAAAAACACACATATAACGTAACAAAATAAATGCAACAATTAGATGCACAATATCTCAATTTTATAGCAGAGTCTCAAAAAATAGTACATTGACAAAGAAGTAAGGCTTAAAAAAACTTGCACAAACCATGCCAATGCTTTGCTTAACTTATTTTCTTTGGTGAAATTTCTCATGAAGCTGTAATTAATGGAGCTAAACAAAGTGAAGAAGAAAGTTTCTAGAAAATGCTTTGCATTTTAATTTTGCATATTTACAATTCATGGAAACTGCAATTTCAAGTAATTATCCTCCACTTAGGTTTATTTTCTTTTGGCGAATGTCCTCTTTTCCAGGTTTCCTGAAGCCTGAGTAAGGGAAAAGTCTTTCAGAGCTTGTTTCCCTGTCTGTACACAAATAGTACAGCTTAATTGGTAATGTCTGGAGTAGAAGTGTGTACCCAGCTGTGAAAATGGCTCCGGATGCTAGCACTCAACTGGACATCTCGTTAATTATATATGTTTTGTTGGACATTTTAGTTAGGTTAACAACTGTCTGAAAATCAGCAGAGGGAGCTCAAGAAGGCATTAAGGAGATTTTGATATTAATTTTCTAATGTCACTGTGTGTGCTTAGTCACTCAGTTGTGTCCGACTCTTTGCAACCCCATGGACTGTAGCCCACTGGCTCCACTGTCCATGGAATTTTCCAGGCGAGAGTACTGGAGTGGGTTTCCATTTCCTACTCCAGGGACTCTTCTGGACCCTGGATTGAAATCATGTCTCTGGAGTCTTCTGCACTGGCAGGTGGATTCTTTATTACTGTGCCACCTGGGAAGCTATGGTTTTCTTCAAAACATTCTTCTTCACATTTTGGAAATAAAGACAGTTTTAAGTGCAGAGTAATCTGTTTGAAGTTGGGAAATTTATACTTATTTAAATAATTAAATAAAAATTTATCTTCAAATTTCTTTGTTTTGTTTATTACAGAAGGTTAATTGGTATGATTTATAAAATACTGGAACATAGTGAGAACCCTGATCTCATCTCCAGGCTTTTACTGCATCAGGTTTTAGATCTTAGTTCAGAGACTTGATCCAGGAACAACAATACGGACATTAGAGGCCTAGTTTTCAATGGACTTTTATAAAACATAAATAGTCTCAAATTAAATCTGTAATAGTCCTCTGAATATGGCAGGCCATATCCTACGATTTTACTGGTTTGTTTAAATATACTGGACTTTGTTCCAACCCAGCACTTGTAACATCATCCTCCCAAACGTGTAAAAACTGGCACGAAGTTAAAGGACATGGGTATCCAGAAAACAAAACAAATCTGATGTTTTCAGTTAGCAACTTCATACCAAGAGACATGCCCCATATTTACGTATTTTATAAACTTGATAGTAGAAAGTATTTCAGACTATTTTTGAGTGGGACTACTTTAGATGATTTTTCAAAGTTATGCTGAAATATAAAATTTTCTAATTTAAGTTTTTTTTTGATCAGAATTCAATTTTTTCTATGGATCAAAGAGTATTAAATATACCCCAAGGCTTCAGTTGAAAACCTACCATGTTGTAAGAATGAGCTATTACACAGAAGCATTCTTTAAAAAAATAGCAGCACTCCATTAAAATTCTACTCTATTAAAGCAGCACTCTGTTGGCCTGATGTGCTGAAGTCCTTGGGGTCGCAAAGAGTCAGACATGACTGAGGGACTGAACTGAACTGAACTGAAATAAAATTCCTGATTTAATACTAAATTAATAGATTCTTTCATTGTCTGATGACATTTTAATAGCTAACTGCCTTATTCTATAAGATATTTAAATTTACTAGTAGCCTATATAAAATTATTAAATTTGCTATTTACTACTTATAAATTAACAATTTTCTTTTTTTGTTACTCAATTTTTATATGAACATTAAATAATCTATAAACTCTTGATATGTATATTTGAAACCCATCAAAATATTTTATTGTTATAAAATTTCCCCCGAGTTTAAATTACTTGATCATTCTTGAGATTAGAGATATTGATGCCATTTTATTTTCTAAAATAATTACATCAATACATTTAAGCTAGTAATGTTTGGGATATTTAACCATAGTGTTATGTGTTATGATTTTCTTAAATTAATAGTGAAAATTGAGCTTTCCAGATTTTTACTTACATTTGCTTAATAATTCTTAATATGATTTAATATGTTTCTTAGAAATAATTCTTCTATTGTAAGTCTTCCTGTATGGTGAAAGTAAAGTGAAAGTCACTCAGTTGTGTCCGACTCTTTGCGACATCATGGACTATGCAGTCCAAGGAATTCTCTAGGCCAGAACACTGGAGTGGGTAGCCTTTCCCTTCTCCAGGGGATCTTTCCAACCCAGGGATTGAACCCAGGTCTCCCACATTGCAGGCGGATTCTTTACCAGCTGAGCCACAAGGGAAGTCCTGTATGGTAAATGACCATTAATCTAAGATAAACTTGATTTTGTAGAATCTGTGAAAATTAGATTCTATGAAAGAATACTACTAATAATTTATTGAGCAATTATTGGTGGGTTTCAGGCACAATTTTAGATACCATATAATTTATTTTACTAAAGCTTTAGAAAAAATTTGTAAGGTAAAATTGAAGCTGAGCCCAAGCATCCTGGGTAGGTTAAAACCAATGCCTGCATATGAAGAACACTGCAGTTTTATTGTCATATTTTCTATGCAAGCTGAGTTTTGTTGATGGGACCAGATGCCATGATCTTCGTATTTTGAATGCTGAGCTTTAAGCCAGCTTTTTTCACTCTCCTCTTTCACTTTCATTGAGAAGCTCTTTAATTCCTCTTCACTTTCTGCAGTAAGGGTGGTGTCATTTGCATATCTGAGGTTATTGATATTTCTCACAGCAATCTTGATTCCAGCTTGTGCTTCATCCAGTCCAATATTTCACGTGATGTAATCTGCATATAAGATAAATAAGCAGAGTAACAATATATAGCCTTGTCATACTCCTTTTGCAATTTGGAATCAGTCTGTTCCATGTCTGGTTCTCACTGTTGCTTTTTGACCTGCATATAGGTTTCACAAGAGGCAGGTCAGGTGGTCTGATATTCCCATCTCTTTAAGAATTTTCCCCAGTTTATTGTGATCTACACAGTCAAAGACTTTAGCGTAGTCAATGAAGCAGAAGTAGATGATTTTCTGGAATTCTCTTGCTTTCTCTGTGATGCAATGGGGGTGTTGGCAATTAGATATCTGGTTCTTCTGCTTTTTCAGAATCCAGCTTATACATATGGAAGTTTTCAGTTCACATATTGCTGAAGGTTAGCTTGAAGGATTTTGACCATTACTTTGCCAATGTGTGACCTGACTGCAATTATGTGGTAGCTTAAACATTCTTTGGCATTGCCCTTCTTTGGGATTGAAATGAAAACTGACCTTTTCAAGTTCTGTGGCCACTGCTGAGTAGTCCATATTTGCCGGCATACTGAGTGCAGCACTTCCACAGCATCATCTTTTAGGATTTGAAATAGCTCAGCTCGAATTCCATCAACTCCTCTAGCTTTGTTCATGCTGATATTTTCTAAGGCCCACTTGACTTCACACTCTAGGATATTTGGCTCTAGGTGAGGGATCATACCATCGTGGTTATCTGGGTCATTAAGGTCTTTTTGTTTAGTTCTTCTTTGTATTCTTGCCACCTCTTAATATCTTCCACTTTTGTTAGCTCCATATCATATCTGTCCTTTATTGTGTCCATCATGCATGAAATGTTTCCTTGATATCTTTCCTTTTCTTCTTTGCCTTTGCTTCTCTTCTTTTATCGAGTATTTGTAAAACATCCTCAGACAACCATTTTGCCTTTTTGCATTTCTTTTTATTGGGCAAGATTTTGATCACCATCTCCTATGCAATATTACGAATCTCTGTCAACAGTTCTTCAGCTGAGTTTATTCAGTGTTACTGTCTTCCTTAAAAATGCACCAGGTTCATAGATATCCATCAACACATGAATGGATGAAGAGTTGTGGTACATATATACAGTTGAATATTAATTGACCATTAAAAGAAAAGATTCAAATCAGTTCTAGTGAGGTGAGTGAACCTAGAGCCTGTTACATAGACTGAAGTATGTCAAAAGGAGTAAAACATATATTATATGTCATCACATATATATGGAATTTAGAAAAGGTAACACTGGTGAACCTATATTCAGGGCAGCAATAGAGACACAGACATAGATAATAGACTTGTGGGCACAGTGGGAGAAGGAGAGAGCTGGATGGGTTGAGAGAGTACCATTGAGAGATATATACTACCACATGTAAAAATAGATATTCTGGGGATTTGCTGTATGACACAGGGAACTCAACCCAGTGCTCTGTGACAGCCTAATGGATGGGATTGGGTGCAGGGTGGGATGAAGATTCAAGAGGGAGGGGACATGTGTACACCTATGGCTGATTCATGCTAATGTATGGCAGAAACCAACACAACATTGTAAAGCAATTATCCTCCATTAAAAAATAAATTAATAAATGCACCAGGTTCAGCATGCTTTTCTAGGAAGCCCTTGGATTTCTCAAGTATAGAATTATTTCCATTCCAAGAGTGTGTCTGTAAGTCCCATTTTTTTCTTAAATCCAACAAAATTAGCCTAGGTACTACACTAACACAGTTGGCTATATAGTACTGTACTGTAGTAGGTTAATACTACTTTTCACACAAACAGTACATAAGAAACACAGAAAATAAAATGTTTCTGTAGTACAGTACAACAGCTGACATACTGGGGCTGGCATCAAATGAACATGCAGAGGAGTAGGGAAGAGAGCAAGAGGAAGGCATAGCACAGAAGGATCCTCAGCAATAGGAGATGGAGGGCAGGCTGCAATCTTATTCATTCCTGACAATGATGGCACATGTTCGGGTTCCTTGTTAGATTCAGTTCTATCTATCCTCTTGAAAAAAAAAAAAAAACAGTTCAGTGATGTCTGGGTAGTAGCTCTTTTTTTCTTATCATAGATGACATGGAAGCACCAATAAAATTCTGAACAGCAGTTGCCACTTCTGTTTACCATTCTATATTTAGGTCCTATGTCTCACAAACTAATGGTGTCTCCTCAAGTAGAGAAGATCCCCTTGCCACTTCCTGCATCATGAATCTCTTCAGTTGTTCAGTTACCGCTTCTTCCTCTTGTCTCTGTTCATCCTGTCTCTGGGCCTCCAGCTCCATCAGGTCTTTAAGTGAGCTCCTTGTGTTGCACAGCAAGGATTTCAATGAAGTCATCCTCTCGCAGGTGTATCTTGAAATAAAGGCACTGTACTACTGTACTCTATACAGTGTGTACAGTAAGGTACACAAAAGCACAACAACTTGTAGAGGATGCATGCACAATACAATGTACACCAGACATGGGAACTAACTTACCCAATTGGACGTGTGATTGCACATTCTCATCTTTGAAAGTTCACAACTTGAAGATTGATATGCACAGGACTAACAATACATAAATATTTCTTTGGAACAAATAGTCTCTTACATGTCTAAAATTCTTAATAAAGATATTTTATTCCAAGGCAATCCTGATTATCCATTATTTTTCATTGAGAAATTCTAAATTGTTAGCAAAAAGCAAAAGCACCCATGAATTAAAACTTTCCCTAATTTTCAGGGAAAACAAAACTAATTTTATGAATACAATTTTATCTCTGTTTTTCATTCAAGTCTTATCAGTAAATGGGGGAATATCCAATTTCTATTTCTTGTACACTCCAATTAGTGTATCTGAAAAACAGATAACAAACTGAACATAGTATTGAAACTGATTTACAAATTAAGTAAAATCACAGGGCAGCATTTTCATCAGGGACCAAACAATATTTAAAAATTAGTTCTATTTTCTGATAAAATTAAATATATTTACATATTAATGTAAGTATAAATATATAGACTTTTGCACTGAGTATACATTGAGTTTTCAGTGACAGAATCTTTATTTTCATCAGATTCAATAATAAAAAAATAAGATTAAGCCATTTTATTTTAATTGGAATTGGACTCATGTATAGGTCTCATTCCGTCACTCCATACATCCAGATTCTTTTGTATAATACTGGTATACATTCAGATACATTTAGCCACCTAATTTAGGGGGGATTGTTATTGTAATGGGAGAAGGCAATGGCAATCCACTCCAGTACTCTTGCCTGGAAAATCCCATGGACGGAGGAGCCTGGTAGGCTGCAGTCCATGGGGTCGCTAAGAGTTGGACACAACTGAGCGACTTCACTTTCACTTTTCACTTTCCTGCCTTGGAGAAGGAAATAGCAACCTACTCCAGTGTTCTTGCCTGGGGAATCCCAGGGACAGTGGAGCCTGGTGGGCTGCCGTCGATGGGGTCGCACAGAGTCGGACACGACTGAAGTGACTTAGCAGTAGCAGCAGTTATTGTAATGTCTTTTGAATGCTACAACTCTATTTACAAGCTTCATAGCTATGATCATATGGTGAAGGATATAAGCAAAAGGATTTGATTCTGAATTTGCAATATTTTTCCTTACACAAAGCTTTGATAGAGTAATATCAAACATTGCTTTGTTTGACTACTTTCCTCTTTTTAGGTAGATTCTTTTCACACTGAACGCTAAATGTGTCACTTCTCACTTACACCTTTGTAATCATTATAGCATTTAAATTCATTTCAAATTACATAAACTGCATTCATTTATACAATAGTTTGGTGGATCATTCTTTTTGAAATGCAAGTTAATAATGTCTGACTCAGAAAGCCAAAGTTTATGGTAATAAATCACATGTACTTCAAGAAGTTTGTAATCATCATTTTAAGTTACATTGTTTAATACTTTTTACATGTTTAAGATAAATATGATTGTCTTTTTTGGGAGTGAACTGCATGTATGGTAGTTTATTACTGACAGTGAATACTGTCATCATGTTTAATTTGAAATAAGTAATATTCTATTTTTATAAAATATTATATATATTATCATCTAAAACTCTCATATCAGTTGGAATTTTCTAGCTTATTAAAATGTAGACAACCACATTTTCAATTAGACTATTATGTTGACATGTTAAAAGTTGAAGATCAGTTAGAATCATTCATATACTAGACAGAATGGTTGAAGTTGCAGTTAAATGCCAAATTCAAGACAGAACAGAATTTACACAGAACAATAATCAACACACTTTAAAAAATATCAATAGTGTCTTGATCTCACATTAATTTAAATTTTGCTGGGGGAAAATTGTAATGATAGACTAGTTGTGGGTATTAGAGGGAAGAACTGATCACTCAGTAGGGAATAGCATAATTTGTTCGCAAACTCATTTAATATGGAAGGACTCTGATAAGGTATATTTAGTGGCTTTATATATTAAATGTCAGTATATATTTACAAATAGCATGCTAAGTTCTTAGGTAACTCAGATTGTGATTCAGATAATGAAAATGGATCAGTCATTTATGACTTCATATACCTAAGCAAGTAGACAAACAGAAAATGACACAAACAAACAAAAAATGCTTCTAGAAACCTTCAGAGAAAAATTGGTGAATTGATCTCAAGTAGAATTTTAACTAAAATAGTGTACAAAAATGGGAATTCAATTTGGATTCATCACTCTATTTTTTATTTTCTCACAATAATAGAATGTATAATTCTGTATGACAAAGAAACCTTACAGCTTTTATTATAAGACACACTTGGAAATAACAAGCATCAAAGAAGTGCTGTAGATTTAAAATTACATTTTCACCTGTTGTGAAAACAGCTTCTTGTGAAATGCTTCCTGAAGTTGGACTTGATGGGCCTTATTTAAAAAGCAACAGTTCTGTGTTAAGCTAGGGTGAGTGATCTAAAAAGAAATAGATATGTTTAGAAACTAAGTCCCAGATAAGAATATTTACAAGATTCTAAAAAAATTAGGAAGCAAAGCAAGATCACATTTAAGAGGAACCTGTAGCTCCCCTGGTGGCTCAGACAGTGAAGAATCCACCTGCAATGCAGGAAACCTGGGTTTGATCGCTGTATTGGGAAAATACCCTGGAGAAGGGAATGGCTACCCACTCCAGTATTCTGGCCTGGAGAATTCCACGGACAGAGGAGCCTGACGGGCTACAGTCCATGGGGTCTCAAAGAGTTGGACACGACTGAGCAACTTTCAGTGTCACTGTAGGTTCCGCAGAATGTGACAACCAAATTAATGGGATATCCTTCATGAAATAATTGGGAAAGAAAAAGGACATTAGGTAAAACTAAAGAACTCAGAATAAAGTACAGACTTTAATTATTAATAACACTTTGGTATTGATTCAATAATTATGACAAATCTATCATACAAATCAGAGGTTAACAGTGGGGATAGTAGATGTTAGTTACATGACTATCACTTAGTGCACTATATGCACGATTTTTGCAACTTTGTGAATCTAGACCATAAAAACTATAAAAATCTTTTAAATGAGCTGGAAAGAAAGAAAATGTGATAGGAAGCCTAGTAAATCTATAGATGCGGTGATTTATTTTTGAGTAATTAGTAATTTTGTACTGTATAGAAAACCATAGATTTGAATGCATTTAATTACTCCTCTGGGAGTGTAAAAATTACAACAGAAAGTCATTATTAAGGAATTTATCCTAGAAAGGAAATTCTATATTTGATCTATTATAATTGATTCACCCCAAAGTTTCACTGGTATTTCAATTAAAGAAATGTTCTTTTTCTAGAGAGATAGATGATAGATGAATACATAAATAGGTAGATCCATAGAGATAAAGATACATAGATGTTATTAGGTATGTAGACATTCTTGCCCAAAGGTTTGGAAGAAAATAATACTGGATGCTTATGGGTTAAGTTCTGGGTTCCAAAAATTCATTATCATTTCCTTCCCTATCAAGCTATATGAATAAGAAACTATTATAATTAGATACATTTTAATAATAATAAAACATCAAAATTTTAATTTCTAAAGTTCAGTTGTGGAATACTTTTAGTCTAATTAATTGTCCTAAAATTAAAATATAGCATAAACTACTCTTAAAGCTATATTCATATACATTTAGTGCAAAAATGTCCTGATTAAAACTCTTCAAAAAGTTTGAGAAATTCAATGCAATCTTAAAGAATCATAATACACATTTAAATATTATAAGCATTATGGTGTGACAGGTCCTAGCGTGTGGTAGCAATGACTGTGCTTGTGCTCAGTTGCTGAGTCATGTCTGCCTCTGTGACCCCATGGACTGTAGACTACCAAGCTCCTCTGTTCATGGAATTTTCCAGGCAGGAATACTGGAATGGGCTGCCATTTCCTACTCCAGGAGATCTTCCTGACCCAGGGATAGAAACTGCATCTCTTGTGTCTCCTGCTTTGGTAGGCAGATTCTTTACTACTGTGCCACCTGGGAAGGCTGTGGTAGAAATGATTACTTCTCACCAATTCTTTAGTCTCTTCCCCATCTGAACACAAACTACATGATCTTATCCCCTTAAACTGAGATGTGTTCTTGTGGCTTGAGAGTAGGTATACCTGGGTCACCACTCTCCAGAATCAATGAAGAGCTGGCGCCTCATTCTCTGTTTCTTTCCCCTTTATGGCAAAATTATTATTGTTAATGATTTTGTGTGACAATTATTTTGTGTGAATATCTGTTGTTTAGAACAAGCATCACATACTAAAATATACACCTCAATGAGCATTTTATAAGGAAATTCCAGAACAAAAAAATTTTTTTGAAGAATATCCATTATATATCAGATCAAAATAATATCTATATTGGAATTTTTAAATAAATATTTTATATGAACCATTTTTAAAGTCTTTATTGAATGTGTTACAATATTGCTTTTGCTTTATGTTTTGTTATTTTGGCCCCAAGACATGTTGGATCTTCCCTGGTGGCTCAGCTGGTAAAGAATCCACATGCAATGCAGGAGACCTGGGTTCAATCTCTGGGTTGGGAAGACCCCCTGGAGAAAGGAAAGGCTACCCACTCCAGTATTCTGGCCTGCAGAATTCCATGGGATCACAAAGAGTTGGGCAGACTGAGTGACTTTCACTTTCCCTTTCATGTTGGATCTTAGCTCCTTGACAGGGATCCAGTCTGCACCCCTTGCACTCAAAGGCAAGTCTTAACCACTGGACCACCAGGGAAATCTGTGTGTATATCAGGTTTTACTTAATTATTTTTGCTTTTCTGTTACTGGCTCCTTAATATAATATAAATTTACTTTTTTTTCCCTTAATGATCATTGTATCTGTATAATCAAAACTTCAAAACAATCTCAATGTTCTTGATGTTTGCACCCTCATCAAAAGGAAATACAACTTTAGATATGTTGTTATCCTTCAGAGCTGACAAAATTACATAAAAATTTGAGTTTGATTCCAAACTAATCACACACTCTGAGTGATCATATGCAACATAGCATACTCTGACATGTTTGATTATAATGAATGGAATACAGCCCAAATAGTAACCTAGAAAGAAATTTCCATTTGGAATAGCCTTGTGGGAAAAAAAGTTCAAATTAAATCCTCTTAGTGTATTAAAATGCAAATATAAGAAGGCAATCCAATTGGGTTACATCGATAATAGCACATATAACACAAATGGAAATTCCTCCCAAATAATTAAGTTATAGCTATATAAATCACTGATGTGTGCATTTGAATTTTGTTTTTTCCATGCATGCTTGAAAGTTCATTAACTTTGGATCATATTAGAAAACGTTTTGTTTATCTCCTGCAGACCAGTCACTAGACAAGGTGGTTTTTTTTTTGTTTGTTTGTTTGTTTTTGTGTTTTTTTTCTCTTCTGAAGCCAATGAAGGCCCTTCACTACTCTTCATTGCATTCAAATATTGTAAATAAAGCTTTCAACTATTCTGGCAGGTTTTGTTTCCAATATAATTATGAAAACCCTGTAACTGGGGTGTCACCCTGGGAATGTCAATGTCTTGAATTTCTCATTAAATCATTTTGACTCTGAAACATGCAATATCTTGAGAACAGTAATGTTCACACTCCAATTGTGCAATCTTGAAAGAAAACAAAAAGCTTTTGAGAAAATTCTGCTTAGAAACTGTAAAAGCATGCATCTCCTTTTGTGTGTGTGTGTTAAAAGTCACATATAATGTCGCTATAGCTGTTGGAATTTTCAAGTGTGTGAGATGATGTCGGTACTGAAAAAATGTGCAACATCGCAATTGTGAGAGCCAAGAAATATTTTCAGTAAAGAGAAAAATGGGAAGAAAATAATGTGTTTGGGGCTTTTAAATTAGTAATGATCTCAATTATATATCCAATTAGTAAGGCGCATTAACTATTATACTGACCACTAAAGATAGGCAAGAATGTCTGTGCTCAGATTTAAATTCTATAAGCATATTCATAAATGATAATGTGAATTCATAATTAAAATTTTAAAGTAAAATACAATTAATTTAATTTAATTTAATTTAAATTTAGCAAGCATATACAGATGCCTTAATACAGATTAAGCTACTGTTAATAAGTTTTGAAATTAATTATTTGGGGCATTATAGTTCAGTATCTATATGAGAAACAGAATGACCCTATTAAGTATAAATTGTAGTTGTTACTAATGAAAAGAAGTATAAGTATTGTTTGAGGTAATATTTCTAATGTTATCTACCAGTGGATATGAATGGGGTTTTTTCTTAACAAAATATATTCTATTTTAAGAGATTGCTAAACAACCAGAGACATTATATTTGATACTTTATATGATGATAACAAATAGAACTATTTCAAGGATTAAGGAGTTGATTTTCTCATTTAAAAATAAGATTACTAATTGCTGTCATTATTTGAGAGCCTAATTGTTCTATTTGAAAGCAAATTATTAGGTGTTTTACATACATTATCTTAATTCATAAAACAGCCTCACAAGAAGGAATGATTGCACAGGTGAAAGCTGAATTCAAGCTTAAATGAATTAACTGAAATCCTGTTGCTAATAATTGACAGAAATAACAATAAAATCCCTGCAAGTGTACATCCAAATGACGGACCATGTCGTTCTGTCATCTACTTAAAGAAAAAAAAAGAAAAAGACTTTGGATTTTCTCTGACTTACTTTACTCTGTATGATACTCTCTAGGTCCATCCTCATGTATCAACACATATGTGTAGAATCTAGAAAAATGGTGTCAATGATCTTGTTTGCAAAGCAGAAATAGAAACACTAATGTAGAGAACAAGTATATGGATACCATGTGGAAATAGTGGGGTGAGACAAACTAGGAGGTTGGGACTGACATATATTCACTATTGGTGCTATGTATAAAATATACAACTAGTGAGAACATACTGTATAGCACGGGGAACCTGACTCAATACACTGTGGTGACCTAAATGGGAAGAGAATCCAATAAAGAGTGGATAAATATATTCACTTTGCTGTAAAGCAGACACTAGCACACCACTGTAAAGCAGCTATACTCAAAAAAAAATAATAATAATTTAAAATGAAAAAACAACAACAGCATAAAATAAACAAACCTTTGTACACTATATCAACTGTGTCTTATCTTCTCTTAGCTACTTAAGGGCACTGCCCCAAGTGTTTTCTCCCTTTTCTACTCCATTGATTGGTTCTGCTCTGCTGGATTATTTTCATCACCAGAAAGGCTGTCCGTTTCCCATCTTTAAACTCAACAAACAAGCACAGCCCGTTTGACCATAATTATTCTTTATCTGTCACTCTATTTATCTCCTTTATTTTGTTTGAAATTCTTCAAAAAGCAATCTCTATGCACTCTTCCAAATTTCTTTCTTCAAATATATCCTCATCTGCACTGGCCTCAGCAGTCTCTAAGTAATATCTATGCTGAGATCAGCAGCAATGCATACATTATTCAGCTTTTATAAATAGTTCTCTGTTTGTTTGAACTGTTAGATAATTTGCTATATTCTGTCACTGCAAACATTTTCTTTAGTCCCCAATTTCCCCACCTGGGGCATCTATCATACATCTTAGCTCCTTTCTCTTCCATATGCAATTTAAAATCAACTTACCAGGTTCTATAAAGAACCCATATAGGATTCAGATTGGAATTGCACTGATTAGATTGCTCCTTTGGGGGAATATATTGATAGGAATTCTTTTCAAAACACAGTCAGTATCACCATATATTTAAAACTATGTAATGTTTTCATTAAAATAGTTTATTCTATGAAGGATTTTTATGTATTTTTATTGAAATATGTATTTGAAATACATATTTTATGTATTTTTAATTTATTTTTATTTTATGTATTTCTTATTTTTTACTTATATTTATATAAAAAATACATTTTCTAACTGAATATTTTGTCCTAAAGAATTACAGTTGTGTGTCACAAAACTTCTTGTTTTGATTTGATTTTGATAAGGGTGATTTAAGTCACCCTTATTTATTCTAGTAACAAGACTGCATTTGGAACTTTCTATATAGACAATCATGTAATAAAAAAAAAATCTTGCTTAACTTTCAAATAATAGATTTTATTTTATTAATTTATTTTTATTATATTTTGAATTTTATTTTATTTTTTACACTGATTAAGACTTTAATACAATCTTAAATAAAATTGATAATATCAAACTTTTTTATTGCTGATCTTATTAAGGGTTATAAGTGTGGTGGTCTTAATATTTTTTTCTTTTAAATTTTTTAAATTAGATGTCCTTTCTTAAGGTTAAGTGGTTCCTGTCTATTTTATCTTTGCTAAGAGTTATTAATCATGCATTATCTTAAATTTAATTAAGGGAATTATAGCTGCATGTAGTTAGATGAGTTCTTGTATTAGTATTCCTATCCTTTAATCTGAAAATAGAGTAAGTTACAATAAATACTAATCAAATTAATTAATTCAGCTAATTAATTAACTGAAGTTTCTCTAAACCTGAAGTGTTGTTCTTCCATACCACTGTGCTTTCTCAAAATCTGTTTCATATTTGGATTAGAATCGAATTGTCAAACTACATATATTATCACATTTTAAAAAGAGAGGTTTATATTTTATTTATATATTTATATATATATATATATCAACTCCATTGTGCATTTATATGTATATGTACTCTTCACTCTTTACATAATGAACTTTGGTAGACTGTGAAACAGACTATGCCTGATAGAGATTCAGGATTTCTGATAGAGATTCAGTATTCCTGAACAATCAAATATACATGTTGAAATTGGGGGGCACATACTGTAATTATTCATTATGTAAAAAATATCAATTAACTTTTCTTTATTTTTGCTGGGGAGAACTATGATGATAACTATTGATTTTTTACCAACGTAGAAAAAGAATATACTTTACACATTTATTCATTGTTTATTATACAGCAATTTTTAAAATCCTGCTTTACTTAGTACTAAGTATATGCAACTTAGTTGCCTGTGGCTATTTTTGTCGGTCTGTTTCAAAGTTTCTTCATAAATCTATTTATTCCTTAATATGTTCTTATTTTAAGAAAATAAAAATTGCTGTTTATATATATATAGATATATACTTTAATTTTTATTTTTATTGGAGTATAGTTGATTAACAATGCTGTATTAGTTTAGCAGAGTGATTTAGCTATACATTGAGCTATACATGTACAAATATCTTTGTCTATATATTAATTTTTATTTTTAATTGGAAGATATTTGCTTTGCAATGTTGTGTTGGTTTCTGCCATACAGCAATATGAATCAACCATAGATATACACGTGTCTCCTCCCTCCTGAACCTCCCTCCCATCTCACACCTTATCCCACCTCTCTAGGTTGTCACAGAGAAATTTTTTGTTTATTTTAGCTTGTTTGCATAGATATTTATTGTATTTATTATCAATTTTTATTTTAAAATGGAGTATAGTTGACTAACAATGTTGTGATAGTTTCAGGTGTACAGCAAAGTGACTTAGTTGTACGTATACACGTGTCTATCTATCTTTTTAAAATTCTTTTCCCATTTAGGTTATTACAGAGTATAGGTTAGAATTCCTTGCTCTATATGGTAGGTCTTTGTTGGTTGTCTATTTTAAATATAGCCGTGTGTCCATGTTATTTCCAAACCCCCAATCTATACATCCCCCAACTCTTCCCCTTGGTAACCATAAGTTCATTATCTAAGTCTGTGAGTCTGTTTAGCATTGTTTACAATAGCCAAGACGTGGAAGCAACCTAAATGTCCACGGACAGGAAAATGGAAAAGAAGATGCAGTACACATATACAATGAAATATTACTCAGCTTTTAAAAAGATTGATATTATGCCATTTGCAGCAATATAGATGACTTGGAGATTATCATACTAACTGAAATAAGTCTGAAAGAGAAAGAAATATCATATGATATTGCTTATGTGTAGAATCTAAAACCATGATAGAAATGAATCAATTTACAATGCAGAAACAGACTCACAGACTTAGAGAATGAACTATGTATGGCTGTTATGTATATTTAAGAAACCCTGCATACTCAAGCTTGCTCATGGAGTTTCTAATACACATTATCATACTGGAGTGTCTGAAAATTTTTTCATAAAATTATTTTTATCCCAGCTTTCCTAATTATATTTGACCATTCTTTCTATGTAAACCCAACTAGTATATCACTAGCATTCTGAAGGATACATTTTGAGGAATATAGTTTTAGGTAAGAAATATATAAGCTTGCAATAATGTTTTAAATGAAAGACTTTCTTTTGGTGTAGAAGTAGCCATAGTCACGGACTGGACTTTCTGTTACAGAGAAAGTCTTTTTCTAACTAGTTTGGCTTCTTAATCTAGTCTACTTCTATGGAATTCTGTCTAGGTTTCACAGTTAATACCTTACCAAGTCTCTCTGAATTCCAATCCATTTCCCAGGAGCCTTTATGTTAACACTTCCCCAACAATGTGATCTAAAACCTAAATTGACCCATGCTAGTACATGGTTTAGTTTGCTGTTACGTTTACCTGAAAAGTAATCATCATGATCATGTTATTCCTCCAGATTGTCCTCAGTTCCTCTATTTTGTCACCTATACCTGGGGTCTCATCATTCCCCACAGTAAAGCCCATTTTAGTAGGATTATTTCTGAAGACCTCACAAATAAATAAATCTATGTTGGAAGAAGTGAAAGGGTAATTGTTTTGGCTCAAGACATGTTGCTTCTGAGATATGTATGTGTCAAAATAGAAAACAACATATACAGTCACATGTAGAATCTGGTAAGAGAAAATCTAAAATGGATTATGATTTAGGAAAGATAACCACTCAGATGGCAACTGGAAAAACAAGTGTCTGCAGAGTCAGATAGATCAAGAAAAATGAAGATATAGAACAAAAAGTCACTAGCATTAAATGTAGCAAGGGACAAGAGAAAAAGAAAAAGGATTTTGAACACCACTTTTACACATTTTACTCTTGTCTGGAAAATCCCATGGACAGAGGAGCCTGGTAGGCTGCAGTCCATGGGGTCACTAAGAGTCGGACACGACTGAGCGACTTCACTTTCCATTTCACTTTACACAATAATGGAGAATTGAAAAAGTTTATTGCCATTTATTAAAATGAGATATTGCTTAAATATAAAGGACATGATGATTTATTCAACAAAATATCTAAGGAGCTGTACCATGTGCCAGGCAGTGAGCTAGTACTGCAAAGATAAATAAGACAGGTACCATCCCTGATCTCAGAGAGCTTTAAATATATAATATTCAATTACTGATGAAAATCCAAGGCAGATAAGGTATTTAGAGATATTTTATTAAATTTAAAAGCAATGAAGATACAAAAGACTTGGTGAGATAACCTTTTGTGGAGTAGTGGGAGAAGAAACCACATCGAAATGGGTTGAACTATACTGTGATATATTTATTTTAGATTGTATGCATAAGAAAAACACTTAAATGCACCAAAATATTAAGCATCATTGACTCTGGACTGTGGAGTTACAAGTAATTTTTATTGTATTTTTCTCATTTGTATTTTATAAATGCATACGAATGAAGATATATCCTTTTTATGATTAAAATATATTATTAAAAGGGAAAATTAATTACTTTATTCTAATGAATTATTATGAATTTCATTTTAAATATAAATGAAATGGAAATATAACATTTATCTGAATAATAATGTAGTAGACACAAAGAGCTTAATAAAATGATTCAAACAAATACTAATGGTAGCAAAACCTGAGTATATATGTTTTGAATACTTCATTATTTTGATTGGCTTCCAGATGATCTGATTATGTAGATGATTGCCAAAACTCAACTTTTTCTATGCTGATAACACACATCCACCAAAAAACTAGAGCTGCTTGAGGTGCTAGAAAAGTTTTTAAAAAGTAGAAAGCAGAGCATTAATTTGTGCAGCTACAAAGTCGGCACATGGTAATACTCCCAAAATGTAGAATGACTTCAATTCCCACCAGTTTAGCAGCCGACATGATTATGCACATGAATCCTCTAGGAAATTAAGTAAACAGTAATAACAAGCCCAGTTAGCAAGAGAAGAAAAGGACAGCCTAGCTGGCTGGCTAAGTTCCCTATGTTAACACTGATTATAAACATCAGTGGTGGTAAACACAGCCATTCCACGAGATTGAGCTGTGAGCATTTATGGGAAAATGAGATCAGCAGCCATGATTCTGTTCTATTAAAACAGCTCCTCTGAGACCTTTGTAGGATAATACATTTGTTGTTCTGCCTAGCCTATAGCATGTACACAGGGACTATGGAATCACAATCTCCAGGGGCAAAATCACAAGGGGTTAAATTCTTAATTTCTTCCAATGTTACTGCATTCTTAAATAATACACCTTGGAAATCAATGAACTACAAAGTTCATTGTTTTTTTGTTTTTTTTTTTTCAAATCCTTTCAAATACCTTTCCAAACGAATGAAAACATTTCCAAAATATTCTCAGGTGGTCTCCCATGCCATTTAACAGAAAATAGTGTGTAATTGCTACCCTGAAGCCCATCAAGCAATTACAGATTGAAATACACCTTGTAAAATGGGAAACTTCAGGAACAGTGTAATCACGTATTTTAAAGTTGATTATTTTGCATTACACTTCTAGGTCACCTGATGAAAATTATTCTCCCCAGCACACTTTCATGAAGCCTCCGTGGCCTGTGATGCCACTGTGCCTAAAATTTCCAGGATTATTCTTATTCATCAACATTTTACAATGCAATGACCTAGAGGCAGATGTGAAAGGAAATGAACTGCATGCAGGAAAGAGAAGAATAATGTAAATTGTGGATTAGAATTCAGAGTTTTGAGCTTTAAAGAACCATGAAGATCAGTCATTCTTTCATTCTTCCCCTGCATGCAAAAAAAAACAAAAAAAAAAAAACAAAAAAAAAAACCAAAAAAGACAACCCGTACTTGTTAAGCAACATTACACAAAATTGGGGCCAGACCACAAGTTCCCCAGATCTCAAGATTAGGTGCACTTCCGATGCAAACACAACGAATACATTTCCTTTAGAGAGAGACAAAAAGTCAGAGAGACAAAAAGTACATATGTGTTGTGACATCTGTCCTTTGTATTTTAGACTTGCTTACTTAATGTTCCTTAAAGGTAGAAAAAGAATAAAGGAAGCATCTCTTTTTATGGCACCAATTGTCACATATTTAGGAAGATTCATAATTTTAAGGCAACTCTTCTGATAGAGCTTTATGTCTTCACTTTTCAAACCTTAATCAAATCTACCATATGCCTTGCACCATCTGAAGTACTGACCTAACCTGAGATGAAGGCTTCGTTTTAAAGTATCCAAGTGTAGCTAGTACTTATATTAAAATAAAATGTTTCAGGGATGGCCTATAAAAAGGAAAAGATTATGGTAAGAAGATGGAAAAATATGAGGGGAGAAAAAAGCACAGGGACTTGAAGACAAAACCATCAGTGAACAGCAGTATATTTGCATGGTGCAGAAAATATGAGATGACCTTTCAACTTTCTCTCCATGTGACCTTGGAAAGGATGCTCACCGGCTCTGCCACAGTTGCTTAATTGTGTACTGCAGACCAGTCTTTCATTCCTTCCTTAATTGCAAGGTTTCTGAGAACCACAAATACTGTTAAAAGCTCAAATGCATATGAAAATACGTAGATTAACCTCAACACTCCATGCTTCTGGGTGGCTATTAGAATTATATTACTACCTCTTCTTTGCTGCATATAGAAGAGGTTTTGATCTATTTCTAGTATTTAAGCAAGAGTCAAATTTTAAAATAATTAGAATAACTTAATAGCATCCAAGAGTTCATAGGTTGACAATCTTTAGGGACCAAACAACTTCCTCCGCTAGAAGATGAGATGGAATTAGTTCCTCCTAGAGAGCAGATAGCAAAATCCCTAAGAGAATATAAATGCCTGCAATTTTCTGGATTGCAGTTTTTCATGCTTCTGAAGATGATTACATATCTCATCAATAATAAAGATGCCCTATTATCAGACTGTGAGGAGCAACTTGTAAGGTAGGTGTTTTTAATGCCACTAACATGTTCATTTCAGGGTGGAAGGATTCAATTTTTTTATATTATAAAATGTACAATCTATTGCTTCCGATGGTGCACCATATATTTTCTGGCCCTAAACTTATAAATGAGGGTACTTATAACACATAGATGCAATTCTGCTGCTATTAGAAAAGAACAAAACCAGTGTTCAGGCACTGAAATCCCATGTTCATTTTAATCAAAGAAGTAAATAATTCCCCACAAATATTTTGCTAGGCCTTGGTATAAAAGTTGGGTTGATGTGCTTTGAGGTTAATCTGTTTCTTATGTGAGTATAGCAGATAGTGCAGGACTTCCTGAGTCTGGGGCTTGCTGCCCCAGTCCTGGAGCTGATATCAGGTGGCCTCAGCCACACCATGGTGAGAAGCAGGATTTCAGTTCCCAGCCAGCAATCAAAGTCAGGCTGCGTCAGTAAGGGTGCCAAGTGCCAGTCACTGTATTACTAGGGACAGTGGCCAGTGACAAGGCCCTGGCCTGTCAGCTCATAGAAATAAATTTCTACCAAGAGATAGAATGTAGTCAAAAAAGTAAGGTGTTTATTAGGAGGAAAAATAATACATGATCATAGATTTCACACAGGCAGGCTCAGAGTGAAAGTCATGTCCTTGTGGTAATGAATCACTTACATAGGGAATTTCTTTTGGGTTTCCTTTTGGCCAATCACCTTGCTTTGCCTGGCTTGGAGTCCCTGTTTTGTTTAACTCAGGATCCTTTCCTGTGGGCCCAGGTAGATGGATTCTAGCTAAGAGGCCTATGGTTAGGTTGACATCATTTACAATGGGGTGGTGCCCCCTCCCCTTTAAAAAATTACTTTAATTGGAGGCTAATTACAATATTGTAGTGTTTTTGCCATACATTGACATGAATCAGCCATGGGAGTACATGTGTCCCCCATCCTGAACCCCCCTCTCACCTCCTTCCCCATCCCATCCCTCAGGGTTGTCCCAGTACACCGGCTTTGAGCGCCCTGTTTCATGCATCAGACTTGGACTGGTGATCTATTTCGCATATAGTAATACACATGTTTCAATGCTATTCTCTCAAATCATTCCACCCTTGCCTTCTCCCACAGGGTGCAAAAGTCTGTTCTTTATATCTGTGTTTCTTTTGCTGTCTTGCATATAGGGTCATCATTACCATCTTTCTAAATTCCATATATATGTGTTAGTATACTGTATTGGTGTTTTTCTTTCTGATTTACTTCACTCTGTATAATAGGCTCCACAAGGAGCCTTTCTGCACATGTGTCGATGGGAAGGTCTCCTTGCCTTGGAGAACGAGAAATATGTGGTCTCTGTCTTTTATCGGGGCAGGGCTCAGCTCCTCTTATTAAATTCCTGCTATGATATTCATCTTGGAGTATCCATTCACAGGGGACAAACTCCAGCTGCTCAGCCTGGGGCTTCAGAGTTGTCTGTGATGCCTGCTTAAAATGCAGATCCTTGGATTTCATCTGAAAGCCCTGAAATCAGAATGTCTTTGGTTGAACCTAGGGAGTTTTAACAGACGCTCTCTTTTGCCTTGGGTACAGTGTCAAGTCTGCTGGTCTCAGTGCAGAGAAAGCAAAGGCAGGAAAGAAGGGAAAGTCAGGGCGGTGAAAAAGGCACAAAGCAGTGTCACCACTGGGCCCTCTCCTGTGCTGAAGCTTTTGACTTTCATTCCGATTCAGTTTGTGTCCATCTAGCCCAGGGAATCTTCTCAGTGAGAAGCCACTGCCTTAGCAGGAAATGTCCAATTCCATGGAATAATTTTATATCATTGTGACATTTGATTACTATCATCTCTGTAAAGAGAGTTGAATGGCTTAGCCACATCCTCCAGAGAACAGAGTGAATCTTCTGAAATGTGACGTTCATTAGAAATGAGGCCAGCACATGGCCAGTTTGAGAGAAGATCAATGAACTTGTTCCTAAGTCACCAAAGAATCCTCACATTCTAAAATTTAGAATTTGATTTTTGGTATCAACCATTGTGACCTTGTTATAACCACAATCCTTTTTTTTTTTTTTCTTACTGTGTGAATGCTAACAGATATTGTAGTGGATTCATTTGTTTAGCATAATGTATTAATAAAGCCTTATTAGCCCACAAATAATGAATATTATAAAATATTTCCAATTAGAAATCATAGCCCATGATCACCCAAATTACCCCAAATGATATCTAACTCTTTAATTTAAGAAGTGACTGTGGGGTCTTCCCTGTTGTCCAGTGGTTGACTCTGTAATTCCACTGCAGGGAGTGCCAGTTAGATCTCTGGTAGAGAAACTGAATAAGCATAGAAACTGAACAAGTGTGTTCAAATCACTGACCATATTTAATACTTCATGTCACACCTATATTATGGAAATATTGATAAGGTGAGTTACTATTTTTCTATCACTTGCTGTTTGTATTATATTGTTTTAATTCTGTAGGCCTTGACACATCTAGAAGACCTGTTTCTATAATTCTTTTTTAGTTAATGCAGCTTATATAAGTATAAAAAACTAGAAAAGAAAAAGAAACACATTCACTTGGAGCTTTTCTTATATAACATAGCTATCAGGCATTTGAAAAAGTGTGATTGTAGGATGATAAGCTCTTGTTTACATAGTCTGAGATATTTTGCTCATACCCTTTCCTAATCAGTTGCATAGAAAGTACTTACAATGTTCAGGCTTGATTGAGCTTATTTTGAAAGGCTATAATTTTCAAACCCATGCACCTATTTATTGCACACTTGATGAGGGGTGAATTTATAGTTAAGAATGAACATTTTATACAGGTAATACTGAACTCATGGATCTTGGAGTACTCCTCCTTCCTAAGAGTGGATGCACATAGACAGTGAAAACAGAAAACAAATTTCGGCTTTTTCAAAGACCAGACACAGATGATTTTTTCCTAAACTCTTTGTCAACTCTTCAGGGACAGCAGAATAAAGACATTTTACAAGACCTTCAGTTTGTTGCTTAAAATGGCAGGGTAATTTCAGAAAATGAAAAATGTTCAGTACCTGTGTGGATTTTATGCCTCTAGGTTCTCTAGAATTCTACTGCTTCGTATTGGTAATCTCACTGTATTATCTTCGTAAAATATATTTATAGTGCTAGCATGTTGCCTCTTAAGGAATGGCACATTTTAAATCTTGTGATGAACAAATCTGAAAGAATTTGATGGTTTTGTTTGACTAAGCTCTTCCTCTTTTCAATGCATAGCAGATATATTTCTGAGTATTATCTGTAAGGCCATAAAATTTGGGATAATGTGCTTTATTATTTATTTAAATAATTGCCTAAAATATTCACCTAAAATAGATTTTTAGCTTGCATTAATATTTAAGTCAATGTAATAGGGATTTTGTTGTTTTGATTTGTCATTTTATTTTGTTCTCCACATGGGGTTGAGATATGCCTGCTCTTATTGATAATTCCATGATACAGGTCAATGCCAATTTTGAAAGTTTTCACAATTTTACAGCATTGTGTTAACACTCTTCTCATGGGAAGAATGTAAATAATGACTTCTTGATATTTTCAATTATTATGTGACACTTTATTATTATGCTTTAAGAATTTATAACATCAACTGTACTACCAAATTTTTTTCACATATTATTTTTGTAAAGAATATTGAAACTTGCAGAGTTAATTTGGAAAAAAAAATTAAATGAATTAAATTCCAACTGTATTCCCTGGAAGAAATTTTAAAACTTAAGATACAATACCCTACAATATTCAAAGCATTCTACTTCATGTAAGATGTGGATTTTCACCAAGCAAATGAATTAATTAAATATAAAAATAAAGTGTCAAGCAGTGAGGTACCCAAGTTAAATTTAACCTGGAGGTAACACACTGCCATGGCATGACCAGTTTTTTGGATATCAAGTCATTTTTTGCAAGGAGAAAAAGATGCTATTTACACACTGTTACAGAAGTATGCATATTAAATAACCAAATACATCGTTACATTAGGACAAAGAAAATATGAGTAATTTTGTTATCTTACTCTGGATATCTTTCTTTGACATATTTCATAATATTAGGATAATCATATGAAGGAATTCAATTAGAATCTTTCATAAAACTTGAAAAGAATTTGTGTATTAGGAAATTTTATGTCTAGACATATTCTTATACATGTGTCTAGAAATACTCCAGACATATTACTTGAGATAATTAGCTAAGTATCAGCAGACTCCAGCTCATTATACTGATTTTTATTCCTCATATGTGAGGGATGACTTTGGACTACATGAATTTTAAGATGTCTTTTAAGTATAGAATTTTAATTTTCATAAAATTTTATAAAATTTATGTTTCATTCATCTTGGCATTAAGTTAAATTTAGTGTATTAATTACTTGTTCTTGTGGTTTTGGAAAATTACTAAAAATAGATGGATATATTTTTAAAAATGTGTAAAAATCTCCTTAGATCATCCTTTGAATTATTTCCAGGGTTATAGATTTAATAAATTAATGACTTCCAAATGTTACTATTTACTCCACCCAAATATTACTGTTTATGAGTTAAACATTAATATGTCAGTTTTTTACTATTATTAATAAAAGACCACATGTTCAGGTTGACATTTTGTACGTTTCTTCAGATTTTTACAGTGAAGGTCCAGATATATCCTGACAATATATATTTTAGCATTTGTATCTACATTTGTCTTTTAAAGAGCTTATAACTGAAAACAACATTATCCACTTTTATCATGAAAAAGTTAATGAAAATGCTATTAATTTATCTAAGTAAATTCAGAAAACAATTGTATGCTCATTAAAAGACTAGCAAATGGTATTTCCTTGAGGTCCACTATTTTTTGAACTCCTAGCAACACAAATTTGCTTATTTTTTGATCTACTCAATAAATAGCTACTATTTGGTTCATCTTTGCAAGTCCGACTGATGTGTGAGCACACCTCTGCTGATTTACTCCCAAAACAAAAGCAAAATTTGTTTCCTTACTTATTCTTTGAGGCTATTCCTAAGCATAAAACAATAGCAACAATAATAATAGATAAAACATAAAAGGGAAAATCAAAGAGGCATGACTTTGTAGGGAGGCAGGAAGAGTTGGTGGTATAGAGAAAAGACGTATAGAGAAGCAGGTAAGGCTGCCTGGAAAATTAGTTATTTGAGGTTAATGAGATAGAGAACTTTCCATATGAATTCATGAGAATTGCCAGAATGAAACTGAATCCAGCGACTGAAAGAGTATTGATTTGAGATGGAGATAAAAGGCTGGTCATTGCTGCTATTTAAAATATTGTGTAGATAGTAATGATTACTTAAAATAAAATAAAAAAAATTTACTGTGATCAGGTAAAGTTAACTACAAGCTTCATGAGTGAGTCTGCAATATTTTCAGCAGAGTAACATGGTAGAAGTCCAAAACTGCCAATTTAAGACCTGGGAGGTAAGATGAAACACCCACCCCAAACCCACCCTGCCTTAAGCACCCATGCACACACACAGCCATTGATACTACAAATATATAAGCGAATACATAATTGATGATAATATGTTCCAGAAGAAATTAAAGAAAAATTCTGGAAAAAAATTAAATTAATATATTAAGGATCATCAAATCAGTAAAGGAGGGTATAATGTCCAAAAATAAGACAGTATGAAATGAGGTAGAATAAATTAAATAAAATAATTTGATATTTTAAAAATACTAAGCAATGAAATTTTGACAAAATACCTATAGACATTTAAATAAAAGTTAAATGGATAAACAACAAGGTCCTATTTGTACAGCTGAGGGAATTATATTCCATATCTTGAATATATTGAATAAATCATAATGGAAAGAATATGAAAAATTATACATATGTATATATATTTATGTGTGTATCTGTGTATGCATGCATGTGGGTGCTTGCACTCTTTGCCAGTGTTCAACTCTTTGTGACCCCATGGGCTGTAGCCCACCAGGCTCCTCTGTCCATGGAATTTTCCAGACAGGAGTACTGGAGTGGTTTGCCATTTTCTACTCTAGGAGATCTTCCTGACCCAGGGGTCAAAACCCACATCTTTGCATCTTCTCCATTGGCAGGCAGATTCTTTACCAAGTGTGCCACTTGGGAAGCCATATGTGTGTGTATATATATGTATAACTGAATCATCAGAAAATAGAATAACATGTCAACTATACTTTGAAAAAAAATTTCAGAGGACAGATTACACATGAGATTATAGATAAAAATAAAGAAATGATGAATTATAAAATATTACAGAGTTAGGTTATTTATTTGACTTTTTTCTTGTTTCTTGAGGTATGCCTGTATTGCTATGAACTTTCCTCTTAGCACTGCTTTTATAGTGTCCCGCAGGTTTTGGGTTATTGTGTTTTCATTTTCATTTGTTTTTATGCATATTTTGATTTATTTTTTGATTTCTTCTGTGATTTGTTGGTTATTCAGAAGCGTGTTGTTCAGCCTCCATATGTTGGAATTTTTAATAGTTTTTCTCCTGTAATTGAGATCTAATCTTAATGCATTATGGTCAGAAAAGATGCTTGGAATGATTTCGATTTTTTTGAATTTATCAAGTTTAGATTTATGGCCCAGGATGTGATCTATCCTGGAGAAGGTTCCGTGAGCACTTGAGAAAAGGTGAAATTCATTGTTTTGGGGTGAAATGTCCTATAGATATCAATTAGGTCTAACTGGTCTATTGTATCATTTAAAGTTTGTGTTTCTTTGTTAATTTTCTGTTTAGTTGATCTGTCCATAGATGTGAGTGGGGTATTAAAGTCTCCCACTATTATTATTTTATTGTTAATTTCCCTTTTCATACTTGTTAGCATTTGTCTTGCATACTGTAGTGCTCCTATGTTGGGTGCATATATATTTATAATTGTTTTATCTTCTTCTTGGATTGATCCTTTGATCATTATGTAGTGGCCTTCTTTGTCTCTTTTCACAGCCTTTGTTTTAAAGTCTATTTTATCGGATATGAGTATTGCCACTCCTGCTTTCTTTTGGTCTCTATTTGCATGGTATATCTTTTCCAGCCCTTCATTTTCAGTCTGTATGTGTCCCTTGTTTTGAGGTGGGTCTCTTGTAGGCAGCATATATAGGGGTCTTGTTTTTGTATCCATTCAGCCAGTCTTTGCCTTTTGGTTGGGGCTTTCAACCCATTTACGTTTAAGGTAATTATTGATAAGTGGAGAAGGCAATGGCACCCCACTCCAGTACTCTTGCCTGGAGAACCCCATGGATGGAGGAGCCTGATAGGCTGCAGTTCATGGGGTAGCACAGAGTTGGACACGACTGAAGCAACTTAGCAGCAGCAGTAGCAGCAGTGTGATCTCATTGCCATTTACTTTATTGTTTTGGGTTCGAGTTTATACACCCTTTCTGTGTTTCCTGTCTAGAGAATATCCTTTAGCTTTTGTTGGAGAGCTGGTTTGGTGGTGCTGAATTCTCTCAGCTTTTGCTTGTCTGTAAAGCTTTTGCTTTCTCCTTTGTATTTGAATGAGATCCTTGCTGGGTACAGTAATCTGGGCTGTAGGTTATTTTCTTTCATCACTTTAAGTATGTCTTGCCATTCCCTCCTGGCCTGAAGAGTTTCTATTGAAAGATCAGCTGTTATCCTTATGGGAATCCCCTTGTGTCTTATTTGTTTTTTTTTTTTTCCCTTACTGCTTTTAATATTTATTCTTTGTGTTTGATCTTTGTTAATTTGATTAATATGTGTCTTGCGGTATTTCCCCTTGGGTTTATCCTATTTGGAACTCTCTGGGTTTCTTGGACTTGAGTGATTATTTCCTTCCCCATTTTAGGGAAGTTTTCAACTATTATCTCCTCAAGGATTTTCTCATGGTCTTTCTTTCTGTCTTCTTCTTCTGGGACTCCTATAATTCGAATGTTGGAGAGTTTCATATTGTCCTGGAGGTCTCTGAGATTGTCCTCATTTCTTTTAATTCATTTTTCTTGTTTCCTCTGTGATTCATTTATTTCTACCATTCTATCTTCTATTTCACTAATCCTATCTTCTGCCTCCGTTATTCTACTATTTGTTGCCTCCAGAGTGTTTCTGATCTGATTTATTGCGTTATTCATTATATATTGACTCTTTTTTATTTCTTCTAGGTCCTTGTTAAACCTTTCTTGCATCTTCTCAATCCTTGTCTCCAGGCTATTTATCTGTGATTCCATTTTATTTCAAGATTTTGGATCATTTTCACTATCAATATTAGGAATTCTTTCTCAGGTAGATTCTCTGTCTCTTCCAACCCCAGAGTTAGTAGAAGGAAAGAAATCTTAAAAATTAGGGCAGAAATAAATGCAAAAGAAACAAAAGAGACAATAGCAAAAATCAACAAAGCCAAAAGCTGGTTCTTTGAAAGGATAAATAAAATTGACAAACCATTAGCCAGACTCATCAAGAAACAAAGAGAGAAAAATCAATTCAATAAAATTAGAAATGAAAATGGAGAGATCACAACAGACAACACGGAAATACAAAGGATTATAAGAGACTACTATCAGCAATTGTATGCCAATAAAATGGACAACGTGGAAGAGATGGACAAATTCTTAGAAAAGTACAATTTTCCAAAACTGAACCAGGAAGAAATAGAAAATCTTAACAGACCCATCACAAGCACGGAAATTGAAACTGTAATCAAAAATCTTCCAGCAAACAAAAGCCCAGGTCCAGACAGCTTCACAGCTGAATTCTACCAAAAATTTCGAGAAGAGCTAACACCTATCCTACTCAAACTCTTCCAGAAAATTGCAGAAGAAGGTAAATTTCCAAACTCATTCTATGAGGCCATCATCACCCTAATACCAAAACCTGACAAAGATGCTACAAAAAAAAAAAAAAAAGAAAACTACAGGGCAATATCACTGATGAACATAGATGCAAAAATCCTCAACAAAATTCTAGCAATCAGAATCCAACAACACATTAAAAAGATCATACACCATGACCAAGTGGGCTTTATCCTGGGGATTCAAGGATTCTTCAATATCCACAAATCAATCAACATAATTCACCACATTAACAAATTGAAAAATAAAAGCCATATGATTATCTCAATAGATGCAGAGAAGGCCTTTGACAAAATTCAACATCCATTTATGATAAAAAACTCTCCAGAAAGCAGGAATAGAAGGAACATACCTCAACATAATAAAAGCTATATATGACAAACCCACAGCAAACATTATCCTTAATGGTGAAAAATTGAAAGCATTTCCCCTAAAGTCAGGAACAAGACAAGGGTGCCCACTTTCACCGCTACTATTCAACATAGTTCTGGAAGTTTTGGCCACAGCAATCAGAGCAGAAAAAGAAATAAAAGGAATCCAAATTGGAAAAGAAGAAGTAAAACTCTCACTGTTTGCGGATGACATGATCCTCTACATAGAAAATCCTAAAGATTCCACCAGAAAATTACTAGAGCTAATCAATGAATATAGTAAAGTTGCAGGATATAAAATCAACACACAGAAATCCGTTGCATTCCTATACACTAATAATGAGAAAGTAGAAAAAGAAATTTAAGGAAACAATTCCATTCACCATTGCAACGAAAAGAATAAAATACTTAGGAATATATCTACCTAAAGAAACAAAAGACCTATATGTAGAAAACTATAAAACACTGGTGAAAGAAATCAAAGAAAACACTAATAGATGGAGAAATATACCATGTTCATGGATTGGAAGAATCAATATAGTGAAAATGAGTATACTACCCAAAGCAATCTACAGATTCAATTCAAGCTACCAGTGGTATTTTTCAGAGAACTAGAACAAATAATTTCAAGATTTGTATGGAAATACAAAAAGCCTCGAATAGCCAAAGCAATCTTGAGAAAGAAGAATGGAACTGGAGGAATCAACTTGCTTGACTTCAGGCTCTACTACAAAGCCACAGTCATCAAGACAGTATGGTACTGGCACAAAGACAGAAATATAGATCAATGGAACTAAATAGAAAGCCCAGAGATAAATCCACACACCTATGGACACCTTATCTTTTGACAAAGGAGGCAAGAATATACAATGGAGTAAAGACAATCTCTTTAACAAGTGGTGCTGGGAAAACTGGTCAACCACTTGTAAAAGAATGAAACTGGAACACTTTCTAACACCACACACAAAAATAAACTCAAAATGGATTAAAGATCTAAACGTAAGACCTGAAACTATAAAACTCTTAGAGGAGAACATAGGCAAAACACTCTCCGACATAAACCACAGCAGGATCCTCTATGATCCACCTCCCAGAATTCTGGAAATAAAAGCAAAAATAAACAAATGGGATCTAATTAAAATTAAAAGCATCTGCACAACAAAGGAAAATATAAGCAAGGTGGAAAGACAGCCTTCTGAATGGGAGAAAATCATAGCAAATGAAGCAACTGACAAACAACTAATCTCAAAAATATACAAGCAACTTATGCAGCTCAATTCCAGAAAAATTAACGACCCAATGAAAAAATGGGCCAAAGAACTAAATAGACATTTCTCCAAAGAAGACATACAGATGGCTAACAAACACATGAAAAGATGCTCAATATAACTCATTATTAGAGAAATGCAAATCAAGACCACAATGAGGTACCACTTCACACCAGTCAGAATGTCTGCAATCCAAAAGTCTGCAAGCAATAAATGCTGGAGAGGGTGTGGAGAAAAGGGAACCCTCCTACACTGTTGGTGGGAATGCAAACTAGTACAGCCACTTTGGAGAACAGTGTGGAGATTCCTTAAAAAATTGCAAATAAAACTGCCTTATGACCTAGCAATCCCACTGCTGGGCATACACACTGAGGAAACCAGAATAGAAAGAGACACATATACCCCAATGTTCATCGCAGCACTGTTTATAATAGCCAGGACATGGAAACAACCTAGATGTCCATCAGCAGATGAATGGATAAGAAAGCTGTGGTACATATACAAACAATGGAGTATTACTCTGCCATTAAAAAGAATACATTTGAATGAGTTCTAATGATGATGGGTGAAACTGGAGCCGATTATACAGAGTGAAGTAAGCCAGAAAGAAAAACACCAGTACAGTATACTAACACATATATATGGAATTTAGAAAGATGGTATTGATGACCCTGTATGCAAGACAGCAAAAGAGACACAGATGTGTAGAGCAGACTTTTGGACTCTGAGGGAGAAGGAGAGGGTGGGATGATTTGGGAGAATGACATTGAAACATGTATACTATCATGTAAGAAATGAATTGCCAGTCTATGTTTGATGCAGGATACAGGATGCTTAGGGCTGGTGCAATGGAATGATCCAGAGAGATGATCTGGGGTGGGAGGTGGGAGGGGGTTCATGTTTGGGAACGCATGTACACCCATGGTGGATTCATGTCAATGTATGGCAAAACCAATACAGTATTGTAAAGTAAAATAAAGTAAAAATAAAAATTAAAAAAAATAAAAAAATAAAAATGAGCAACAACAAAAAAAATGACAGAGAAAGAAAGTTCTAGAAGACAAAAGACAAATTAACAAGGAGAGTATTAAAACTATCAGGGAAGAACACATTGCCTACCTAGACATGACAAATAGATTAACAGATGACTGCTCATCAACATACCGCATGACATAGACATTTGAAAGTGTTGCAGAGGAAACTATCATCTAGAATTAATAGCTTTTTAAAAATGTTATTTAAGAGTAAAAACAAGGCGAAGACATTTTAAGACACAAAATGAAGAAGATTTGCTTCTTATTGACTCATAGTGAAAAACTATAGAAAGGTTTACTTCAACATAAAAGTAAACCATTAGAAATGTATGGTGTGCAGGAAAAAATAAGAAAACAAAAATTAAATATAATTTTTATTTTAAATATAATAATTGTCTTCCAAAGGCAGAACTAATATTCTCATTAATTTCATGTAAGATCTTATGTTTTCAAAACGTTTAAAGCTCAAACTTTTTTTCTGGCTCAGAAAAAAAGATCATCTATTCGATATTTTAGACAGTAAGACACATCTTCAGTTTCTCATTGAGAAAATAAAGAAAATGTATGGAAAATACATCTGTCCAACAGTATGTGTGAAAGGAAAGAAAACAATCAAAAGTACACAATGGCCAAAGATCAACAATACACACGTGACCAAACTTATTGTAGAAGTATGTTGAAATATATCTTCAGTCTTAATAAACGGTCTTAATAAATGTAAAAAAAAAGGTTATATTCACCTCTAAAGGACAGATTTTCATAACGGTTTAAAATTTTCATAAGCTACTTATATAGTAAACACCTAAACTAAATTGCATGGAATGATTAAAAGTGAATGCAAAATTATGCATGAACCACAGCAAACTCCAATAAAGAAATTTATGTGCTAGATATGCAAAAGGAAAAGACCAAAGCTTTTCCTTACAGAATGTCAAGAATTATTATCAGGCTCTAATAACTGCACTCTGTGATGTCTGTCTAGGTAGAGATAAGTTAATGAAATGAAATAGAGAATTTAAAAACATAACCACAGATACAGAGAATCCCAACTTTTAACTAAGATAGAATTAGAAATCCAGTAGGTACTTTCCAGGTTGACCAGTGGTTAGGACTCAGCCCTTTGGCAGTAGGGGGCTGAGGAGTCTGGTCCCAGGTCAGGCAACTAAGATCCTGCATGTCAATGGTGCAATCAAAAGAAAAAAGAAAAGAAAAGAAAAGGAAAAAAAAAACAAAACCCAATACATTTTCTTAAAAACTGTAGTTAAATAAAAGTAGACTAAAAATTGTAAATTATAATACAGTCTTTTAAGCATTCTATAGCCCAAATTAAGAACAGATCAAATAAAAAATTAACATGAAAAAACTAAAATGACAATATTTTTGTGAAGGGGAAGTGTTTTTTCAAACCTTACAGCTTTATCACAAACTTTTAAACAGTTCAATGAATCAAGTAAAGTTATATACATTATAATTTAAAAAGTGAAAATGGAATATAATTAAAAATGTATTTTCAAAAAAGAAGTTCAGAAGCCAAATTTGAGGGCAGACTGGGTCCCCTGTGTTAGCGTCCTTCCATGCTTTATAGGCAGCTCTGCCCTCTAAAGGCTTTTCTGGTGGCTCAGCAACAAAGAATCCATCTGCAATGCAGGAAATGCAAGACATGAGTTCAATCCTTGGGTCAGAAATATTCCTCAGAGAAGGAAATGGCAACCCACTCCAGTATTCTTTCCAGGAAAATCCCATGGGCAGAGGAGCCTGGTGGGCTATAGCCCATATGATCGCAAAGAGTCGGAACCAACTAAGCATGCGCGCACTGCCCTCTAAGGTTGCTGCTGCTGCTAAGTCACTGTTCAAGGGTCCATTTTGCAATAGATTCCCTTACTTAAAAACTTGAGAGGACTTCCTCTCAGCTGCCAGCTGCGAGGAATCATTATGGTCATTTTTGGTTCTAATTCCATGAGAATAGAGGAAGGGAGATACATTTTACCAGATCTTGAGTCCAACCAGTTTTGTTGCAAGTTTTATATCTGTTAGTCAAAGAAGAAGAGAAACTGTAGAACCGAAATCCCTTAAAAAAATAAAAGATTGGTTGTCAGGGTAAGTGCAGATTCTGCAGAATTACAAGGGTCCTGAAGCAGGCCATCTGTGGGTTGGATGATGATACTAAATTTTTGTTAGCTGACTTCCGACTAAGGCAGTATCTTGATGGAGTTGCAAGTTAGCTCCAATTCCATGTAGTTCAATTTCATAGATATAGTATTTGCTTCTAAATCTAATTAGAATGACTCATTCCCAAAGACCACAGATATGAGAGTCTCAGAAAACATATGGGTACCTGTGTCTTGCCTTTATTTTCCTCTAGGAGAGAGCATTGACTTTTTGATTGTATATGCTAGTAAATCGCTATGAATATGTTGACTGGACTCACATATCCGTTCTACTGAAATTAGCATATTTTGTGTCGATCACTATCAAAAATGTAAAAGCACATAGTGTACTTGTGCCTGGACTAAATATCCAAAGAGTACTTTTTATTTTAAAATTATAACTGGCTTTCTTTTTCATCATTTTTCAGTTTTCTTTCTTTCCCACTCTGATAAAACATGTTTTTAAAAAAATGCAAACTACTTGGAGATGTAGAGAATAGACTTGTGGTTGCCAAGAGGCAGGGGTTAGTGAAAGGATGGATTGGAACTTCGAGATTAGCAGTTGCAAACTATTAAGTATAGGATGAATAAGCAGCAAGATCCTACTGGATGGCATAGGGAATCATTTTTCAGTGTTCTGTGATTAACCATAATGAAAAGAATATTAAAAATTAATGCATACATATGTAAAACATCCAAGCTTTTATGGATAGCTTATTTTTGAATTTTGAAAAATACTGATTTAAAATAAAATTCAAACTCTCTTGTGTAACTTGCTGAAAACCAGCTTACCAGCTTGACTTTTTTTTTGCTGCAATTCTGCTAATAACTTTTGTTTTGATAACTGGTCACCTCCTATTAGGAGTTTCTTGGAAAGTTTCCACTCCCCTTGTCTACCTTGATTCAGATCACTAGGAATGTGCTCATCCTCAACTGATTAAATTGAAGTTGATCTATATGTCAGGTTTACTCTGTTTTTCATATCTCCTGTGAAAACATAGATGTTTTGACTTGAGTAATTGTAAAAATCCTCTTGCTGGATCTAGAAGTAATTCAAGTCTTTCCTTTGGTGGAGGTATGAGGTCATCCTGGTAAATATCTCAGGTCCCAATGACTTTTACTACTGAATTGGAGAAGGAAATGGCAACCAACTCCAGTACTCTTGCCTGAAGAATCCCATGGACAGAGGAGCCTTGTGTGCTACAGTCCATGGGGTCACAAAGAATCTGACATGACTGAGTGACTTCACTTACACTTTCACTTTGGGCTCCATCCTTGGACCCTCCCCACAGTTGCCTGAATATGAACTAGCATACCTCTGAGATTCAGCTGACCTGAATGAATGAGTTTTCCCCATAGCATTTCAGCTTTAAATACAGAGGAAATTAAGTTGTTCCCTATGCAGCACTTCATTGCTAAACTGTGACTTTTTTTTTTTTTTAGTTTTTTATTTTTTAAAATTTTAAAATCTTTAATTCTTACATGCGTTCCCAAACATGAACCCCCCTCCCACCTCCCTCCCCACATCATCTCTCTGGGTCATCCCCATGCACCAGCCCCAAGCATGCTGCACCCTGCGTCAGACATAGACTGGCGATTCAATTCTTACATGATAGTATACATGTTAGAATGCCATTCTCCCAAATCATCCCACCCTCTCCCTCTCCATCTGAGTCCAAAAGTCCATTATACACATCTGTGTCTTTTTTCCTGTCTTGCATACAGGGTCGTCATTGCCATCTTCCTAAATTCGCTTGTATATTTTTGAGATTAGTTGTTTGTCAGTTGCTTCATTTGCTATTATTTTCTCCCATTCAGAAGGCTGTCTTTTCACCTTGCTTATATTTTCCTTTGTTGTGCAGAAGCTTTTAATTTTAATTAGATCCCATTTGTTTATTTTTGCTTTTATTTCCAGAATTCTGGGAGGTGGATCATAGAGGATCCTGCTGTGATTTATGTCAGAGAGTGTTTTGCCTATGTTCTCCTCTAGGAGTTTTATAGTTTCTGATCTTACATTTAGATCTTTAATCCATTTTGAGTTTATTTTTGTGTGTGGTGTTAGAAAGTGATCTAGTTTCATTCTTTTACAAGTGGTTGACCAGTTTTCCCAGCACCACTTGTTAAAGAGATTGTCTTTACTCCATTGTATATTCTTGCCTCCTTTGTCGAAGATAAGGTGTCCATAGGTGTGTGGATTTATCTCTGGGCTTTCTATTTTGTTCCATTGATCTATATGTCTGTCTTTGTGCCAGTACCATACTGTCTTGATGACTGTGGCTTTGTAGTAGAGCCTGCAGTCAGGCAAGTTGATTCCTTCAGTTCCATTCTTCTTTCTCAAGATTGCTTTGGCTATTCGAGGTTTTTTGTATTTCCATACAAATCTTGAAATTATTTGTTCTAGTTCTGTGAAAAATGTGGCTGGTAGCTTGATAGGGATTGCATTGAATTTGTAAATTGCTTTGGGTAGTATACTCATTTTCACTATATTGATTCTTCCGATCAAGTTTTGGCCACAGCAATCAGAGCAGAAAAAGAAATAAAAGGAATCCAAATTGGAAAAGAAGAAGTAAAACTCTCACTGTTTGCAGATGACATGATCCTCTACATGGAGAACCCTAAAGACTCCACCAGAAAATTACTAGAGCTAATCAATGAGTGTAGTAAAGTTGCAGGATATAAAATCAACACACAGAAATCCCTTGCATTCCTATATACTAATAATGAGAAAGTAGAAAAAGAAATTAAGGAAACAATTCCATTCACCATTGCAACGAAAAGAATAAAATACTTAGGAATATATCTACCTAAAGAAACTAAAGACCTATATATAGAAAACTGTAAAACACTGATGAAAGAAATCAAAGAGGACACTAATAGATGGAGAAATATACCATGTTTTTTTTTTTTCTTATACACTAAGTGTAGTCCCAGATTTAAAGAACATAGGCTTCTAGAAAGCTTAGTATGAAATAGTTTGAATTTAAAATGTCTGACATTGACAAAATTGCAATGATTTTTTTTAATAGCAAATAAAATCTGTAACATAGTACCTTTGGGATTTTAAGCACAGGCAATCCTAAGAGCTGTATTCTTCCTTAATTTACATTTTAAGTGCTCATCAAAGTATAAGGCAATGAATTCAGAAGACAGAACCTATAATGATGTTCTCTTCTCTTGAACCACGATATATTTTCAAGGTCATATAATATAGTTATTTTTAAAAATTAAAAACATTTTTTCATATTATATTAGTCAAACTTCTTTCAGCTGAGATACAAATAAAGAGAATAGGTCTTTCACACCAAACATGTATGCAATTGTTAATCTTTAGGTAACATTTTGCAAAGTTCAAGGTTAGATCCATTGTGTTTAGGAGAAAAAGAGAGAAAAACCAAGACCATTGTGTTTGATTTGTTTTAATTTGCTTGATCCCATCCAGTTGGTACTTAGTTTGAAAAGAATGAAAGTATATTTTTTGATAACTTTCAGTATATGTGTCCATGATATACAGATGCTGTTCCTTAATATTCTAAATATATTATTTAAAATAATGGACAGGTTCATATTGCTATATTTAAAACAGATTACCAACATGGACATATTGTATAGCACAGGGAAATCGCTAAATGTTATGTGGCAGTCTGGATGGGAGGGGAGCAGGAGGATGGATACATGTGTATGTATGACTGAATTCCTTTGCTATCCACCTGAAATTATCACAGCATTTGTAATCAGCTATACTCCAATATAAAATAAAAAGTTTAATATAAAATAAAAAGTCAAAGGAAAAATGAACGTTATTATTCCGATAATTTTTTTCATTTTGGAACATCAGATAAAGAGATCGGGTGAATGATGAAAGAGATGGGAAAAGAGACTATAAAATCAAGGTTAGAAAGGTGAAATGAAATCATGTGAATATTGTGTGATGAGAGTGGAAAGTCAATAAAGAGCTCATTTTTGGAGGCAGTTTCAGGGGACTAGCGGGGAAATACCTTTGGTTGAGAACTGCAAAGAAGTGTTAAGAAAATAGTTTATAAACACAGCCGAAAGTAGAGTCCAGCTCTTTTGACTTTTCAGTTCAGTTCAGTTGCTCAGTCATGTCTGACTCTTTGCAACCTCTTGTACTACAGCACACCAGGCTTCTCTGTCCATCACCAACTCCCAGAGCTTACTTAAACTCTTATCCATTGAGTCAGTGATGCCATCCAACCATCTCATCCTCTGTCATCCCCTTCTCTTACCACCTTCAATCTTTCCCAGCATCGCGGTCTTTTCCAATGAGTCAGCTCTTCACATCAGGTGGCCGAAGTATTGGAGTTTCAGCTTCAGCATCAGTCCTTCCAATGAATATCCAGGACTGATTTCCTTTAGGATGGACTGGTTGGATCTCCTTGCAGTCCAAGGGACTCTCAAGAGTCTTCTCCAACATCACGGTTCAAAAGCATCAATTCTTCCAGACTCAACTTCTTGACTTTCAGCCTCCTGTTATTTCCACTACATAGCATGCTACTGCTCAGCATTGAAAAGACATTTATAAGGTTTGTAGAAATAAACATCTTCAGTTTATTACCCATGAGAAGAAAAAAATGCCTGTTTGATGTCAGACTGCTGGGAAAATACTAAATCTTAGAAATTTAACATGTGTAATAAGTTGCATACAAAATAGAGGTATTTTGTATGCAGTTAATTTTTTTAGCACCACATGGGAAGCCTATATCTGAGGCCACCTGGTGACCTCAGCAATGTTTGATGCCTACTTCAGTTGGCATGTTAGCTGCTTTTAAAAGTTGGAGTATAAGGAGGACGTTAGTAATGGGACAGCCTTTAGTAGATAGGAGCCCTCATTCCTTCCAAATGGCAGCATGTGAGTGTATGATGTGGAAGGCATATTTACAGTCAGTGTATATATTTGCTCTCATTAGCTGCGAGGGTAAGGGCTCTAGTTAGTGCAATAAGTTCTGCCTTTTGGGAGGAGGTTCCTTATTAGCAAATATATATAAGCCTATATATATATAAATCTGGTGTGTAATTTCAGTTTATATGAGGACAATTGTAAACATCTCTCTATATACTTTAACTGTAACTACATATAACTATATTCCCAATGAAGATCATTGTATAGAACAAAGGTACAACCAAAAAGTTTTCCTAAAATTCTGCTTAAGCAACAGGATTCTGTAGAACCAGAGACTCGTGTCCTGTAAGTTGACTTTTAGAAGGTCTGCTGCTGCTACTAAGTCGCTTCAGTCGTGTCCAACTCTGTGCGACCCCATAGACGGCAGCCCACCAGGCTCCCCTGTCCCTGGGATTCTCCAGGCAAGAACGCTGGAGTGGGTTGCCATTTCCTTCTCCAATGCATGAAAGTGAAAAGTGAAAGTGAAGTCGCTCAGTCATGTCCGACTCTTCACGACCCCATGGTCTGCAGCCTACCAGCCTCCTCTGTCTATGGGATTTTCCAGGCAAGAGTACTGGAGTGGGGTGTCATTGCCTTCTCCGCTACTTTCCTCATAGGCAAACCTTATTCTTACTGGGTCTCTGTTCCTCACAAATAAACAGTTTACAGTAGGTTTCTAATATGCTTTTTAGTTCTATTATCTGTTATATGTTGTACTTGAATATTTTATTGAAAACATTCTTTAGTGCACCAGGATAGTTATTATAGCTGCAGTATAAATAGTTGTGTAAAGCAAAGATGGTTTTGAAAAACAATATTTATGACCTAGCATTCTTTTCATAATGTAGGAATTTAATTTGCTGAAAGTTGAGTAATAGACAATTTTTAATTCAATATAATTTAGTGTGGATACTTTCTCCTAGTGTGAGCCTAAATTATTATACATTTTACACTGTGGTTTTAAAATGGCAAAGAATATATTTTATCTATATTTAGCTTCTTACAGCCACAAACTAAGAAAGCTTTTGAAAAGTATAATTGATTAGAATCTGGGCAATTTTCTTCATCTGAATTAATGACTCAGATGTCATTACAATATGAATTCTACCTTCTTTGAAAGAGTAAAATTAATTTAATGATCATAATTCTCATTATTTAACATGTAATTCTATTCTTATCCCAGATGTTTAGAAAAACTTATTGCACTTGTTAGAATCTTTCAGCATAAAGCATTGCATTTAAAAGTTTTAGACACTTTCACAATATGATTAAGGATTAAGAATGCAGAAAGTTCCATGTTTGCTAGTATTTCCATATAGGTTTGAACCACACTTACCCATGCAGTCTGGACACAGAAGTCACATATCTACTACTCTCAAAATGTAGCTGCATCTGCTTAAGTCTTCATATATGTTGATCCAAAGCAAATGGAAGTGGAAGATCGCTCTTACACAATCTCTCTCCACAATTATTCATATATAGTATAAATAGTCATTTTTTTTCTCTGCGGTTGCTTCTTGTAGAGGTTATCTTGTTATATCTGCAATATAATGTCTGTCTTTGTTTAATTGGAGTCCAGTTGCATTATGGTGTTGTGCTATTTTCTGTTGTACAACAAAATGAATCAGCCACATGTATGTATATCCCTCCTCCTTGTCACCACAGAGCACTGAGTAGAGTTCCTTGTAATCTGCAGTAGGTTCTCATTGGTTACCTGTTTTATACATAGTGGTGTGTATATGTCAATCCTAATCTCCCAGTTCATCCCACTCCCCTTCCCCCTTGGTATCCATACTTTTGCTCTCTACCTCTATGTCTCTATTTCATCTTTGCAGTTAGGTTCATCTATATACCATTTTTCTAGATTCCACATATATACACTAATGATTTATACAGTAGAACTGCTGGTCAAATTTGGTGAGTCGTTCTTAAACACTGTCTTGAGAAATTTCTTTTTATTTATGTATTCATTCACTATAAGCAATGATAACTGTCAGAATATATTTTTGGATTTTTGCAAATATATAATAGGTATCATCCCAGTGTGTCTAGCTGGATATACATGATCTGATTTTCCTTTGCTGCTCTCCTCTGTGTTTATTCAATTCTTATCTATTTTCTAGTTGGTTTTGCTTTGTGTTCAAGTGAAGCTTATTAGAATGAGTATTTGAACACTGTACATCAGTTGGGATCATTGCTCTGATAGAAGAATTCATGGCTGGATGGCGAGAGTCCACTGTACATATAAAAATGAATTCTTTGGATAATGTTTCTTCCTAAGAGAAATATCAAATTGAAACTCAATCTGAGTTCACAGTTGCGGATATCATGGTAAAGTGGATCAAGAAATGAAAACAGTTGCTGCAACAGAAAAGCCTGTTGAGAGGCTGTATACATGAGATGTAAGAGAATCTGGCTGATGTTTGCAATTCCAGTTGAGCCACAAAATGAAAAGATTGTCTGTTATTGAGAAGTGAGGCTTTTTCAGAGGAACTTCCCATTGAAAGCTAAATTCAAAGGTTTTATTATAGGGGAAAGAAAAAAGTTTTTTATGCTAAATGCAACTCAATCTAGATTTATTTCATAATTTATTTTAGTAACTATTGTTGACCACATGAAGAATATTAAGACTCATTTATGTATATTTAGTATTCAAATTAATTGTTAGTAGATATTATTTAATTGATTAATTAATCAAAATAATTTGTTGAATTTGTGATGTGCGCCATGTACTACTCTGATTCATGTAAATGATTATTGAAACCCTGTACTTATGTAGCTGGCAATATGGTTGTATACAGAGAACACACAAGCAAACCAGTGAAACTACAGGCTGTCAAATAATAAGGGCTGTGCATTCTAGTCATTCCATTCCAATGGAAATTGCTATCTATCATTTTTCTAAAATTGCCATTTCACTCTTTTCAATTTTTACAACTCATCACAGCATTTAACCCTCTATTTCAACTAAATCTTCGTGAAGTCTTAGTCTTTGAATTTTTTGTCCTCTCTAACTTCTTCTCATCTCATACCTAAGGTGGAAGACGTACAAATGTTCACAATCCCAAATAAGCATCTCTAGCCTCAACCTCTTTGCTGAGCTCCAGATTCAATATCCCAATATCTGTTTAATATCTCTAATAAGATTACAAAAAGGCAACTCAAGAAATGAAATCATAATTTTTTTCTCTCTCAAACCTATTCTTCCCTGTATCCTCTCCTGATTAATAAATCAACTCAGTAGCAATAATTTGGTACAGGTGCTAGATTTTATATGCTCATAAATTTCTTCTTACATATGGGGTACAAATGTGACAACTGGGTTTGCTCAGGTTTTCCAGAACCAAAAGGTAGTCTAGAAGCTGTTTTCTCCATCTCATTAAATTATAAAATGTCAAAATGTATAGACACTAGTGTCCAGGTAGTGTTCACCTCCCTGATACTGAATAAAGACAGGTCTGGGGAAATTAAGACACATGTTAAATTGTGACACAATCAGTTCAATGCACTTCCTTCTATATCTGTGCAAGGATGTTTATCGTTGTTGTACAGTCGCTCATTTGAGCCCAACCCTTTGTGACCCCAAGGACTGCAGCCCACGAGGCTCCCCAGTCCCTGGGATTCTCCAGGCAAGAATACTGGAGTGGTTTGCCATTTCCTTCTCTAATGCATGAAAGCAGAAAGTGAAAGTGAAGTCACTCAGTCGTGTCCGACTCTTAGTGACCCCATGGACTGTAGCCTACCACACTCCTCCGTCCATGGGATTTTCCAGGCAAGAGTATTGGAGTGGGGTGCCGTTGCCTTCTCCAAATGAAGAGGCTGGACCAAAGCATAAATAATGCTCAGTTGTGGATGTGACTGGTGGTGAAAGTAAAGTCTGATGCTGTAAATAACAAGGATGATCGCCTTTCTTAAATCAATAACCACAGTAAGAAGTCATGTAAGGCATACACTTAAAGATTGCAGCAGAGAGCAGTCAAATTTATGTGTGACTGGCAGGGATATTTTCATAAAAGAGGTAACTGGAGCTATCTCTTGAAAAACCTATTGCAGCTTTCTAAGATGGAATGAGATGCAGTGAGGGTACTCTAGGTAAAACTTTTAGGATACTTGACTGCTCTAAAATATTTGCTAATGGTGGTGATTTGCTTCACCCTGACATTCTTTTCATTCATAGGCTTGCTAGCAAAGTTGTCTTCTCTATCTCAAATGCTACATTTTGTTCCTAAGGCAATACTTTATCACTTTCATTTTATCTTCCACATGAGATTATAATGTGTAAACATTATAGATTAATCCACATTAGATTATAATGTGTGAACAAATCAGAATCCCTCATTTTAAATCTACTGAATAATGTAAATCCTACTCTCTAAATCCTACTGCCATAACCAGCATGGCCTGTTGTGCCATCTGGTGAAAAAAATAGTTTTATTCAGAGAAAAATATTATTTTTTGAAGAAGAGAAAGAAATCTCTGTCCATCCTCCTTGTCTTTTTCAAGTACAACTTTGTTAACCATGATATTATGCAGATACCTTTTAGGTACCCATGCATTTTCTCTAACTTAATAGTGAGATTGTTTTCTGATGCTTCCATTTAAATGTTGAGGTTACAAGGAAAAGTCATAAGATCATTATCACACCATCTGCTCCAGCTGGTTTGTTTTCAACACATGCTTTTCAATGCTCTTACTGAGCTGTCAACAAACTGCCAATTAATTATGAAAACCTAACAGATTGTCAGAGGTTAGGATACTGAGAAAGTGAGATCATGAGTCAGTATATCATGGAATCAATTATTCCTGATTTACGATTTCAAGAACACCTTCTGTAGACAAGTGAACTTTTAAAAATATAATAATGACATCTTTGGATCCTGTAGGCAAAGAGAGGTAAGAAACTGATAATTATTTTCTGAGCATCCAATGAGAAGAGCCATCTTTATGTTTAGGTTTCCATTTGATAACTATAAAATTGAATTCAAGTTTTTTGTTTTTTTTTTTAGTGATATTTCAGTGGAGGAGAATATCATGTGGTGTCATTCACAGGAGAGAAGCACAGAAACTAGCTTTTGTCCTTTGTCTAACATTTAGCTGCTGAGCTCAAATACCTATCTGGAATAGAAATCAGAGTTATTCCCCCCAAAAGTTATCTGAATTTTAATATCAGTTCTGTTTTACTCTATCTGTATGAGTGCTCAGTTGCTCAGTCATGTCTGACTCTTTGCAACCGCATGGCAAGAATATTGGAGTGGGTTTCCATTTCATCCTCCAGGGGATCCTCCTGACCCAGAGATCAAACCCACATCTCCAGTATCTCCTCCATTGACAGGAGGATTCTTTACCACTGAACCACCTGGGAAACCTATTCTATCTTTAATACCAAGTAAATTGCTGCAGTTATATGATAGCTTTTGCTGAGATAAAGCATTTTTATTTTTGTATAACATTATTTTTAAGAAATTTTAGACTTGAAAATCATGACTTGCAATGGAAAAAATAATCATGGTCAAGGGTATCAAGGATGTAGATTTAAATAGTACAAATAGGTTGTATATACTATACTGAAGCTTTACATGCTGACATTTTTCTCAAATTTTAGTGAAATTTCTTAAAATAGATATTTCTATCCTGTTGCCTTTTGGCTGGAAATATACTTAGCAACTTGTTGATCTAATTATCAATGTGTATAAGTTTACTCACCCAAGATTGATGAGATTTTTATTCACTCATTAATTGTTCATTTGTTTTATATTTTAGAGTAGATGAACACTTGCATGTGTGTGTGTGTGTGTGTGTGTGTGTTTGTGTGCACAAAAAGTACAGAAAGAGAGGAAGGTTAGAATTAGAAGAAAAAGGGCAGAGAAAGACAAACCCTTAAGTGAGCCCTTTTAGGAAATGTATGACCTCACCTTCACACAGCATCATACTGTTACAGGATTGTTGCCACGCCCCTTCCCTCCCTCTCCTGCTTCACAACAGAAGAAACATAGTATTCAGAGCTCAGGAAAAATACTCCTTCACCCTTTCCCAAACTGTTTGCTTTATTCTCAATCTCTTCTTAAATTTAAAATATTCTGTCCAGTTGTCTTATAAACAAATATTTACCTCTGGGAGAAGGATTAGACTATACATCAAAATGACAGCAAAATGATGGATTGCACATGAAAATATTTAGTTTCCCAGGTTAGCTTTCAGATGTTTCACAGAAGTAGTGAAAATAGGAATTGCATTCAGAATTGTCAGAATGCAGGAAAACATGCTCTTTCTTGTTTCCCTCACATGCAAGATGACATTCATTTATGCATTCATTCATTGCATGTCCAGCAGGTACCAAACAACTCGGAAGGCCCAGACGATGTAATGCTGGAGAAAAAGCAAAACACAACAAATTCCAGCAGTCATGATGTTTAAAGGAGATACATATTCTAGTGAGGAAACATGTTCTATTGAGGAACAGATACATATTCTAGTGAGGAAAACCAACGTTTTGAAGTAATCAAATTAATTATGTATAATTACAAAGAGAAGCTCTGAAACAAAAACTGATCTAAAAATAGAGTAAATGAGAAATGTAACCCAGTCTTGGCATTATGGGGAAGGATTACAAGGGATATTTTTGACATGAGATGATCTTTGGGTGGTAAATGAGAAAAAATGCATTTCATTTGGAGGAAATAGTGTAGAAAATCCTTATAGTAGGTATGTTCAAAATTTGAACAACTGCACAAAATTAGTCTGGTTGGAGGACAATTATTTGGAGAAGAGGAAGACATGCAGAGCCAAGATGCTGTGGAAACTTGTAAGAACCAGTGATTTAGTTTTTATTTTAAGAATAAATGAATAGTGTATATCCGAAAGTTACTAGCAAATGCACTAACATTATGATGTTTGGATCGACCATGATTGCTCAGGTTGTTGTGTGGAGAAGCGATTGAAAGTGCATTAGTGTAAAAGGTAAGGAAGGACAGGGTTGGGGCATTTGAAGGGGAAAGTGGTTGTGTCAGGGTTGTTATAATAGACTTGGAAAGAAACGGATGTTTGAGAGGTATACATGAAGCTAGAATTAATGGAACTTAGGGATGAGTTTAATATGAAGAATAAGGGAGACAAAGATATAAAAAATGTCTCTTTTGTTTCTGACTTGAGTAAAAGGATGAATGAAAGAGTCTCTAAAAGCATGACTTTATGTTAGCGTATGTATACTATGAGGAGTTACTTTTGAAACTTGTTAGCAGAAGCTGTTAAGGAGGTTAATCATAAAAACCTGAAGATTGAATGAAAAGCATTGCATATTAATACAACCATAGACTACTTGAATGTTTGGCTGAGTGAATGGAGTAGGATACATGGCTAATGGGATTAAATAATGTTTAATGGCAAGATAAAGGTGTAGGATGAACTTGTGAAAGGACTGAGAAGGTGTTTTTACAAATTCTACAGAAATAGAAGAGACAGATATTGTAGACATCAAAGTGACCATTTCTTGCAAAAAAAAAAAAAAAAAGAGAGAAAGAAATGGTACTTTGATAGAGTGATGAAAACAAAATCATGATTGGTCAGAACATGGATAGATTGAGATACATAGTTCTTTCTAAAAGTTCAGAAAGTAGATGAGAGGAATTATCTAAAAATTCATGATTTGAGCATGTTGAAAGATGGAAGAAAATCATTGAGAGACAGAGTTTGAATACACTTAATAACAGAGTTAATAAATTGACTAAGTTTCTCAAGAACTCAGATGGCCAGATTGGATTAGACAGGAGGAGAAAAAGCTCCTCTTAAGGTCACAATGATTTGAGGGTATAGCTCAGTCGGTAAAGAATCTGCCTGCAACACAGGAGACCCAAGTTCGATTCCTGGGACAGGAAGATCCCCTGGAGAAGGAACTGGCAACCACTCCAGTATTCTTGCCTGGAGAATCCCATGGACAGAGGAGCCTGAGAAGCTACAATCCATGGGGTCACAAGAGTCAGACACGACTGAGCAACTTCACTTCACTATGGTCACAATAAGGGTTAAGAAGTGTTCTCAAAGTGGTAAAGAGGAATATAGTTGAGTTCAACATATAGATTTGTTTGTTTGGAAGAGGTTTTAGGGAATTTATATGGTTATAAATTTATGCATTTTTACAATTTCTCTGGTATATTCAAAAACACAGAGTTGTGGAAAGAATCATATGACTTTCAGTTTAAAGCACTTAAAAAAAAAAAAAACAGCTTTCTAGGAAATGTCCTTTTGGGTGCTACTGAAAAAATATACTCACAAGTCAGTATAATCCAATGGCATAATTTCTGTTGTAGCTCAGTTTATTAAGAATTTATCATAGTACAGGGATCCCCAATCCCTAGGTCATAGACTGGCACCAGTGCATAGCTTCTTAAGAACTGGGCCACATGGCAGAAGGTAAGCAGTTGGTGAGCAAGCAAAGCTTCATCTGCTGCTCTCCATCACTCCCCATTGCTTGCATTATTGCCTGAACCACCCCACCCCACCCCCATGGAAATTCTATTCCAGGAAACTGGTCCCTGGTGTCATAAAGATTGGTGGTTGCTGCTATAGAAGACTATCTCATTAACATTTCACTGATATTTACCAGTAAATTATAATAGCTATAGTTTTATTAAGCATTTTTCATCAGATATACTCAAAGAGAACTTTGAGATTTATACGTATTGATAAATGTATCCTGTATAGATGATGAGAAAATTAATCATGGTTTAATGTTTTCTCTCTTTTGAAAAAAATTTCTTTCAGCTTGTGTTTATTTTACCTCAATATTTTTATTGGCCCCTGAATTTCTACTAATTCAATGTTATATAAAGCTGTATGTGTGAAAAAACAAAACCAATATTTCTTGTGTCAAGAAGAATTAGAATCTTTATTCGAAGATGCTTACCTATTATGGATTCAGTTGGCAAATGCTGCTGAGTTTTGATTAATTCTATGGAGAATTCTATTTGTTATTGAATATTTTTGATATATTTCTTCAATTTAGAATGTGTTTTCTGATTATTTGCAATGTTAATTTTCACAGGTGAAAGCAATAAGGATGTTTAAGTGCTGGTCAGCTGTTTTGATTCTTGGATTCATTTTTCTGGAGTCTGAAGGAAGGCCAACCAAAGAAGCAGGATATGGCCTTAAATCCTACCAACCTCTAATAAGATTGCGACACAAGGTACCTTACCATTCTGGACTTGCTCATAATGAACTAAACTGTTGGTTCTCTGGTTTACTACTCATCTAGGAGCACTTATTGCAGAATATACTTTCAGAGTATAATTTAAATTTACATTAAAAAGTTTTAGAAATACAATTTGGGGGATTACTTTTGACAAAGTATAGAGATGGACTATTTAAAAAAACGTGTCATTAAAATTTCACATGAAGAAATAGGATAAGACTTATAAAAGTAATTATGTCAAGACCTAATCACCCAGATGATTTCTATTATTTCCATATTAATTTTAAGTTTATAACTTCAAACTAAACCAAAAGTGTTATGTTCTTGAATTTGCCATTAAGATAAACAAAAAAGGATGCCTATACCATCTAGAGACATATAGTTTGGCAAAGTTTTTGTTCTTTTAAAAATCATTAGATATTTTAATTTGACAAAAATAATAATTTCAGGTTGTCTAATAGGAAATATTTCATTTATTGATGTTAAATATTTTTAAGAATTAAATAAGTTGACATTAGGATTTTTATAAATTCCATAGATTATATACTTACAATAAATTGAGCTAGTGCTTTTAATAACACATCATGATACTGCAAGTAAAATACTTAAACAACATTTTATTCAATCAAATAAAAGTTTATAATACATTTTGGTTTTCCTAGAGAGTGGAAAAAAGATAAAAAAATGCTGAAATTGAAAAGAACATATACATTTTAGGATTTCTTATGGTACTTATCTTTTTTATGTAAGAATTAAAGATTTTAAAATTTTAAAAATAAAAAAACTTAAAATTAAAAAAAATAAAAAAAAATAAGAAGAAAAAATAAATAAATAAAAATCACTTGAAATAAACAAACATCACTATATTGACTTTGTCCTTTATAGTCACTCCATGATAGTAGCACTTACATTGCATATATTTTTGCTGAAATTCTTTCATAACAGTGTAGTATTTTGACAAAATCACTAACCTTTTCTGGGATTTTTATCTGCCAGACATTAGGCTAAGCTGTTAAATTTATTGTTTTATTTAATCTTCAAACCAAACTTATGAAAGTGTATCTATTTTCATTCTATAGATAAGAAATTTAAAAATTCTTAGAACATTAAGGAATTTTTATTAAATATTTATTAAATATTTCAACAAGCTACGGTATAGCATGCAGAATAGATATGACAGGGTATCAAAGAGAAAATAAGTAGAAAATAAACTATACTTTCAAGTAAAAAATTATTATAGAAGTTTAGTTGCATGTAAAAGTAAATAAGCTATTAAAATGTTCATTCTAGATAAATACAATTGGAGAATTGGCCTTATCCCACTATTTTTCTATTATCATTCATTTCCCCTACTTCATGGAATAACAATAAGTTTTGTCCCAGCTCCAAACTTAGATATAATAACTCCATAACTTTATGAATGCTCTGAAAACACATTATCAATTCAACATACTGACTAATACTATTACAGACCCAGTGAATATTTATTCCATACTGTGAACTGCCCTATGTTATGTGTCTTGAGGTCTAGAACTGTGCCTTTCTAATCTTTTTATTCCTGGTGCCTAGTAGGTACTATGTGATTGAATCAATGGCAGAAAAATAGCAGGTAGAATGCCTGACTAAATGTTTTGATTGTTCCTTTGTTAAATGTAACATCACAGATTGTTGTGTATTATTTATAAATAATTTTGAATTAAATTTGGACATTGCAGATAAATCACTTACCATGCATTGCTGTGTAATTTAAGAAACCTTTAAAGAAATGAAACAACACAATGAGTTAAACCAGTTTTAGAAACACTAATACTCACCCAAAATGGTCAAAGTCACCTCCCAATCTTTTCCTTCTCTGTGAATCCTTACCTCTACATAGTTAGAAAAGGAACATGACTGCTGGTATTTAGGAGCAGAGAGGCAGAGAATGTTATGACAATACCTAACTTTCAAATGACTTGAGACAGAGGTGACATTAAGCTATAAAAATAATTCTGTGACTCTGTGTGTGTGTGAAAGTGTGTATCTGGTAGGAATTAAAAAGATCCCTGAGTTCTGTTAAGTTCCTGCAAAACCCCAGCAGATACTTTCCCCTCATTATCAACCTTGATGCAACCACTGGGATGTACCTTTCCTTCTCCAAGACCTTGAAGACTAATCTCATTATAGCATTTATTTATTTTTGAATTAGTCACTATTTGAATCCGAAGAATACCTGATTGTCTTTCTCTCACTTCTTTCCACTCCAATTAGGCTCACATGCTGCTTTATTGGAGAGGTTTTCCCAAACCATAACAGAAAATGGAACAAACATAGACATTCCCTTGATCCCCTGTAAATGTTCACTCTAGAATACCATTATTTGTCAAAATATGTATTTCATTTACTTATTAGTTTGCTGGATGTTTCTTTCCATTATGAGGTAAGCTATTATTCATCTTTGGCTTCCCTGGTGACTCAGAGGTAAAGCATCTGCCTGCATTGTAGATGGGAGTTTGATCCCTGGGTCTGGTATACCCCCTGGAGAAGGAAATGGCAACCCACTTCAGTATCTCATGGACAGAGGAGCCTGGCAGGCTACAGTCCACGGGGTCCCAAAAGAGTCGGACACAACACAGCGACTAAACACACACACTATTCGTCTTGCTATAGCACAGCACCTAGGACAGTAAAAAGAAACAAATGTATTTATAGTGAACGATTCCATCACTGACTAGAATAAGGCTTAAATCAAGATGATATATATGTGTATAATTATATCATATTATAATTAATAATACATTAAAATAATTTCCTTTTCTATCATTTTTTGCCAGAGTAAAATCAACTGGGCTGTACTTAATAAAATTTTTTAAAATACATTATTTAATAGCATTGTATAAATTTATTTCCTCGCATTTGTTATTTTTAACTTGCATAGTTTTATTTGAATAAAAAAGACTATAAACATCTATAAATCTGTAAGACTTAGGGAATGCATAAGGAGATTTTCTATTTGGATAGGTCTCACTAGCATAAATATTAGTTGCTAGCTACAAAACACTAAAATATATAATAAATACACTAGATTTTGAATTTTGATCACATTGTCCCCAGAGAGGTGTCAGTTCCTTGAGTCTGAACAAATGTATGTACAGAACGGAATTTTCTCAAATATTTGTGTGTCAGTTGTATAATGAATCCCCTTTTGGGAGCAAAAACGGAAATGTGCGATTTACTTGTCAGATTACACAGTGAAAGTGAAAGTGAAAATGTTAGTCACTGAGTCCTGACTGACTCTTTGTGACCTCTCGGACTGTAGCCTGCCAGGTTCCTCTGTCCATGGAATTCTCTAGGAGAGAAAATTGGAGAGGATTGCCATTGCCTTCTCCAGGAGATCTTCCCAACCAGTGGATCAATCCATGTCTCCTGCATTGCAGGCAGATTCTTAACTATCTGAGCCACTAGGAAAGACCATACATAGCGTAGTGTAGTATAGGTATAAACATATGTGTACATAGTTGTATCATTTATAACTTTGTATACACACGTGTGATTGCAAATATATATTGTGTCTCAAGATAAAAATGAGTAACATAAATCCATCATGCTAATTATAGAAATCTTAATTATAGTCCATAATATGCATCTATGGGGGCTGATGCTGTGTTGTATACCTACATATACCTATATTATGCTAAGCTAAGTCACTTCAGTCATGTCTGACTCTGTGCAACCCCATAGACGGCAGACTACCAAGCTCCCCTGTCCCTGGGATTCTCCAGGCAAGAACACTGGAGTGGGTTGCCATTTCCTTCTCCAATGCATGAAAGTGAAAAGTGAAAGTGAAGTCCTCAGTCGTGTCTGACTCTTTGTGACCCCATGGACTGCAGCCTACCAGCCTCCTCCGTCTATGGGATTTTCCAGGCAAGAGTACTGGAGTGGGGTGCTATTGCCTTCTCCACTATATTGCGCTACAAACTTTCATATACATTAATTGTTGTGATTTAATTCCACAGTAATCCTTGGATACAGGGAATATTTTTCCTGCCTATCCAAATGACAGTATTAAAACCTGAGAGGAAAAGTAACTTTCTTAATGGAAAGAGAGAGGATCAGACAGAAAAATGAGATTAGTAAGAAGCCCATAAAAACATAGGTAGAACACAGATGGGGAAGAAGGATCAGAAAGGATAAAGATGATAATGCTAGTAAAGCAAAGTGACACTGGCTTCAAGGAGAAACATCTAATGTCCTTTCATATTGTTCCTTCTCCCCTTCCATAAGCATAATCACAGTGTTTCCATGTATGTTTTCTTGGCTAGACTGAACTGAATGTCTTCTCCTAATAGGGCAACATAAAGTTGGATAAGACTAAAGTGACTTAGCAATACAAATATTACTGTAGCTATAGTTTAGGTCAATCTCCCAATGAAGGCTCACTCGGAAGCTATAGTCACCACCCTAACTGCTGGTCTGTCACTGGTTTTGAGCATAGTAGTTACTATAGGGGGCTCCTAGGTGGCTCGGCAATAAAGAATTCACATGCCAATGCGCAGGGTTGGAAAGATCTCTGAAGTAGAAATGGTTCAGTTCAGTCACTCAGTCGTGTCCGACTCTTTACAAACCCATTCTTCCCTGCCCATTACCAACTCCTGGAGCTTACTCAAACTCATGTCCATTCAATTGGTGATGCCATCTAACCATCTTATCCTCCATTGTCCCCTTCTCCTCTCGCCCTCAATATCTTTCCAAGCAACAGGATCTTTTCAAATGAGTCAGTTCTTCACATCAGGTGACCAAAGTATTGGAGTTTCAGCTTCAGCATCATTCCTTCCAATGAATATTCAGGACTAATTTCTTTTATGATGGACTGATGGATCTCTTTGCAGTCCAAGGGACTCTCAAGAATCTTCTCCAACTCCACAGTTCAAAATCATCCATTCTCCAGCGTTCAGTTTTCTTTATAGTAAAACTCTCACATCCATACATGACTACTGGAAAAATCATAACTTTGACTAGATGGAGTTTTGTTGGCAAAGTAATGTCTCTGCTTTTTAATATGCTGTCTAGGTTGGTCATAACTTTTCTTCCAAGGAGCAAGTGGTTTTTAATTTCATGGCTGCAGTCACCATCTGCAGTGATTTTGGAGCTCAATAAAATAAAGTCTGTCACTGTTTCCATTATTTTCCCATCTATTTGCCATGAAGTGATGGGACCGGATGCCAAGATCTTAGTTTTCTGAATGTTTTTCACTCTCCTCTTTCACTTTCATCAAGAGTCTCTTTAGTTCTTCTTGGCATTCTGCCATAAGTGTGGTGTCACCTACATATCTGAGGTTATTGATATTTCTTCCAGCAATCCTGATTCTAGTTTGTGCTTCCTCCAGGAAATGGTAACCCACTCCATTTTTCTTGCCTAGAAAAATCACATGGACATAGGAGCCTGGTGGGCTACACAGTCCATGGGGGTCACAGAATCAGACATGATTGAGCATATACTCACACAGTTCACACACAGTACCTGTTGGTTACTATGAGCATTTGTGAGAAAATTCCCTGAAGTTTTCTATACTTTGAACCATCTTCAGAATTGATATACTCAGAGCAGGTCACACAGAACTTAGTATCACAGGGCATTTGCTGTATACTAGGTACTCTGTTAGCTTTATTCTGTACATTGGTTTAATTATATGAAGATTCATATCTTGTAAGTGCTTTTATTACTGTTTGATAGAAGAGAAAACTAGGCTTCATGAATGTTTAGTAGTTGTTTAATACAACACACTTAAATGTTGGGAAGCAGGATTAGGATTTAATATAAAGCCTGTATATTTTAATAACCACTCTACAGTGAGTACTTTTGTGTTAATTTATCCTGTGTGCCATGTATTTCCTATTCTCCCTGCATTCTGATTACATTAGTCCCTTTGTGCTTAAAGTGACTATGTGTCTAGTTCTGGCTAGCAAGTTGTTAAACAGTACCATGGAATGCCTCTGGGCTGAACATTTGATCCCAATTGTAAAACCGTCCTGAATTATCTTTTTTCTTCTAGCATGTCAAACAGCATCTGTTCAAGGGAGTGCCTGCTTAATCATGCCAAGTGTCTAAATCAACTAGGATGACTAAAACTCCCTGGCAATTAGTGATTATCTTGGAATAAGAAATGAGGGGAAGGTCTTCTGTTTTAAACCACTGAGATTTGGGAGATGTCTGATATTTTGGAATTATCATTTTCTGTCCTATAGAACTAGAACGTAAACTCTTATCATCTAACAAAAAATTCTGTACACTTTTTCCTCTACTACCTTGGTTTCTTTTTTCATTTCTATTCCAAGGCTTTTTGTCTTCTCTTTCATCCAATATTTCTTTCTTCTTTCTGTATTCTTCTGGCTCATAATTTCCTATTAAAAGATGCTTGCTCCTTGGAAGAAAAGCTATGACCAACCTAGACAGCATATTAAAAAGCAGAGACATAATTTCCAGCAGTCATGCATGGATGTGAGAGTTGGACTATACAGAGAACTGAGCACCAAAGAATTGATGCTTTTGAACTGTGATGTTGGAGAGGACTCTTGGGAGTCCCTTGGACTGCAAGGAGATCCAACCAGTCCATCCTAAAGGAAATCATCCTGAATATTCATTGGAAGGACTGATGCTGAAGCTGAAACTGCAATACTTTGGATACCTGATGTGAAGAACTGACTCATTTGAAAAGACCTCAAGGTTGGGAAAGATACTGAGGAGGAGAGGAGAAGGGGATGACAGAGGATGATGTGCTTGGATGGCATCACTGACTCAATGGACGTGAATTTGAGTAAACGCCAGGAGTTAGTGATGGAGAGGGAGGCCTGATGTGCTTCAGTCCATGGGTTCACAAAGTTGGACATGACTGAGCAACTGAACTGAACTGAACTGATCATTTCCTATCACAATGAATATTGTAGTTGTGCGTGCATGCTCAATCACTCAGCTGTGTTGACTCCTTTTGACCTCATGGACTTTAGCCTGTCTGGCTGCTCTGTCCATCTAATTTTCCAGGCAAGAATACTGGAATGGGTTGCCAGTTCCAACTCTGGTGGGTCTTTCTGACCCAGGGATTGAACCCATGACTCTTGCATCTCCTGCAATGGCGGGTGGATTCTTTACCACTGTGCCACCTAGGAGGCCTGCCCTGTTGTAGTCACGGTCCTATAATATGCATGGACTATTATTTCAGCATATCGTCATATACCCTATCAGTTCACGGTAAAATTCTTTAGATTCAGTGTGTTATCTTCCTTCCCTTTTCTTACTTACAGCACCAATCACACTGCTACACTGTTTGCTGATACTGATGATCAAAGCCAGGCTTGAGGGAAGATTATGAGGACCATAAGGAGTGCCCTTTGAGTATACCTAGTGGGACCACTGAAAAGTCTTAAAATGCGTATAACTTTTTGTGGCCAGAGAATGCAATCTCCAGATTTATAGTACAGAGCAAATCAAAATTGCATCATGATTCCTTTACTTACAAAATCAAAATGTTTGTCTATGAAACAAGTTACTAGTGCAAATGGGGCAAAGTGTTTGTATAATTTAATAAGTCCAGAGACTGTTGCTATGCATAGCAGTACAATATAATTCAAGGAAGTCATTTACAGGAGGTTATGCTTTACTTTAAGTATTAAAAGAGTGATAGATGTGGATTCGTGAAGAGTGGCGAAAGAGAACTGTAGGGAAGGAGAGAAAAATTAAATAGCACATCAAAACCACGACTGCTGAGAGGATAGAAACCTTCAGGCAAACCCAGGAGCATTATTTCCTGGCTGATGAAAATTTGTGCCATTCCATCTGAAATATCTGACTGCTTCCAGCATGTTCGAGGGAAGACCCTTTAAAATGTTAATGTATTTTTCAGAGGTCAAGAGGTAATCTGGACCATTATCTAATAGGAAAAATAGTCACGAAGAAGGAAATGAAGACATTATGGTCATTAATTAAGTAAATGTTAAGGAATATATTAATTAATATATCAATGTATTTATTACATATATATCTTAATGATTGAATAATGTTAATGCATTTCAAATGTATTAAAATGTATTAGTAATACATTTTTAATGTTTTCATTGAAGTATAATTGATTTAAAAATTTGTGTTAGTTTCAGGTGCACAGCAAAATGATTGTTATTCACACATATAGATACATTTTTAAATATTATTTTCTCTTACAAGTTATTGTGAAATATTGAGTATAGCTCCCTGTGCTATATAGTAGGCCCTTGTTTATATGTTTTATATATATATATATATATATATATATATATGTGTGTGTGTATCTATGTTAATTTCAAACTCCTCATTTATCTGTCCTTTCCTTTCCCCATTGGTAACCATAAGTTTGTTTTCTGTGTATGTGTGTCTATTTCATTTTTGCATATCAGCTTATTTGTATCATTTGTTTTCTATACTCCATATATAAGCAATATCATATGATATTTATTCCTCTCTGTCTGGCTTACTTCACTTATTATGATAATCTCTAGGTCCATCCATGTTGCTGCAAATGACATTATTTCATTCTTTTTTATGGCTGAGTAATGTTCCATTGTGTATATATACCACATCTTATTTATCCATTCATCTGTCATTATACATTTAAGTTACTTCCATGTCTTGGTTATGTAAATTGTGCTACTGGAACATTGGGGTGTATGCATCTTTTCAAATTATGATTCTGTCTAGATACATGCCCAAGAGTGGGATTGTAAGATCATATGATTTTATTAGTTTTATTAAGGAACTTCCATGCAGTTCTCCCTAGTGGCTGTACTAATTTACATTCCCACCAACAGTGTAGGAGTGTTCTTATTTTCTCTGCAACCTCTCTATTGCTTTTTATTTGTAGAATTTTGATGATGGCCATTTTGACCAATGTGAAGTGATACCCGATTATAGTTTTGATCTGCATTTCTTGTCTTTTCTCAGAGTTTGAACAAAAATTTTTAAAATTTGTATAGAAACACAAAGACCTGGAATAGCTAAACTAATCTTGGGAAAAAGAGAGTAGAGTTGGAGTTGTCATGCTCCCTGGCTTTAAACTATACAGCAAAGCCATAGTAAACATAACAGTATGGCACTGGCACAAAAACAGAAATATAGATCAGTGTAATAGGACATAATGCTGAGAGAAAACCCCACACACCTATGGGCAATTAATCTACACAAAGGAGGCAAGAATATACAATAGAGAAAAGACATTCCCTGCAACAAGTGGTGCTGAGAAAACTTGGCAGCTCTATGTTAAAGGATGTAGTTAGAACATCTCTAATACCATACACAAAAATTTAATAATACATTTAATCAAAATGTATTAAAGACCTAAATGTAAGACCAGATACTATAAAACTCAAGGAAACATAGATAGGATGCTCTTTGACATTAATCACAGCAATATTTTTAAGAATTTGTCTCAGAGAGTAATGGCAATAAAAACAAAAATAAACAAATTGGACCTAATTAAACTCAAAAGATTTTGCATAGCAAAATAAACAAATAAAACAAAACGCCTACAGAATGTGAGAAAATATTTGCAAATAATGTGGCTGACAAGTAATTAATCTCCACAGTATAGAAATAGCTTTAACAGATCAATATAAAAAATGAAATAAAAAATGGGCAGAAGATCTAAATAGACATTTCTCCAAAGAAGATATACAGATGGCCAAAAGCTCATGAAAAATGCTCAATATTCCTAATTATTAGATAAATGCAAATCTGATTTTTCATCAAAAAATAATGTTTGAAAAAGAAGAACATTAATTTTTTTTTTTCCTGAGAAATGAAATTCTACCCTTAATTGAGCTAGTGCCTGGAGTTCAGTTTCCAGTTTATACCAGCACACACCATAAGATGTAGAAGATCTGTGAGTTAAGGACACCATATGGACCATAATTCTTATTCATTGCACCAAAGGAAGAAGTTATCTTTAGGATACTGAGCAGTCCGTAGTCCTTCCCTTTGCTCAAATTGGAGATACAGACTCTGTCTTCTAAGGCTTTCCATACACTTGCTGCTTGCTCTGGATGGGAACATTACCTTTGTGTTACAGAGCTTCTTGCTGTTCAAACATCCTTGAATAGATCACAAGGCAAATGGCAGTCAGTGTCTCTATCCATAATATTTGCAAAAACATTATGGGTTCATGGAGGATTGTCTCCCAAAACACATTGGTAGTACTACCGGTGTCAGGAAATCAGTCACCATCAAGTATATCTAAGGCCTAAACTGATGCTGTGTGTGTTTCAAAACTGATTTGCAAATCAAGTATATAGTTACAACTTCATTGGTTGTAACCAACTTTTTGCTGGTTCATTTTGTCCTTTCTAGAACTTTAAGAAAAAAAAAAAAAGTTTTGTTGACCTTTGGATGTGTTGCTTGCAAGTTTATTCATTTAAACTGGAATATATTTGCTAATCTGGGGAAAATTCAGCATGTGGTAGACTGAATCATTTTGCTAGGCAAAATTAAGTCAATAAAGAAATATATCTGGTCTCTAAGATTCTCAAGATAAAATGCCTACTAGTCATTTGATCTTTTTGAGAATGAATTATCAAAGCAGTACTATCATTACAGATGTGTAGGATGCATAAAGTCTGTTCCTTAACACTTCAATGAGGCTACCTTAAGATACTTTTTGTAAAGCTTTAAAAGTAGTTGTTATAAACTTGAAGAAAGAGCTGTTTTCATTTTAAGATTTTTAAGTTGTGAAATGTTAAAAATGGGAAACATTAGCCTTCTACTTACATTTATTCAACAATATGTAACAAACTGCTGCTGCTGCTGCTAAGTAGCGTCTGTCGTGTCCGACTCTGTGCGACCCCATAGACAGAAGCCCACCAGGTTGCTCTGTCCCTGGGATTCTCCAGGCAAGAACACTGGAGTGGGTTGCCATTTCCTTCTCCAATGCATGAAAGTGAAATGTGAAAGTGAAGTCGTTCAGTCGTGTCCAACTCTTAGCGACCCCATGGACTGTAGCCTACCAGGCTCCTCCACCCATGGGATTTCCCAGGCAAGAGTACTGGAGTGGGGTGCCATTGCCTTCTCCGATGTAACAAACTAGTCAAAGTCAAATTCATATAGTATATAAAACCAAGCTTGTCCATATTCCAGAAAACTCCATTTATGCACTAGTCTCGAGCACTTAAGATTTTTTGTTTTACCACCCTAGAATGAATTTTCAAGTCACCTGAGCTACAGTACTTCCTCTTACCCAACGCACACATATATATATAGATTTAGATATCAATGATAGATATAGATATACAGGCTTCTCAGGTGGCACAGATGTAAACAGTTCAGTTCAGTTCAGTTGCTCAGTCATGTCAGACTCTTTGTGATCCAATGGACTGAAGCACACCAGGCTTCCCCGTCCATCACCAACTCCCCAAGCTTGCTCAAACTCATGTCCATCGAGCCAGTGGTTCCATCCAACCATCTCATCCTCTGTCATACCCTTCTTTTCCTGCCTTCAATCTTTTCCAGCATCAGGGTATTTTCCAGTGAGTTAGTTCTTCACATCAGGTGGCTGAAGTACTGGAGTTTCAGTTTCAGCATCAGCCCTTCCAATGAATATTAAGGACTGAATTCCTTTAGGAATGACTAGTTTGATCACCTTGCAGTCCAAGGAACTCTCAAGAGTCTTCTGCAACACCACAGCTCAAAAGCATCAATTCTTTGGCACTCAGCTTTCTTTATGGTCCAGCTCTCACATCCATACATGACCACTGGAAAAACCATTAGCTTTGACTAGACAGACATTTGTTGGCAAAGTGATGTCTCTGCTTTTTAATATGCTGTCTAGGTTGTTCATATCTTTTCTTCCAAGGAGCAAGCATCTTTTAATTTCATGGCTGCAGTCACCATCTGTAGTGATTTTGGAGCCCAAGAAAATAGTTTCTCACTGTTTCCATTGTTTCCCCATCTCCATCTATTTGCCATTCTTTACACTTGTAAAGACTCTGCCCGCAATACAGGAGATGAAAGACACATAGGTTCGGTCCTTGGACTGGGAAGATCCCCTGGAGTAGAAGATGGCAACCCACAGCCTAGCAAGGCTGTAGTCCATGAGATCACAAAGAGTCAGACACAACTGAACATATACACAGGCACACACCAAACACATACACGCATATAGATAGATAGATAATTGAAAAACTTGACTTATCCTTGTTTCCCTGAACAGTAATTTATCCTTTTACTGATCAAGGAGCACCAGCATATTAGGACCTAGGTGTAGTTAAACAGGTTTTTTCATTACTGTTCATTTCCTTTTGATTGACTTCCAAATCTTTCTTACCTTTAGATCTAGTTATATTTTTCTCCTCATTTCTGTGGAGAGAATAACACTAGTTCATATCAGTTTACTAAAGAAAAGCAAACTATTCATATACCCAGATCTACCACTAATTAAGTACATTATACTACCTATACTACCCCCAAAAGAATACAGATGTCAATGTTTATAACAGGGTTCATTGCGGTTACTTTAAATTTGTACATGTAGGAAAAAGGGTTATGAGTAAAGAACAGGCAAATGAGATAAATTAATATTAATAAACCACAAGCTAGCATTTATAGTCACTTCTTCAATGTGAAAATTAATCATAAATTGATTTGTACGTCTTTCATTATTAAAATTCTATTGAGAATTCAATTAGAAAAGTCCTGTATTATAAATGAAAAGAAATATTCTTATTTATGAGCTTGACATTCAACATGTTTAAGAGATAAAAATCTTATAGTATATAGATCACTATTGAAACGAATAGGATTATTTTAAACTAATATTACTCACTGCTTGTTTCTGGCATCAGATCCCTAGTATATGAAGTGGTTTTAGATCTATAAGACAGTAAAAAATATTCAATCCATCTTTGGATACATAAAATACTGATGGGGAAAGCGAGTGCCTGAGAGGCAATGGTCTTCGCTGAAGATCACATAGCTAGGTGCTACTCAGTTGAGAACCTGTATTTCCTGTCTTCTGTAACAATTCCATTTTCCTTTAACCCTTGTGTGCGTGCTATGTTGTTTCAGTTATTTCTGACTCTTTGTGACTCTGTGGACTATAGCCCACCAGGCTTTCTGTCCATGGGATTCTCCAGGCAAGAATACTGGAGTGGGTTGCTGTGACCTCTTCCAGGGGATCTTCCTGACCCAGGGGTGGAACCTGTGTCTCTTACATCTCCTGAATGGAAGGTGGGTTCTTTACCACTAATGCCATCTGAGAAGCCCAGTTGGTAGACCCATCCAGCAAAAAAAAAATCTTTTCTAAACGTCTTTGTCAAAAGGTTGCTTACTTATGTGGTCAGCAATGCTGGAATATGGTTCTGCCTTCTCCTAAGAAAGGTGCTTCTTTTTGCTTTCTCAATATTTAATAGAATTTATTTTTTCTTGCAGTTTTAGATTCACAGCAAAATTGAGTACAGAATGTAAAGTGTCCATATACTGCCTGGAACCCCACCTTTAAGCCTCTCCCACATCAATATCCTGCACCAGATGGTGCATTTGTTACAATTCATAAATCTACATTGATAAATCATTACTATCCAAGGGCCATGGTTTACCTTAGGTTCCATTCTCAATGTTCTACACTTTATTTAAATATGTGCAATAACCTGTGACCACCATTGTAGTGTCTATCATACAGAATAATTTTATCATCATAAAAATACTCTGTATTCTGCTTATTTATCTCTCCTTCTATAATCTCTGATAATCACTAATCATTTATTGTCTCCACAGTTTCACCTCTTCCAAAATGTCATAATGTTGGGATTATATACAATATACCCAGATTGACTCCTTTCTTAGTATTATGTACTTAAGATTCCTCTATATCTTTTCATATCTTAATAGCTTGTTTCTTTTTAGTGCTGAATAGTATTCCATTGACTGGATGTGCCACAACTTACCTTACTGAAGGACATATTGGTTATTTGATTTGATAATTAAAAATAAAATTGCTCTAAACATCTATGTATGGCTTTTGTGTGAAAATAAGTTTTCAACACATTTGGGGAAATTCCAAGGAGTTTGATTACTCAATTATGTGGAAGAGTATGATCAGTTTTATAAGAAAGTGTTATACTGTCTCCCAAAGTAGCTGCACCATTTTACAATCTCATCAGCAATGATAGCTGTTCCATATTCTTATTACTGTTTGGTGTGGTCAATTTTTCTTTTTTAAACCATTCTGATATACATTAGTTGTATCTCAATGAGGTTGTATGTTGTCATTCACTAAAGACATTTATGACTTTTAACCTACTTTTATATTTATTTGCCATCTGTATATTTTCTCTGGTGTAGGTGTCTACTCAGGATTTTTTATCCATTTATTAAATTGTGCTCTTAGTTTTCTTATCATTGAATTTTGCTGGTTCATTGTATGTTTTGAATAAGAGTCAGTTGTACTATTTGAAAATATTTTCTTCCTGACTGTAGCTTGGTTTCTCCTACTCTTGACATTGTCTTTCACAGAGAAGACATTTTTAATTTTAATGAAGTTCAGCCTACCAATTATTTTTTCATGCATCATACCTTTATTTTAAAACTCATTTCCGTATGCAAGGTCATTTATATTTTCTCCTTTGTTGTCTTTCAGGAGATGTATAGTTCCTTTAACATTTAAGCCTGTGATTCATTTTGGGTTAATTTTGCCAAGGGCTTAAAGTTTGTGTCTAGATCCATCTTTTTTTCTTTCTTTAGATTTGTGGGATGTCAAGTTGTTTTAGCACCATCTGTTGAAAAGGATACCTTTGTTTCATTGTGTTGTTATTACTCTTTCAACAAAGATCAGTTGATTAAATTATCCTGGGTCTCCTCTGGACTCTACTCTGTTCCACATTGAGCTTTTTGTTTGGTTCCACCAATACATTATTGATTACTATAGACTTATAGTAAGTCGTGAGTGCATTAGCAGAGAAGGCAATGGCAACCCACTCCAGTACTCTTGCCTGGAAAATCCCATGGACAGAGGAGGCTGGTAGGCTGCAGTCCATGGGGTCATAAGAGTCGGGCATGACTGAGCAACTTCTCTTTCACTTTTCACTTTCATGCATTGAAGGAAATAGCAACCCACTCCAGTATTCTTGCCTGGAGAATCCCAGGGACAGAGGAGCCTAGTGGGCTGCAGTCTATGGGGTTGCACAGAGTCGGACACGACTGAAGCGACTTAGCAGCAGCAAGTCCATTAGTGTCAGTCCTCCCATATTATTTTTTTTTTTTCAATATTGTATGAATTTTGTATGTGTTTTGCCTCTGAAAATAAGCTTTAGAATCAGTTACCAATATCTACACAAATAAGGGATTTTGACTCTGAGATTTTAACTGGGATTGCATTGGATCTATGGATCAAATTGGGAACAGCTGGCATTGTGACAATATTGAACCTTTATATCCATTGACATGGACTATCTCTCCATTTATTTAGTTCTTTGATTTTGTTCATCCGAGTCTTATAGTTGTCTTCATATAGATCTTATAATTATTGTGTGAGGTTTATATCAAGTATTTAATAATTCTGGGCAAATTTACCACTGGGCCACCTGGGAAGTCTATATATCATTAGTTAAATATTTATTTAGAATTTTTTTTTAAAATTGAAATACATTTTCCATACTATGGAAAACCCAGATCTTATGTCTTTATTTTCTGAGTTTGGACAATGTGTGCATTTGTGAAACAAGCATAAATATCTAGGTGGCACAAGATTGAAATGTCATCATTTCCCAAGAAAATTTTTTCATGCCTCTACCTAGGCAGTCTCTGCCCTCATTCTTTCTGATGCAACCAATGCCCTGAAATTTTTCACAATAATATAATTTTACTTGTTCTGAAATTTCATGTTAAAGAGATCTTCTAAATCTGTGAATGTATATAATTCTTTTATGATTTTAGTGTTATTGAGACAAAGCTATGTTATTGTGTCTCTCAACAAGATATTTAAGTTTATTGTTGAATAATTTTCCAGAATATGAATATACTACACTGTTTTGTTTTAAATACATTTATATTGATGAAAACCTGGAAGGAATTCTTAAAAATAAAGCTTCCTAGGACATCCCTATACAAATCCTTTTGGCTGTATATTTTCATTTCCCTTTGGTCAGTAGCCAGCCATGAATTCCTGTTTTGTAAGGTAGGTACATTTCTTTGAATAAGAAATTACTAAAACTTTTTCCAAAGTAGATGTGCAATTTTAAATACTCAAAATTAATGCATAAAATTTTCAGTTACTTCACATTTTGGCAACATTTGCTGTTTTTCGTATCTTAAATTTAATTCATTCTGAGGAGTCTTATTCATTATAGAACTTAATATATAATATATAATTTGAGTTTTCTTGATGACATTGAGCATCTTTTCATTTTATGTAAGGGTCATTCAATAATTTTATTTTGTAAAATTTGTTCAAATCATTTTGCCTATTGTTTGTGATATATATTTTTAATATTTGGTTATATCATTCATGAATATTTAAAAGTCTATAAATTATGGAAGTATTTATATTATCTTAAAATTTCAAGCTCAGTAAAGCTATGTTAGCACCTCTTCAGTGTGATTTTATTGAAAAAAATGGGAACATTACAAAGGGAATACATTTGGGGAGAAGTTTTAAATATTTAGCTAAACAATAATTAAAAGCTGTAACTATTAACAGAGCAGAAGATATTAAGAAGAGGTGGCAAGAATACACAGAAGAACTGTACAAAAAAGATCTTCATGACCCAGATAATCACTATGGTGTGATCACTCACCTGGAATGTGAAATCAAGTGGGCCTTAGGAAGGAAGCATCACTATGAACAAAGTTAGTGGAAGTAATGGAATTCCAGTTGAGCTATTTCAAATCCTGAAAGATGATGCTGTGAAAGTGCTGCACTCAATATGCCAGCAAATTTGGAAAACTCAGTAGTGGCCACAGGACTGGAAAAGGTCAGTTTTCATTCCAATCCCAAAGAAAGGCAATGCCAAAGAATGCTCAAACTACCGCACAATTGCACTCATCTCACACATTAGTAAAGTAATGCTCAAAATTCTCCAAGCCAGGCTTCAGCAATACGTGAACTGTGAACTTCCAGATGTTCAACCTGGTTTTGGAAAAGGAAGAACAACAAGAGATCAAATTGCCAGCATCCACTGGATCATCGAAAAAGCAAGAGAGTTCCAGAAAAACATATATTTCTGCTTTATTGACTATGCCAAAGCCTTTGACTGTGTGGATCACAATAAAATGTGGAAAATTCAGAAAGAGGGGAATACCAGATCGCCTGACCTGCCTCTTGAGAAACCTGTATGCAAGTCAGGAAGCAACAGTTATAACTGTCATGGAAGAACAGACTGGTTCCAAATAAGAAAAGGAGTACGTCAAGGCTGTGTATTGTCACCCTGCTTATTTAACTTCTATGCAGAGTACATCATGAGAAACGCTGGGCTGGAAGAAGCACAAGCTGGAATCAAAATTGCCAGGAGAAATCTCAATAACCTCAGATATGCAGATGACACCACCCTTATGGTAGAAAGTGAGGAAGAACTAAAGAGCCTCTTGATGAAAGTGAAAGAGGAGAGTGAAAAAGTTGGCTTAAAGCTCAACATTCAGAAAACGAAGATCATGGCATCCGGTCCCATCACTTCATGGGAAATAGATGGGAAAACAGTGGAAACAGTGGCTGACTTCAATTTTCTGGGCTCCAAAATCACTGCAGATGGTGACTGCTGCCAGGAAATTAAAAGATGCTTACTCCTTGGAAGGAAAGTTATGACCAACCTAGGTAGCATATGAAAAAGCAGAGACATTACTTTGTCAACAAAGGTCTGTCTAGTCAAGGCTATGGTTTTTCCAGTGGTCATATATGAATGTGAGAGTTGGACGATAAAGAAGGCTGAGCACTGAAGAATTGATGCTTTTGAACTGTGGTGTTGGAGAAGACTCTTGAGAGTCCCTTGGACTGCAAGGAGATACAACCAGTCCATCCTAAAGGAGATCGGTCCTCGGTGCTCATTGGAGGGACTGATATTGAAGCTGAAACTCCAATACTTTGACCACCTGATGAGAAGAGCTGACTCATCTGAAAAGACCCTGATGCTGGGAAAGATTGAGGGCAGGGCAGGAGGAAAAGGGGACAACAGAGGATGAGATGGTTGGATGGCATCCCCGACTTGATGGACATGGGTTTGAGTGGACTCTGGGAGTTGGTGATGGACAGGGAGGCCTGGTGTGCAGCGGTTCATAGGGTCGCAAAGAGTCAGACACAACTGAGCGACTGACCTGAACCGAACTGTTAACACAAATTAGGTATAATGAAAATAATGCTATATTTTATTAAAGTGCATGTGAAATGTATGTACATATTTATTTATGTATATTAATATATATCTATAATTTATAATTATATAACAATACAAAGTACATAAGTATTATGAATCTATATTTAGAATTGTATATAATAATACCCTTTCATGGGTCACATCCTTGTTGTGGTGAAGGGGCTTGAGTAACTAAATGAAACTATAAGCCATGCCGTGCAGGGCCACCCAAGACCAACAGGTCATAGTGAAGGTTCTGACAAAATATGGTCCACTGGAGAAGGAAATGACAACCTACTCCAGTATTCTTGAGAAGAGAACCCTGTACCATATGAAAAGGGAAAAAGATATGACACCAAAAATAAGCCTCCCAGCTCGGAAGCTGTCTAACATACTGAGAAAGAGCAGAGGGCAATGACTAATAGCTCCAGAAAGAATGAAGAGGCTAGTCAAAAATGGTAATGATGCTCAGTTGTGGATGTCTCTGGTGGTAAAAGAAGAGTTCAATGCTGTAAAAACAATATTTCATAGGAACCTGGATTGTTAGCTTGATGAATCAAGGTAAATTGGAGGTGGTTAAGCAGGAGATGGCAAGAGTAAACATCAACATCTTGGAAATCAGTAGACTAAAATGGATGGGAATGGGCAAATTCAATTCGGTTGACTGTTATATCTACTACTGTGGGCAAGAATCCCTTAGGAAAAATGGAGTAGCCATCATAGTCAACAAAAGGATATGAAATGTGGCAATAGGATTTAACCTCATAAATGAGAGAATGATATTGATTCCCTTCCAAGGCAAACCATTCAACATCACAGGAATCCAAGTCTATGCCATAATCACTGATGCTAAAGAAGCTGAAGTTGAGAGGTTCTATGCAGACCTACAAGACCTTCAAGAACTAACACCAAAAAATATATCCTTTCATCATAGTGGATTGGAATGCAAAAGTAGGAAGTCAAAAAATACCCAGAATAACAGGCAAGTTTAGTTTTGGGGTGCAAAATGAAAGCAAGCAAAAGCTAACAGAGTTTTGGCAATCAAACACTCTGGTCATAGCAAACACCCTCTTCCAACAGCTCAAGAGATGGATTTAGACATTGGCATCCCCAGATGCTCAATATCATAATAAGACTGATTATGTTCTTTGCATCCAAAGATGAAGAAGCTCTATACAGACAGCAAAAACAAGACCTGTAGCTGACTGTGGCTCAGATCATGAGCTCCTTGTTACAAAATTTAGCCTTAAATTGAAGAAAGTAGGGAAAACCCTAGGCCATTCAGGTATGACCTAAATCAAATAACTTGATTATACAGTGGAAGTGATTAATAGATTCAAGGGGTAAGATCTGGTAGACAGAGTGCCTGAAGAACTATGAATTGAAATTCATAACACTGTACAGGAGGCAATGATCAAAATAATTCCAAAGAAAAAGTAAAGCAAGAAGGTAAAGAGGGGTCTGAGAAAACTTTACAAAATAGCAACAAATAGCTGAGGAAAGAAGACAAGTTAAAGGCGAGGGAAACAGGGAAAGGGATACTCAACTGAATAAAGAGTTCCAGAGAATAGCAAGGATAGATAAGAATGTCTTCTTAGATGAACAATGCAAATAAATACAGGTAAACAATAGAATTGGAAAGACTATGAAGAAAATTGGACCTATCAAGGGAACATTTCATGCAAGGTTGGGCACAATTCAGAAATGGTGTGGACCTAACAGATGCAGTAGGGACTAAGAAGTGGGGAGAATACACAGAAGAATTATACAAGAGAGGTCTTAATGAGCCAAATAACCACAATGGTGTGGTCATTCACCTAGAGCTGGATATACTGGAGGGTGAAGCCACATGGGCCTTAGGAAGTATGCTAGTGGCAGTGATGGAATTCCACTTGAGCTCTTTCAAATCTGAAAAGATGTTACTGCTAAAGTGCTGCACTCAATATGTCAGCAACCTAGGTAAACTCAACAGTGGCTGCAGGACTGGAAAAGATCAATTTTTATTCCAATCCTAAAGAAAAGACAATGCCAGCAAGGTTATGCTCAAAATCCTACAAGTGAGGCTTCAAAAATATGTGAATCAAAAACTTCCAGATGCACAAGCTGCGTTCAGAAAAGGCATAGGAACTAGAGACCAAATTGCCAACATCCAATGCAACATAGAAAAAGCAATGAAATTCCACAAGAATAAACATCTACTTCTGCTTCGTTGACTACACTGAAACCTTTAACTGTTGGAATCACAACAAACTATGGGAAATTCTTAAAGAGATAGGAATACCAGAGCACCTTACTTGCCCCTTGATAGACCTGTATGCTGATCAAGAAGCAACAGTTAGAATCAGATACCCAACAATGGACTCATTGAAAATTGGGAAAATAATACATCAAGGCTGTATATTATTACCCTGCTTATGTAACTTTTATGCAGAGTACATCATGTGAAATGCTGGACTAGATGAAGAACAAGCTGAAATCAAGATTACCAGGATAAATATAAACAACCTCAGATATCCAGAGATGACACCACTCTAATTACAGAAAGCAAAGAAGAACTAAAGAGTCTCTTGGTGAAGGAAAAAGAAGAGTGAAAAAGTTGGCTTGAAACTCAACATGCAAAAAAAATGGAGATCACAGCACCCAGTCCCATAACTTCATGGCAAATGTATGGGGAAAAAATGGGAACAGTGAGAGCTTTTATTTTCTTGGGCTCCAAAATCACTGTGTATGGTGATGAGAGACATGAAATTAAAAGACAGTTGCTCCTTGGGAAAAGCTATGACAAACCTAGAAAACATATGCAAAAACAGAGACGTCACTTTGTGGACAAAGGTCCATATGGACAAAGCTACGGTTTTTCCAGTAGTAATGTATGAATGTAAGAGTTGGATCATCAAGAAGGTGGAGCACCAAAGAACTGATGATTTCAAACTGTAGTCCTGGAGAAGACTCTTGAGTGTCCCTTGGGCAGCAAGGAGATCAAACACCCTGAATATTCATTGAAAAGACTGATGCTAAAGATTAAGGTCTTATACTTTGACTTCCTGAGACAAAGAACTGACTCATTGGAAAAGATCTTGATCCTGGGGATGATTTGAGGGCAGGAGGAGAAGGGGGTGACAGAGGATCAAACGTTTGGATGGCATCTCCAGGAATCTCTGGGAGATAGTGAAGGACAGGGAAGCCTGGTGTGCTGCAGTCCATGGGGTCACAAAGAGTCAGACATTACTGGACAACTGAACAGCAACAAGGCTTCAGTTCAGTTCAGTTCAGTCACTCATTCGTGTCTGACTCTTTGTGACCCCATGGACTGCAGCTTGTCAGTCTTCCCTGTTCAACAACAACTCCTGGAGTTTGCTCAAACTCATGTCCATCAAGTCAGTGATGCCATCCAACCATCTCATCCTCTGTCATCTCCCTCTCCTCCTGCCTTCAATCTTTTCCAGCATCAGGGTCTTTTTCAATGAGTCAGCTCTTCACATCAGGAAGATTGTTCAGGGTTTATTTCCTTTAGGATTGGCTTGTTTGATCTCCTTGCTGTCCAAGGGACTCTCAAGAGTTTTCTCCAACCCCACAGTTCAAAAGCACCAATTCTTTGGTGCTCAGCTTTCTTTAAGGTCCAACTCTCACATCCATACATGACTACTGGAAAAACCATAGCTTTGACTAGATGCACCTTTGTCTGCAAAGCAATTTCTCTTCTTTAATATTGTGTGTAGGTTGGTCATATACAGACCTTTTGTATAAGCTTTTCTTCCAAGGAACAAGCATCTTTTAATTTCATGGCTGAAGTCACAATCTGCAGTATTTTGGAGCCCAAGAAAACAAGACTTCCGCAGTATGTTAACTGAGAATTTTCAGATGCACAAGCTGGAATTAAAAAAGACAGATGAACCAAAGATTAATTACCAAAATTATTTGGGTCATGGAGTTTTGCTTAAGGGCTTTCTGCAAAACATCTATCCTTGCTTCATTGATAACACCAAATCCCTTGACTATGTAGGTCACAGCAAACTGTTGAAAATTTTTAAAGAAATGGGAGTACAGACCATCTTACCTGTATCCTGAGAAATCTGTACGTGGGTCAAGAAGCAATCGTTAGAACTGGACATGGAAAAATGGACTGGTTCAAAATTGGGAAAGAAGTACAAAAAGGCAGTGTGTTACCACCCTGCTTATTTTAACTTCTATGCAGAGTATATCATGAGAAATGCCTGGCTGGATGAATCACAATCTGGAATCTAGATTGTCAGGAGAAATAACAACTTCAAATATGTAGATGATACCACTCTAATGGCAGAAAGTGAAAAGGAACTACAGAGCCTCTTGATGAGGGTGAAGAGGAGAACGAAAAAGCTGACTTGAAACCCATCATTCAAAAAACTAAGATCTATCCCATCACTTCATGTGACACAGAAGGGGAAAAAGTGGAAGCAGTGACAAGTTTTATTTTCTTGAGTTTCAAAATCACAGGAGATGGTGACTGTGGCTATGAAATTAAAAGATGAAAGTTCCTCTAAAAGAAAGCTATAACAAACCTAGACAGCGTATTAGAAAGCAGAGACATCACATTGCTGAATAAAGTCTGTATAATAGTAGCCATGTATGACTGTAAGAACTGGACCATAAAGAAGGCTGAGAGCAGAAGAATCGATATGTTTGAATTGTGGTGCTGAAGAAAACTCCTGAGAGTTCCTTGGACAGAAAGGAAATTAAACCAGTTAATTCTAAAATAAATCACCCCTGAATATTCATTGGAAAGAGTGATGCTGAAGCTGAAGCTCCAATAGTTTAGCCACCTGTTGCGAAGAGCCAACTCATTGAAAAGACCCTGATGCTCAGAAAGATTGAAGGCAAAAAGTGAAGGAGGCACAGAGGTTGAGATAGTTAGATAGCATCACAAGCTCAATGGACATGAATTTGAGCAAACTCAGGGAGACAGTGGAGTAGAGAGAAGTGTTGCATACTGCAGTCCATGGGGTCACAAAGAGTAGGACAACTTTTTCTGTGACTGAAGAACAACAACAATAATAAGATAATTGTATATTTACTGTACTATGTATGCATATGTAAAATTCTAAAGCATAGATGAAATTTGCTCAGTTGTATCTGACTCTTTGCAACCCATGTACTATACAGTCAATGGAATTATCTAGGCCAGAATACTGGAGTGGGTAGCTGTTCCCTTCTCCAAGGTATCTCCCCAACCCAGCGATCAAACCCATGTCTCCCACATTGCAAGCAGATTCTTTACCAGCTGAGCTACCAGAGAAGTCCAAGAATACTGGAGAGGGTAGCCTATCCCTTCTCCAGCAGATCTTCCCAACCCAGGAATTGAGCAAGAGTCCCCTGCATTGAAAGTGGATTCTTTACCAACTGAGCTATCTCCCTCAGTCAGTCTCTCCCATCAGGAAGCTTTCACAAGCCTCTTATCCTTCTCCATCAGAGGCAGACAGACTGAAAATCAGAATCACAGAAAACTAAATCAATCTAATCACATGGACCACAGCCTTGTCTAACTCAATGAAACTATGAGCCGAGCCATGTGGGGACACCCAAAATGGATGGGGAGTTCTGACAAAACGTGGTCCACTGGAGAAAGGAATGGCAAACCACTTCAGTATTCTTGCCTAGAGAACACCATGGAAAATATGAAAAGGCAAAATGATAGGACACTGAAAGATGAACTCCCCAGGTCAGTGGCGCCAAATATGCTACTGGAGATCAGTGGAGAACTAACTCCAGAAAGAATGAAGGGACAGAGCAAAAGTAAAACAGCACCCAGTTGTGGATGTGACTGGTGATGGAAATAAAGTCCAATGCTGTAAAGAGCAATATTACATAGGAACTTGGAATGTTAGGTCCATGAATCAAGGGAAATTGGAAGTAGTCAAACAGGAGATGGCAAGAGTGTATCAACATTTTAGGAATCAGCAAACTAAAATGGACTGGAATGGGTGAATTTAACTCAGATAACTATTATATCTACTACTGTGGGCAAGAATCCATTAGAAGAAATGGAGTATCCATCATAGTCAACAAAAGAGTCCAAAATGCAATACTTGGATCCAATCTCAAAAAAGACAGAATGATCTCTATTCGTTTCCAAGGCAAATCATTCAAAATCAGAGTAATCCAAGTCTGTGCCCTGACCAGTAATGCTGAAGAGGCTGAGTTTGAGTGCTTCTATGAAGGCCTACAAAACCTTCTAGAACTAACACCAAAAAAAGATGTCCTTTTTATCATTGGGGACTATAATGCAAAAGTAGAAAGTCAAGAAATACCTGGAGTAACAGGCAAATTTGGCCTAGGAGTACAGAATGAAGCAGGGCAAGGGTAATAGAGTTTTGCCAAGAGAATTCACTGGTCATAAACAAACACCCTCTTCCAACAACACAAGAGAAGACTCTACACATGGACATCACCAGATGGTCAATATCAAAATCAGATTGGTTATATTCTTTGAAGGTAAAGATGGAGAAGCTCTATACAGTCAGCAAAAACAAGACTGGGAGCTGACTGCAGCTCAGATCATGAACTCATTATTGCCAAATTCAGACTTAAATTGAAGAAAGTAAGGAAACCCACTAGACCATTCAGGTATGACCTAAATCAAATCCCTTACAATTAAACAATGGAAGTGAGAAATAGATTCAAGGGATTATCTGATAGACAGTGTACCAGGAGGAACTATGGATGGAGGTTTGGGATACTGTACAGGAGACAGGGATCAAGACCTTACCCAAGAAAAAGAAATTCAAAAAGGCAAAATTTTTGTCTGAGGAGGCCTTACAAATAGCTGTGAATAGAAGAGAAGCAAAAGGCAAAGACAAAAGGAAAGATATACCCATTTTAATGCAGAGTTACAAAGAGAAGCAAGGAGAGATAAGAAAGCCTTCCTCAGTGAGCAATGCAAAGAAATAGAGGAAAACAACAGAATTGGAAAAACTAGCAATCTCATCAAGAAAATTAGAGATACCAAAGGAATATTTCATGCAAAGATGGGCACAATAAAGGACAAAAATGGTATGGACCTAACAGAAGCAGGAAATATTAAGAAGAGGTGGCAAGAATACACAGAAGGACTATGCAAAAAAATCTTCATGACTCAGATAATCACAATGGTATGATCACTCACCTAGAGCCAGGCATCCTGGAATGTGAAGTCAAGTGGGCCTTAAAAAGCATCCCTATGAACAAAGCTAGTGGAGGTGATGGAATTCCAGTTGAGCTATTTCAAATTCTAAAAGATGATGCTGTGAAAGTGTGAGGCACTCAATATGCCAGCAAATTTGGAAAACCCAGCAGTGGCCACAGGACTTTAAAAGGTCAGTTTTCATTCCAATCCCAAAGAAAGGCAATGCCAAAGAATGCTCAAACTAACACACACTTGCACTCATCTCACATGCTAGTAAAGTAATGCTCAAAAGTTTCTAAACCAGGCTTCAACAGTACATGAACTGTGAACTTCCAGATGTTCAAGCTAGACTCAGAAAAGGCAGAGGAACCAGAGATCAAATTGCCAACATCTGCTGGATCATTGAAAAAGCAAGAGAGTTCCAGAAAAAAACATCTATTTCTGCTTTATTGACTATGCCAAAGCCTTTGATTGTGTGGATCACAACAAACTGGAAAATTCTTAAAGTGATGGGAATACCAGATCACCTTTCCTGTCTCCTGAGAAATCTGCATGCAGATCAGGAAGCAGCAGTTAGAACTGGACATGGAACAATGGACTAGTTCCAAATCAGAAAAGGAGTATATCAAGGCTGTATATTGTCACCCTGCTTATTTAACTTCTATGCAGAGTACATCATGAGAAACGCTGGGCTGGATGAAGCATAAGCTGGAATCAAGATTGCTGTGAGAAATATCAATAACCTCAGATATGCAGATGACACCACCCTTATGGCAGAAAGAGAAGAAGAACTAGAAAGCCTTTTGATGAACATGAAAGAGGAGAGTCAAAAAGTTGGCTTAAAGCTCAACATTCAGAAAACTTAGATCATGGCATCTGGTCCTATCACTTCATGGCAAATAAATGGGGAAACAGTGGAAACAGTGTCAGACTTTATTTTTCTGAGCTCTAAAATCACTGCAGATGGTCACTACAGCCATGAAATTAAAAGACGCTTGCTCCTGGAAGAAAAGTTATGACCGACCAAGACAGCATTTTAAAAAGCAGAGATATTATTTTCCCAACAAAGGTCCATCTAGTCAAAGCTCTGTTTTTTCCAGTAGTCATGTATGGATGTGAGAGTTGGACTATAAAGAAAGCTGAATGCTGAAAAATTGATGCTTTTGAACTGTGGTGTTGAAGAGTCTTGAGAGTCCCTTGGACAGCAAGGAGATCCATCCTGTCCATCCTAAAGGAAATCAGTCCTGAATATTCATTGGAAGGACTGATGCTGAAGCTAAAACTTCAATACTTTGGCCACCTGGTGAGATGAACTGACTCATTTGAAGAGACCCTGTTGCTGTGAAAGATTGAAGGCTGGAGGATAGTGGATGACAGAGAATGAGACATTTGGGGTCAATGGACATGGGTTTGAGTAAACTCCGGGAGTTGGTGATGGACAGCAAGGCCTGGCGTGCTGCAGTCAATGGGAATGCAAAGAGTCGGACATGACTGAGCAACTGAAATATATTGAACTGAGCTATCATTCATTGTTTAAAAAATTTAGGAATTCATCTATTGCAGTTAGTTTATGAGTCACTTAATCAGTCACACCCAATTTAAAGTCTAAAATGGTATTTTCCTAGTATTTTATCTCTATAAGTCTCTTCTCTGTGAAGATTAACGATAGGCAAACAAGAAATAGAAGATATATCATTGAAAAGAAGAAATTAAATCTCCAGTTAAGGAAAGAAAGCATAAGAGAGCATGTAACTATTGTAATGAGAAAATGTCTCTTCTTTTATCACATTATACTACATTTTTGACACATTTTATAAATGAATTATTATTTGATAATTAAGGGATATGTAAGTAAAAGATATTTAGCCCTACTGAGGTCTACATTTAACCTTTGAGTGTGATAGGCATGTGGCAAGTGTTAATAAAGCTCAACATTATGTCATTCACTGTATCAATTTTAGGCCATCTATCGAATGCTGTTGACTTTCACTTTTTGTATTTATCCTGTAAGTTTTAGATTTATATAAATTTGATATATATGTGAATGAAAATATATAGAACAATTCTGAAATCTAATTTCTTTTTTTTTTTAATTTTTATTTTTACTTTATTTTACTTTACCATACTGTATTGGTTTTGCCATACATTGACATGAATCCACCACGGGTGTACATTTAATTTTCCCTGTGAAAATCAGTCATTTAAGTCCATCATTATTTTAATCCCCTTTAAAAGGTAAATATAATTGAGTTATGCATTATAGATTAAAACTTCTTACTGTAAAACCTCTTGCTGTGTTCATTGTCCCTCTCTCTGGAAAATTGTTCCTGAAGATCTTAGGACTTTTCCTTTTGATTGATATAATAAAATTCCTTATTCACCTCCCAGAAGTCTGCATTCATTGCCCCTGAGAACATTATTTCTGTGAAATGTTCTGCTGAAAATGGATTCTAATGACCAAGTCATTTGGAGAAAACTGCATATTATGCTTCTGTGAAAATCTACAATGCACAAGAGCACATTAAAGCTTGAGAAATATTCTAAACTTTGCTTAACCTAGAATTTCCCAACTAAATGAACTATAGAAAGATTTGAATACCTTCTGATATTCTGGGAAACACAATTTAGGTAACTCCGCTCTAGTGACTTTTAGAACTAATTACTGCTATACACATCAACTGACTTTGCCATCTCTTGAAACTAACAATGTTCAAGCTTTGGCTTAATATTTTTTACAGGAACAAAGTAATATTTATACAGTGTCTATTTTAGGATATTTTTTCCTAGAAAGAGAATGCTGATGTTGTGCTAAGAATTATCAGACAGAATTTAAATTACAAACTGCTCATGTATGAAGCACTATTTCTCAAAATATTGCTATCAGTGATTAGACTGTTGTTGAAAAAATATTGAAATACATCAACTTTTAATTTGAGGTGGTCAGATACAGCAATGTACATAGGTCATCACTGCACATTTAAATACACTTAATATACATATCCACCCACAGAGCTATCACTCAGATTATAATGCAAATATTTCCTGCAGTCCAGAAGCTTCCTCTTGCCACTTTTAATCCATACTGTCTTCTGAAGGTAATAACTATTCCATATTTTTCACCATTTCTGTAATTTGTCTTGCTTTTGAACTTTATATTAATAGAATCCTACTATAGGAACTTTTACATATGCATTTTTTTCTTTCTAAACACTGTATCTGTAATATTTATCCACATTGTTGAATATATAAGAATTTCATTGTTCATATTAATCTAAAGTGTCCTGTCACATGAAATTCACATTTTTTATGCATTCTGCTAATGATGGGTATCTGAATTGTTTCCAGTTTGGGGCTATTAAGGCATTCTCACATATGCCTTTTTCTGGACATCTGTACTCATTTCTCTTGGAGTATAATTGTAAGGTGACAGGGTCAGCATATATTTAGTTTTAATAGATAATTCTGAAGAGTTTTCAAAGTGATTGTACCAGCATATTTATTTTTGTAAAATATTTCAGAATGACTCTTAGGAATTATTTTAAAACTAGATCTTTTAATTGTCTACCTAGTTGGAAAAAAATGAGATGTGAACAGATGCTATATTACTGCTGCTGATGATGAATGTCGAACAAAACAATTATAGAATGATTAAGAGACTGAATATTCATCCTTCAAGAAAAATAAAGTACTAAAATTGAAGTTCCAAATTTTTTGTTAAGTCTCTTTTTGAAAGTTTAGTACAATGTGAATTAGTATGCAATATCTGACTCAGGAAAAGTCATACTTCAACTATAAATTAAACTTAATGATAAATCACAGAACTTTATAGTTAAAAATCTTCTTAAGGGTATTTATCTCTTTTGACATGTTAGAAAACTTGGTGATTATGAATTTAAACTTCTTAGAGCTTTTGTACATAGTATAAACATCAACGTGTTTAACATTATTATTTAATTATTTCATATAAAATACTCTCCAGGTATGGTATTTCATATTACACACATTAAAGAAGGGATTTGAAGAAGCTTCTATCTCTTCTCAAACCTTAGTAGGACTGACTTCAACATTTTATTATTTCAGTGTTTTCTAATAACCAGTAAAATCAGGTTTTACTGTAGAAAACTATAAAGAAGAGAACTACTCTTTCCCCTGAAAGAGTGCTTACCACTGAAAAGCATATTTAATTTTTATATTCTTTTTGTGAATATCTTTTTTCATAATATTATTACTATTAATTGTAGACACTTGCTGAACATAGAATCTTATTGAAATTGCCTAAGATTAAACTATGTAAAATTCTACATCACCAGAAGGCATAAACTCAGCCATTTGTTTTGAATTATGTGTCAACTGGTAAAATTACTAAGCTTCTAAATGAAGCTACTATAGTTTATTTCTCTTTTACTTATGAAATTGTTGAAAAATAATTTTCTTAATTGGCTCAGGCTGCTATAATAAAAAGACCGTAGACTGGGTGGCTTAAAAGACATTTATTTATCACAATTCTGAAGACTTGGAAGTTTAACATCAAGGTGACAGCAGGTCTGTTGTTTGCTGAGAGGTCTCCTAATGATTCAGTGACAACAGTTTTCTCATTATATAATCTCATGGCAAAGACAGAGAGAGAAGTTGAGAAAGAAAGAGAGGAAGCCAACTCTCTTAAATTTATTCATGTAAAGGCACTAATACCAATTATGAGGTCTCCATCATCATGACCTGATTGCTTCCCTCAATCTATATCTTCAACTATCACCATGCTGGATGTTAGGTTCAGTTCAGTTCAGTTCAGTCGCTCAGTCATGTCTGACTCTTTGCGACCCCATGAATCGCAGCATGCAAGGCCTCCCTGTCCATCACCAACTCCCGGAGTTCACTCAGACTCACGTCCATCGAGTCAGTGATGCCATCCAGCCATCTCATACTCTGTCATCCCCTTCTCCTCCTGCCCTCAATCCCTCCCAGCATCACAGTCTTTTCCAATGAGTCAACTCTTCACATGAGGTGGCCAAAGTACTGGAGTTTCAGCTTTAGCATCATTCCTTCCAAAGAAATCCCAGGGCTGATCTCCTTCAGAATGGACTTGTTGGATCTCCTTGCAGTCCAAGGGACTCTCAAGAGTCTTCTCCAACACCACAGTTCAAAAGCATCAATTCTTCGGTGCTCAGCCTTCTTCATATTCCAACTCTCATATCCATACATGACCACAGGAAAAACCATAGCCTTGACTAGACGGACCTTAGTTGGCAAAGTAATGTCTCTGCTTTGAATATACTGTCTAGGTTGGTCATAACTTTTCTTCCAAGGAGTAAGTGTCTTTTAATTTCTTGGCTGCAATCACCATCTGCAGTGATTTTGGAGCCCCCAAAAATAAAGTCTGACACTGTTTCCACTGTTTCCCCATCTATTTCCCGTGAAGTGATGGGATGTTAGGTATCAAGATATTAATTTGGGAAAAATATAAACATTTAACCCGTGGCAATGATCTCAAAATTACTTTTATTGTTGTGTTAGTGCTGTTATCAGGAGTGTAGGACAGGAGAATTTATTTCTGGCAGGAAAATGATAAACTGTTGGGGATTTTAACCTGTTGCCAATTATAAATAATAACAAATATTACTGACTCTCAATAGAAACTTTATATTTAGTATCATCATGCTGAAACATTACACAAACCTACAAAAAAAAGATTTTATATTTGTCAAAGTTATTTCTTTTGAATTACAGGTGTAGACTGACTCTTAGGGCCTCTAAAGCAGAAGCTATTAATCTTGATTGCATATTAGGATCATCTAGGAGCATATGGAAATACAGATGTCTGATCTGTTCCTTTGAATCAGAGCTTCTGAGGTTGGGTGCTAGACGTGGATATTTATAAATGTTCCTAGATAATTCCGTAGTGCACTCAGGGCGAAAGCGAAAGTGAAGTCGTTCAGCCGTGTCCAACTCTTTGCCACCCCATGGACTGTAGCCTACCAGGCTCCTCCCTCCATGAGATTCTCCAGGCAAGAGTACTGGAGTGGGGTGCCATTTCCTTCTCCAGGGGATCTTCCCAACCCAGGGATCCAACCCAGGTCTCCTGCATTCCAGGCAGATGCTTTAACCTCTGAGCCACCAGGGAAGCACTCAGGGTAGATAATCATTACAGTAATTGCTTGAATTCTGTATCACATAATTGAATATAAAAAGCAATGAGAACATTTTTGTTTAAAAAGCAATATTAAGCTTTTTTAAATTTATGAATTACACATAATAGTTCATATAATAAAACATATGGAAAATACACAGAATAAATTCAAATTGGGTATATAATACCGTCATGTGTGTGTTTTGCCAAAAGTTTTCACTTTCTTCTCAGGTTCCAAGGATTTTTTAACAAAATAAGCCACTCCTTATATACGAATAAATTATACCAATCTTTATTAGAGAACTATCTAGCTTACTTTCAATTAAAAGAAAAGAGAAATAGAAACAGTAGACGATTCATCACCAAATTGGGTTTTGACCAATATCCAGACTCAAACAGCACTGGGAAGTCTCATGTCACAGTACAACTGAAGTCCCAGTTGGGAAAAGGTTCAGTCTCAGGAAGCAGGTCTCCTCTGTGGGTGAAACTTCAATGATTGTAGTTTGGGGGTTCACTCCCCCCCCCCATTTATAATCCCAGGAGGCAAACTGATATCATCAGCAATCCTCGAGCAAATAGCAGCACTGGTTTCATGTTGATGTTGTTTGTTTTGTCTTTTAAAACTTGGAATGTTGTTAGGCCTGGGGCTTGGTTGGCCAATGCCCCTTCGGGGGTTCAACAATCTCAAGACTATCTCATCTGTGGTGCAGCAAGCAGTTACTCACAGTCACCCACAGTCAGAGCAGAGTCCAGGGAGTTTAGAAGCACAGAGTCTTGCTCTGCTTTGCCTCTGAAGCCTAAACAAGACTATTTAATTTCCCTAACAGCCTGCATGCTTGCTGTCACTTCAGTCCTGTCTGACTCTTTACTACACTATGGACTATAGCACACTAGGCTCCTCTGTCCATGGGATTCTCCAGGCAAGAATACTGGAGCTGGTTGCCATTTCCTTTTCCATATACAGTCTATAATATTTATTATTAGAGTATATATATTTTAGAAAAATACATTCTAGAAAGAATATATATTCTAGAAAGATTATGTATAAAATTTTTATATTTATAAATTAAAATATATGAATATGTATAATAATATATATGTTTATATATACTATATATAACTTGAATATAAGTAACAAAGACAAATGATTTCATAAAGAAAGAAACCCACTTTGGTGAAAACTGTGCAGGTGGCAGAAATTGTATTTACTGCTGCAGTTTTTATAAAAACAAAGAATATAATAATATAATTATATTAAGCAGAGAGGATGCGAATGTGTGTTGCCTTTGGGTGGGTGCCTGACATGATATTAGCAGAGGAAAATCAAACCTATAATCTTTCAAGCCATAATCAAGGCCTGGGAGAGTGAACTCTAAGCAAATAATAAGGACAGAACTTCCAGAGGGAATGTTTGGATCATCTCCTTAATTAGCATCTTTTAATTGCCGAGTTGGCTGGGGAAAGATGCTTGGAAACTTTTAATGACAATTTGTGCTGAAAGAAATCCCCAAAAGAGACAACACCTTTGTTCAGGCCAGGGTGACTGTTCATAATTAAGAAAATATATGTGGTCTAAGCCACAACTGACAGCCATTGTAAATTATGAAGCAAGATGCCTATAAGGCTTAGATATTTAAAATCTTCCAATATTAACATACTTTAATCATATACTGTGCAGAAATTTCAACAATATATAGTACTTATACATTCAGAGAAGTAATATATCAAGCAGAAGCTTGATTTAACTGTGGGGAGCTATTGATATGCATTAGGTAGGCATTGAAACTGGTTTTGAGGGGTTTGGGTAAGTGAAGAAACAACATAACTGATATCTGAAAAAGAATGTTAGTGTTACATAGCAAAAAGAAGGGATAAAATTGTTCTAAGCAGCAGGAAAGCTGTATCTATTCAAACTCTGAGAATTATTTCTTTATTTTCAAGGATTAAAAGTATCCAGCTTATAGGGAAATAGAGTCAGTGAAAAAGTTTAGAGAGTAAAGGAGCAGAGAGCTAATAGAGAATATCACAAACAATAATAAAGTTTTAATCTTAGTCTGGGAATGAGAGAGTTTAGCATAAAGGGATAATATAAAGTTAGTGATCTTACATATCTTAAAAGTTAAAAATAGTTTGATAATTTTTAATGATGCATAATTTTGTGCAGAAGCTAACCATTTTTATGCTTCAACATGATAAACATAATTTGGAAAGGCTAGCCATTCTGCATAATAACCTGTAGTTCAGATTGCACTGTTGTCTAGGTCCCTTAACTAGCTAGAAAGTTAGTGATAATACTAGACACCCACTTCCTCAAGGCAGAGGTTCAGAAAAGTGTGGTCCCAGAATCAATCCCACCAGCATCCTTTGGGAAATTGTTAGAAATGCTAATTCTCAGGTACCACCCAGATTTCGACATCAGATTATCTGGTAATTCTGACTCAGGTTAAAATGTGAGAACGACTGGGAAAAACCTAAGTTAAAATGTTCCAGTTTTCTTAACACAAGAAAATATCTCCCCTTTTCTCCCAAATAAAATTAAAATTTCTGAGTATATGAGAATTTAAATCATAATTATTCCTTCTCTAACATGAGATAGTTCACTTAAAGTATGTTACATATTTTGGAGGTGTTAAAATCATCATTTATCAGATGATTATTCTTTTTTTGATCATATAATCTCAAAAATGCATGTTAAATATTCACTCAGCTTATAGTAAGTTACTCTGAATAACATACAACCCTTCATAAGTGGATGAAACTTCTCATTGTGACTTGAAAATATTTTTAAGTAAAATAAAAACATTTTTTAGTAAAAGTTTTAAGTAATCTCTTTAGTAAATCTTTTTACTCTTTTTAAGTAAAATCTATCTCCTTGTACCTTTTGATTACTGGTGCTAATTCAGCACTATGATTTTTTTAAGAAAATATCTAATATTCTTTCCACAGAGAAGCCCTGGAAATATTTGAGCATGACTGTTGTATTCTCTGTTATGCTCTATTCCTAAAGCAAAATTTTTTAGTTCTATTCATTATTATTCAAATGACTTGTCATTTAACTTTGCTGAATACACTCAATTTTATCCCTTTCCTGTTAAGTGAGGTGCTTAGAATACAACCCAATTCTCCAGGTATGATATTCCCCCAACTAAACTCAAGCTTCCTTCTGGATGGGAAACTCGTATCAAAATAATCGTGGGTGTATGTATGTGTTCAGTAATGCTCACCAGACTCCTCTGTTCATGAATTTTCTAGGCAACATATATTGGAGTGGGTTGCCATTTCCTACTCCAGGAGATCTTCTCATCCTAGGGATTGAACTTGCATTTCTGGCTTCTTCTGCATTGACAGGCAGATTCTTTACCTCTGCACCACCTGGGAAGCCCATCAAAAGAATTAAATAATTAATAAATAATTAGTTGTTTCTTTTCTTTTATTCCAGCTAATTAAAGACCCTTCCCAGGTGGCACTAGTGGTAAAGAACCCACCTGCCATTGCAGGAGACCAAAGAGACCTGGGTTCTATCCCTGGGTCTGGAAGATCCCTGGAGGAGGGCAACCCACTCCAGTATTCTTGCTGGGAGAATCCCATGAACAGAAGAGTCTGATGAGCTATGGTCCCTAGGGTTGCAAAGAGTTGGACATGACTGAAGGGACTTAGCTTGCATGCATTAACGATGATACACATTAATTATTTTAAAATCTACTATATAGAATCTAATTTTATGCTTTTTTTGTATGTGTGTGGGAGAGATTTTTTCTTCCTATCATTGTTAAATCAGGCTATTTTACTGTGAATTTGGAAGACTCTGTAATGAGAGTTAAACTAGTATCTTAGTTTTATTTTTGTTAAAATCAAGAATCTCTGTTTCATTTATTTTTCCACTTAGATTCCTGTTATCCTCAGATCAATATATTATTTTGTGTATGCCTATCTAAGACAATACCTGCAACTTAGAAAATGTTGATATAGCTGTTGGTATAGAAAAATGTGAACAATTATTCAGATTCAGGGCACTTGATCCAGAATCAACCTATGTAGCTAAGTATCCCATAATGTATTCAGTACTTGGCTGAAGTGAAGATATATTCTATCTCTCTTTGTGATAATTTTCAAAAGGGAACATTAAAAACTTAGTGTATAATGACTTTTACTTAATCATAAGACTCTCAACTTTTAGGTGTACAAAGTGTGATGTTGTTCAGTAATTGCTTATGGAAAATTGTTTTAAAATTAAAATTCTTCTGTCTATGATTTATAAATCTGTTTTTGTTCTTTTTGTTTTGTTTTTGTAAATTTTGGGGAATAAAAAGGAAGAAATTCATTTAGACCTTGAAATTTGAATCTTTTTGAAGCAGGAATATTTAATATTTATAATCCCTTTAATGTTCCTGGGCTTTTATCTTTTACCAATGTTTTTCTAAGGTTTCATTCTCTTGATTGTATTTAAAATGAAGCAGAAACAAACTGAAGGTTTTTTTTTTTTCTTGCGTGGCAATCATGACAAAACAACAAACCTGCTATTTGCTTGATTTTCCCTCAATACAAGTAAAATTATAAACCAATAAACAGTCACACAGATTTTTGTTCAACTTAACTTTCATTAATTGGAATAGTCTTTTATAAGCTACTATGTAGGAAATTATTATTGCCATGTTTCATTTGGGCAGAATTTGAATTGCTTTTTCTCCTTCTCTTATTCAAAGAAAATAAAAGCTTGATTTATTTCCTCTGAGCAGAAATAGAGTAGTTATGATGATGAAGAACACAGGAAATCTCAAGAGAGTTCTAAAACTTCCAAATTGCTGTGTTTTATACACTCACACTACTTCATATCCTCATAGATTTCCTCAGCTATGGTGCATCAGTAAATTGTCTTTATAGATATAAATAAAATGATTTTCCATCAGAAACAAGTTATCACTATAATATATACAAATAATAGTTATCGTGAGACAAAGGATAATTTGTAATGTGAATGCATTATTTACACTTGGGTTTAACCAAATATTGAGATACATTTTATTTCATGTTTAAAAATTATAGAACACGCTAAAATATTAACTTCATCTTTCAAACTCTAAAATTATATCATTTTTCTAAATGAAAGTGTCCACTGAGTATATAGTAATTAAACTTTGGACTCTGCTATTGTTGCTGTCTAGTCATTTAGTTGTGATGAACTCTTTGAAAAAAAAAAAGTTAAAATCTATAGTTCTCAGATCAATAACCATTTTGAAAAACACAGGGAAACCAAAAGTGGGAAAAATAACACTCCCTATAGGAAAAATACATTTGGAATAAACCACAAACACTGCCATAAATTCACCATTAAATTAATAAAAAGGGAATTACATTTTAGATGGTGTCAATTTTCAAAAGTATCCTACAGTGATATAAGCTGTAATGCCATAGGAATAATAATGGTAATAATGATAATTAGTCTGCCACATATCCATTATGCCAGAACTGAAAGTTTTATAAGCACCCAGATATTGTTCATGTTTGCAGTAGAGTACCAATTTAGGACATAACTGAGTAAACAACATTAATTATCAAGATTGAAGTTTGGGAAAGAATAGCAAAACAGATGGGGAGAGGTCAAGAAGTGGAGGTAAGAGAAAGATGACATACAAGCAAAGGCAATAGTACATGCTGTGGAAATGATGTAAAGGAAAGAAAAAAATGTGAATATCTTTCCCCTGATCTGTGTTGCAGAAGTTTTGGATTCTGCCTAGTGCATTATGAAATTAGGTATTTAAAGAATATGTTTTGAAAAGATTGAGTTAAGAATACATTAAATCCATCAAATGTTAAGGGAGAGAGCAAAAACAAATATTAAATATTGCATCTGATGCCTACATTGACAACTTCCTGAGTGTAATAACAGATTAAATCTCAGAGACCACCTTCTAACATGGTGTATTTTTGTTTAAATGCTGATTATGTTGACTTTTTTTTTTTTACCTTGCTCAAGAGCCCTGCTTAATGTAACTATGACAGTTTGTGATATAAATTAAATTGTGAAATGTGAAACAAAATCCCATAGCACATGAGCTGAGTATCTCATTGGTATCAAATCCAAAGTCTTGCATTTTAGTATCCAGCTAGAGTGAACCATTATCCAATGATAAAACTATTCAATGATAGGCCACCTTGATCAGACCGGAATTCTGGGCACCTCCCTGTATACCACACGAGCACTTCATCTGTCTTTTCTACACCAATCTCTGATCATATTTCTTGTTCATGAGCCTGATGTTTCAGTGCCTGACTGGTGATTATATATGGTATATTGGATATATACTGTATGTCTGATATATAGAGCATATGTATACTGTTTACTATACTTGTAAAAAACTAAGAAATATCATATATTTGACTTTTTTTTCCAAAATCATTAAAATCAATATATTTTGCAAATTCCTTTATAGTGAAGCTGAAAATCTCATTGCTATTTGTGCTATTATCATTATTTAAAGTAATGTTAAAATTTTTTATATACTTATTGGGTACTTGAATTTTCTTTGTTCTTTCTCACTGTAGGTATTTTAAGTTTTATTAGTATAGGATTACTTGATGGCCCTCCCAGGTGGTGCTAATGGTGAAGAACTTGCCTGCCAGGGCAGGTGACTTGACAGGGGCACATGTTTTATCTCTGAGTCAGGAAGATCTCCTGGAGGAGAACAGGACAACCCACTCTAGTATTCTTGCCTGGAGAATCCCATGGACAGAAAATCTGTCAGGCTATAGTCTGCAGGTTTGCGAAGAGCAGGACATGACTGAGTGACTGAACAACAACTTTCAATATTGTAGTCATCATGACAACTATTATTTGTTATTTTTTATTCCTATGCTAGCATTGTACTATATGCGAATCATTAATCTAAAATACTTATCCTAGAATTAATATGATTACATGGTTTAAATTTCTCTTTTAAAGTATATATATAAGATTAAAATACATTTTGTTATTTTTCTTATCTTGACTTTGAGGTCAGAAATATTTATTTCTTTTCTTCAGATTGTTACCCTGCTGTGATTAATATTTTCTAGCCTCTTTAAATGCTATTTAGTCATAAGCTAAATTGCAAAATTAACATGAATCTAGAAGATGATATTCAAATATATAGCAATAAGCATGGTTATGGGCATTGATCTGTCAGAAGGACTATTGTACTACAATCTGTCCTGTAAAATTCTGTTTCTATAATTTATACTATTAATATATCTGTTCACTCTGGCATAAGTTCAACAGTTTTATTTACTGTAGGTTTATGATATTCTTTAATCCTGAGTGGGCATACATGACCCTTGTTAATATTCACTTTTTAGAATTCTTTCTACTTATGACACTTTCTTCCATGAACACTATGGAATGATTTAGTTAAATTATAGGATTATTTATTAATGCATCGCACTGAACATATTAATTAATTTGTTCCTACATCAAAAATTTGTGACTGTCTTGTGAGTTAATTTTACCTTGAGAAGAACCAGCATCTTATAATAATGAGTTTAATTTTTTCCATAGAGGAGCAAAATATATCAATTAACTTTCCCTTAACATCTCTTACTCATGTTTCTTAGTTTTCCTGATATTAGTGTTGCATGTTTTACATTTATTTCTAAGAGTTTCATATGTCCTGCTATTGTAAATAGATCTTTTTTGATACTATTTTAAGTGTTGAAAGTGCTATAACTTTATTCCTTGCAACTGTATGAAAGTGAAGTCGCTCAGTCACTCAGTCGTGTCCGACTGCTCACTGCTTGTCATGAATTCAACATTATAAAGGCTTTCATTACACTTGCTTAGCCATTACATCTAAAACAATTATCAAGTAAATGTTAATAGCATGTGTTCCTTACATGTTTCCTGTAGAACTTTATGAAATAACTATTGTAAAAAACCCGGTCCATCTATTTTGTCTAAAGCGTAAAAGTGATAAAAGTAGTATATTATTTTTAACATGCATATTTTTATTATGCATTCTTTTCCAAACAGGCAACTCACAAAATGCTTTCTATTGAGTAAGCACTAAATACTGACTATACTTTTACTGTTATCACTTATTTACCAAACTTATAAAACTATCACTATGAGGTACCTTCAAGATTACCATTATCTTTGTATTTGATGCTGTCTTACTTTGTATTGTTAGTATGTACTGAAGTATTTCTGCAGTGGTTAATTTCTGAATGTATTTGGAAACCATATGAAGTTAAACAAATCAGAGTGTATTTTGTCTTGTCTCATAAAAAAAAGAAGAGAAAAGAAAAAAAGTTGTGCCCTGGGCGTGAGTTGGTATAGATTAAATTTAATGTGATTATGACATCAAAATAAGAAAATTTATGTATTTATTATGCTGAGATGCCATAAATTGGCATGCTAATGTTCAAGGGTTGCAAATTCAAATGATTATGGGAACTAAATAAGTGACACAATTGAAGAGATTGGACTTGGTAGAAACTGGAAGAAACTAGAATACCTTACCTAGAGGGAAGATATGGGCTTCCCTGGTGGCTCAGATGGTAAAGAATCTGCCGCTAGAGGAGGGTATGGAAACCCACTCCAGTACTCGTGCCTCGAGAATCCCATGGACAGAGGAGCCTGGCAGGCTGCAGTCCATAGAGTCACACAGAGTTCAATAAGAATAAAGCAACTAAGCAGCAGCAGAGGGAAGATACAGCCTTAAATACCTTCTTTAATATAGATTTAGAAAAAAATAAAGCACTAGATTTTCCATCCTAAAATTAGACAAATATTAAATCAAATAAAATCAGGAATAAGGAAGTTATGAATTAAACACAGAAATTAATAAACTAAATAAAATTAGTGGAATAATTATATCCAAAGACTTTCTTTAATTTACTAACAAAATATATAATCCTCTCTTAAATCTGTCTAATTAAATATGTGAATGATAGAAAACAACAGGAAAGATGAAAAAATATAAGCAATTCTTATACCAATTCAATTGCAGAAGTTTGAAATTTAGACAAAATTGATGATTTTGTAGGAAATGGAAATTTTCAAAATCAACTCGCATGAAAGATGAAAAGTTGTTCTCCAATTGCTTTAAAAGAAGTTTAAAGTAAATTTGATATTAACATTGATAAAGCACTTAAACCGGATGCTCCACAGCTAAGACTTCTGTCCAAGTAACTGTTCAACTTCTAAACTATCTCACTTGAAAAAGCAAATAATGCCAAGGCTCTGATATAATTCCACTTTTCTTTCTTGAGAAATACCTCATTTTATCTTTTTTTATTAAAGTATAGTTGATTTACAATTTGTTAGTTTTTGCTGTGCGGCAAAGTGGATCAGTTATGCTTATACAAACATCCCCTCTTTTTTAGATTCTTTATCCATATAGAGTATTGAGTAAAGTTCCCTGTGCTATACACTAGGTCCTTAATAGTTACATATTTTATATATAGTAATGTGTATGTTATATCAGTCCTAACATCCCAAATTATCCTTCTACACCTCATTATTCTTGAAGTACTTAACTCCAGCAAATTTTAAATGTTGGAAATAATTCAAATTTTATAAAATACTCTGAGATCAATATAACTTTCCAGAATATACTGGCATATTGTTTGAAATGTCCTGACACTAGGACTGAGGGCTGCATATTGGTCACTGAACTAAGTTTAGAAATCTATGAAGTGTATTTTCTTGTCAGTTTGTCTCCCTAAGAAACTGTGTGTGTGTGTGTGTGTGTGTGTCTGTGTGTGTCTGTGTCTGTGTGTGTTTGTGGAGAGAGAGAAATAATAGAGGAAGAGGAGAGAGACTTCAGGGATTTTGTTCCTGGTTCTGTTTGCATATTATTTACCTTTTTTTCTAGTTGTTATCTATGGACAAGATGCTATATTAGAAGTGAGCCCTTCTAACAATTACCAAATTGTTCTATTGATTCCCTGGTGTTGTTAAGCAGTAAATGGGCTATGTTTTCAGTGGCCTCCTGAGAAATAAAAGAGTAATCTGACTTCTCTAAGACAAACCTCAGTTTTGCTTTCCCACCTGTACCTGTTTTAAAACCTTCAGGAGGGAAAAGAGAAAAAATTGGGTTTCATTTTCTGTATCTTGTTTGATTTATCTGGGTTCTGTTCACTGATAAAAAGAATTAGTTTACAAATTGGCCTTTGGCTAAACAAATGGCAGGCCAGCAATAAATGAGTTAAATCATTTTGACTGGACATCTGCCTCTGAGCTGCTTCATTACAGAGGGCCCTCCCTGAGGGGCCCTGTGAACCTCGACTTCATTAATTCATTACATATATCCTGTCCCTTGTGACCTATGCTGATAGAGACTTGCCCGTTAAGTGTATTTTGGTGCCAGTGACCCAGGAAAACTCTCATTTTGTGTAAACTCCAGCACTGCTAGATCTCGAGAAGAGCGATTAAACAATTCTTTGTAAAAAATTAGAATGCTTCCCACAGTGAAGATTAATTTAGAGGGCAAACATACAAAATTTGCTAAGATTACTTTTTCAGCTTAATGAATTTAATAATATATTTCAATCTTGGAATTTCAATTGTTATATTGGAAAAAATAAATCCCATATACATAATTTGTACAGAACAGTGTTGTCTAAAACAACAAGGCTTATTTATGCTTAGTTTACATCAAAGCTGTTAAATTTGGGCAATTTAAATCCCCTACGGTGCTTTTAGTCAATTTATTTAGGACTTGAGAGTTAAATTATATTTAGAAGTCCCTATATGTAATCTATTACACAAAGTTTGTCAAATTTACATTATGAAGTTTAATTTTAAAAAATTAGCAAATTTGGAATCATAGGGAATTTTGTTTGGCTTCAATTTCAAATTATTGATACTCAAATTAAAAAGTAGTGATTAGGAGACAAGATAATGAAATGAACCATACCATACAAAGAAAATTAGTAAAACTGAAAAATGGATTGTTTTATGATTAATTTAATGGAAAATGCTAACATGTGTTACATGTATAGAGAGTATACTTTGTAAAACTTTACAAAAATGTCAAGAATGAAGGTCTCCTCTAGAATTTTCCAGATCGGTGCCTTACTTCAGTACCAGTGATGCAGTAATGAACAATAGATTCTCCCCCACACCCTCTGCCTTTTAATTTGTCATCACAGTACTGTGCACAGAGGGAAAATTCTTCCTTTAAACCCTCTAGCAATTTGCTTATGCCCTGCAGCATGAGATTTAATAATTCATGTCAGTTTCTGGACATGCATTCAATATATTAACTTGGAAAAAAGTCCTCACAAAATTTGTCATAAAAAAGTAAATATAATAAAAATATGATTAAAATTACAAAGGTGATTGAAATAAATTCTATCTATATGGCATGGGGAACTCAACACACATAAATAATCCCATTGCTATTTAGTTTCAAGAGATGTTTCTTGGCAAATGATAAACAAGACAGAATATTTTTAAAGGTTCATGTGAAGCAGCACAAAATGCATTGTTCTAGGGAGGGGAATATAGCTTTCCTCACTGCAATTTCTATCATTTTACTTTGGGGAAAAGTTGTGGTACCTTCTGGAATGTACGCATTGTCTTTTCTATCAACTAATGTTACTTTTGGTCTGCTACAGTCCTTTAAGTATTATCTTCCTGAGGTGTATACTGTACTCCTTCTCTATCTCTTCAACAAATCTAATGTGCTCCTAAAACTGACAGTAAAGTTTTGATCTTTATACTGTACACTAACATTACAACAAATCCAAAGTACATTTTATTATCTTAAAATTTATTCTCAATTTGATTATATTCTCATTTATTTCACTGTCCCTTTGAGTAATAGAATGTTTTAAGGTTGCCCTGAGCCTATCCTTAAAAAAAAAAAAGCTAATTAAAGGGTAAATGTTACCGTATTTGCACATGCAAGTTTAGGGAAAAATAAGCATGACTATAATAGTATCATATTTTTTATTTTCTTTAACTCTCAGAGCTTTTAAACACATAACATAGTTCAGAAGAATAGCACAATAACTCATGTCTCACAGCCATATAAAGAGATATTAACATTCTTCCAAGTTGTTTTCCTATTTCTTTTTATAAAAGTAAAATAGATGAGAAAGACACACCTTATGACCTTCTCTTCATTCCTTTCTACTTTTCGTGTCCATCTTCAGAAGTCATTTTCCCTACAGAGTAATGCAATCACCTATCTCAAACACTAGACTACATACCCAGAAGAAGACACACTGGGTTCTATTTGTCGTGGAATACAAATTGGAATGATGTTCATTGCATTAATTCAGTCATGATCTCAACTTGATATGCATTAAACTGAAAACTAAATTAGAAAGTCAACCGCCACCTACATGCCACATGTAAAACCACAGGAGAAAGGCAATAACATTATTCTTAATGCAAAAAAAAAAAAAAAAAAGAGAATAGATAAAGGACGAAAACACAGGTGGTTTCTATATTCTGTGATTAACCAATCCAAAAATTATAGTTGGTGTTTAAACAGCTTTACCATCAGTTTCATGTTTTCTGGATCCATAGACAATTCCTCAATTATTAGAGTTCTTTCCCTAGTAGGTTGGGCTCAAATTTCTCTCCTAAAGTTTTCAGTGTTAGGTTGTTAAAACCTCCTATCCTTCTATCATATTTACCAATGTATGTGAAAATATGAATTAGTCCAAAGTATTTTCTGATTTCCAGACAGCTGCCTTGTGCCTGAAACTCTGTTCCCTTGATAATCATAATCATCTTCCCTATTTTCTTCTTATGTCAACTGCATAAGGTTGTATACATTCATCATGTAAATTTAGACATACAGTTAAGTGGAAGAACTTTTTGTGCCTTAGTGGGAAAATTCCTTCCTGGATTACTAAAGTAATACACCTCAAAGATGGAGAAAGAGTGAACAAAACTTTGAGAATAAACTAGTAAGTTTAATAACAAGAAATACTTCTACTTGTATCCTTGTGTTCCTTGGTCTTCTAGGATATGGAAGAACCACATCACATATTGATTACCCATTTATATTATCTGTCTCATCTTGTGCTACTAATTTACAAGCATTTGTATCCTCCTAGCTGAGATCACAACTGAGTCCTCAATAAAATAAACCATCACAATGATCTGTAAAGCCAGCTGCTTCTGGGCATTGGGATTCATGGCAAGCTCAGTGAATTTCATAATCATGTTGATCACTTCTCTTACTTGAAAATACCTGTTTGGTCTAGAAGCAATATTATGTGGGGTAAATAAGGGATTTGGTGAGTCTACAGAAGGTGATGACCTCAGAAATATTGCTGGTAGAAAATGTAAATCCATATGCAAAACTGTCTATTCCAGTGAGGAAAATATCTACCAATTCCATGATGCAATATGACCAGTGTAAACAACCTGCTCAGGCAATTTGCTGGCACCTCAGTGTGATGTGGAACATTGTACAGGTGCCACATCAAATATTTAGCGATGACTTCTGCTGTCATAAACAGTACTGTTCATGGGTGCTGGTGATCAATTCACCTGTGCCTATATAAAGATTTCAGTCTGTCTTAGGAGACACTAAAGATCCTGAATATGTAGTTTAAGATAAGTCTATTTTAACTTTATGGTCATCTTCAGTGTTTTATTTATTTAATCTTTTGAACTGTATCAGAGAAGTTTAGGACTCTCATCTTGTTTAATATAAGGCACTGATTAGTATTGTAGTTTTGGTCAATAAATCAAGCAAAGAATCAAATATCATATTCTGATTCCAGCCTAGTAAGTCCAGAATACTCATAATTACATTCATATTGATAAATATGACTAAAATTTATTTATTTCCTATATAGTTCATTGTTCTTATAATTTATCACCACACATTATCCAGATTTTTGCTTATATCTACATCTTACAAGTATTTGCATTAATTAATTCCTCCTCAGGAAAGTTTTATTTTGTTCCCTCTGGGACACCTGGTTCTGAACCTTAGGGATCGAAAGGGTCAGAAAAATATTGGCATGCTGTTATAAGGTAACTATTTCAAGTGAAGTTGCTATTAATGTATTTATATATATTAAAATGACAGAGAAGCAGTTTGATTAGACATAGATAGAGTTGACTGTGCAAACAGTGGAGTTTTTGTACGGTTATATCAGAACAAGTCCATTCTAATTTTCAAAGTCCTACCTCCTACAAGTTGGCACATTAACGCTAATTTAAGAGACAGAGGAATTAAAAGGGCAATTTATGTTGTAATTCAACAATCTATAAGATTAGATTCTGTAAGCATCAGCCCTGTTAGGTCTAAAGAGATATAAAATACAATTTTAGGGCAGTTACAAAATTTTGTTGGTCCTCTCATTTGAGAGTAGAAAACCCTTAGCTTATAATTTTTACTATTTATTCCAGAGCAGAAGCAGCCAGTGCTCCAACTCCACCTTTGTATTTCCCTTTCCCCTTTCTGTCATCTACTCTGGATGGAAATAGTATCCTTAAATCCCAAACCTATGAATATACAAACATTCTTGACAATATAGTTCGGAAGAAGAAGAGAGATGCTGCTTTACACTGTTGGTGGGAATGCAAACTAGTACAGCCACTATGGAGAACAGTGTGGAGATTCCTTAAAAAATTGCAAATAGAACTACCTTATGACCCAGCAATCCCACTGCTGGGCATACACACCGAGGAAACCAGAATTGAAAGAGACACATGTACCCCAATGTTCATCGCAGCACTGTTTATAATAGCCAGGACATGGAAACAACCTAGATGTCCATCAGCAGATGAATGGATAAGAAAGCTGTGGTACATATACACAATGGAGTATTACTCAGTGGTTAAAAAGAATTCATTTGAATCAGTTCTGATGAGATGGATGAAACTGGAGCCGATTATACAGAGTGAAGTAAGCCAGAAAGAAAAACACCAATACAGTATACTAACACATATATATGGAATTTAGGAAGATGGCAATGACGACTCTGTATGCAAGACAGGGAAAGAGACACAGATGTGTATAACGGACTTTTGGACTCAGAGGGAGAGGGAGAGGGTGGGATGATTTGGGAGAATGACATTCTAACATGTATACTATCATGTGAATTGAATCGCCAGTCTATGTCTGACGCAGGATGCAGCATGCTTGGGGCTGGTGCATGGGGATGACCCAGAAAGATGTTATGGGGAGGGAGGTGGGAGGGGGTTCATGTTTGGGAATGCATGTAAGAATTAAAGTTTTTAAAATTTAAAAAATAAAAAACTAAAAAAAAAAAAAAAAAAAGACATGCGGAAACACCAGCGACCAAGGAAGAACACTCTCTCATGACACTGAGATTTTAGCTACAGCAACATGTTCCTGAACTTAATTATCCAACTCTGGCTTCAGACTCTTCCTCTTTCAGACCTCCCAGTTACTGTATAATCATCTAATACCTACCATATATACAATATTTGCCCTAGAATAACGAAGGATGGTTTCTGCTTCCTGTCTGCTACAGTATATGTCTTGAGTTCTTTTCTTGGAAACAGAATCTGAGATAGCGATTTGTGTGCAGATGTTCTACTGTGGAATACTTTGAAGAAAACCACTTTTAAATAATGAAGGCTTGGACGGAGGAATAAATTAAACTACTATGGTGTTGCAGCAGAGACCCCAGCCAGTCCCACACAGAGCTTAGGAGCTAAGATGGTCTTTCAGGCGTGGCCCAATTTGAGACAAGGGTGACCATCTTTGTAATCCTGTTATTAACCAGTCTCCACATGTGATTGCACCTAAGGAGGGTGTGAAGAACATACATGGATATCTATCTATTCCCCTGTGCGTTCATGCTGCTATGCTAAGTTGCTTCAATCATGCCCCACTCTTTGTGATCCCATGAACTGTAGCCCACAAGGCTCCTCTGTCCATGGGCAGTTAAAGATACTGGGGTGATTGCTATGCCTACTTCCAGGGGATCTTCCAGGGCCAGAGACTGAACCCGTCTCTTAAGTCTCCTGCATTGGCAGGCAGGTTCTTTACCACTAGCGCCATCTATGAAGCCCCTATCTGTTCTCCTAGTGGGATATAAGCAGGAAGAGGACTCAGCGTGAACTGGCTCATGCTTTCTGCTGTGCCATTAGCAATGAAGTAGTTTGCCTATGATGCCCTCATGTCTTCTGAGTGCATCAACAAAACTGGGGCACATTAACTGGTTACGGCAAATCATATAAATTCTCAGATCCTTCACAGTTCTTCACATCAATAAGCCATTGGTGCTGCTGCTACAGCTGACTCTAATGCTCATAAACCTGACAACCAGATACTAGAAGGTGGCATCTCTTTTTTTGTCCCTGCCTCAAATCCTTATGGAGATGATAACTGGATAAATGGCCACCTCAACTGGGTCTAACACTTAGTATAGCCACATTGCTTCCTGGAGGCAACAATATCAGGAAGATGGCCTCTGCTTCAGTGACTGTATTCCAAATCTCATGCTGGTGCATCTAACTGGGAACACCCAATTTACATCCAAATCCTCATGGAAAAGGATGTTTAGGAAATATAAATTTCATATTTTCTCTCTATCCAGCCAACAATATGGATACAAGATTGGAAGATGAGCAGACTAACAGATGTAACCTATGGTGTATATTGTAGTTTGTGTCTCTCTGGAAAGCTTTTGCTTTTCATTCGACTTAGCAATATATCCAGCCAGGACCAAGTATTATGTTAATATCTTCCAGTATTTTCCTCTAGCACAGACATTGCATATGTAAAACCTACCCTGGTGGGATTGTGATTATTATTATATTTTCAGAGATTTCTCTGATTCCCCAGAAATAAAGCTAGTTCCTTTGTTTTTTTCTTGCTCTTTCTGATGGATATATGTATATATTTTATCTTTTACATAGTTCAGCATTTCATTAAGGGAAAAGATCACGGAAGGTGTAGATTTTTTTCAATCATCACAGATATAAGCCAGTTTTGGGAAGCCCATGTCTTCAGCTCCTGTTTAATGTGCATAATATATTTCAAGCCTCAGAATTACTATATCAGCAGTTTATAAAATATGCAGTTTCCTTTTGACTCTTGAAGCTTGATTTTTCATTTTCCTATCTGTTTCTAGTACCTTTCTTTCTTTCTTTCTCAAAAACTCCTGGGCGCATTTAAAAGAAAATTTGTTATGCTTTTTCCAGAATTTCTAGATGTTTTTGGAGGCTGTGTGTGTGTATGCCTCTAACAGATTTCTGAAGCTAGTAGCCAAATGATCCTTATTATAATCATTTCATACCACTAAAGGTTGCCTGGCCTATTTCTTTCTTCTTACTATTTATAGACACCTTTTTTTCAATCTAATGAGAAATTGGTAATTCTCTTCTTAGCTCTCTCCTTTAAATAGTTTTCTTATTTTATTACTAGATTATTTGATATTAACATCCAGAAAAAAATTTTCTTAATCAGTTTTGGATGATTTTCATAAAGATATGAGCCAAATCAAGGGAAGGCAGTGATCAAGCTCTGAAAAATCTTACTGGGAACATGAATCCTTGGAAATGTTGTGTTGAGATAATTTTCCATATACCTAAAGATGAAAATAATTGCTTTTTGATTAAATCAATATGAAAGTATTAGATTGGCCAAAAAGCCCACTTGGATTTTTCCATAACAAAGAAACCAAACTTTTTGGTCAACCCAAATACATCTCTGATGTATTTTTACCAATACATCTTTGATGCTAGTCATTTTTCCATAAGTAAAAGGATAAAAGAAAAAACATATGGAATTTGTTTATAAGAAGTTCATACAGTGGTAAGATACACACTAATTCCAAAGATTATAAACAGAAGTGCATAGGAGGAGGACCAATTCAGTCTGCTGTATTTTGTTTTTAGTGTATTAATAATTAAGGTAACATATATGCATTAAATGTCAATTCAGCAGATGTTCATTAAGCCTGCAATAGGTAGTGGCCTTGGTATTCCATATTGAAGTTTGTAGTCTTATGGAAAAAATGTTCTTTGCTCAGAGTTGTAATATCTGTATGGATAAATTTAGGAAGGAACCAAAGACTCAAATTAAAGATAAAGAAAACTTAGCAAGCATTAAGAATACTATCAGTTAATAAATATTCAAAAGAAATTGCACAACTCATAATTATAAAAATAATAAATGTAGTTTGCATAAAAAAGTTTGTAAATCTTCTTATGAAAAGCGAAATAATAAGTCTGTAAATTACTAAGTGGTGAGCAAATACTTGTGCCTGGAGAATCACTTAAAGTCACTGAAGGCAATTATTTAGAATCCCGTAAAACTGGAAATTAGCTGTGCACAATCCATCTGATTTTGCGAAGGGCTAATGGTGCTGAACTAATCTTATTTCCTTTTTTGGTAAAATAAGAGTTTTCAAGGCATGAAACTACCTGAGAGATGTAGAAATGCAAGTTAAAAAAGTAGATTTTAGTGTATAAGACTCATCACTGACAGACTAACAAATATAACAGGCATTGTTCAATATATTTTAACAATTCATTGGCTTGAGAATATCAAAATTCTCTAAAGAGAGTGTCTGTATTGCTTTGGCAAAAGTTGCAGACACTAAAAACATTGCCTGATCTATCTTACCTTATTTCTGTAGAAGAGGACTACAGCAAGAATATTCAATTTTACACACAAGGGTATTAGACTAAGTAGTTTTTGTTTATAACCATTAATCCCCTGTAATTTTACCCTATATTTAATATCTCAACCAACATTAATTCACCAAAGGAAACAGTAACACAAATATTCATGTTTTACATTTGCTGTTTTAGTCAAGTGTCATCTATATACTTCTTAATCAGAAGCATATTTTCAAAGTACAGCTGTTTAGGTCTTATGCTTTCCTACTTCTTGAGATATTTCCTGATGTAGAATATTTCTATTTTTGCAAAAATTAAAGGAATAACACAAATAAATATGCCACAATTTCCCTTAATATAAAGTTTTATTGTGATATATGTAATTTAATCAATCAGAAACCTTTTAAAAGGAAATAGAAAAATAAGCTTCCTAAAGTTGTCAATGTAAAAGAAGTTATTCTTTTTTTAATAAAAATTATCCTTCTATTGAATTTACATCAAAAAGTATATATAGACACACAGAGTAGTATGGAGATTAACAGAAGTTTATTAAAAACAAATATTTTTACATTCTGCATTAGTCAAGCTTCTCCAAAGAAATTGAAACAATAGGATATATATATATAGTTTTATTTTATTTTGTTTATATTGAACATATTTATTGTATTGGTTGTTAAGTTTCATTTTACAATGGAGCATAGTTGATTACCAAAGTTGTGATAGTTTCAGGCATACAAAAGAGTGATTCAGCTGTGCATATATATGTATCTCTTGTTCCTCTGCGTTTTTCTAAAACCAGCTTGAACATCTGGAAGTTCATGGTTCACGAATTGCTGAAGCCTGGCTTGGAGAATTTTGAGCATTACTTTACTAGCGTGTGAGATGAGTGCAATTGTGTGGTAGTTTGAGCATTCTTTGGCATTGCCTTTCTTGGGGATTGGAATGAAAACTGACCTTTTCCAGTCCTGTGGCCACTACCGAGTTTTCCAAATTTGCTGGCATATTGAGTGCAGCACTTTCACACCATCATCTTTCAGGATTTGAAATAGCTCAACTGGAATTTCATCACTTCCACTAGCTTTGTTTATGCCTTTGACTGTGTGGATCACAATAAACTGTGGAAAATTCTGAAAGAGATGGGGATACCAGACCACTTGACCTGCCTCTTGAGAAACCTATATGCAGGTCAGGAAGCAACATTTAGAACTGAACATGGAACAACAGACTTGTTCCAAATAGGGAAAGGAGTACATCAAGGCTGTATATTGTCTCCCTGCTTATTTAACTTATATGCAGCATACATCATGAGACACGCTGGGCTGGAAGAAGCATAAGCTAGAATCAAGATTGCTGGGAGAAATCTCAATAACCTCAGATATGCAGATGACACCACCCTTATGGCAGAAAGTGAAGAGGAACTAAAAGCCTCTTGATGAAAGTGAAAGAGGAGAGTGAAAAAGTTGGCTTAAAGCTCAACATTTCAGAAAACGAAGATCATGGCATCTGGTCCAATCACTTCATGGGAAATAGATGGGGAAACAGTGGAAACAGTATCAGACTTTATTTTGGGGGGCTCCAAAATCACTGCAGATGGTGACTGCAGCCATGAAATTAAAAGATGCTTACTCCTTGGAAGAAAAGTTATGACCAACCTAGATAGCATATTGAAAAGCAGAGACATTACTTTGTCAACAAAGGTCCATCTAGCCGAGGCTATGTTTTTTCCGTCGGTCATGTGTGGATGCAAGAGGTGGACTGGGAAGAAAGCTGAGTGCCGAAGCATTGATGCTTTTGAACTGTGGTGTTGGAGAAGACTCTTGAGAGTCCCTTGGACTGCAAGGAGATCCAACCAGTCCATTCTGAAGGAGATCAGCCCTGGGTGTTCTTAGGAAGGAATGATGCTGAAGCTGAAACTCCAGTACTTTGGCCACCTCATGTGAAGAGTTGACTCATTGGAAAAGACCCTGATGCTGGGAGGGATTGGGGGCAGGAGGAGAAGGGGACAGCAGAGGATGAGATGGCTGGATGGCATCACCGACTCGATGGATGTGAGTTTGAGTGAACTCCGGGAGTTGGTGATGGACAGGGAGGCATTGCATGCTGTGATTCATGGGGTCGCAAAGAGTTGGACATGACTGATCGACTGATCTGATCTAATCTGATATATGTATCTATTCTTTTTTGAATTCTTTTCCCATTTAGGTTATTACAGAATAGTGAGCAAAGTTCCCTATGCTTTATAATAGGACCTTATTGGTTATCTATTTTATATACAGCAGTGTGTATGTGTCAATCCCAAACTCTCCATCTATATACATATATTTTGAAAGAGATTTCTTACTAGGAATTGACTTACATGCTTATGGAGGAGGCTAAGAATCAAGCTCTGAAAGATGAGTCAGCAAACCGGAGACTTGGGATACTGATGGTGTAGTTCCAGCCCGGAGGCTGGCAGTCTTGGGAACCAGGATGAGCCAAAGTTTTAGTACAAGTCCAGAGGCAGGAAAAAAATAAAACAAAATAAAACAAAATAAAACAACGTCTTAGATTTAAGGGACTCAAGCAGGAAGAATTCTGTTCTTGAAGAGAGTCAGCATTTTGTTCTATTTAGTCCTTTAACTGCTTGGATGAGGACCACCCACAATAGAGAAGGCAATCTGGGTTACTGGCTCTACTTATTTAAAAACTTGTTTTCCCCAAAAACCATCTTCACAGAAACACACAGAATAGTGTTGGACTAAATATCTGGACTCTCCCAACATAGTCTAGTTGGCTTGTCAGCTATGTTGTAATTGAATATATCTTAGTTTCCAATTATATTCCATTATACACAGCAAGTGTTTGCTGTTGTATTAGAATGCAATAATACTGTTAAAATTATTTCACTGTATTTTCTATATAACTATATAACTTGATTTTGTTTAAAAAACTAATTTCATACTTAGAAGCAAAATCATGTAGTATATTTATTCATTAAGTTAATAATAAATAAGTGAAAAAATAAATTTGAATTCACTTGTTAGATAGAAGTGCTATCCTTTTTTGATTTCTTACAGATTTCAGAACAAAGTTATTCTCTTTTATAATTAATTGTATATTTCATGTCAACATTTAAAACATATTTTATCTATACATTTTGGAGGATTAACAATAATTGGAATTATTTTGGTAAGACTTTATCCTTATTCTCTGTATATTGGTAGTAGAAAAAAAGGATATACTTTAATAAATTAGCACTGACACTTTGACTTTTTAAATGTGACGCAATATGATGAACTCTGTTTAGATATCCCTTTTTAACTATGCATTGTTTAATCTGTTGACCTAATATCAATTAAACTGACATCATTCGAAAAAATAGTTACAAATACAGGCTATTTAAGACTCCTGCATATTCCTTCCATCTATTAAGATTCCTTTGTATCAATGTATCCCTGATCACTTGTTGATATTGATGTTATGCAATACCAATAGCAAGTATAATATCTAAGCATCTATGCCAATTCATTATAACTGAAGCCGTTCCTCACCTGGTTTAGGTGGATGACTATACCAATGGAGAAAACAGCTGAATATTTAACAGAAAGAAAATATAGAAAATGTAATTATGGCAAAGACTGAGCAAGAGAAAGGGAAAAAAAATGGATTTCTTAATTTCTCAGTCTATCTTTCATTGAGAATACAGAATGAAAGGTGGTTTTAAAAGGTTTATACAAGTCTCTGGGAAGAAGAGCACATGGCAGAAAAAATACTTTCAAAGAGAGCTTAATTTTTAAAAATTCACTTCGTAAGTGGAACAACTTTGAAGAAAAGTCTCTTGAAATGGGAAACTTGGTTAATTCCATTGAATGAATTTTAAAGAAGCATAATTGTTCAAATTTAAATGTTTCAGAGTAAGGCATGTATCATTTTAAAAGAGCACAGAAACTGATATTTTAAAAGTGATAGCAGATAGTTGTAATAAATAGCACAACACTGAGTTTAGAAGCATAGAGAAATTCAGTGACTTAACTGTTCAGACCAATTTTTAGCTAATTTTCATATATAATAATACATGTCACTTTTATTTTAAGAATTAGCATCTGATTTCAGCATTTTTACTGTGTAGCGTAAGATTTGGAAGGATGGTTTTACTGTGTTCTTTCATTTCAATACAGGGTTTTACTTGACACGGTACATTGATCCATACAGGCTATCAATAAAACTCAGGAAGCCATTAAAACAGGATTTTTAAATTTTAAATGCAGTCATTGTTTTATATGTGAGAAACATGAATATGAACGTTGTCTTATGTAAAATAAGTTTATAACAACTGCATTAGGAAGAGGATTTTCTATTTAAGAATAAGCATTTTAAGGATAAAAACAGAAAACAAGATTTTAAAAAATGGTTTATAATTTGTGGATGAGAAAAAGGAGAAGAATGGGAGAAAATAAGAGAACAAGACAGCAAAAGCAAATAATAATCACAGAGAAGTTAAAAAAATAACTTCAGAATAGTTAAGGACACAGGAGTGATTAAATAAAGTTGAGATGTAACAAAGAAATTGGAGGTGTCAATAGGACCACAAGAGAGGGTGCTCAGGAAATATTTAAAAAGAAAACAAAAAAAAATAATTTAAAATAGTAGCATATAATACAAATTATTGATATATACAAATTTAAAACAAGCTATTTTCATTATAAGAAACTGGAGAGAATTGAACAGGGCAAACTTGTTTATGGAGGAACTTGGTTTGAGAACCATTTGCAAATTTATGAGAATCACATGACTATTATTGCTATTGTTCTATTTTAGAAAACATGAAAATGTTGTTCAATGTAAGCAAAAAAGCTTCATTATTCAACTAAGCTGTGTAAGTTAAAATATTTATTAATATAACATACCATTTTATTTTTAAAATTATTATTATTTTTTATTTTTTTACTTTATAGTACTGTATTGGTTTTGCCATACATTGACATGAATCCACCACAGGTGTACGTGAGTTCCTAACTGTGAACCACCCTCCCATCACCCTCCCCATATCATCTCTCTGGGTCATCCCAGTGCACCAGCCCCAAGCATCCTGTATCCTGTATTGAACCTAGACTAGCGATTCGTTTCTTACATGATAGTATACATGTTTCAATGCCTTTTCTCAAATCATCCCACCCTCTCCCTCTCCCACAGAGTCCAAAAGTCTGTTCTATACATCTGTGTCTCTTTTGCTGCCTCTCATACAGGGTTATCATTACCATCTTTCTAAATTCCATATATGTGTGTTAGTATACTGTATTGGTGTTTTTCTTTCTGGCTTACTTCACTCTGTATAATTGGCTCCAGTTTCATCCACCTCTTTGGAACTGATTCAAATGTATTCTTTTCAATGGCTGAGTAATACTCCATTGTGTATATGTACAGCTTTCTTATCCATTCATCTGCTGATGGACAGCTAGGTTGCTTCCATGTCCTGGCTATTATAAACAGTGCTTTTAAGGAAACTTTATTGTAACCTACCTTTAAATTGCAAAGGAGAACATGAGGATGACAAACATATTATTTAATATTTAATTGTAACAATAATCAATGCCAACCTGATTTCTTGCTTAGCAGTTGTATGTCAATCCATATGAAATGAGGGTCAGGCTCGTGCTTAGTTGGCTAGTCATGCCCATCTCTGGACTCCATTGACTGTAGCCCACCAGGCTCCTCTGTCTATAGGATTTTTCCAGGCAGGCAGATTCTATATAGCTGAGCCACTAGGGAAGACTGAAATGGCGATAGGGAATGTCAAATTTGAGAATGTAAATTATTCCAAGAAGAAGCATACAAGAGAAAACAATGTAAAAGAGAAAACAAAATAATACATACATGTATTATCTGCACTGAGGCAGGTAAAGCAGGTGCTGAGAAAATTTCTATCTATCTTAGGAAACTGTAGCAGGAATTGAACTCAAAAAGCAATATAAGTATTCTGACTCTCTGAACAGGCAGGAGTGTTAAGAATTCCTCATTTTGTTTATACAACTACCTCGCTAGTATTTATAAATTCACACTTGAAATTACACAACTCAGCTTCTATTTAGAAATCCATGTCAAGGAGAACAGTAAATTCATGATATGAGAAAATTTAGATTTTATCTGAGTAATTTATAATGAAAATATCACCAACTTTTTATTAATGGTGCTAATCAAAATTGTATATACCATGTATAAATGAGGAAGATGTTTTGACTTCATGCACTGAGTTCTAATAGAATTTAGAAACCACTTCTTGATCATTTTAATAAAAATATCTGAAAAATAAGTTCTCAAACTAGTGACTCATTTATTTGTTTAATAGTTTGAAATATATTGTTGACTTGAATGTGTGCCTGTGTTAGTAGCTCAGTCGTGTCCGACTCTTTGTGACCCCATGGACTGTGTAGCCCATGGCAAGCATACTGGAGTGGGTTGCCATGCCCTTCTCCAGGGGATCTTCCCAACCCAGGGATCGAACCAGGGTCTCTTGCATTGCAGGCAGATTCTTTACCATCTGCACCACTAGGGAAGTCCATTGAGTTGGATACTGTTAGCATAGTCACCATTTAAATTTTTAAGGCAGTTAAAGTCAGAAAACTAAAATTTTGTATAGCTATTTAGTAAATTGAAGAATGACAGGAAGCCAGTTACATGTTTAACCATAATCTCATTAGTTTAATAATACTATGTCATGTCAGTTGCTACCCTATCTGCTTCTGCATGAATTGTATCCAGGTAGGGAAGGTTTTATTGACATGTGACATGTGCTGTTGAGGCCCCATGCTTAGTAGGATGTATGTTTATGTTGTCATTATGTTGAAACCCTTTGTAATTTTTGAACAAAGGACCGTGTGTTTTCCTGTTGTTTGGAACCCTGCAAATTACATGGCTGATCGTTTCTCAGAGCCAAAGATGCTTCCTTCATTTTTTTTCAGGGAGTCATAGGATGGTAGTGCCTCTTGTGTATGGTCTCTGCTGCTTTTGCCTTTCCAGGAAGGTACAAATGTCAGAAGGAAAGCTATAATTGAAGCTGCTTCCCACATCAGCCGGAGAAGACAATGGCAACCCATTCCAGTATCCTTGCCTGGAAAATCCCAAGGACGGAGAAGCCTGGTAGGCTGCAGTCCATGAGGTCCCGAAGAGTCAGACATGACCGAGCTACTTCACTTTCACTTTTCCCTTTCATGCACTGGAGAAGGAAATGGCAACCCACTCCAGTGTTCTTGCCTGGAGAATCCCAGGGATGGGGGAGCCTGGTGGGTTGCAGCCTATGGGGTCGCACAGCATCGGACACGACTGAGGCGAGAGTGCCTGAGACTTCTCGTCTGTTGGTTGAAACCTGAAACAAAGAGAATGACTTTTTATAACGGTCACGTATGCTCTGAAGCAGAGCCTCAGAAAATCACTCCTCAAAGCTACATCTTTGACTTCATCATTCCCCTTGTTTTTCTCTGGGGGCTCTATGGCTTCACTCACATTTCCTCCAACATCTCAGCAACTTCTTTCTCATTTTATTGTCTTCATCGTGTGTATTTATTATTTTTTTAAATGTTTTCCTTTCTCCTCTTTTGTAGTAACATCTTCTTTTATTTTTTCATGTTTTTAAAAATTTATTTATTTTTGTCAGTTGCTTCATTTGCTATTATTTTCTCCCATTCAGAAGGCTGTCTTTTCACCTTGCTTATATTTTCCTTTGTTGTGCAGAAGCTTTTAATTTTAATTAGATCCCATTTGTTTATTTTTGCTTTTATTTCCAGAATTCTGGGAGGTGGATCATAGAGGATCCTGCTGTGATTTATGTCGGAGAGTGTTTTGCCTATGTTCTCCTCTAGGAGTTTTATAGTTTCTGATCTTACATTTAGATCTTTAATCCATTTTGAGTTTATTTTTGTGTGCGGTGTTAGAAAGTGATCTAGTTTCATTCTTTTACAAGTGGTTGACCAGTTTTCCCAGCACCACTTGTTAAAGAGATTGTCTTTACTCCATTGTATATTCTTGCCTCCTTTGTCAAAGATAAGGTGTCCATATGTGTGTGGATTTATCTCTGGGCTTTCTATTTTGTTCCATTGATCTATATGTCTGTCTTTGTGCCAGTACCATACTGTCTTGATGACTGTGGCTTTGTAGTAGAGCCTGAAGTCAGGCAAGTTGATTCCTCCAGTTCCATTCTTCTTTCTCAAAATTGCTTTGGCTATTAGAGGCTTTTTGTATTTCCATACAAATCTTGAAATTATTTGTTCTAGTTCTGTGAAAAATGTGGCTGATAGCTTGATAGGGATTGCATTGAATTTGTAAATTGCTTTGGGTAGTATACTCATTTTCACTATATTGATTCTTCCAATCCATGAACATGGTATATTCCTCCATCTATTAGTGTCCTCTTTGATTTCTTTCATCAGTGTTTTATAGTTTTCTATATATAAGTCTTTAGTTTCTTTAGGTAGATATATTCCTAAGTATTTTATTCTTTTCATTGCAATGGTGAATGGAATTGTTTCCTTAATTTCTTTTTCTACTTTCTCATTATTCGTGTATAGGAATGCAAGGGATTTCTGTGTGTTGATTTTATATCCTGCAACTTTACTATATTCATTGATTAGCTCTAGTAATTTTCTGGTGGAGTCTTTAGGGTTTTCCATGTAGAGGATCATGTCATCTGCAAACAGTGAGAGTTTGACTTCTTCTTTTCCAATTTGGATTCCTTTTATTTCTTTTTCTGCTCTGATTGCTGTGGCCAAAACTTCCAGAACTATGTTGAATAGTAGCGGTGAAAGTGGACACCCTTGTCTTGTTCCTGACTTTAGGGGAAATGCTTTCAATTTTTCACCATTGAGGATAATGTTTGCTGTGGGTTTGTCATAGATAGCTTTTATTATGTTGAGGTATGTTCCTTCTATTCCTGCTTTCTGGAGAGTTTTTATCATAAATGGATGTATACAAGCAACTTCTGCAGCTCAATTCCAGAAAAATAAATGACCCAATCAAAAAATGGGCCAAAGAACTAAATAGACATTTCTCCAAAGAAGACATACGGATGGCTAACAAACACATGAAAGGATGCTCAACATCACTCATTATCAGAGAAATGCAAATCAAAACCACAATGAGGTACCACTTCACACCAGTCAGAATGGCTGCGATCCAAAAACCTGCAAGCAATAAATGCTGGAGAGGGTGTGGAGAAAAGGGAACCCTCCTACACTGTTGGTGGGAATGCAAACTAGTACAGCCACTATGGAGAACAGTGTGGAGATTCCTTAAAAAATTGTAAATAGAACTACCTTATGACCCAGCAATCCCACTTCTGGGCATACACACCAAGGAAACCAGAATTGAAAGAGACACATGTACCCCAATGTTCCTCACAGCACTGTTTATAATAGCCAGGACATGGAAACAACCTAGATGTCCATCAGCAGATGAATGGATAAGAAAGCTGTGGTACATATACACAATGGAGTATTACTCAGCCATTAAAAAGAATTCATTTGAATCAGTTCTGATGAGATGGATGAAACTGGAGCCGATTATACAGAGTGAAGTAAGCCAGAAAGAAAAACACCAATACAGTATACTAACACATATATATGGAATTTAGGAAGATGGCAATGACGACCCTGTATGCAAGACAGGGAAAGAGACACAGATGTGTATAATGGACTTTTGGACTCAGAGGGAGAGGGAGAGGGTGGGATGATGTGGGAGAATGACAGTCTAACATGTATACTATCATGTAAGAATTGAATCGCCAGTCTATGTCTGACGCAGGATGCAGCATGCTTGGGGCTGGTGCATGGGGATGACCCAGAGAGATGCTATGGGGAGGGAGGTGGGAGGGGCGTGCATGTTTGGGAACGCATGTAAGAATTAAAGATTTTAAAATTTAAGAAATAAAAAACTAAAACTTAAAAAAATAAAAATTTATTTATTTTTATTTGAAGGATAATTGGTTTACAAAATTTTGTTGTTTTCTGTCCAACCTCAATGAATCAGCCATAGATATACTTTTATCCCCTTTCTCTTGAACCTCCCTCCCCTCTCCCTCCCCATCCCACCTCTCTAGGTTGATACAGAGCCCTTGTTTGAGTTTCCTGAAACATGCAGCAAATTCTGGTTGGCTTTCTTATTTTACATATGGTAATGTAAGTTTCCATGTTACTCTCTCCATACATCTCACCCTCTCCTTCCCTCTCCCTGTGTCCATAATTCTGTTCTCTATGTCTGTTCTCCATTGCCACCCTGCATATAAATTCTTCAGTGCCATCTTTCTAGATTCCATATATATGCATTTCTCGTTCTGACTTACTTCTCTCTGTATAATAGATTCTTGGTTCATTCAACTAATTATAACTGATTCAAATGTGTTCCTTTTTATGGCTAAGTAATATGCTATTGCAGAGAAGGCAATGGCACCCCACTCCAGTACTCTTGCCTGGAAAATCCCATGGATGGAGGAGCCTGGTGGGCTGCAGTCCATGGGGTTGCAAAGAGTCAGACATGACTGAGCGACTTCACTTTCACTTTTCACTTTCATGCATTGGAGAAGGAAATGGCAACCCACTCCAGTGTCCTTGCCTGGAGAATCCCAGGGACGGCTGAGTCTGTGGGGTCGCACAAAGTCGGACATGACTGAAGCGACTTAGCAGCAGCAGCAGCAGCAGCAGCAGCAGCAGCAGCAGCAGCAATATGCTATTGGGTATATGTAGCACAGCTTCTTTATCCATTCATCTGTCATTGGATATATAGGTTGCTTCCATGTTCTAGCTATTTTAAACAGTGCTGCAATGAACATTGGGGTACATGTGCATTTTTCAATTTTGGTTTCCTCAGGGTATATGCCTAGGAGTTGGATCGCTGGGTCATATGACAGTTTTATTGCTAGTTTTTAAAGGAATCTCCATACTGTCTTCCATAGTGGCTGTATCAATTTACATTCCCACCAACAGTACAAGAGCGTTCCCTTTTCTCCACACCTTCTCCAGCATTTATTGTTCGTAGATTTTTTTGAGCATGGCCATTCTGACCAGTGTGAGGTGATATCTCATTTTTAGTTTTGATTTGCATTTCTCAAATAATGAGCAATATTGAGCATCTGTTCATGTGTTTGTTAGCATCTGTATGTCTTCTTTGGAGAAATGTTTGCTTAGGTCTTTTCCCCACTTTTTGATTGGGTTGTTTGTTTTTCTGGTATTGGGTTGTATGAGCTGCTTATTTATTTTGTAATTAATCCTTTGTCAGTTGTTTCATTTGCTATGATTTTCTCCCATTCTGAGGGATGCCTTTTCACCTTGCTTATAGTTTCCTTTGTTGTGCAAAAGCTTTTAAGTTTAATCAGGTCCCACTTGTTTACTTTTGTTTTTATTTCAATTACTCTAGGAGGTAGGTCATAGAGGGTCTTGATTTGATTTATGTCTTCAAGTGTTCTGCCTATGTTTTCCTCTAAGAGTTTTATAATTCTCATTTTACATTTACGTCTTTAATCCATTTTGAGTTTATCTTTGTGTATGGTCTTAGGAAGTGTTCTAATTTCATTCTTCTACATGTAGCTGTCCAGTTTTCCCAGCACCACTTATTGAAGAGGCTGTCTTTGCCCAATTGATAATAATTGTACATTCTTACCTCCTTTGTCAAAAATAAGGTACCCATAGGTGCATGGGTTTATTTCTGGGCTTTCTGTCTTATTCCATTGGTCTATATTTCTGTTTTTGTGCCAGTACCATACTGTCTTGATGACTGTAGTTTTGTAGTATAATCTGAAGTCAGGAAGATTGATTCCTCCAGCTCCATTCTTCTTTCTCAAGACTGCTTTGGCTATTCAGGGTCTTATGTATTTCCATATGAATTGTGAAATTTTAAATTCTAGTTCTGTGGAAAATGCCATTGATAATTTGATAGGGATTGCATTGAATCTGTATATTACAGTTGGTAGTATAGTTATTTTCACAATATTGATTCTTTCTATCCAAGAACATGGAATATCTCTCCATCTGTTTATGTCATCTTTGATTTCTTTCATCAGTGTTTTATAATTTTCTGTATATAGTTCTTTTGTCTCCTTACATAGGTTTATTCCTAGATATTTAATTCTTTTTTAAAAAATGTTTTTGCAATGGTGAATGGAATTGATTCCTTAATTTTTCTTTCTGATTTTTCTTTGTTAGTATATAGAAATGCAAGTGATTTCTCTGTATTAATTTTGCATCCTGTGAATTTGCTAAATTCACTCATTAGCTCTGGTAATTTTCTGATAGTATCTTTAGTTTTTTTTTTTTTTTAATGTATAGTATCATGTCATCTGCAAGCAGTGAGAGCTTTACTTCTTCTTTTCTGACCTGGGTTTTTTAAATTTATTTTTCTTCTCTGATTGCTGTAGCTAGGACTTCCAAAACTATGTTGAATAGTAGTGGTTGAACAAGAGTGGACATCCTTGTCTTGTTCCTGATCTTAGGGGGAATGCTTTCAGTTTTTCATCATTGAGAATAATGTTTGCTGTGGGCTTATAACATATAGCCTTTACTATGTTGAGGTAGGTTCCTCTTATGCCCATTTTTTGAAGAGTTTTAATCATAAATGGGTGCTGAATTTTGTCACAGGATTTTTCTGCATCTATTGAGATTATTATATGGTTTTTATCTTTCAATTTGTTAATATGATGTATCACATTGATTGATTTGCATATACTGAAGAATCCTAGCATCTTTAGAATAAACCCAACTTGATCATGGTGTATGAGTATTTTAAAGTGTTGCTTAATTCTGTTTGCTAGAATTTTGTTGAAGAGTTTTGCATCTATGTTCATCAGTGATATTGGCCTGTAGTTTTCTTTTTCTGTGTTGTCTTTGTCTGGTTTTGGTATCAGGGTGATGGCAGCCTCATAGAATGAGTTCTGAAGAGTTCCTTCCTCTTTTTTGAAAGAGTTTTAGAAGGATGGGCATTAGCTCTTCTCTAAATGGTTGACAGAATTCACCTGTGAGGCCATAGGGAAATAAAAAAATTCCTAGAAACAAATGACAATGAAAACATGACAACTCAAAACCTATGGGATGCACCAAAAGCAATTCTAAGAGGGAAGTTTATAGCAATGTGGTCCTACCTCAAAAAACAAGAAAAACATTAAATAGACAACCTAACTTTACACCTAAAACAACTGGATAAAGAAGAACAAAAAAGGTCCAAAATTAGTGGAAGGAAAGAAGTTGTAAACATCAGTGCAGAAATAACTGAAAAGGAAATGAAAAAAACAATAGCAAAGATTAATAAAACTAAAAGCTGGTTCTTTGGAAAGTTAAACAAAATTGACAAACCTTTAGCCAAGAAAGAGAGAAAAATCAAATCAATAAAATTAGAAATGAAAAAAGGATAAGCTACAACAGACAATGCAAAAATACAAAGGTTTATCAGAGACTATTATGGACAACTATATGGCAATAAAATGGATAACCTGGGAGAAATGGGCAGATTCTTAGAAAAGTTCAATCTTCCAAGACTGAACCAGAAAGAAATAGAAATTATGAACAACCCAATTACAAGCACTGATATAAAAACTATTTTTTAATATTTATATAGAAAGTTACTTTCCATTTATACTTGTTGTCATTCAGTCACTAGGTTGTGTCTATTTGTGAGTCCATGGACCTCAGCATGCCAGACTTCCCAGTTCTTCACTGTCCCCCAGAGTTTGCTCATATTCATGTGCCTTGAGTTGGTGATGGCATCCAACCATCTCATCTTCTGTCACTCCCTTCTCCTCCTGCCTTCAATCTTCCACAGCCTCAGAGTCTTTTCCAATGAGCCAGCTCTACGCATCAGGTAGCCAAAGTATTGGTGCTTCAGCTTCAGCATCAGTCCTTCAAATGAATATTCAATATTGATTTCCTTTTAGGATTGACTGGATTGATCTCCATCCAGTCCAAGGGACTCTCAGGAGTCTTTTCCAACAGCAGTTTAAAAGCTTTAATTCTTCAGCACTCAACCTTCTTTATGGTCCAACTCTCACATCTATACGTGTCTTCTGGAAAAACTATAGCTTCGACTATACAGACCTTTGTTGACAAGGTGATGTCTCTGTTTTTAATATACTGTCTAGGTTTGTCATAGCTTTTCTTCCAGGGACCATGTGTCTTTGAATTTCATGGCTGACGTCACCATCCACAGTGATTTTGGAGCCCCAGAGAAGAAATCTGCTACTGTTTCCATTTTTTCTGTCTATTTGCCGTGAATGTTGAGCTTTAAGCCAGCTTTTTCACTCTCTTCTTTCAACTTCATCAACAGACTTTTTAGTTCCTCTTCACTTTCTGCCATTAGGATGGTAGTGTACATTGTAATATTGTATTTATAGCTGTTACAAAATGTTAACTATATCCCCCATGTTGTACAATATATCACTGAGCCTATTTTACATCCAGTACTCCGTATTTTCCACTCCATCACCACTATCTTACACACCTTATCACACCCCCATAACCACTAATTTGTTCACTATATCTGTGAGACTACTTCTTTTTGTTGTTGTTGTTATATTTGTTAATTTGTTGTGTTTTTTTTTTTTAGATTCTACATATAAATGAAGTGATACATACAGTATTTATCTTTCTCTGTCTGACTTACTTCACTTATCATAATATCCTCCAAGTCCATCCATGATGCTACAATGGCAAAATTCTATTCTTTTTAGTGGCTGATTAATATTCTATTGTTGATGGACACTTTATTTGCTTCCATGTATTGTCTGCTATAAATAACACTCTTAAGAACACTGTGTTTCATGTATCTTTTCAAATTTTTTGATTTTTTAAATATATATACCCAGGATGGGAATTTGAAATCAGGTAAATGCAAATAAAAACCACAATGAAATACCACCTCACATCTGTCAGAATGGCTATCATCAAAGAGTATACACATAACAATGTTGATGGGAATGTGGCGAAAAGGGAGCCTTTGTACACTATCAGTGGGAATATAAATTGCTGCAGCCACTCTGGAAAACAGTATGGGGGGTTCTCAAAAAGTTACAATTTAAATTTACTTTTTAACTTGTACAAGAACCCATCATTTTACTTCCAGCAAATTAAAAAAAAGTCAAGCAAAAAAAATTCTAGCAAAATAATAATTCAAAGTGAAGAATAAATAAAGAGCCTCTTGATGAAAGTGAAAGAGGAGAGCGAAAAAGTTGGCTTAAAGCTCAATATTCAGAAAACGAAGATCATGGTATCTGGTCCCATCACTTCAAGGCAAATAGATGGAGAAACAGTGGAAACAGTGGCTGACTTTATTTTTCAGGGCTCCAAAATCACTGTGGAAGGTGATGGCAGCCATGAAATTAAAAGACGCTTACTCCTTGGAAGGAAAGTTATGACCAACCTAGACAGCATATTGAAAAGCATAGACATTACTTTGTCAAGAAAGGTCTGTCTAGTCAAGGCTATGGTTTTTCTAGTGGTCATGTATGGATGTGAGAGTTGGACTATAAAGAAAGCTGAGCACCGAAGAATTGATGCTTTTGAACTGTGGTGTTGGAGAAGACTTTTGAGAGTCCCTTGGACTGCAAGGAGATCCAACCAGTCCATCCTAAAGGAGATCAGTCCTGGGTGTTCATTGGTAGGACTGATGTTGAAGCTGAAACTCCAATACTTTGGCCACTTGATGTGAACAGCCACCTCACTGGAAAAGACCCTGATGCTAGGAAAGATTGAGCGCCGGAGAAGGGGATGACTGAGGATGAGATGGTTAGATGACATCACCAACTCAATGGATGTGGGTTTGGGTGAACTTTGGGAGTTGATGATCGACAGGGAGGCCTGGCAGGCTGTGATTCATGGGGTCACAAAGAGTTGGACACAACTGAGCAACTGAACTGAACTGAACTGAACTGAACAATTCAAAATGACCAAAATATATAAACTCATGTATAATAGATATTTAGAAGTGGAGGCACATTTCTCCAGTCTTCAAAAATTCTCAAGACCAAATTTAATCACTGAAAAGTTACTTTGCTGCAGAGTCATAAATGGAACTTTTAAGTGTTTCCCTAGGTAAACATAAAACTATAGTTAGTTTATGAGTGTTTGAAAGAGGAATGTGTCAAATCTCAATAATAGGCCAGAAAGGTTTTTGCTTTTTTCCTGTGTATTATATTGATACCACACAATAGATTTCACTCAAGTAAACACATATTGCTCTTGATAAAAAAAAAAAAGATCATATGTTATATCAGTATACTAAGACCGCCATAACAAAATACCACAAATTTAGTGGCTTAAAACAACAGAAATGTATTGTCTAACAGTTTTGGAGGCTGGACATCTATGATCCACAGGGTTTTTTTCTCCTGAGAGCCATGAAACAAGATCTGTTCCAAGCCTTTCTTCTTTCTCTGGATTATTTTTGGCAGTCTTTTGCATTTCTTATAGATAGTGTTTTCTCTGTAGCTTCATATTTCCTCTGTATATGTCCGTCTGTATCCAAATTTCCCCTTTTTATAAGGGCACCAGTCATATTGCATTAGGGCCCCAAATGTTCCCATTTTAAATTAATTATGGATTAAGTTAAAATGATTCCATTTTTACTTTAACTCTGTCAAGACACTATTTCCAAATGTAACATCCTGAGGTACTGGGGGTTAGGCCTTTGACATGTATCACTTGGGGGGATCTAGTCTATTACATATGCCCACATAAAGGGAAAAGCGTAAAAGGAAAATAGGAATGAAATAGGGGAACAGACTTTATTGTGATGTGACCTGGCCCTCATTTTAAAATAAATTGTTAATAGAAAAATCATAAGTTTACAAATATAAAGTGAAATATTTTAATCTTTCCAGCATCTGATGCATAATTTTGGTTCTGAGAAATTGGTTATGACATTCTTGAGGCGAGACTATCTCTCAGAAATTTAATTACATGTATTCTAATTTTATCAATAAAAGCACTTATCTCTCATAATGTTAAAGTATGATTAGATATGTTGAAAATGTTGTTAAATAAATCAATAAATCTTTTCAAAGTTATGTCAAAGATTTTAGACAAGAAGCATTATATATTTCATGATGAAGCATTTGATAAGTGGGAAAAATGGGCAATAATATATTATTAAAAAGCAAAACTAATAAAAAAATCAAATGTCAATCCAGAGGATTTCAATAATATAATAGGAAGAAAGCCTGTAGATAAAACAAGAACAATAGTAGCATTCAGAGCTCACATAGTCTGAGAAGAAAAGCTAGGACAGAAACTGGTTTAAGGGATAAGATAAAAGCTTTAAGTGCCAACTGAGAAACTCCAAGATCAGGAAGAATTTCTAATCAGAAGTGAAATTAGCCAAGATTGAATAGAGTGGAAAACTTCTGTAGTGCATGGCAACAGGTTTTATTTTTGTTTTGCTGGGGACGTTGAAAACCAGTGGCTCAAAACAATTATTTTATAGCTATCAGTTAAAAATAAAGTCACTTCATACCCAGCAGGAAGAAACATCATAACTAATGATCACATTTCTGATATTGTTACTGTAAAAGGAGGATTTCAGTCCTGTAAGCTTTAGAAAAAGTGGCCAGAAAGGGTATTTCCCCTGCATTGTAGGAATTGTTAGAGTTCTGTATCTTAATGTGGCTGAACATGGGATACTAGCAAGTTGGAAATGTGTTTCATAAAACACATTTTATGTGTTTTAAATATTGAATATTCCTCATGGGCATTCATAGAATCTCTAACAGTCATTTTCCGACTTAGCATGTCACAGTGCTACATATCTCTGCTAATAGTCTGTACCATCTCATCTTTATGCAGAGAGGACAGCTCTGGGCAATAACGTATGTTGAAACCTGACAAGATGTCAGGTATAATTCAGATCTGAAAGGGAAAAATATCACAGTAGAAGACCTGAAGGGGGCTATAGGGTTAGCAAAACAATTTAATAATGAATTTGGAAGATTTGTACATAATAAAGCTAACTTTATTTTATCAGAAGCTAAGCAAAGTGCTCTGAAATTGTATTAGAGAAATCCAATCACCATTGCAAAACTCGAGGATTTCAAGTATAGAGGTCTTCTGTAGTACAATGTTTGGTTTCAGCTATTGACCAACTGATTTGAGTATCAATCTAGTATGAGATGAAGGTCTTCCCTGGTGGCTCAGCAGTAAAGAATACACCTGCAATGCAGGAGATGAGATGTAGGAGTTGCAGTTTCAGTCTCTGGGTTGGGAAGATCCCCTGGAGAAGGGCATGGCAATCCATTCAAGTATTCTTCCTGAAGAATCCCATGGACAGAGGAGCCTGGTGGGTTATAGTACATGGAGCTGCAAAGAGTCAGATGCAACTGAGTGACCGAGTGCATACAACACCAGTATGAGATCACCGTTCTAAAATTTTACAACAAATTTTTCAACTACAGTTTTTAACAAAGCTATGGAATGAAAAGTATGTAGGGACTAGTAAGAAATAATAGAACTGAATGTAGGGAATTAATTGAATCCCTCAAGAAACACAAACTGAATGTACTCTTCAATTCTGATGTACTTTTTTCCCTTCGTTTCCAATATAATTTTGAGAGAAATTATAAGAAAAAGGCTCCTATGAGGAATTTATTTTAAAGATATTTTATACAAAGCTTATTGAATCAATTTACCTCTCTTAACATGGAATCCAAGGAAGTCTTCAATTTAAAAAGTTCCCCAGTGATTCTGATGCACACCATGATTTGAGAAATGTGAACCTTTTTCCAGACCTGTGACCTTTATCAAGAATTCATACATCTGTGTATGTTTCTGATCTCTTAACCTTGATCTTTTTTGCAGCCCACCTTTCTCTACAGTACACTTAAATTTTGAGCATGATCTTGCCCTGTTTGCCTCATGTTTATAGACATAACCATTTCTCATTTGTCTGAGTTATAGATTATGCTATTTACAGACTATTATTAACTTTCCCATTCCACGGTGACTCTTGACTTTTCCTGACCTTTGTAATTGTTTGTGCACTGACTTGACAGACAAATATGATATTAACGGACATCTGAGACAGAATGTGGTTTTCACATTGTACTGAGAATACTGATGATGGTATACAGACCTAATAAAGAAACAATAACTGGTATTATGTTTATTTTAATCTTATCTTCAAGTTCCAATTGAGGCTAAAATTTCAAGTGTTGAATCTAAAGAGATTATTCTATTATAGCTTTTTTTTTAATTTGAAATTTGAATGTTTTACCCTAAGCATGGCACTAATACTTGAGAATGGGCGACTTCTTCTATGAGTGATGTTCTTTGGCTATTTCAGTTCTGAAAAACTGAATTTTTTTAACTATCAATAAGTATGAGAAAATAACACATAATTCTTAGGTTTTCTCTTTCTCCATTTTGTTGTATCTGAAGTATTAGCTACTCGGAAACTGTTGGGGATTAAATATTAAATAATTTTAGATTTTCTCAGACTTCTAATACCTTCTCAGACTTTTAGAAGTTTTCGCTATTAATTAAAATATATGCATATAGTTATACAATTATCTAATAAATTTAGATGTTTTAAGAACTCTATGTTAAAGAGAGTTTCGTATCTTTCCTTTTCTAATTTGCCTTCCACTTCTATTCTTTTCTGTTATTTTTAAGGCCTCCTCAGACAACCATTTGGTCTTTTTGCATTTCTTTTTCTTGGGGATAATTTCAATCACCACTTCCTGTGCAATGTTATGAACCTCTATCCATAGTTCTTCAGGCACTCTGTCTATCAGATTTAATCTCTTGAATCTATTTGTCACTTCTACTGTATAATCATAAGGAATATGATCTTGGTCACACCTGAATGGCCTAGTGGTTTTCCCTACTTTCTTGAACTTAAGTCTGAATTTTTCACTAAGAAGTTAGTGAGGCTAAGTCAGCTCCTGGTCTTGTTTTAGCTTACTGTATAGAGCTTCTCTGTCTATAGACCTGTATAGACCTCTTTCACAGGACTGGAAAAAGTCAATTTTCATTCCAACCCCAAAGAAGGCAGTGCCAAAGAATGTTCAAGCTACTTCACAATTACATTCACTTCACATGCAGGCAAAGTAATGCTCAAAATTCTCAAAGCTAGGCTTCAACAGTACATGAACCAAGAAATCCCAGATATTCAAGCTGGATCTACAAAAGGCAGAGGAACCAAAGATCAACTTGGCAACATCTGTTGGATCATAGGCAAAACAAGAGAATTCCAGAAAAACATCTACTTTTGCTTCTTTGACTATGCTAAAGCCTTTGTGTGGATCACAACAAAAATGTGGAAGATTCTTCAAGAGATGGAAATATCAGACTACCTTACCTATCTCCTGCGAAACCTGCATTCAGATAAAGAAGCAATAGCTAGAACTGGACATCGAAAAACAGACTCGTTCAAAATTGGGAAAGGAATATGTCAAGGCTGTATATTGTAACCCTGCTTATTTAACTTATATGCTGAGTACAGATAAGGTTGGATGAAGTACAAGCTGGAATCAAAATTGTTGGGAGAAATATCAATAACCTCAGATATGCAGATGACACCAGTCTTCTGGCACAAAGTGAGGAGAAACTAAAGAACCTGTTGATGAAGGTGAAAGAGGAGAGTGAAAAAACTGGCTTAAAACTCAACATTCACAAAAGATCATGACATCCGGTCCCATCATTTCATGGCAAATAGATGGGAAAAAAATGGAAACAGTGACAGATTTTATTTTCTTGGGCTCCCAGATCACTGTGGATGGTGACTTGCAGCCATGGAATTAAAAGGTGCTTGCTCTTTGGAAGAAAAGATATAATAAACCTAGACAGTGTATTAAAAAGCAGAGATATTACTTTGCCAACAAAGGTCCATCTAGTCAAAGCTACAGCTTTTCTGTAGTGATGTATGGATGTGAGAGTTGGCCCATAAAGAAAGCTGAGCACCAAAGAACTGATGCTTTTGAACTGTGGTGTTGGAGAAGACTCTTGAGATTCCCTTGTACTACAAAGAGATCAAACGTCAGTCCTAAAGGAAATCAACCCTGAATAGTCATTTGAAGTACTGATGCTGAAGCTAAAGCTCCAGTAGTTTGGCCACCTGATGGGAAGAGCCAACTCATTGTAAAAGACCCTGATGCTGGGAAAGGTTGAAGGCAGGAGGAGAAGGGGACAACAGTGGATGAGATAGTTGGAATGCATCACTGACTCAATGGTTATGGCTTTGAGCAAACTCCAGGAGATAGTAAGGATAGGGAAGCCTGGAGTGCTGCAGTCCATGTGGTTGCAAAGAATTGGACATGACTGAGTAACTGAAAAACAACAACTTTATGATTTTGAATGTACTCAATTAAGAATGCTTGCACATGTGTAACAGGGTAAATGCTAACACTCCTCATATTACACAATTTCAGAATATATTTGTGGCATACTATCCTATCATTGGCCATACCTTATCATTATATCTTCTAGATGTAAAAACATATTGAACATAAAATGAAATTAAAACTGACATTTAAAAAACAATTTTACCAATGTTTCATAAACTCATGGGTGAATGTTTATTATTATTTCTTTAACAAAATTGAATGAGTAGATGTAAATATATTTAACTTTGCACGCTGGTTTATGTTACACACAAGGCACAAACATTAAAAATAATATAACATTTTTAATTCTTTTAAGTTTTAGTTTTTAATAGCACAAATAATTTATAAATTACTCCCTAAATACTTTTTTTTCCTTTAATCTTAGCTCTAGGGAGTTTTATTCCCCCGACCGCACCCCCACTCCACTGGCCCCAACCCCATTAATGCAGTTGCAGAGGCTATGGAGAGTTTATCAGGTTAGTAACCATCTATGAGCAGAGGTCTTGGGGGAAATCCAGATTAAAAAGGAATAAGCAGAGGGAAAGCTTTTTCAGTCCTACTAGAAAGCTATGATTTAGTGAAATGAGGTTCCTGGAATTTAAAGATTAGATAAAAATAGAAACTGCTTGTCAGCTCCTTTCAGCCCCCGTGCTAATCGGGCAGGTGGGCCCCATGTTCCAGCTGGGTTGCTCCAGCCCCTCAGGACCTATTTGCAACCTGCTGCACATGTCTTTTTATATTAAGCAGCAGTTTAAATCATATGCTTGTGCAGGCACATGATATCAGATGGATCCTTGTATCAACATATTTTTCTCTATGATAATGAAATTAACAGCAGTTGTTTTGTCTATTTTATTTTAGCTTTTTGACACTTGACATTTAGATATTTTATTTTCCTATAACTTATCAGAAAACATTCCTGATAAATACTTTAATAAACCTTTATGAATCTGAGACCAAAGTAAGGAATAAAATATTGAAAACATTGTTTAAATCCCTCTGTATCTCTTTTGAACCATATTCTTTCCTTGAACACTTCTTTTAGAGAAAATATCCTTCTAGAATTTTCTGTTAAACACTCTCATTATATTCTTTTAAAATATACAAATATATATTGTTTGTATATGCTCTTTTAGTATTTGTAGGTACATTAGTAAAATAGTAATGCTACATATGGTAAAATGTAAAAAATTTATTTATAAATTATAAATATTATAAAATGTTAAATATAAATTATAAATATTATGCCATTTTGTTTATTTATAATGACGTCAATAGCTTCAATTTACTTATTTCCTCTATAATTAATACTTTGCTTGTAAATATGTTTCCCCTGCTATGTGAAGGATAGTGTTTCCAATTTTTGTTATTACAAATAGTGCTGCTCAGTATCATTCTTATACATTTCCCAAATGCACAAATGCAGAAATTACTCTAGGATACATTATCAAAAGTGGGTTTACCATCTCATAGTGTATCTGCATATCCAAATGTCAAATGTGATTGATATTCACAAATGACTCTAGAAATTTCCACAAAAGTATTTCTGGCCTTCTGGTGATAATCACCTGCATTGATTCCAGGTTCTTTGGCTGATATAATGAGATTTGTCTTCCAGTTCAGTTTTTCAGCTTGGTGCTCTTCAACTTGTTAACTACTTGGTTAATTTGAACTAACTTAGTTGTGCATTTAAAAGGGTCCCATACCTTACTTATATCATAGTTCTCTGCACCTCCATAAGTGTTTTCATCTCTCCATTTCATATTTTTATTTTATTTTTAATGGAAGGCTAATTACTTTACAATATTGTGGTTTCTGCTATACATCAACATGAATCAGCTATATGTGTGTATATATATATCCCCTCTCTCTTTAATCTCCCTTCACTTGCCTCCCCATCTCACCCCTTTAGGTTGTCACACAGCATCAGCTTTGGGTTCCCTGTGTCAGACAGCCAATTCTCACTGACTATCTACTTTGCGTACTGTTACAATGCTACTCTCTTGAATCATTCCACCTTCTCTCCTCCACTGTGTCTAAAAGTCTGTTCTCTATGTCTGCATCTCCATTGTTACCCTGTACATAGGTTCATCACTACCATCTTTTTAGATCCCAGGTGTGATTATTTGTCTTTCTCTGACTTACTTCACTTTGTATAAAAGGCTCTAGTTTTGTCTATCTCATTAGAACTAGCTCAAATGCTTTCCTTTATGTAGCTGAATAATATTCCATTGGGTATATGAACCACATCTTCTTTATCCATTCATCTGTCTATGGATAACTAGATTGCTTCCATGTCCTTGCTATTTTAAATAGCTCTTCAGTGAACTTTGGGGTACACATGTCTTTTTCAATTATGGTTTTCTCAGGGAGTATGCCCAGTAGTGAGATTGTTGGGTCATATGGTAGTTTTATTCCTAGTTTTTTTTAAAGGAATCTCCATACTGTTCTCCATAATGGCTATATCAATTTCCATTTTCATCAATAGTACCAGAGTGTTTCATTTTTCCCACACCATCTCCAGCACTTATTGTTTGTAGACTTTATAATGATGGTCATTCCGATTGGTGGGAGATGATACTTCACTGTGGTTTTGATTCTCATTTCTCTAATTACGAGTGATGTTGAGCATCTTTTCATGTATTTATTAGCCATCTGTATGTCTTTGGAGAAATGTCTGTTTAAGTTTTCTGTTCACTTTTTTATTTGGTTGTTTGTTTTTCTGGTATTGAGCTTCACAAGCTGCTTGAATATTGGAGATTAGTTCGTTGTTAGTTATTTCATTTGCTATCATTTTCTCCCATTCTAAAGGTTGTCTATTCACCTTGCTTATAGTTTCCTTTGATGTACAAAAGGTTTTTAGTTTAATTAGGTCCCATTTCTTTGTTTTTGTTTTTATTTATATTATTCTATGAGGTGGGTCATAGAGGATCTTGCTGTGGTTTATGTCAAAGAGTGTTCTGCCTATGGTTTCCTCTAAGAGTTTTATATTTTCCGGTCTTACATTTAGATCTTTAATCCATTTTGAGTTTATTTTTGTGTATAGTGTTAGGAAGTGTTCTAATATCATTCTTTTATATGTAGCTGCCCAATCTTCCCAGTACTGTTATTGAAGAGACTGCCTTTTCTCCATTATATATTTTTGTCTCCTTAGTCAAAGATAAGGTGCCCATCAACATGTGAGCTTATCTCTAGGTTTTGTTGTTGTTGTTGTTCCATTGGTCTATATTCTGTTTTCGTGCAGTACGATGCTGTCTTGATCACTGTACTTTATAGTAAATCCTGAAGTCAGGAAGGTTGATTCCTCCAGATCCGCTTTTCTTTCTCAAGATTTCTTTGGCTATTCAGAGCTTTTTGTGTTTCCATACAAATTGTGATATTATTTGTTCTAGTTCTGTGGAAAAATACCTACTGGTGTTTGATAGAGATTGCATTAAATCTATAGATTGCTTTGGGTAGTATAGTCATTTTCACAATATTGATTCATCCAATCCAAGAACATGGTGAAATGAAGTGAAATTGCTCAGTCATGTTCGACTCTTTGCGACTCCACGGACTGTAGCCTACCAGGCTCCTCTGTCCACGGGATTTTCCAGGCAATAGTACTGGAGTGGATTGCCATTTCCTTCTCCAGGGGATCTTCCTGACTCAGGGATTGAACCTAGGTCTCCCACATTGTAGACAGATGCTTAACCATCTGAGCCACCAGCGAAGTCCCCCAAGAACATGGTATATCTCTCTATCTGTTTGTGTTGCCTTTGATTTCTTCCATTAATGTCTTACCGTTTTCTGCATACAGTTTTTTTGTCTCCTTAGGTAACTTTATTCCTAAGTTTATTCATTTTGTTGCAATGTTAATGGGATTGTTTCCTAAATTTCTCTTTTTGATTTTTCATTGTTTATGTATTAAAAATACAAGGGATTTCTGTGTATTAATTTTATATCCTGAAACTTTACTATATTCATTGATTAGATCTAGTAATTTTCTGGTGGAATCTTTATGGTTTTCTATGTAGAGAATCATGTCATCTATAAACAGTGAGAGTTTTTCTTCTTTTCCAATCTGGAATCTTTTAATTTCTTTTTCTTTTCTGACTGATGTGGGTAAGAGTTCCAAAACTATTTTGAATGATAGTGATGAGAGTGGGCAATCATCTTGTTACTTATTTTGGAAAAATGCTTTCAATTTTTCACCATAGAGAATAATATTTTCTATATGTTTGTCATATATGGCCTTTATTATGTTTAGGTATGTTCCTTCTATACCTACTAGCTGGATAGTTTTTTTTTTTTTAACATAAACATGTATTGAAATTTGTCAAAAGCTTTCTCTGCATCTTTTGAGATAATCATATGTTTTTTATCTTTCAATTTGTTAATATGGTGTATCACACTGATTGATTTGTGTATATGAAGATTCTTTGCATCCCTGGGAATAAAGCCCACTTGATCATGATGTATAATCATTTTAATGTGCTATTTAGATTTTGTTTGCTAGAATTTTGTTGATAATTTTTGCATATGTTCATCATTACAGATATTGGCCTATGATTTTCTTTTTTTGTGTGTGTTATCTTTGTCTAGTTTTAGTATCAGAGTGATGGTGGCCTTGTAGAATGAGCTTGGGAGTTTTCCTGCTTCTGCAGTTTTGGAAGCGATTGAGCAGGATAGGTGTTAGCTCTTCTTTTAACTTTTGGTAGGATTTGCCAGTGAAGCCATCTGGTCCTGGACTTTTATTTTTGGAAGATTTTTGTTTACAGTTTCAATTTCCATGTTTGTGATTGTTCTGTTCATATTTTCTATTTATTCCTGGTTCAGCTTTGGAAGGTTATACTTTTCTAAGAATTTGTCCATTTCTTCTAGGTGGTCCATTTTTTTGGCATAAAATTGCTCATAGTAGTCTCTTATGATCTTTTGTATTTATTTGTTGTCTGCTGTAACTTCTTTTTCATTTCTAATTTTATTGATTTGAGTCTTATCTCTTTTTATTGATAAGGCTAGTTAACAGATTGTCAATTTTGTTTATCTTCTTAAAGAACCAGCTTTTAGTTTTATTAATCTTTGCATTGTCTCCTTCAATTCTTTTTCATTTATTTCTGTTCTGGTCTTTATGATTTCTTTCCTTCTACTAACTTTGGGATTTTTTTTGTGTGTTTATTTTTGTAGTCGCTTTAGGTGTAAGGTTAGATTGCTTATTTGATGATGAAGTAGGTTCATGTTGCTGTAAACTTCCCTCTTAGTATTGTTTTACTGCATCTCATAGGTCTTGAGTTGTATTTCATTGTCATTTGTTTCTAGGCATATTTTGATTTCTTTTTTGATTTATTCAGCGATTAGTTGATTATTCAGAAGTGTGCTGCTTATCCTCCTTGTGTTTGAGCTTTTTTTTTTTAGTTTTTTTTTCTGTATTTTTTCTATATTTTCTAATCTTACAGCATTGTGGTCAGAGAAGATGCTTGAAAGATTTCAATTTTTTAAAACTGACAAAAGCTTGATTGTGGCCCAAAATGTCATCTATCTTGGGGAATGTTTTATGTGAACTTGAGAAAAAAGTGAAAGTTATTGTTTTTGAATGAAATGCCTTGTAAATATCAATTAGGTCCATCTGGTCAAATGTATCATTTAAAGCTTGTTTTTCCTTATTAATTTTCTGTCTGGATGATCTGTCCATTGCTGTGAGTGAGGTAGGAAGAACCTTCCCTACTACTGTATTTCTGTCAAGTTCCCTTTTAAAAGATGCTAGCATTTGCCTAATGTATAGAGGTGCTCTTTTGTTGGATGAATATATAATTGTTATATCTTCTTGAATTGACCCTTTGATCAATATGTAGTGTCCTTCTTTGTCTCTTGTACCAGTCTTCATTTTAAAGTCTATTTTATCTGATATCATATTGGTACTTCTGCTTTCTTTTGACTTCCATTTGTATAGAATATCTTTTTCTAGCCCCTCATTTTCATCCTGTATGCATCCCTACATCTGAGGTGGCTTTCTTCTAGACAGCATATCTAGGGGTCTTGCTTTTGTATCCATTTAGCCAATCTGTGATTTTTGGTTGGAGCATATGGGTAATTGATCCTATTACCTTATGTATGATACTATTATTATTTAATATATTGTTTTGGGTTTATTTCTATTGGCCAGTTGTTTTTGTGTTTCCAGCCTAGAAAATTTCCTTTTGCATTTGTTGAAGAGCTTGTTCAGTGGCGTTGAACTTTCTTAATTTTTGCTTGTCTGTAAAGTTCTCCTTCAAATCTGAATGAGATTCTTGCTGGATAGAGTCATCTTTGTTGTAAGATTTTTCTCTTTCATCACTTTAAGTATGTCCTGTCATTCCCTTCTGGATTGTAGGTGTAGGCCTTATGGGGATCCTCTTGTACATTATTTGTTGCTTTTCCTTTGCTGCCTTTGATATTTGTTTTTTTTTGTGTGTTTAATATTTGTTAATTTGTTTAATACATATCTTAGAATGTTTCTCCTTGAGTTTTTCCTGCATGGGACTCTCTGGGTTTCCTAGAATTGGGTAGATTTTTCCTTTCCCATTTCAGGAAATTTTTCAACTGTAACTCCCTCAAATATTTACTCATGGCCTTTGCTTTTGTCTTCTTTTTTCTGGGACCCCTATGATTAGAATGTTGTAATGTTAATGCTGTCCTAGAGGTCTCTGAGACTGTCTTCATTACTTTTTAATTATTTTTATTTATTATGTTCTGTTTCAGTTATTTTCATTGTTCTATCTTATATCTCACATATCTATTCTTTTGCCTGTTACTCTACTGTTGGTCCTTTACCAGCTGAGCTACAAGGGCAGCCCTGGTTTTCTCCAGTGTATTTTTAATCCCAGTTATTTTGTTTGATTGTTTTTTCTTTAATTCTTCAAGGTCCCTGTTAAACATTTTTTGCATCTTCTCAGTCTGTCTAACGTGACATGTGTGCAGGCCCAGTTGCATCTGACTCTTTGAAACCCCATGGACTGTAGCCCACCAGGCTCCTCTTTCATGGAATTTTCCAGACAATAATACTGGTGTGAGTTTCTATTTCCTACTCCAGGGTATCTTCCTGACTCAGGAATTGAACCTACATATTGTGCATCTCCTTCACTGGCAGGCAGATTCTTTACAACTGTGCCATGTGGATAGCACTTCTAGTCTATTTATCCATGCCTCAATTTTATTTTCAAGACTTTGGATCATCTTTACCGTCATTACTGCAAATTCTTTTTTGGGTAGATTTCGTTTCCTTTTAATTTCTTCATTGTGGGTTTTTACCACATTCCTTCATCTGCTGGATGTGTCTTTGTCATTTCACTGTATTTAATTTACTGTGTTTGGGTTTCCTTTCTACAGCCTGGAAGGTTCTGGTTCCCCTTAATTGTACAGTCTGCCTTCCATGGGTGAGGGTGGACCAATTCCTTGTGAAGTTTCCTGCTTGGGGGGGATTTGTGCCAGTGTTCTGGTGGATGGATGTAGATCTTGTCTCTCTGAAGGGCAGTGCCATGTTCAGTAGTGTGTTTTGGAGTGCATATGGGTTTGGTATGGCTCTGGACATCTTGTGTGCTAATGTGCATGGTGTGGCCCTGTTTTGCTGAAAGACTGGCATAAGACATTTGGCACTGGAGCTTTCTGGTTTTTTGGTGGGGCTTGGTTTTAGTATTGAGATGGAGACCTTTAAGGGGCGCTCTCACTTTAGGGGAGTTCTCTAGTGCTTCAAAGTTCTGGCATTGTGTCTCTTGCCTCTGGGTTCAGGCCTGACCACTTTATGCTGCATCAAGATTTCACAGTCTACATAGCATAGAAGACAAACCCCCTAGAGTAATGGTGAAATAACTGTCAACAACCAAGATCACCCAAAGAGATTCACATACTTATGCAGAGAAGAAAAGAGGGGAAAAAAGGAAAATGATTAAAAGAGAGTAAAAAGAGAAGAGAGTAATTATACCAATAATCAAGCCCCTAAATTAAAATGGATACTAAAAATTATTAATAGACTGTCAAAAATACAAAACAAAAGAAAACCTCATTAGGATCATATGAGAAAAAAATATATAAATAAAAGGGAGGGAGACAGAGAGGGGATATATGTAGAGTAAGGGTGAGAGGAATGTCTAAGTAATTTCTCCATTTTCCAGCTCAAGTTGATTTGCCTACTCAGAAATCCCCCCTATACATCTAGGAAGGTCTCTGCATCTGTTGTGGGCAATGTGGGGTCTGCACAGACTCTGGTATTATCATGTTCCAGCTCGTACTTGCTCTCACAGTCTATAGTTGCCCTCTAAAGCATAATTTCAGGCTAAATGCTGGAATTTAAACCACTACAACTATAACTTCTGGGAAAATGTCTTCTTTCCTTTGTTCACACAGCTGCTGGAATTCCACTATTTTAGGGCCTGCCTTTGCTTTTAAGTCTCTCTGCCACCTCTGTTCACCACCCAGACAGAAAGTAGTGAAAGTAGCCACTTCTTTTGGCTCACTTGCTCAGTTGTGCTGGGGAGAGGGAGGGCTTCAGCAGATGGCACTGGGACATATGGGCAGTGCTCGCCTTGACTGGGACACACAGGGGGTCACCACAGTCTGAGATGAGCCATGTGCTTCCCCATTCTATGGATGGTAATCTCAATATATATACATTTCAGTGTTTGAAATGTGGGGTAGTATCAGTTCAGTTCAGAAATGTGGGGCAGCATAGGTGGTCTATTGCTGGTTCCACTGATGTTCATGTGTGTTATAACTGATATTTTGGCTTTGAGATGATTCTATTTTTAAAAATTTCTGCCTTTGAGAACCTTTTAAATCATGAGTTGAGAACACAAATCTCCAGATACAAAAATCTCCCTGCTTTAAATAACCTTAAAGCACTAACAAAGTACAAACATTTAAGTATTTCTTGAGTTTTTATGGTCTTCCCTGAGATATAAATCTGCACTCTAAATCCTTATGGGAATATGCCTGTGGTTACAGACACGAAATAAATTACCTTCTCCGTAACTAGATCTCAGAATTGGTATGTTCTCTTGTTTCTATCTGCCAAAAAATGCTATTATTTTTGAAAAATTATGTGTGTGTATATATATATATAATTTGAATTCCATATAAGAAAATTAATTAAGGCATGTTAAGTGCCTATGGAGTAAGACAAGGCTGTGGTCCTAGTGTGATTAGATTAACTAGTTTTCTGTGAGTATGGTTTCAGTGTGTCTGCCCTCTGATACCCTCTTGCAACACCTACTGTCTTCCTTGGGTTTCTCTTACCTTGGATGTGCAGTATCTCTTCACAGCTGCCCCAGCAAAGCACAGCTGCTGCTCCTTACCTTGGATGAGAGTAACTAGTCAATCTAATCACACTAGGACCACAGCCTTGTCTAACTCAATGAAACTAAGCCATGCCCTGTGGGGACACCCAAGATGGGAGGGTCATGGTGGAGAGATCTGACAGAATGTGGTCCACTGGAGAAGGGAATGGCAAACCACTTCAGTATTCTTGCCTTGAGAATCCCATGACAGTATGAAAAGGCAAAATGATAGGATACTGAAAGAGGAACTCCCCAGGTCAGTAGGTGCCCGATATGCTACTGGAGATCAGTGGAGAAATAACTCCAGAAAGAATGAAGGGATGGAGCCAAAGCAAAAACAATACCCAGCTGTGGATGTGACTGGTGATAGAAGCAAGGTCCGATGCTGTAAAGAGCAATATTGCATAGGAACCTGGAATGTCAGGTCCATGAATCAAGGCAAATTGGAAGTAGTCAAACAAGAGATGGCAAGATTCATGTCGACGTTCTAGGAATCAGTGAACTAAAATGGACTAAAATGGGTGAATTTAACTCAGATGACCATTATATCTACTACTGTGGGCAGGAATCTCTTAGAAGAAATGGAGTAGCCATCATGGTCAACAAAAGAGTCCGAAATGCTGTACTCGGATGCAATCTCAAAAGTGACAGAATGATCTCTGTTCATTTCCAAGGGAAACCATTCAGTATCACAGTAATCCAAGTCTATGCCCCAACCACTAATGCTGAAGAAGCTGAAGTTGAACTGTTCTATGAAGACCTACAAGACCTTTTAGACCTAACACCCAAAAAAGATGTCCTTTTCATTATAGGGGACTGGAATGCAAAAGTAGGAAGTCAAGAAACACCTGGAGTAACAGGCACATTTGGCCTTGGAATGCGGAATGAAGCAGGACAAAGGCTAACATAATTTTGCCAAGAGAACACACTGGTCATAGCAAACACCTCTTCAATAAACACAAGAGAAGACTCTACACATGAACATCACCAAATGGTCAACACCGAAATCAGATTGATTATAATCTTTGCAGCCAAAGATGGAGAAGCTCTATACAGTCAGCAAAAATAAGACTGGGAGCTGACTGTGGCTCAGATCATGAGCTCCTTATTGCCAAAATCAGACTTAAATTGAAGAAAGTAAGGAACACCACTAGACCATTCAGGTATGACCTAAATCAAATCTCTTATGATTATACAGTGGAAGTGAGAAATAGATTTAAGGGACTAGATCTGATAGATAGAGTGCCTGAAGGACTATGGAATGAGGTTCGTGACATTGTACAGGAGACAGGGATCAAGACCACCCCCATGGAAAAGAAATGCAAAAAAGCAAAATGGCTGTCTGGGGAGGCCTTACAAATAGATGTGAAAAGAAGAGAAGTGAAAAGCCAAGGAGAAAAGGAAAGATATAAGCATCTGAACTCAGAGTTCCAAAGAATAGCAAGAAGAGATAAGAAAGACTTCCTCAGCAATCAATGCAAAGAAATAGAGGAAAACAACAGAATGGGAAAGACTAGAGATCTCTTCAAGAAAATTAGAGATACCAAGGGATCATTTCATGCAAAGATGGGCTCGATAAAAGACAGAAATGGTATGGACCTAACAGAAGCAGAAGATAGTAAGAAGAGGTGGCTGTACAAAAAAAGATCTTCACGATCAAGATAATTATGATGGTATGATCACTCACCTAGAGCCAGACATCCTGGAATGTGAAGTCAAGTGGGCCTTAGAAAGAATCACTACAAACAAAGCAAGTGGAGGTGAAGGAATTCCAGTTGAGCTATTTCAAATCCTGAAAGATGATGCTGTGAAAATGCTGCACTCAATATGCCAGCCAATTTGGAAAACTCAGAAGTGGCCACAGGACTGGAAAAGGTCCATTTTCATTCCAATCCCAAAGAAAGGCAATGCCAAAGAATGCTCAAAGTACCACACAATTGCACTCATCTCCCACGCTAGTAAAGTAATGCTCAAAACTCTCCAAGCTAGGCTTCAGCAATACGTGAACCGTGAACTTCCAGATGTTCAATCTGGTTTTAGAAAAGGCAGAGGAACCAGAGATCAAATTGCCAACATCCTCTGGATCATCGAAAAAGCTAGAGAGTTCCAGAAAAACATCTATTTCTGCTTTATTGACTATGCCAAAGCCTTTGACTGTGGATCACAATAACCTGTGGAAAATTCTGAGAGAGATGGGAATACCAGACCACCTGACCCGCTTCTTGAGAAAACTGAAGGCAGGTCAGGAAGCAACAGTTAGAACTGGACATGGAACAACAGACTGGTTCCAAAGGGGAAAAGGAGTATATCAAGGCTGTATATTGTCACCCTGCTTATTTAACTTCTATGCAGAGTACATCATGAGAAACGCTGGGCTGGATGAAGCACAGGCTGGAATCAAGATTGCCAGGAGAAATACCAATAACCTCAGATATGCAGATGGCACCACCCTTATGGCAGAAAGTGAAGAGGAACTAAAAAACCTCTTGATGAAAGTGAAAGAGGAGAGTGAAAAAGTTGGTTTAAAGCTCAACATTCAGAACACGAAGATCATGGCATCTGGTCCCATCACTTCATGGGAAATAGATGGGGAAACAGTGGAAACAGTGTCAGACTTCATCTTTTTTTGGCTCCAAAATCACTGCAGATGGTGACTGCAGCCATGAAATTAAAAGACGCTTACTCCTTGGAAGAAAAGTTATGACCAACCTAGATAGCATATTGAAAAGCAGAGACATTACTTTGCCAACAAACTTCCGTCTAGTCAAGGCTATGGTTTTTCCATTTGTCATGTATGGATGTGAGAGTTGGACTGTGAAGAAATCTGAGCACCGAAGAATTGATGCTTTTGAACTGTGGTGTTGGAGAAGACTTTTGAGAGTTCCTTGGACTGCAAGGAGATCCAACCAGTCCATTCTGAAGGAGATCAGCCCTGGGATTTCTTTGGAAGGAATAATGCTAAAGCTGAAACTCCAGTACTTTGGCCACCTAATGCAAAGAGTTGACTCATTGGAAAAGACTCTGATGCTGGGAGGAATTGGGGCAGGAGAAGAAGGGGATGACAGAGGATGAGATGGCTGGATGGCATCACGGACTCGATGGACGTGAGTCTGAGTGAACTCTGGGAGAGGGAAGCCTGACATACTCCAGTTCATGGGGTCGCAAAAAGTCAAACATGACAGCTACTGAACTGAACTGAACTGAAGTGCCTGTTATCATCATCTGGTGTAATTAGTTATCTATTCTCTCTTTATCAGTGTGTATGTGTCTTTATGATGTATGTGTGTATATATATATATATATATATATATATATATATATATATACCTATCTATCATCTATGCCTCTACATATCATTTATCCACTTATCCATTCCATCAACCTCTATATTTTTATCCTCATTCTCTTTCTGTTATTTCAACCATTTTAATTTGATGACTAGGTTTATGTGTATATATACTTATAAAGCTATATTTTCTTTTTGTTTGTTTTTATATCACATAAATAGAATTTCTTTCTTCTCATGCCATTGGTTAATTTTTCATTAAGTATTCTGTTTTTAAGATCTTTTTATGCCATTTTATTATTGTTTTTGTTTGCTGAATTCCCAACCTTTGCAATTCACTTCTCAGAGAAATGACTAGATGAATTGCTACCAATACCATTTACCACAATGTTGTGATGGTCATTCTCCATCTTATTCTGTATGGAATTTATAAGAATTTCTAAACTTCAATAATATGTTGTTTGCAGGGGATTGTTCCCACTTTATTGCTGTGGTCTCACACAAAAAGTAGTGTGTTTTTTATAATTTTATTTTATTTTTTTGATTTTTAAAATTATGCATTTATTTCCTAAATATATAGTAGAATTTATCTGCTAAAGTTTTGGGGTCTTGGTATTTGGAAAGATACTTTTTTCAGGAAAATTTCAGGCATTTCTATTGATTTTTTGTTGTTGTTGTTGTTGTTGTTGATGTTTTTAAAATTTTTACTTAACTATGCAAGCTTTACTTTTTTCATCTTATTCAATTTTGATATTTTTCAGCTTTTCAGAAATACATCATTTACATCTAAGATTATTAGATGAGACTTGTAAGAACATAGCGTTTAAATGCCCTTTAAATTAAATGCCTGTATGTCCAACTGTTCTCATACCACATTTTCCTTACATCTTATCTTGTATTTTTAATTCAAAATTGCAAAGATATTTTTCTTATCAATCTTAACAAAAGGAAATTCTCAATTTAAACATTTTATTCTTCATTTCTTTTTGTTCTCTTATTTCCTTGATACTTATCCCTTTGTTCTTCTTATTTATGCTGCTACTATCTTTTAACCTCTTAAGATGAATGCATAGTTTGTATTTTATAACTTTTCTTTTTTCCTGATAATTAAATCTATGAATTTCCCACAAAAGTTGTTCTTCTAGAGCTCTATGAATTTTATCATTCAGTGTTTCCATTTGCTTCAATCTAAATATTTCAGAATTTATTTATGGTTTTTTCTATAATCAAAGCATTATTTAGTAATTCATTATTTATTTTCTGTATAGGGTGTTAATTTCATCATCATTTTGTTATTATTCTAACATCTCTGAATATTACCTCATAAAGTTATATGTGTAATTTTCCTATTTTTAAATGAAGTTCCCTTTATGGCCTAGTATATATTCAATTGTTATAAATGTTACGTATGTGCTATGAAACAGAGCATTTTTCTTCATTGAATTAGGATTCTTTACCTATCAAATAGCTTGAGCTGATTCTTTTTAGAACTCATAGCTCAGATTATTCTTTGCTTGAATTTTCAGTTCCTGAGAGGTTGTTAAAAGCAACACCACTCATTGATCTATTTGTAGATATATCTGCTTATATCTCTATTAAATCATTATGTTATATAATTAATTTATATATTAATTTAGTGTTCAGTCATTTAGATGAATAAATGCTGATGATAGGTATATCTTCTTGTTCCATACTTTATCTTAAGACTATATGTTTCTTCTAATTCCTTAATCATGTTTGTATATTTTTACATGCATTTTATTTCAGATTCTAGTAATGCTATGCAAAATATCTTTGTTCTTATTTGGAATAGATAAATAAATAGATAGTAAGATGTACAGAAAGATAGATATAAGTATACAATCTTGTCCTTTTAAAGGACAAGAATGCTTCTTGAAAATTGCATGCTGCTAAATCTTATCTTTTGACCCATCAGAGTTTTAAATGGTGAGTTTAAACAGTTTATAACTATTATTACTATTCTTGCATTGGTTTTGTTTTCACCATCTACCATTTATATTTCATATGAGTTTTACTGCAATTTTATGTTCTACTTTTTCTTGTTTCTTCCTTTCATTGTATATTTTCCTTTGATTGGCTTAAATGTTATGGTTTGGTTTTATCATGATCATGGAAAATATATATTTAAAACTAAAACCCAGGTTTACATTCTATTTATTGATCTATTAATTTCATTAACATTTTTATCTTCTCAAAGGACAGCATGTAGATTAAGCTTAGTTCCCTTTGGTTTCTAATGTCTCTCCTCCCAAAGCACAAGTTAATAGACTATATCTCTCCATTTACTCTAACAGGAAACTAGCTTTGATTTTTTTTTGTCCTTGTTATTTAGGCCATATACTTGTGACAATATATTTGTCATGAATTTATTTTTTTGTCAAATTCTTCTGGCATACTTGGGGTCCTGGACTTAATTCCCTGCAGATACCAGTAGATGACTTGAAATTTGCTTAGAGATTTTAAACATTTTTACCACATCCAAAAATAATTGACCATGCAATGTTATAAATGTATTAATTATCTTTTTTTTGGTAATCATTTCATACTGTGTATTCTTTTGAGAACATTTATGACATCATAAGGAATTATACCTTGCATGTGTATGTACTAAGTCCCTTCCGTCATGTCCAGCTCTTTGCAACCCCAAGGACTATAGCCCGCCAGGTTCCTCTGTCCATAGGGATTCTCCAGGTAAGAATACTGGAGAGGGTTACCATGACCTCTTTCTGGGGATCTTCCTGACCTAAGGATCAAACTTTTGTGTGTCTCTTCCATCTCCTGCGTTGGCAGGTGGGTTCTTTTACCACAAACACCACCTGGGGAATAATGTATATCTTCAGTTCAGTTCAGTTGCTCAGTCGTGTTCGACTCTTTGCGACCCCATGAATAGCAGCACGCCAGGCCTCCCTGTCCATCACCAACTCCCAGAGTCAGTGATGCCATCCAGCCATCTCATCCTCAGTCGTCCCCTTCTCCTCCTGCCCCCAATCCCTCCCAGCATCAGAGTCTTTTCCAATGAGTCAACTCTTCGCATGAGGTGGCCAAAGTACTGGAGTTTCAGCTTAGCATCATTCCTTCCAAAGAAATCCCAGGGCTGATCTCCTTCAGAATGGCCTGGTTGGATCTCCTTGCAGTCCAAGGGACTCTCAAGAGTCTTCTCCAACACCACAGTTCAAAAGCATCAATTCTTCCTGTGGTCATGTATGGATGTGAGAGTTGGAGTGAAGAAGGCTGAGCACCGAAGAATTGATGCTTTTGAACTGTGGTGTTGGAGAAGACTCTTGAGAGTCCCTTGGACTGCAAGGAGATCCAACCAGTCCATTCTGAAGGAGATCAGCCCTAGGATTTCTTTGGAAGGAATGAGGCTAAGTTGAGGCTCCAGTACTTTGGCCACCTCATGCGAAGTGTTGACTCATTGGAAAAGACTCTGATACTGGGAGGGATTGAGGGCAGGAGGAGAAGGGTACGACTGAGGATGAGATGGCTGGATGGCATCACTGACTCGATGGACGTGAGTCTGAATGAACTCCGGGAGATGGTGATGGACAGGGAGGCCTGGCGTGCTGCGATTCATGTGGTTGTAAAAAGTCAGACATGACTGAGCGACTGAACTGAACTGAACTGACCACACGGACCTTAGTTTAACTTAAATATATACAATTATTTTCATCAGTTATTCCTCAATAAAGTTGAAAAAAAACAATTGTAAAAATAATACCACAGGTGTCACTTTTTGCTGAAAATTAGGTTCATATTGTAATAAATGTTACCACCTACCTGTCTAAGCATTAATGAAAATCCTATCAAATATTCTTTAACCTATTCTAGGGAGATCCCAACCAGGCAGCTTGTCTTTTTTTTTTTTTTTTTTAACTTTATTTTACTTTACAATACTATATTGGTTTTGCCATACATCAACATGAATCCACCACGGGTGTACACGTGTTCCCAGTCCTCCCACCTCCCTCCCCATACCATCTCTCTGGGTCATCCCAGTGCACCAGCCCCAAGCATCCTATATCCTGCATCAAACCTAGACTGGCGATTCATTTCTTACATGATATTATACATGTTTCAATGACATTCTCCCAAATCATCCCACCCTCACCCTCTCCCACAGAGTCCCAAAGACCGTTCTATACATCTATGTCTCTTTTCTCGCATACAGGGTTATCATTACCATCTTTCTAAATTCCATATATATGTGTTAGTATACTGTATTGGTATTTTTCTTTCTGGCTTATTTCACTCTGTATAATAGGCTCCAGTTTCATCCACCTCATTAGAACTGATTCAAATGTATTCTTTTTAATGGCTGAGTAATACTCCATTGTGTTTATGTACCACAGCTTTCTTATCCATTCATCTGCTGATGGACATCTAGGTTGCTTTCATGTCCTGGCTATTATAAACAGTGCTGCGATGAACATTGGGGTACACGTGTCTCTTTCAATTCTGGTCTTTTTATAATGGAAGTTTAACTCTTGATCTGGGCTCCAGTCTCATGTAATCACATTTGCTGGAAAATACTTTTGTACTTTCATGGTCTTCACCTCTAGAGAACTTCATGAATCCATCGGTTGAGAATGCAAGTAGGAGAAGCTAGAGATGAGTTTTGCTCACCTCAAATGAGATGAAATATGAAAAGAACTTAAAAATTGCTTGCCACCTAGACTGATGTGAGTGCTTTAATCTCTCCTCCTTCTCTTCCTCCTCCCCTTTCTCCTCCTCTCGGTATTCTTTCTCTTCCTCTTCTGTTTGTATTCCTCAAACCTCAATCTTCTTTCCATTGACACTTAGAGCCAATCTCTCTGCCTAATGAGAGGGCAATGAATGTGTTGATACTTAATCTCCAAACTTCTGACTTGCTTGTGCTTATCTTCCCCATCAAGTTTCTTGGATGCCTGCACCCAGAGTATCTTATCTTAGTTTTGATTGATCTGCATCGTGACTATAAGTGTTTGCAGTTTCTTCATTGCAGAATACAATTTATTGACAATTATGTTCTCAATAATAAATGTTATTTATTGGCAGTCTCTGTAAGTTTTATTATATTCCAGATCACTGGAAATTTAAAAATCAAATCATTAGATTCCTATAATAGGGACTTTTATAGACAATAAACTACTAATCCAAATAAATTGAAGGATAAACATAAAAGGGAAAAATATAATGTAAATGTCTTCCATTTAAATCCACTTCACTAATTTCTAAGTCAAAATCATTACTTAATTCGTGATTTATATTTCTACTTATTCCAAATCATTTAATTAGTGATTTATGTTAGGAAAAATCATCATTATTCCTCACACTCCAAAAACACACTGTAAAAACTGTTGTAGTGTTGTAATAATTGATGTGTTTATTTAATGTAATTCATATGACTCTTTAAAAATTCAGCTATGTTAAGAGGGCATAAATTTTCCTCAACATAGAAGAACTCCTTTGAATATAGTTTATACTTTCCTCATGTTTAAAGAAATATAGAGTTAAGTTATGATTAATTATTCACAGTTCTTCCAAAAGGATTAAATAGTTTTCAGTTCTGTCTTTATACAGATTATTTTTTTTTTCCTGGCAAATTATTTTGCCATCCTTTAAGTCTCAGCTCAAGCAGCACTTTCACAAAGAATTCTCTCTTTGCATAGGCAATTGACCCTCCCTTTCTTTTTAGCACATCATCTTGTAAATGTTTTGATTGTTTTGTAATAAGAGTTGCCATCTCTCCAAATAGAATGTTAACTTTTGAGATCAGAATTTGATTGTTATCTGTAATTAATCCAGAAAGCATGAGGCTGGTGATACAGATTCAAAATAAGTCTATATTTAAAGAATGAGTAGTTTGGAATGTCAACACCTTATTAAAATGGAATATAAGGAGATGAATATTTTTCAATCACTTATCAAATTTATTTACACAAAATAAGATAAATAATGAACCCCAAAACCATTTGAATATGTTTTATCAATTAAAAATTCAATTTCCACTATTTTCTTTTTCAGTTCAGTTCAGTTCAGTCTCTCAGTCATGTCTGACTCTTTAATAAATAATATTCAAAAAATTAAATAGATGTACTTTTAAATGTTTCCAAATTTTCTGTAAATATGATTCAAAATGGGCTGTTGTCTACTGTATATAATTAATGTTATCAAAATTAATTTTGTTTTGTTTTCTATTTCAAATGCATATCCTCAAAAAAGTGACCTATGAACATATATTAATTTTAGATTTCCTCCATATCTTAACTCAGGTCTAATGGTATAAAATAATGATGCTCTAATAAATATAATTAATGTTATGAAAATTAATTTTGTTTTATTTTCTTTCTATTTCAAATGTATATCTCAAAAAAGTGACCTAAGAAGAACATATATTAATTTTAGATTTCCTTTATATCTTATTCAAGTCTAATGGTATAAAACAATGATGCTCTAATAATGGTCTATAGACTTGTCATTTTATCTTAAGATTATAGATTAGGTAATATAATATTTTCTTTCCTCTAGAATTTTCTTAATATCCTCAAATCTTTATCCATTGTAAATTGAATGAATAATCTTGTCCACTAATATAGAAAGGAAAGTCCATATATGTTTGTAGCATGTATAGGCTTTTTAGTGCATAATTTCCCTTTTGATTATTTCAACTGACTGCTGCGCTTATGAGTCTTTGTGATATTTCTTATCTAAAATATCTCATTACCTAATTCCTAATTTCCACATGCTGCTTTTCCTGCCCTGGATACTTGTAATTCACCTAGTTAAATGCTTATCTTTGAAGATCTAGTTTGCTTATATCTTTTATAAGTCAATCAACCAACAATGTCTTTTGTGACACTTTGTGCAAATTCTTATGGATTATATTTGACATCTATATGTAGTGATTGTTTATTCATATCTTATATACTTAATTTGAACATATACAAATAATCAAATAAAAGTTTTTCTGATGTTTATAATTAGACAATGCAAGAATGTAGTTCATTATATATTTATCACAATAGTAGTTGATTTCATTTAAATACAAATAAATTTCCATCATTTTAATAAAATTTCTAAACTTATGGACTTCAGAATATGAAGTAACAGTGAAACTATCCATTAATCCATTATTCATTAACCTCTCTTTATCTTTTCTTCATTAAAGTCCTATAAAATATTGAATATAGTATGAATAAATAATAAGAAGCAATGACAATTTTTACTTTGGAATTAATGTCACACCAACATGTTAAGCCAAAAGAGAAGCACCTGTAGATTGACATTCTATAGCTTTTACAGATTATATTTATTTTATTTTATTTTTATTTTACTTAAAAATACTGGTTTTGCCATACATTGAGATGAATCTGCCATGGGTGTACATGAGTTCCCAATCCTGAACCCTCCTCCCACCTCTCTCCCCATATCATCTCTCTAGGTCATCTCAGTGCACCAGCCCCAAGCATCCTGTATGCTGTATCGAACCTAGATTGGCAATTTGTTTCTTACATGATAGTATACATGATTCAATGCCATTCTCCCAAATCATCCCATCCTCTCCTTCTCCCTCTCCCACAGAGTTCAAAAGTCTGTTTTATACATCTGTGTCTCTTTTGCTGTCTCACATGCAAGGTTATCATTACCATCTTTCTAAATTCCATATATATGTGTTAGTATACTGTATTGGTGTTTTTTGAATGTCTAAATAGAGCTAGATCCCTCTCTCTTTCTACAAGAGATAAATATAAATATATATAATAGCAAATATTTTAATCAAATTTTATGTATGTTAATAAATGCTAAACTATTAATATATCTGATATTTCTTTTAAAATTAATAAAATTACTTTCACCTGGTAAAGAGCTGAAACTTATTAGTTGCCCAACTCTATTTAATGTTTACCATCCCAACTCTACACTACCACAGTCTGTAGTTTTACAGTGCTACCATGCAGTCTCATAGGTTCTTAACTTTATTCGTGCTGTGTCTACTGCAGAGAATCCTTCCCTTCGCTTCACTGTAGAGCTCAGCTACTTTTTACTAAAACGTCTTCGCTGTATATTCCTCAGTTCTCCACATTCACAAAGCTTCCATTCACTTGACTAAGAGACAATGCATTACTCCCTTAACCATGCTCTCTAGATTTTATATATAATTCCATATATATATATATATATATAAATTGGATTTTGCCTGTCACTCCATTGGGATGTTAAAATCTAGATTTCAGACATTGTATTAGAAATGGTGCCATTTGCGGATACTATTCTAGACACTGTGTATATGCCAGTTAAGTCATGAGTAACATAGATTCTAGTAAATGGAACACATCATGTGCATATAAATCCTTTTATTATCATAGAAAGCGATAACTTCTGTGAGTAATGAACAAAAAGTTAAAAAATCAGATATTTAGTAATGGAGGTACAGTTTTAGAAGGAATGCTCAGGAACTGAAGCTTGTTGAAAGGGGGTATTAAATAGAAACACAATGCAAATTCCAAGAGGAGTGATCTCAAATCAAAGATAGGAAGATTGTGATTAAACTTAGTAAGACTGAAAATTCACCATTACAGTTTATTAAAGTTTCACTGATAAACGTAAGATTTAGGAGGCCAGATATACTGCTTTATGATTGCTGGTATAATCTTTTATTTTCCAGACATTTTGAAATTAAATTGTCACCAAGAAAATATGTTTGAGGAAAAGTATGTACATGTTTGTGCATGTGTATGTGTTGTGCATATGTGTGTATTGAAGGCCTTGGAGAGGGAGCTTGTGTGTTCATGGGTATGCATGCATCAGAAGAGCATAGCATAGATTTGTTATAAAATTGCAGTGGATTGCATTATTCCACTGAAATGGTCTCCTATTCCCAATCTCCTTGAATTTACAATCTATGTAATTGAATAGCTCTAATGAATGTTTTTGAGAACATTTAGTTTTTTATATTTTTACCACTTAGCACATGGAAATGTTAAATAAATTTGTATTGAACATCAGTACTCTACTGCAAATTATCAACTCACAAATTTTGTTTGTTGGTATTTGGGAGGCAAAGAAAAGGCGAGAGTTCTGAGAAAGATTTTAAATTAGCCAGGCTTCAACAGTTAATAAATCTTTGTATATGTTTGCCATAAACATTTATATGGACATCCTTTGACTATTTTCACAATTAGGATCTATTGGTATTTGGTCATAATTTTAAATTTGCATACATTTTTCTGAGCTTCTATGGCACTACTGTATGTACACATAAAGCCCCCTTTTGTGAGTGGTGACATTAATTACTTCAAGAATAAGTGTGGATCATAGGAACTGGAGCTAAATTACTTCACCAGACATTGTTTTATCTTTTGTTACTTTTTAATTTTGAGTTTAGTTAATTCATTATGGACTTTATTCAATACACCAGTAAAACACTTCTATACATTTGAATTTTCTTAAAGTTCATGTCAGAATTTTTTTTTCTCAGTACGTGATCAACCTAAACACAATTTGAGTGTGTCCTTCACTACAAGCTACAGGCAAAGAAAAATAAATTAATAAAAATGCATTTGCTTCCTCCTAACTTTATTTTATTACTGTTGGGGGGTGGGGTGTGCCCCCTGCAAGTGAGATCTTAGTTCTCTAAACAAGGATGGAAGCTGCACCCTCTTCCGTGGAAGCATGGAGTCTTAACCACTGGACCACCAGGCAAGTCCTTCTCAACTTAAAGAGGTGAAGTTTATCGCCTCTCAATCTATGCCATCCATTCAACTAAAGGGGACTTAAGAAGAAAACAATTTTCTAATATTATCATGTTAATGATCTAGGTAGCATGGGAGAAGGCAATGGCACCCCACTCCAATACTCTTGCCTGGAGAATCCCATGGATGGAGGAGCCTGGTAAGCTGCAGTCCATGGGGTCACACAGAGTCGAACATGACTGAAGCGACTTAGCAGCAGCAGCAGCAGCGTGGACTTATCATGGCTTTCTTTTTTTTAATATTTATTTAATTAGATTGTACCAGTTCTTAGTTGTGGCATGCGGGCTCTAGTTTCCTGACAAGGGATTGGACCCTTGCATTAGGAGATCAGAATTGTAGACACTGGACCACCAGGGAAGTCCCACCACAGACTTTCATTTAATAGTGAAATGCAAACCAAGTCATGTAGGGCTGAGGAAAAACAAAAGCAAATTAGAAAACTTTTCTTTATCATTCTTGAAGTGATGAAAAGAGGAGATGCTTGCCTTTTACACTCTTGCTGAGCCCTACTTCTATCACATAGTTATACACTGGTTATCATCATGTATATCTAATGAGAGATTTAGTACAGAATCTCAAACTCAGAGAGATAATTGGTATACTTTCCTAAGGAACCAATTCAATTCTACCTGCACTCATTTCATTCTTATGTCCCTCTATGTGGAGATAAGCCTGTGGGAGTCCTGATACTACTCAAAGGGTGCATAAGTAATCTCATTAAACTAGTATCATACATATACAAATTTTAAAAAAGATTATCCATGGGTATAACCTGTATAGTGTTCATGACTTTTCCTTAAAGTGTTTTAAGCTTTATAATATGGAAGAGGAAGACCATTTATTGATAGTCCAACGATTATAACTCAGTGCTTTATGATGAACTTGATGCATTCACCATTTAAATGGTTTCTTCTCTTCCCAGAGAGCATGTGTTTCACGACAAAAAGGGAGAAATTGGACAAATTGTGTATGAAGCTGTTGTGGCCAGATATATAGTTTTAGTGTTTGATTATAAGACATTATTTAGGGTATAAGCATCATCAGATGTTAGTAAATGTCATATGAAAATTCAAATACTAGAAAGGAAACATTCATAATTATATCTTCTGGAGTTATAACATTCTCCTTATTATTGTGTGTTGATGTTATTTGGCTGTATTTCAGTTTGACTAGATATTTTAGGACCACCATATCTCATTTGAAAAATTACAGCTTGAAAATTTGTTTCCAGCTTGAAAATTTTACCCTGGCTTAGATATGTTCTACTCATTATGTTGTATTTTGTTTAATATTGAAGAAATTGTATCTTTCAATCATGTATTACTTCTGAATCCATACTTTCACCCAGATTGTCTTTTTTAATCTTTAGCACACTGTCTGAAAGGATCTATTTGCCCATTTCTACCACTGAGCAGAATTTCATGGAGTCTATTTATAAATGAAAGATAGCACTTTGGGATTCTTCCAAGAAATGATGTGGAACAAAGTAATACACGAATCATTTGCTATTATTTAGCTTTGATACGTGGCCAAATATATATTTCTCATTTTAAGATAAGATCACATTGGCAGAAAATCTTTTGGAAGAATATTACAATTCAGTTATACCAAGAGAATGGCATTTCTGCTATTATGTATGAGATCTAAATTTTCATAATGTAAGAATATTTCTCAAATGTATCATGAAGAAAGAATAGCAAATCTTTCTGACCTCTCATTGCATAATTAAACAATTTCAGTTTCCTTCTTAACATTTCCACATTTAAAAACTAACATTTAAAATCTGAAGTAATAGTTTGTGCAATAAAATTGTGAAAAATATATATTGCCAAGTGAACAATGCAATATTTTCATCATAAAAATGAATTGGAACAGTTACTACCTTGAAAATACTGAAGTATATATATATATGCACACACATATCTATATATATATTTACACTGACAGAGTCTAATACAAGTTTAAGAATAAATAAGATATATTATCATTTTAATCTTTCTACATTATAAGTCTGTTCCTATTATTCCCAGTTCATAAAATTAATTGGTAATTTATTTTCTATAAATTTAGGCTTCTTACAAGTTTCTCATTTGTAGACTATTTAAGAATATTTCACTGGTAATTTATCAGTATAATTATATAAAATTGTACAAAATAGAGAATTTGTATTCATAAAAATAATAAATAAATGCGATGTCAGTGAGTATGAAGCTTATTTGGTTGGAGTTAAAATGCCTTAAATCAGTATCACTGTATATTTATGATGCCAAAAATCAACTAGGACTTCAGAAACCAAAGCTGTTTTACTCAATAGTGCATTTAAAATCTAGCCACTCCTCAAATTTCTAACAAACCATCCTCCTTCACCATTCAGTGGATTTTCCTTCAGCTACATAAAGAAAATAAATCATCATAAATGAAGCATGTTTGATTTATCATATCAAACCTACAAACTTCTTGCACCTATAACCATGTCTTCCTGTGCCCACTGGTTATTTTAGAGGAACTGGTTGTCTTTCTAAATAAAATCCCTCCCCCACTCATGTTTTCTATCACATCTACCTTTTTAGTAGCCTTGTAAAGTTAGTCTAATCATCTCTCCCTTTTGTCTTAATCCTCTCTGTTTCTACTCTGTATCTTCCATCATTTAGACATTCTCAGTTCTCACTGATATAAATAATATATTATAAATGTACAAAAATAAAACAAAAGACAAAACAGCAAAAACAAACACAATGCCTCTATGGATTTCCCTTCATTCTTCAGCTACACACCATCCTGGATTTTTCTTTCCCAATTACATTTCTCCCATTTCACTTTTACCCCTTCATATACCTGTCAAACATCATCTCCTTCCTTGAATAACTTAAAATGTACTTCCAAGCCAAGAATGTGTTTCTTTTGAAGTAAATGTTTTCACCTATGTCAGTTCATCTGGTGGATATTGTCAAAATAACTGCCTGATTTGACCTTATTTATTTCTTGAATTGTTTACAATATTCATCTCTATATATTCAACGCTTATATAATCTCTGAATGATAACTTATCCATAGGTTGATGATTTATAAATTTATACATTTTGTTGAACTATCTCCCATGAATTCCAGGCACTTTGACCATCATCCTACTTTGCATCATCAGAGTGATATTCAAAGTAAAATCAGAGTTGAATATCAAAACCATTAAATTTCAGGGTTTTGCTCTTAAGAAACAGCATTATTGTAAGTGTCTAAACAACTAGAAGGATAAAGAGATGAGAAAGATGAGAAAGATGATCAAAGACATAAGGGAAGATCAAAAGTTTAATTTTAGACATGATAAGTGGGCTATTATTAGCTATTCATGTAGAGATGTCAAAAATAAAGCTGAATATTTGAATCTGAAGTTCAATGCTGAGGATTAGCTAGAGATACAAGTTTGAGAATCTTCAGGAAAAATATGGCACCTAAGACCAGAAGACTAGGTAAGGTGAGCAAAGGAATAAGGTATGCAGAAGAAAGATAAGGATTCAATAGCTAGGAAACTAGTAGTTAGAAACTGAGGACACATGAAAGAATCAGTAAATGAGACAGAAAAGGAGCAGCCAGACAAGAGAAAAACGCAAAGCAGGACAGCACCAGAAGGCAAGCCAGAAAAGGATAAAAGTGCTTCTGACTTGGCCATCTTCCTTATGTTAGAGATATCGCCATTCTTCTAGGGGCTCAGACCCTTGAGATCATCCTCATCAGTTCTGTGTCTCACATCAACACTTATTCTACCCAGAAGCCTTTTTAGTTATAACTAGTTTTGCCACTCCACTGGTACCACACCATTCTGAGCCATCATCTGCCATCAGGATTCCTGCAATACCTTCTCTATTGGTCCCTCTAATTGTGTTCCTTCCTTGTTCAAACTATTCACTATAGGCAAAATGAGTCTGTGTAAATGTAATTAACATGGTGTTGCTCCTCTAAGAAGAAACCTTCAATGTGTTTTTGAATTCTCTCAGTGCAAAAACAAAAGCACTAACCAATGCCCTCAGTGCTCCTCTGTCTACAACTCCTATTATCTTGACTGAAACTTTGTATTAAATTCCTCTTACTCAGCCTGCCCAGTTACACACGTTTCCTTGGTATTTTTGACAGTGTCAAGACCTGCTGTATCACAGGGAGTTTGTAACTGTTTTTCTCTCTTAAAACATGTTTTCCCCAGATATATGCTTGGATCATCCTCTCATTTCCCTCAAAATTTTATTCAAAATTATTTATCATTGTATAAAATTGTAGTCACTCCAAAGTACACCTTGTATGGTATATCTTTTGGTATATAGAACTTACTGCCATTTATGCAATAATCATGGTTCATGAGGACATATTTTTGTTTGTTTTGTTCATCATTTATCACTTAGAGCAGTGTCTGGCACATAGAAGTGATCAATACACATTTGATGAAAGAATGAATGACTAAATGAATGAAAAAGTGTCAAAATAGAAGGAGAAAAATAGAGATAATTTTTTCATTAGTAACCATTTGGAAAATTTAAATCAACTTGTCCTGTAATTATGAAACAATGATGTACTTTTAAAGCATGTAATTATTATTTATTTATAAATATATATAATTTTTATTAGAATTTTAGTTTAAATGAGCAACATATACTCTAAATTAAAAGTACCTCATAATTAAACAATGATTAATTCACAGAATACAGTCCAGAATTTAAATATGAAGTATTGATGGGCTAAGAGATTTAGAGTATAAAATATTAGCTTAATAGAATTATACATTTGGTTAGCATGTTTCAATGAATATACTTCTATCAAGATGCATTTTTAAAAATTTTACAATTCATTTAATGGCGACTGGTAATCATCAAACTAGCAATGATTATCTTCAAATGTTATCACACTTGCTGCGCTACCATTTCCCAAGGTTGATCAGATACCTAGAGTCACAGACACTTCCCACACAAGATGCATCATATGAATCAGACCTGGTTTATCACCAGCATTTATAAAACCAGACCTAGGTAAAGAACTAGGTCTGGGCACACAAGCATGGGCTTAATATAGGGAATGTTTAGCCTGTCAATATGCATTTTTATTCTCAATCTGACTCTGGGATGAATACTTGCAGCAAAATAATTTTCATATTTTTACTATGTTCATAAATGCTATCAAAATTTATTGGCATTCATATAATTCCACATATCTGTGTGTGACTTTTAGTTAGAAACATATTTCAAAATTATTTTTTGTTTGAGAACCTGAAAGCTTTACTCAGAGTAAACTGCCTGCGTATTAACTGAGAAGTTGTAGAGTTCACAATTTCTACTTAAAAACTCGAAAGCAAACAAATTCTTCTGGGGTTGCCTGGTAACTAATAAGGAGTATGTCAACTTGAAAGACCAGTCTGCCTGAAGCAGCTTCAAATAAATAATAGAATTATTGTCAACTTTAGCCTCAGAGAAGCAAGACAGGGAACAGTTTTAAGCTAAACTGAAGGAAAGACATTTGAAATATCTTTGTGTGTGTGTGTGTGTGTGTGTGTGTGTGTGTGTGTGTGTTTTAGTGAATTCTCCGTTGCTTGTCATTAAACATTTTTCTTCACCAAAAGCATAAAATTAACATAAAGGCACTAATAGCAAATTCTGAAGATGTGATTTAATATCTGTTGGGATTAAATAAAATGGACCAAGACATTTTGGAGACACAATAATGTATTTATTACTCATTAAGTATTTATTTATCAAATCATTTGTGCAATGTATTGGTTTCTTAGAAACATTTATGTACATTAACAGTGATTACTGCTCTGATAAAAGATTTGACATGTGTCTTTAAAGTGAGAATTATGTTACAATGACTCTTGGGTATATGTACAGTGAAATATTTTGACAAGACTTTAGTTAAAGTGTTACTTTATATCACACTGTTGATAAAATGCTTACAAACTTTGAACTATTTTTGTTTTATTTCCAGCAGGAAAAAAGTCAAGAACGTTCAAGAATCAAAGGTAAGGAGTGACAACTTTAAGATCATAGTTTCATACAATTGAGTAAGTATATAAGAAAAACAAATTGATGCTACCTTGAAAGTATAATTGAAATGAGAAAAACAATAAAACTTCACAGTTTTCAACATGATTTTAAAGTCATTCTGAATGCTTTGGGAACTCTCCAAGGCAATTGAAATTTGTCAAGGTTTCCTTTCTTTATACAGTGTTTTTGGAAAATTCAACATAACTTTCTGTTCATTCCCTGAGATGTTTTCGTTTAATTCCTCCACCAACCATTGCCTATAAGAGTAGGTGTTCTGTCACATCTATAATTTAGGAAATGATCCTTTTAAAACTATGCTTTGTGGAGAACCAACTATTTAGTCACTGCCATCTCACTATATTTTCTCTGAAAGAGCAGGAAAATATATATTTACATGTTATAAGTTGGTGATAACTTTTTCTATGGCATAGTCAATCTTAGTCTGACATAGGAAGTTTCTTTACCCCACAAAGAGACTCTTATTTGAAATGCATTAATTGAGATAATATTATTCTAAGTAGATTGTAATATGTCAACAAAAAGTTCCCATTAGTGTGTGCTTCTACTGATTGTAATGATAGAAATTTCACAGATTTTTCCAAGTTTAATCCTTCTGGTCTGTCCATTCTTATTTTATGTTGTGGGCATCCTTGCCCACTTATTCCTTCCCCAAAGTGTAGTAGTCTCAAATCTGACAATGGAGCAAAACACAATTGCGCTGTGTTTATTTATTTACTTATTTTATTGAAGTATAGTTGATTTACAATATTGTGCTAATTTCTGCTATATAGCACAGTGATCTCATATACCTCTGTGTGTGTGTGTGTGTACATTGTTTTTCATTTTTTCCATATAGTTTATCACAGGATATTGAATATGGTTCCCTGAGCCACACTGTAGGAGCTTGTTGTTTATCTATTTTGTTTATAGTTCGGGATAGTCCGCTAATCCCAAACTCCTAATTTATCCCTCCACCCATCCATCTTTGCCTTGGTAACCACAAGTCTGTTTCGGTTTTATAGATAAGTTCATTTATGTCATGTTTTAGATTCCACATATAAGTGATATCATATGACATTTGTCTTTCTCTATCTTACTTCACCTAGCATGATAATCTAGGTCCATCCATGTTGTGGCAAATAATGAAATACCTTTATTTCATTCATTTTATGGCAGAGTATATATATTTGTTTTATATATTCTTTATCCACTCATCTGTCTATGAACATTTAGGTTGTTTCCATATCTTGGCAATTGCAAATAGTGCTATTAACATAGGGGTGCATGTATCACTTTGAATTATGATGCTCCATATGCTCAGCAGTAGGATTGCTGGATCATAGAGCAGCTTTATTTTTATTGTTTTGACCTCCAGACTGTTTTCCATAGTGGTTGCACCAGCTTACGTTCCCACCAACCATATAGGAAGTTTCCCTTTTCTCCACACCCTCGAAATATTTGTTATTTGTAGACTTTTTAATGTTTGCTGTTCTGATTAGTGTAAGGTCGTTGTAGCTTTGATTTGTGTTTAATTATTAGCAATTCTGTGCAACTCTTCATGTACCTCTTATCAACTGTCTAGTTTCATTCCATTCTTTTTGCATAGGAAAATATTTTTTAGAGCTTTTTGGAATTTTACACTAATAAATAAAAAATATATAAATGTGGAAAAGATACAAAGATTACATGTATTCCTGAAAAGATAAAAGGATAGTTACATTTTAGAGGGTGGCTAGATTGATGTTACCAATTTTGCTTCCTTAAGTGCAAATATAATCTCCTCTGTGCATTTTCTCACAACTGACTGATTTACACAATTTTTTCTTGTTTGATCATCTGTGAGTTTATATTACAGAAAAATATGAAAAGCCATACTTACAAAATTTTTACTATGTTTATTTTGTTCAAATGAATTAGGTAAGACTACCTTTCCAGGGATTCCCAAACTGTGTTCTTTTTCAGCAAACTTATGTATATCTTGTTATTTTATATATGAATTCATTACACTTATTTATCCTCAAAACACTCATATTAGCTCAAAGTTTTGTACTTTGTGTTGCAAAAGAAAATTTCTATCCCAAGAGGAGCTATGTGATGTTAATTTAAGTGATTACATGCATTTTAAGCATATTGACTGCACATATTCCTTCTTATAAAGAGGCCTAGTGTTTCAGATTAACCTTAAATCATATTTATAATTCCATTATAGTTGAAATAAATTCAGTATAGTTTTCCTTTCAATACTTTATTGCCTTGGAGTACATAAATTAAATCATCTGAAGTAGTAAAAATTATGCTTTTTCAACTATTTTCTGGGAACATGTTTTCTTTTATAATGTAATAAAATTTTCAAGATGATGCTTGTCACTTCTGTCATTGTTATTGGCTGACACATGGTTCAGAATCTTCACGTAATGTCTGCTAGACTACTGAATTGTAAGTAAAATAAATCAGAGATGTAGAGTTACATCAAGGCTTGCTGTCTAGCTCTACTTAGAAGAACTCTACATTTTTTCTCGAACAGTTATAGGAATCACCTTACAATATTATATTACTGGAACTTATGAATGGCCATTTCAAATATTTTAAAATCAATATTAAGAAGAAAAATATTGAGTCAAAAAGCAATGTCTTACCCATTATTAGATAACAAAATTCTGAAAATCAAATATTGTACTTTTCTTGGTCCCTAGTACTTGAAATGTAGACTATGGCCTCATTTGATCTAGGTAAACATTTCTCAACTAGTAATTCTCTGGACTTCCTGACTAATTGCTAATCTTATTTGCTGGAACATGTTTATTGCATTGCCAAGAATTATGCAGTCTTTAATCTTTTAATTCCTTGCATTTGGTGCCTGTTTATGCTTGAAACACCAACCCCAACCTCATGATATCAGTGACCTGAAATTACATTAATTCACATAGCAATGAAAATCCAATGAAAAACAATTCTTATTTCTTCCGTGTATACATATATTGAAATGCTTGGAAACTTGCAATTCTATCTTTAATTGATTATTTGATATTCACATGCTTTTATTCTAATATTATTTTGGAAAGTCCTACTAATCCATATCTTCAAACTTTAGAATTATATTTCAATGAAATTCAACTGACAAGATGTGTCTTGGTTCAATAGTTAGTATGGATTCTCAAGTGCTTTTCATCTGTATATGGCCTGTTGTTAAATGAGACAAAGACTAATCTATTCAGTACACAATTTTGAGGTTTCCAGTTGTTTAAGAGGTCCTTCCTTACAGCTACATTAAAGAATATAGCAGAGAAATAAAGAGTCCCACGAGTCTGAAAGAATGATCAAACTTTTCAGGAAACAGTTTTCACGCTGTTCTTCAGTGACTTAAAAGCTGAGTTAAAATAGAGCACATTATGCATTAAAACCCAATGAGAATTTTGTAAATATGATCCAGAAGTAATGTCTTCTATAAAGATCACAACAAATCAATAATCATCTGCCACTATTTCTCAGGAAAGTATTTTAATAGTTTTTGAGGAAAATTTAAATCAACTATGCCTTACAAATAGCTTAGAAACTCTGTCAACTTCATTGAGTTTTTACTTTTCCAAAATGGTATGAAGTTTTATTACAGTCAGAAGGATGTAATTACTGTGGACAGTTTTGTGTGGTTATGCTGTGGCATGCCCCTCAGCATTGGCTTCACTCTCTTCTGTCGATAAAAGAACGTTTGTCCATTCACCAAAGTGATCCAATTGTCTTTATCACAGATATTCCCTCCTCTCTTCTCGTGGAGATTCTTGGCTCTTCCCATTCAGAAGTGTAAAAAATAAAGCATATTCTCCTTTTATGGCTATTTATATTTTGTTAAGACTGAACATTTGGGGGCAATAAGGACTAAAGTCAATTACCTAATAATCATGTATAGGCTATATTATTAATATCTCTCTTTTGTTAAGTATCCAACAGATGTCACACACTGTACTGAGCTTTTTACATATATTATCTTATTTTAATCTTCAAACACACATTATTTGTAAGAATTATCATCCAAGTATGTCTGCATTTTGAGAAATCACATTCAAAGTAATTCAGATCAATATCAGTCTTATTCTATTAAAAGGGACCATTGCTTGTTTAGCCAATCCCCAATTGTACAGTAGGTAAATTTAGCATGCTGTTATTCTCAGTATTTTTTTCATGTTCAAAAACTTGATATTTATGGATTTTTCTATTCACATATTATTTTCTTTAATGTCATAGTGCATATATTTTTCCTACTGCCAATTTATGTACAAACTGCTCAGTACTTTGTAACTTCAATAAAAGAAAATAGAAAATGGTAAATGTAACAGTGCTATTTTAAGGGACATATGTAAGAATTATGCCAACTTGTTCACTAAATACAAGTGACTTAAACCCTCCAGAGGTAATTCATCTTCTATGGTAAATATTACCATAACGTAACATGTGACATAAAAAATCCTTTACATGCCTCAAATGCTAAGGCTTATACTTCTATAAGGACATTGAACAAAGTCATTATACTATTAAAAAACATATCCTGCAAAAGTATGTGATTCTAAATAGGTCCTATATGGCAAATATTATGTTATATACATTTGTGTATATGAAAAATGTAAGCTGCATAATTGCTTTTCCTATGGTACATACCTTCTTCACTATTGAGCAATAACAGAAATTATTATGTCAAGACCATACTTGATTTGATTAAAAGAGTATATTTGGGACAATAAATGCCATTAAAGAATGATTCCTGCAGTCTTTATGCACATAAATGCACACACAAACTATTTTCTATTCATTTTTAAACACTCAAGAGTTCAGATTCTCCTTTATTTCCCATATTGCAAAATTAGCAACTGAAAACACTAAAAATTATCTCATATATAATCTGAAATAGACAGGGATATATTTCTCAATGAGCCTAAGGGGTGTTGCTATAAGTTTGAAATTCTAACTCTTAATTTACATTTCCTAAATATCCAAATATCCTTCATTAGAATAATCTCACAGCGTTCCTGAGGTCAGCTAACTTCTTCAAGTTCAGGTAGCTAGTCAGGAACAGTTAGTACGGAGAGATTGATCTTCAAATCCTTATTCATAAAGGCCATTGGATATATTACATTAACAAATGAAAATATCATGTAAAATTGTAAGGTGATAATTCATACACATGGGCCCTTAATGAGACTCTTTTGTCTAATTGTTGTATTTCTTTATATTCAGGAAACAAAATGTAGCCAGCACAATTAGTAATACCTGATATGGAGATTCTTACCTTTACCTGAAGTTCGGAGTCACTGTATTTCTAATGGATTACAATTTCATACATACTGAACCCTAGGCTCTTTGATATTCAATTTAGAAACCTATTGCTGAGGGAAATAATGATTTGTAAGCTATTTATGAAACTGTGGGTTTTGTCAATCATAATCAATAGTTAGAATCCTTAGAAAGTCCAAGTACCGAAAGACAGGAAAACTCACCTCTAAAATGGTCAACTGAAAGATGGATAGATTTATTTATTTATTTGTTTTTGGCAAATGACAATGCTGTATAAATGCCAGACAGGTGTTCTTCTGACAACAATTCTTAAAAAAATTAAATGTTGTAAAAGAATGTGGAGAAAAATAGTTATTTTACATAACCCACTCCAGAATTCTTACCTGGAGAATTCCATGGACAGAGGAGCCTGGCAAGCTACAGTCCATAGGGTTGCAAAGAGTCAGATGCAACTGAGTGACTATCACACTCACTATGCTATAGCCATTGCATTATACCAGATCAATTCTATTTGCACTCTATTTGTTTTCTTAAATGCACTTTTGAAATTAAATGGAGGCAATGCGTATTCTCATGAATAATTATTGATTACCTTGCAGCAATATATCAATGTCATATATGCAGAACTTAATAATGTATGATTGACTAGCAACTCTTTAATAATATAAGCACTTCAAATATTTTAATTCATTTCATTTTACATATAACTTAACAATACAAATACAAATTGATTGCTGAATAATGAATCAATAAAATGTAATTTCTAATTATAGTGAACACATTGGGAAAATTTCTGATTTCATTAGCTGAAATTTGCTCTATAGAAATAGATCTTTCACTATTAAAAACAGTGATCACATCTCTTTATGTGGGTGATATTTTGTGATTTTTCATGTTAAACTGAGTGAGTTTGGAAACAAAAATGATAATACATAGATGCAAATTCTGGAAGTTACTATAAACATAAAATAGTAACTGATACTTCGACAAACTTTAAAACATATAACAATTTAAGTTCTAATGTGTAACTCTATAGAAGAAAAATAAATTACTGGAAGTATACTCCCTACAAGTAATATATCTGGTGCCTCAAACTGTCCTCTTACATAACTTTTTAGTGGTAAAGATTTCAATGTAAGTAGTAACTTTTCCCTCAGAATGAATATTCATCCTCCATTCTTAAGAAAAATTCATTAAACAACTTGATCCAATTTTAGATGATCTCTTTTTAAACTTAAAGGTGTAATTTATTTTTTAATTTTTGGCACATCTTTCACTTCTCATGATTACAATTTTTTGTAGGTCTTATGGTGAGAATAATTAAGACTTATCCTCTTTGCAACTTTCAATATATGATAGTGTTATTAACTATAGTCAGTATGCTACACATTAGATTCCAAGGATTTATTCATCATATAGCTGGAAGTTTAGATTTAGATTACTTCCATATCTTGGCTATTATGAATATGCTGCAATAAATATGAGGGTACATATGTTTTTAGTATCTTATTGTCATTTCTTTGGGGTAATACCCAGAAGTAGAATTTCTGGATCATATTGTAATTCCATTTTTAATTTTTTGAGGTACCTTTTCCATAATGGCCTAACCAATCTGCACTCCCAGCAATAGTGCACAAGTGTTCTCTGTTCTTCAACCAATTTTAGATGATCTTGATGCACGTTCTTCTGTCACAGCAGCAGGAAGACAAACATCCTTCTTTACCCATTGATGCCATTCTCATCAACCAAGAGAAACGTCAAAATGTATCTGATTGTGTTTCTCATTTATGCCAAGAATCACTCAATTTATATTATGCCAAACACATTATCTTTCCCCTTCCATTTTGCAAACATTCTCTGTTTTTCTGAAGGATATTCATAAATCATCTCATTCAATGGGTCATTTATTTTGGTTTCAGGATGATTAATTCTGAGGGCATTTTGTCCACCAGGGAGCAATGCTATCTAAAAGAAATCAAGGTGTAATAGGTCTGATGATGGGAAAACATCCCACCATAACTAGATTTATTTACTACAAATAATGATTTAATGCTTCATAGGATATCAAATGAATATTGTTTAGGCCTTTCTTTGCATAGTTTTTAAATTATTACTTTTCCCTGCAAAGTAACATCCCAACACTGATCTTCCCTTCAATCATCAATACAAAATATCCTTACTTTATACTTTAAACAGAACAGAAATGCCATAGTGTTTCTTGAAAGAGTTGAAAATCATGTTCTGAGAAATGACAATTAATATTAACCAAACTGTGCTTGAAGACTTAATTTATTTAAGTTGAAACAGTAACTTTGCTTACTTGCAATGGTTCATCTTTGTGAAAGAACTGTTCAAAAACAGTCATATGAACATCACTTTTTTTTTTCTGAAAAATATATCTTACCTTCTAATGAAAAACTATATGCTCTATCAGTTTTTGCTTTTGTCTCCCCTGCTAGGGGAGAAACATGAAATTTTCTTTTATTTAATAAAGTGTATTTATTATACTTCGGTTTTAAAATATATATTTCTTCTTTATAACCCAGGGTCTTAACCTAACATTTAATGTATTAATATTAAGTATTGGTAAGCTACTTGATTCCCTGCATGGATCCCAGCCTTATCATGGCAAAGGGGCTTGTGTAACTCAATGAGCTGTGAGACAAACCTTGCAGGGCCATCCAAGATGGATGGGTCATAGTGAAGAGTTCTTATAAGACATGGTCCGCTGGAGAAGGGAATGGCAGCCCACTCCAATATTCTTGCTGTGAAAGAAAGAAAGAAAGTGAACTCGTTCAATCGTGTCCGACTCTTTGCACGTCCATGGACTGTAGCCTACCAGGCTCCTCCGTCCATGGAATTTTCCAGGCGAGAGTGCTGGAGTGGGTTATCATTTCCTTCTCCAATTCTCACTGTACTATTGCTGCTGCTGCAAAGTCGCTTCAGTCATGTCCGATTCTGTGCGACCGCATAGACGGCAGCCCGCCAGGCTCCTCCATCCCTGGGATTCTCCAGGCAAAAACATTGGAGTGGGTTGCCATTTCCTTCTCTGATGCATGAAAGTGAAAAGTGAAAGTGAAGTCATTTGGTCGTGCCCAACTCTTAGCGACCCCATAGATGGCAGCCTACCAGGCTCGTCTGCCCATGGGATTTTCCAAGCAAGAGTACTGGAGTGCGTTGCCATTGCTTTCTCCAATTCTTGCTGTGAGAACCCCATAAACAGTATGAAAAGGAAAAAGATATGACACCAGAAGATGAGCCCTCCCAGGTTGGAAAGTGTCCAATATGCTATTAGGATGAGTGGAGGGCAATTACTAATAGCGCCAGAAAAATTAAGTAGATGGTCCAAAGCAGAAAAAATGCTCAGTTGTGGATATGTCTGGTGGAGAAAATAAAGTCCAACGTTGTAAATAACAATGTTGCACAGGAATCTAGAATGTTAGGTCCATGTATCAAGGTAAGCTGGACATGGTCAAGGCAAGAGTGAACATCAGAATCTTAGGAATCAGTGAACTAAAATGGATGGAGACAGCAAATTTGAATCATGTGAACAATAAATAGACCACTGTGGGCAAGAATCCTTTATCAGAAATATACTCACAGTCAACTAAAGCATCTGAATTGCAGTAATTCAGTGCAATCTCATAAACAACAGAATGATCTGTTTGTTTCCAAGGCAAACCATTTAACATCGCAACAACCCAAATCTAAGCTGAACAACTAATGATGAGGAAGTTGAAGTTGAATGGCTCTATGAAGACCTACATGACCTTCTAGACCTAACCCCACCCCGCCCCGCAAAAAATGTCCTTTTCATAAAGGAGATTGGTATGATGCAAAAGTAAGAAGTCAAGAGATACCAGGAGTATTAGTCAAATTTGGCCTTGGAGTACAAAATGAAGCAGGTCAAAGGCTAGCAGATTTTTATCAAGAAAACTCATTGGTCATAGCAAGCACCATTTTCCACGACACAAAAAACGTCTCTACACATGTACGTCACCAGATGGTCAATACTGAAATCAGGTTAACTATATCCTTTGCAGCGGAAGATGGAGAAGCGCTATACATTCAGTGAAAACAAGACCTGGAGCTGACTGTGGCTCATAACATGAGCTTTTTATTGAAAAGAAAGAAAGAAAATGAAGTCGTTCAGTCATGTCTGACTCTTTGCAAACCCATGGACTGTAGCCTACCAGGCTCCTCCGTCCATGGGATTCTCCAGACAGGAATATTGGAGTGGGTTGCCACTTCCTTCTCCAGGGGATCTTCCCGACCCAGGGATTGAACCTGGGTCTCCCGCATTGAAAGCAGATGCTTTACCCTCTGAGCTACTAGGGAAGCAAAATTCAGGCTTAAACTGAAGAAAGTAGGAAAAACCATTAAGCCATTCATGTATGACTTAAATCAGATCCCGTATGATGATACAATGGAGGTGATAAGTAGATTCAAGGAGCTAAATCTGGTAGACAGAATGCATAAAGAACTATGGATGGAAGTTCATAACATCAGAGAAGAGATAGTGACCAGAACCATCCCAAAGAAAAAGAAATACAAGAAAGCAAAGTGGTTGTCTGAGGAGGCTTTACAAATAGCTGAGAAAACAAGGGAAGTGAAAGGCAAGGGAGAAAGGGAAAGATATCCATTCAGTTGAGTGACTGAATGAAGAGTTCCAGAGAATAGCAAGGAGAAATAAGACCTCAAAGGAGCAATGCAAAGAAATAGATGAAAACAACAGAATGGGAAAGACTGTAAATCTCTTCAAGAAAAATAAAGATATCAAAGGAATATTTCATGCAAGGATGGACATGAAAAAGGATAGAAATATTTAGGACCTAACAGAAGCAGAAGAGATTAAGAAGAGCTGGCCAAAATACATACAAGAATTGTACAAAAAGGTCTCAATGACCCAGATAACCAAAATGGTGTGGTCACTCACCTAGAGCCAGACACCCTGGAATGTGAAATCAAGTGGGCCTTAGGAAGCATTGCTATCAATAAAGCTGGTGAAAGCGATGGAATTCTACCTGAGATATTGAAAATCCTAAAAGATGATGTTTAAGTACTTCACTCAATATGTCAGTAAATTTGGAAAACTCAGCAGTGGCCAGAGGACTGGAAAAGATCACTTTCATTACAATCGCAGAGAAGGAGAATGCCAAAGAATGTTCAAACCACTGTACAATTGCACTCATTTCACAAGCTAGTAAGGTTATACTCAAAATTCTTCAAGCTAGGCTTCAGCAGGACATGAACAGAGAACTTCCAAATGTACAAGCTGGTTTTTGAAAAGACAAACGAGTAAGATATTGAATTGACAACATTCATTGGATCATAAAGAAAGGAAGGGAATTCCAGAAAATCATCTGTTTCATTGACTACACTACAGTGTTTGACTGTATGGATCACAACAAACTGTGGAAAATTCTTGAAACGATGGGAATACCAGACCACCCAACCTGTCTCACAAGAAACATGTATGTACGTAAAGAAACAACCGTTAGAATCAGTCATGAAACAACTGACTGGTTTCAAACTGAGAAAGGAGTATAAGGATTTATATAGTCACCCTGTTTATTTAACTTATGTGAAGAGCATAGCATATGAAATGTCAGGCTGGATGCATCACAAGCTGATATCAAGATTGCCAGAAGAGTATCAAAATCCTCAGATATGCAAATGATAGCACTCTAAGGGCAGAAAATGAAGAACTAAAGAGCCTTTTGATGAGGGTGAAAGAGGAGAGCAGGATGAAAGAGAGTGAAAGAGGAGAGTGTCTTAAAATTCAACATCCAGAAAACTAAGATCATGGCATCTGGTCTGATCAGTTCAGTTCAGTTCAGTCGCTCAGTCATGTCCAACTCTTTGTGATCCCATGAATTGCAGCACGCCAGGCCTCCCTGTCCATCACCAACTCCCAGAGTTCACCCAAACTCATGTCCATTGAGTCGGTGATGCCATCCAGCCATCTCATCCTCTGTCATCCCCTTCTCCTCCTGCCCCCAATACCTCCCAGCATCAGAGTCTTTTCTAATGAGTCAACACTTCACATGAGGTGGCCAAAGTACTGGAGTTTCAGCTTTAGCATCAGTCCTTCCAATGAACACCCAGGACTGATCTCCTTTAGAATGTGCTTGTTGGATCTCTTTGCAGTCCAAGGGACTCTCAAGAGTCTTCTCCAATACCATGGTTCAAAAGCAGCGATTCTTCAGTGCTCAGCTTTTTTCACAGTCCAACTCTCACATCCATACATGACCACTGGAAAAACCATAACCTTGACTAGATGGATCTTTGTTGGCAAAGTAATGTCTCTGCTTTTGAATATGCTATCTATGTTGGTCATAACTTTCCTTTCAAGGAGTAAGCGTCTTTTAATTTCATGGCTGCAGTCACCATCTGCAGTTATTTTGGAGCCCCCCAAAATAGTCTGACACGGTTTCCACTGTTTCCCCATCTATTTCCCATGAAGTGATGGGACCAGATGCCATAATCTTCGTTTTCTGAATGTTGAGCTTTAAGCCAACTTATTCACTCTCCTCTCTCACTTTCATCAAGAGGCTTTTTAGTTTCTCTTCACTTTCTGCCATAAGGGTGGTGTCATCTGCACATCTGAGGTTATTGATATTTCTCCCGGCAATCTTGATTCCAGCTTGTGTTTCTTCCAGCCCAGCGTTTCTCATGACGTATTCTGCATAGGATTGAAATAAGCAGGGGACAACATACAGCCTTGACATACTCCTTTTCCTATTTGGAACCAGTCTGTTGTTCCATGTCCAGTTCTAACTGTTGCTTCCTGACCTGCATATAGGTTTCTCAAGAGGCAGGTCAGGTGGAAGGGGGGAAAGGGGAAGCAAAGACAGATTTAGTTTTCTTGGGCTCCTAAATCACTGCAGATGTTGACTGTAGTCATGCAATTCAAAGATGCTTCCTCCTTGGAATTAAAACTATGACAAACCTTGACAGTGTATTAAAAAGAAGAGACATCAGTTTGCTGACAAAGGCCACTATAGTCAAAGCTAGTTTTCTTCAGTAGCTATGTATGGATGTGAGTGTTGGACCATAACAAAGGCTGAACACTAATAGATATATTTGAATTGTGGTTCTCAAGAAGACTATTGAGAGTTCCTTGGACACCAAGGAGATCAAACCAGTCAATCTTTTTTTAAAAATGAATGAATTAATTATTTTTAGAGGCTAATTACTTTATACTATTGTATTGGTTTTGCCATACATTGGGGGTGGGGGTTTCAGGATGGGGAACACATGCACACCTGTAGCAGATTCATGTCAAACCAGTCAATCTTAAAGGAAATCAACCCTGAGTATTCTTTGGAAGGACTGATGCTGAAGCTGACACTCCAATACTTTGGCCATCTAATGCCAGAGTAGACTCATTGGAAATGACCCTGATTCTGAGGAAGATGAAAACAAAAGGAGAAATGGGCAGCAGAGGATGGGATAGATAGCATCATGGAATCAATGGAAATTAATTTAGATGAACTCTGGGAGATTGTGGAGGACAGAGGAGCCTGAGGTACTGCAATTAATGGGGTAGCAAAGAGTCGCACATGACTTAGAGACCAAACAACAACAAAGTTACTTGAATTTTTGAATTATGAAGGATATATGTGTTATTTAAAAATAATTTATAACTCTATGATATTATACTCAGTGACTTCTATGAGACAAATTACACATACCTTTTTTTTTTTTCCTAACTGTGATGGATTAATTAATTTGGAGTTATACATATTATGTCAAGCACCAAATAATATCCCTTCTAAATACTGCAAAACTATATTTCATAGTTTTAATTCACTTGCTGTTGTTTATTCGATTAGTTCTGTCTGACCTTTTTGGGTTTGTAGCCCACTAGACTCTTCTATCCATGGAATTTCTGAGGCAAGAATATTGGAGTGGGTTGCCATTTCCTTCTCCAGAGGATCTTCCTGACCCGGGTTGCCCTTCTGCTTCTGTATTGTCAGGCAGAGTCTTTACCACTGAGCCACCAGGGAAGCCCCTTTTAACTCATTATATATTTAATAATAATTACTTAGATAAAAGATGTAAATGTTTTCTCTGTAAAATAATGCATATTACTATTATTGTTTTTTAAACTGGTAAATGAATTCCTCATCCACTGAACATTGGAAAACAGGAAGAAACTCTTTTCACATATGCAATGCTATATTGTGAAATTTTTACATAATCATTTAGTGATGCTTACTTTGTTTTATTAAGCATTTTCATTGTATTAGACCAAAGGTCTCTTTTCCCCCATCAGCCAACTGTCAGTCAGTAATGGCTGTTATCGTTTGAAGACTAGAGTAAAGAGAAACACATTCTAAGAAGCATTGATTTATATAGCACATTTCAGGACATATCATGGAGTTTAAGCTCAGCATACTTCAGCTCAATTATTTAGCCCCTACTTAAGGACTCTTAATCTCCTTTTCTTACCTGTAATATATGTATAATATACCACATAGTGCTGTTTTAAGCATTAAATAGGGTAAAGTATAGCACTTTTTGAATGGAATGAAAGCTCTTGATTTATGTGAGTTTTTACTTCAATGTTTTGAAATGTCTATAATTATTTTTAATCCAATAATGGTAGATACATGTATGAAAAAAAAGCTTCAATTCAATTGCACTTTGCTTCATTTTTTTACACAATTCTAAATTATAATCCATAGATTCTTCATATTTAAGACATCTGACCTACTGCTATAAAATAATCTCTAGTGTCATGTAATATTTATCAGGTTCCTACCATGAGATATTCAGCTCCATGGAATGGAGCTTTGAATATAAACATGTATACAATATAACTTATATAGAAGATTATTCTTTAGAAAGTAAAGTATTATTCTCTAAAAGTATTAATTTAATATCTTAATAGGTTATACTAAGTGTGAAGAAATCTATTAGAAATTTTCAAAAGCCCACTGATTTTTAACCCGCTGATCTATAAGTTAACTATTGCTTCATTTAGAACGTGTTGCTTTAGGTCACAAAGTTTATGGTAATGTTAACCTGCTTAAAGAATTTAGAAAAGAAGACATAAGTTCAGCGACATTTGACAATGAATATTATTTCAAGAAATATTTATGAATTTAAACATTTATGAAACACAGTCAGGTGCAAGGGAAATTAAGGATAAAATTTTGAAGCAAGTGATGCTGGCCTGAGTTTGGGAGATACAACCTAGGACAGATAAATACAGTCACCATAAAAAAGGTGATGGATTCTTTGTAAGAAAAGGCCAGATTGCTTACAAGCATGGGTGTAAGGTGCAGTGTATTGAGGGGCAGTCTAGGAATGGAGACCCATCTTTTCATAGGGAGAGAAGATCTTGTCTTAGAAAAACAGCTGAGGAGAAGAGAGGTGAAGAATGAGGCACCAGGACTCCAGGTCTTAGTGAATTACGCACGTTTACATATCAATCGAGGCTGATGAGAAGCAAACAAGAAATCAGTATAGAGAGGAGTGGATTCATAGAGTAATCTCAAACTAGGAAAACATCAATGGCAAACTGGATGGCAGGAATAATGCCTGTGTGATGAGATTGCCAGGATAGACAGAAGGCTGATGTTGATTAAAAAGTACAGCATTGAGAAATATTGGATACGAGCTAAGCAGTTTTCTAATTTGACAAGCGGCAAGTTTTTCTTCCATTTTATGAAATTATCATTCCATGTTTTCCCTTTCAACAAACAGAACAAAAACCTGAGAACCAACAGCATGATGATTGTAAAATCAGTTTTGCTTGGTGGTTTAACATTCTGACCCTAGAACCAGAGAAAGTTTCAATCCCGAGTCTACCACTATGAAAAATGACCTGACCTTGGTGGACTAACGTCCCCACCTGTAAATGTGGGTAATGATGTTGCCTTTTTGATAGGTTTGTTTTAATGGTTAAACAAGTTATTATGTGTAGAGCACTTGTCAAAATAAGTATGAGATTCTACCCTCTTCAAAACCTACAAGTGAGCCTCAAGGTTTTCTGGACTTTGGCAAAAGACAGGAGGCTCCCTTGTCAGAGGCTGTTTCTCACAGCCACAGCAGTAGTCAGAGTACCAACACTTGTGCTGGTTCCCAGGGCAAGAAGAAGGCATAATGCCTGTACACACAATGGTTTGTGTTATAGAAGCAGACCACTCCCTCTGCCCTCCCAGCTCAGGAAACTCAAATATTTTATAATGGATAGGAAGACACTTGACATCGGGCTGCAGAGAGACCTTTTATTACACTTGACAAGTAAGTATCCTTCTCCTATTTCCAAAGGGAGTTGCTCTTTCTATTTTCTAAAGATACCTACTATACAAAATCCCTGAAAAGAAAAGTTTGGAGTAGAATATAGTCAGTATTTCTTCTTTCAAGACATGCAGAAATGTAAGACCAGTAGTGAATTGTCTTTAAGAGCCCTTAGAGCAGTAGGGTCACAAGAAACCTACTCCATCAGTCAGTCAGTCAGTTCAGTTGCTCAGCTGTGTCTAACTCTTTGCGACTCCATGAACTACAGCACGCCAGGCTTCCCTGTCCATCACCAACTTCCAGAGATTACTCAAACTCATGTCCATTGAGTAGGTGATGCCATCCAACCACCTCATCCTCTGTTGTCCCCTTCTCCCCCTGCCTTCAATCTTTCCCAGCATCAGGGTCTTTTCAAATGAGTCAATTCTTCCCATCAAGTAGCCAAAGTATTGGAATTTCAGCTTCAGCATCAGTGCTTCCAATGAATATTCAGTATGATTTCCTTTAGGATGGACTGGTTGGATCTCCTTACTGTCTGAGGGACTCTCAGGAGTCTTTAACACCACAGTTCAAGAGCATCAGTTCTTCAACACTCAACTTTCTTTATAAATGCCACCACCAACACCACCAACATCATTCATGGAGTAGTTCTTTTGTTACCATTTTATTTTATTTTATTTTATTTTTTGGTTACCCTCTGGGGTGCAAGTGAAGGTAGATAGATGCATGCATGTCTGTACATGCTAAGTCGCTTCAGCCATGTCTGACTCTTTGAGACCCCATGGACTGTAGCCTGCCAGGCTAATCTGTCCTTGGGATTCTCCAGGCAAGAATACTAGAGTGAGTTGTCATACCCTCCTCCAGAGGATCTTCCCAACCTGTGTCTCCTGCATTACATGCTGATTCTTTACCCATTGAGCCACCTGGGAAGCCCAAATAGATGCATTTGCTGTTTGCTAAGTCGTTTTAGTCATGTCCGACTCTGTGCGACCCCATAGACGGCAGCCCATGAGGCTCCCCCATCCCTGGGATTCTCCAGGCAAGAACACTGGAGTGGGTTGCAGTTTCCTTCTCCAGCGCATGAAAGTGAAAAGTGAAAGTGAAGTAGCTCAGTCGTGTACGACTCTTAGCGACCCCATGGACTGTGGCCCACCAGGCTCCTCCGTCCATGGGATTTTCCAGGCAAGAGTGCTAAAGTAGGGTGCCATTGCCTTCTCCGAAATACATACATAGAGAAATGCAAATAGTATTTTTCTCTCCACAATACTAATGTGTGGTTATTTTAAAAGTCAAACAAATTCAGAATGTGTTTTGCAGAAAGTTTTCACTTTTGTCTCAGATTCAAAGGATTTGATAACAAAATAAGCCACTTATTATATGCAAATAAATAATACCAGTATTTATTAGAGATTTATCTAGCTTAGTTTTCATATACTAACAGCAAAAGAAAAGAAAAATTGAAACAGCAGAGAATACATCACCAAATTGGGTTTTGACTAAGTACCAGACTCAAACAGTGCTCTGGAGTTCCAGTTGGGAAAAGGTCCCAGGCAGAGCATCTTCTCCATTGGTGAGACTTCAAAAATTTCAGTCCAGTTTCCTGCTTATAATTCCAGGACACAAATTGATATAGCCATCTATCTGTGAGAAAATTGCAACCCTGGTTTCACGTTAATGCTGTTTGTTTTGTTGAGTAAAACTTGGAATGTTGCTAAACCTGGGGCTTGGTTGACCAGAGGCCCTCCAGGAACTCAACCATTTCAAGATTCCTCCTCTGTCATGGTGCAGCAAGGCTTGTACTCACAAGAGGTCACTCACAGTCAGGGAAGCATTCAGGCAGGTAAGAAGCAAGGTCAGAGGCCTGCTCTGCTATGTCTCTGAAGCCTACACAAGACTTAATTTCCCTAACAGAATGTTAAAAATAATGATTATAGTAATTCACAATTTCTGTGTAATTATTAATAGTGTCAGGCCCTATGTTCTTATGGAATGTACTTCAGTTGCTTTATCTTGATGCATGTTTATATGCATATATGTTATACATACATATGCATATATGACTAGCTAACATTTATGAGTACTTTATTGCCAAGTTTTCTGCTAAGTACTTTTCATATATTATCTTATATAATCCTCAGAAGAATATTATATACTAAAAAGAGGGTAAATTTTATTGCAATCTATTTATATAAAAATGACCATCAATCTAACATTTTGGTATATGTGAATTCAGAATTTTTTAATATATGTACATATTTCTGCAGAAACTTTCAGTACTCTTCTTTTGGAAGAGTTAGTGTTCAAATGTTTGCAACCACTTTGTGCTGAATACTGTAAACTGGCTCACTCAGCACCCAATAGCATGCTTTCTTTCTATAGGTTTTTTCTTTTTTTACAGAGTCTAGTAAATGAAAGGAGAAGGCAATGCCCCCCCACTCCAGTACTCTTGCCTGGAAAATCCCATGACGGAGGAGCCTGGTAGGCTGCAGTCCATGGGGTCGCGAAGAGTCAGACACGACTGAGCGACTTCCCTTTCACTTTTCACTTTCAAGCATTTGAGAAGGAAATGGCAACCCACTCCAATGTTCTTGCCTGGAGAATCCCAGGGATGGGGGAGCCTGGTGGGCTGCTGTCTATAGAGTCGCACAGAGTCGGACATGACTGAAGCGACTTAGCAGCAGCAGCAGTAAATGAAAAGCTACGTTTCCCAGATTCCCTTAAAGTTAGCCTTCTGGATATGTTTGAGGTTTCTATGATCAGATTCAGGCAGTATGACATTTTATGAGATTCTTGTTGGAAAGTAAACACATTTGGGGGAAAATAAATTTTCCTTTCACAGGTAATGGCAAAGGCAGTGTAGTTCTTAGCCCAGCAGCTAGGGTACTGGAGAAGACTCATGAGAATCCCTTGGACAACGAAGAGATCAAACCAGTCAATTTTATTTGAAATCAATCCTGAACATTCATTGGAAGGACTGACTGATGGCTGAGGCTTAACTTTAATACTTTGGCCACTTGATGCAAAGAACTGACTCTTTGGAAAAGACCCTGTTGCTGGGAAAGATTGAGGGCATGAGAAGGGGACGACAGAGGATGAGATGGTTGGATAGCATCACCAACTCAATAAACATGAGTTTGAGCAAACTCTGGGAGATAGTGAAGGATAGGAAAGCCTGGGATTCTGCAGTCCATGTGATTGCAAACAGTCAGACATGATTTAGCAACTGAACAGCAACAACAAGCTAGAGTAATATCTTCCCTATTGATTAGTCTTGATTATGGTAAAGGAAATAACCTTTTGATATTTCAGTTCTATGTGGATTCTAAAAAGTTATTTTTAACAGTTTATTATATAACCTTTATCTTTAAATCTGTGAACAATTTTCTATACTCTTTCTTAAATATATTTAACTTAAATTAGTGTATATTCTATTGCCTGTAACAAAGTGTCTTGATCAATGTGAAAGTCTATTGACTTAAAAAAGAAAAGATACACCATCTAATAGCTTACAGTTAGGATTTTTGGGCGGGCACTCTGAGGACTAAAGCCTGGGACACAGCCTCTCAGATAGCTCTGTGAGACTGCTTGAAAGAAGTAAAGGAGGAGTTGAGGTATATAGAAGTTTTTGCAACAAAGACAAGGTGGTTGGAATATCAAAAGATCACTGATCAAACATTAATATCCCATTAATTTTTAATAAAAGTGTTTTAAGTTTCTCCTTAAAAGTCTTAGTATGGAGGATATTATATATAATTTTATATGATATTATAATAATTAATTAATATAATATTAATGAAAGGCTACCCACTCCAGTATTCTTGCCTGGAGAATTCCATGGACAGAGGAACCTTGCAGGCTACAGTCATTGAGGGCTCATAAAGAGTCAGACATGACTGTGACTAACCCTTTCACTTTGGGCTTCCCTGCTGGCTCAGATGGTAAAGAACCTGCCTGCAATGCAAGAGACACAGGTTTTATCCTCAGTCAGGAAGATCTCCTAGAGAAGAGAATGGCTACTCACTCCAGTATTCTTGCCTGGAGGATTCCATGGGTGGAGCAGCCTCGTGGGCTATAAGTCCATGGGGTTGCAAAGAGTCAGACACGACAGTGCAACTAACTCCCCACCTCCTAATGCTATTTCATTCCACTAGGGGTTAGGATTTCAGCATATGAATTTGAAGGGGTCACAAAAATTCAGAACATAGCACTATTTCAGCTGTTTGTCAAGTTTTAACTCCTTGATCAGAACTTGACTCTTGCCCACTTTGAAACTTTACAGACATTCAGAATATCTGTTAAAATTTATTATCGGCTCAGGTATTTTTAGATCATGTTTCACTTTCCTAAGGGCTTCCCAGGTGGTGCAGTGGTAAAGAATCCCTGGTGACTCAGAGGGTAAAGCATCTGCCTGCAGTGAAGGAAACTTGGGTTCAATTCCTGGGTCAGAAAGATCCCCTGGGGAAGGAAATAGCAACCCACTCCAGTACTCTTGCCTAGGAAATCCCATGGATGGAGAAGCCTGGTAGGTTACAGTCCATGGGGTTACAAAGAGTTGGACATGACTGAGCAACTTCACTTTCTTTTCTTTCTACCAATGCAGGAGATGCAAATTAGATCCTGGGTTAGGAAGATCCCCTGGATAGGGAATGGCAACCCACTCCATTAATCTTGCCTGAAGAATTCCATGTATAGAGGAGCCTGGTGGCCTACAGTCCATGGAGTCCCAAAGAGCCCACTAATACATACACCCAATATGAAATGTTAATTTACACACATATAAATATTATACATTATAAATTAGCTGATTTATGTGATAGATGATATATCATAAATATTATATAAATAATATCATTAATACAATCATATTGATATATAAGATTTATGTAAATAATATTAATATCAATAATATAATATTATCATAGATGTCATTTATTTTGTTTGTGTATTTGTTTTGTTTCATTTGTTGTAAAACTTTAGAAGGAGAGCTAGTACATATCAATCTCTTACCATGTACCACATATCTATTCATATATTGATTTCTTTAGCTTGTTATATCTATCAAAAGGCCCTGAGAAGTAGACACAAGTATATATGTAAGAAAAATGAATCTTGAAAATTAAATAACTGTTGAAAGATTATATAGCTAATTAAACTTAAAGATTCATTTAAAGTAAGCCTACTGCTTCTACTTAGATTGTCCTTCTTACGGTTATCCTTAAACATCCCTCTAACTATTTGCTAACCCACAGACTAGAGCCTGGCAGGCTCCTTTGTCCACGGAATTCTTCAGGCAAGAATAGTATAGTGGATGGCCATTCCTTCTCCAGGGGATCTTCCCGACCCAGGGATAGAACCTGAGTCTCATGCATTGCAGGCAGACTCTTTATCATCTGAGCCACCAGGGAAACCCTTAATAATTTCACTGCTTTTACTTAAGATTGTCATTCTTATAATTATTCTTAAGCATCCTTCTAAATGTGTAATAAGTCTAAATCTGAGAATGTGTTCATCGTCTGAAACTGCAGAGTAATCAATATAAACTACATTGTGTCCACTGTAAGATGGAAAAGCCCTATCCCCTCAAAAATTGAATACATAGGTTATTTAGATGTCAAAATTCAGGTGCTTTATAGCCAATAATAAATGTAAGCAGATTAAACTAGTTAGATAGGAGAAGCTCAAATTTTACCACACACTAAAAATAATTGTTCTGTGATTTAAACAAGTGAAAAATTAATTTTATTTACTTAAAATTCAATTAAAATAAATAAAATTAAAATAAAATATTAAATTATCTCTTATAAGAAGTCTAATAAAGCAATAGTCATTGGGTCAATCAGCAAAAAGCACATGATATACATGTGTTGAAACAACAGTTTTTATTTGAAATGCTTTTTTGTTTGTTCTTTGAGTTGTTGTTGTTTAAACTGAGTGTGAAGTGACTTAATCCTCTTCTGCATGGTTAAGCAGAATCAGATCATTTTGCTGTGTGATCAAGAGTCAGATGCATGGGTTGGATCCTGGCTTAGGCATTCATTTGTCATGAGACTGCAGACAAGCCACCTCATTATCCTAAGCCTCAACCTTCTCGGCCCTAAATGACAGACAACCAATAGCACACACTTGTTTTGCCGTGAGCATTAGCTATGATTGCTTATAGAAGTTTTTGGAACTGTTTCAGCACATAGTTAATACTCAATAACTGTTGGCTGAAATACTATTATTATAATTTATTGAGTGATTCGCCATATGAACTAAGTTTTGGAGAATTGTTTAAGAACTATATATCATGAGTTACCTTGAGTGGAGCAGAAAATATCTGTTGTAAGGAGCATCAGTATTGTTCACAAACCTGAACTTAATCATTTATTTTTCTAAACACTGGATTAATTTTGGCTAAAAAGATGTGCTTTCAATCTGTACTTTCAATAACTTAAGTAATTAGTTTTACTCACAGTTTGAGTTTATACGTAAAACTTGTTTCCCATGACCCTGGTTAAATAAGAGATTAATATACAGTGTTATTTATTCAAGCAAAATAAATCTGCTTAAATTCCATATTTTAAAATTTCTCATTACATTTTCTCACTTATAATTTGGCAATTTTTAAAAGTTTTTTACTGGTAGGGTTGAATAAGATAATAAATCTAATAATATATGTGAAAAGTACTTAGCATATTACCTGGGATCTTATAGGCATTGAATTAACAGTTATTAAATATAAATCAAATTACAGTTTATAAGTACAGGTAGATATGTGCATGTACATATGTTCATATTATATATAGTATTAAATATCATATGCAATTCACAGTAATTTCTCTAAGCTTATTTATAAATAAAATATATTAAAAATAAATCCATATATCTTCATACCTACATAGATAAATAAAAATATAAAATAAAATCACTTCTCACTTTTCAGTTCAGTCGCTCAGTCGTGTCTGACTCTTTGCAACCCTGTGAATCGCAGCATGCCAGGCCTCCCTGTCCATCACCATCTCCTGGAGTTCACTCAGACTCACGTCCATCGAGTCAGTGATGCCATCCAGCCACATCATCCTCGGTTGTCCCCTTCTCCTCCTTCCCACAATACCTCCCAGCATCAGAGTCTTTTTCAATGAGTCAACTCTTCGCATCAGGTGACCAAAATACTGGAGCTTCAGCTTTAGTATCATTCCTTCCAAAGAAATCCCACGGCTGATCTCCTTCAGAATGGACTGGTTGGATCTCCCTGCAGTCCAAGGGACTCTCAAGAGTCTTCTCCAACACCACAGTTCAAAAGCATCAATTCTTTGGTGCTCAGCCTTCTTCACAGTCCAACTCTCACATCCATACATGACCACTGGAAAAACCATGGCCTTGACTAGACGGACCTTAGTCGGCAAAGTAATGTCTCTGGCTTTTGAATATACTATCTAGGTTGGTCATAACCTTTCTTCCAAGGTTCTTCTCACTTTTAGAGAAGCTATTATGTATTATCACACACACACACACACACACACACACACACACAGAGTACTAGTTTCTTTACGGTTAAATTTAGGACTTCCCCAGATTTATATTTCTCTTAAGACCCTGACAGTGTGTTCTTCATAAAATTAATTCAGAAAATATCTGTGAATAAGTGATGAATGCACTAGAAGATACATTCAGTTACAAATGTCAGTATACTTTCACATAAAAGCATTTAATGCAATCTATGATGAACGGTTTAGTCTATTTCTATACATCCTTTTTCAGATTATTTTCCGTTATAGGTTATTGTATAGTTCTCTGTGATATAGAGTAGGTCTTGCTGATAATCTATTTTATGTATAATAGTGTACATTTGTTAATCCCAAAATTCTAATTTATCCCTTCTTTCCCTCTCTCTCCTTTGGTAACCATAAATTTATTTTCTGTGCCTGTGAATCTGTATTTGTTTCTATGTTTGGGAACCTTTATTTGTTTTGTAAATAATTTCATATTTTTAGGTAAGTTTGGATACATGATTTTATGATATTTGTCTTTCTCTGTCTGACTTACTTCACTTAGTATGATGATCTCTAGGGCCATTCATGTTTCTGCAAATAACGATATTTCATTCTTTTTGGGGCTAACACTCCACTGTATGTATGTACCACATCTTTATTCATTCATCTGTTGATGGACACTTAGGTCATTTTCATGTCTTGGCTATGGTAAACAGCACTGTTATGAACATAGCAGTGGATATATCTTTCTGAATTAGAGTTTTGGTCTTTCCAAGATTTAAACACATTTTAAGCAAGCCCAATTCTAACATTTTTGGGTCCTGGACCAACAGTGCAAATAGAACACTTCACCCACTACCCATACACTTCTCTTCTCTCACACCTACCCGCAAGACCCTTGCACTTGTTTACCTCTTTGGAAAATTAAAAAAAAAAAAAAAAGACAAAAAGTCTTCCCTGGGCAGGTCTAGGATGCAAGATCAAGGTCATGGTTAAGGAATCTTAGAGACCAATCACCCTATAAAAGGCCCAAAGTGTAGCAAGGGACCTTTGTTTGAACTTTAGCCAAGAGTGCTCCAGAGCATTCTCCAAAGCCAGGGGCTCAAGAGAGGAACCCAGATGCCTAGCCTCAGTCAATATTGCTTGATTGAGTGTGATGAGCTGGAAAATACCACTTAAGGAAGCTACAGTGAGTAGGCAGATTTGCATTAAAAGAAGCTAAGAAAAGGGGATTATATTTAGAAAAACAATGGTTTTACATGAGATACAACCATGTTTTGAAAAACTTGAATTTCATGAGCATTCAAATCTTTATATATTAAAGTGTCATCTACCATCGTCTCTTCTCTAAAATATTCTGCAGTTCTTGCTGACCCCATCCTCTGTTGAACCAGTGATGCTGACTTAGTAAGTGTCCAGTTTGAAGTCTGGAAATAAACAAACACTTACAAACTTCAGAAAACCAGGTGACTTACAGCAGATTTCTGATTCATATATTCCAAGATTTGCCTGTTTCAAACTGCTCTTCCAAATGACCATGGAAATTATATACTGCATCTCAGTGCCTCCCCTGCATGTTCAACACAGACATGGTTGTGTCTTCAGTAACTAATATTTTTATAATGATTTTAGTATGATGTAATAGATTTTGAAAATATCAGGAGACTGTTTGTTACAGAAAAAGCTTCACTTTCATTTTATGGCTCTGAACCTTCAGTGAATTGATCTGGGGGGGAAAAAACAAGAACAAGGTCAAATAGAGATTGAAAGATGTTGTAGAGAGTCATGCTATTGTCTGGTCATTCTGGAAAAAACAAGCTGGCAGATAATCTACAGGATGATAGCATCCAACCCATCTGGTGTGTGATCTGTGCACCACAGGTCCTATGATCAAAATCACAGTGGGAGGAACTCATATGGGGTAACTACACAGGCACCTGCGTAAACTGATTTGAAGTGCAATTTACTAGAGCATAAGAATGGAGAGAATGTCCATCCTCTCCATCTAGGTTTTTTAAAACCGACTTTTAAACCATTTAGGTAAATTACTAAGTCTATGTTCAATCAGTAATATGAGTATCATCCTTGGAATTTATTTGCACATTTATAAGACTTAATGAAGTTGCAAACTCAGCATCTATCAGACCTATTAATGTTTGGATGGCTAATGTAGATGTTGCCCCAGAAGATGCTGAAATGGATCAGAAAAAATAGTTTCACCTCTAAGACTACTCCCTCCAAATCTGAAAATTCATCCCAATTCTTTTTCACTTCTCAACTTAAGCAGAGCCATGTTATGAACTATATTTCATCCAAAGTTCCATATTGAGATTATACAACTTTTGAGAGACACTCTAAAAATGCCAAGAAGATAGAAATAACTCAAATACAATTATGGATCTCAAATACAGTTATAGATTCTTATTTGAAGCTTGAGGAAGTCATTAAAGAAATTTAATCAGAAGAATAAATCCCCATGTATGTTAAAACTCCAAAGACACTGGAGGCCAAAGGGATTAAAACTCAAAATCAAATATGCAGCTCCTTTAAATCTAAAGAAATAGAATTTCCCCCATTTATTTTCCTGATCAATTTGAGTCTGGCTTGAACACAGCCTTTCTTTGCAGCAGCAGCCTGGGTATCCATAACCATGGGATTGGGGTGGTTCTCCCCAAAATCAGAATATTCATTAGATCTGTATCAAGTCTCATGTGCTGCTCTTTTAGAGAGTCCTAAGATTATCAACAACTGGATTCTCATCCAAGAGATTTCATAAAGAAGCTCACTTCTGGAACCCAAAGTTATTCCATTCATAATGATGTTTTCAGAACCTAGGATTCAGGTTTTGGCAAAGACCAAAATAGAACCTCAGTGTTATCTGAGGAAAGGAAGAAGAGTGAAAATGGGCTTTTTTCAGCCACTCCAAGACATCTGTTAGTCCATAAACTTTGAAGGTAATTTCAACCAGAAGACTTTTAGCAAGAAGTTAATTATGGTGCAGCATTTACCATATCTGGAGAAAAGTAGTGGTATTGGAGGACTCTTGAGAGTTCTTTGGACTGCAAGGAGATCCAACCAGTCCATCCTAAAGGAGATCAGTCCTGGGTGTACACTGGAAGGACTGATGCTGAAGCTGAAACTCCAGTACTTTGGCCACCTCATGCGAAGAATTGACTCATTGGAAAAGACCCTGATGCTGGGAGGGATTGGGGGCAGGAGGAGAAGGGGACGACCGAGGAGGAGATGGCTGGATGGCATCACCGACTCAATGGACATGAGTTTGAGTGAACTCCAGGAGTTGGTGATGAACAGGGAGGCCTGGCGTACTGTGATTCATGGGGTCCCAAAGAGTCGACACGACTGAGCGACTGAACTGAACTGAACTGACCTGAATCTCTTACGAACATTCTGCTTTCTTACATAATGACTGTTGTGACATGACCAACTTCTTTTAGAGTCTGGAAATGTATAATAAAACGGTTTTGGCAACTGTTAATTTGTGCAGTTTTTTTTCTCATCCAGCATATTAAAAAATCTTTTCATTTCCTCTCTTAACTGAATTTCCCCTAAAAGCAAATCCTTTGGAAAGACTTGTGTGTTGATGTTTTATGGTGAACATATCCTGAGGAAAAGAGTAATGTAAAAAGAAGGAGAGTATTGGAGAATCATGGATGCAGTGCTCTTAAAAGCTGCCCTTTGTGACAAGCAGGTTAGTTGGTCTCACAGAATGTTTCTAGAGAAACAGTATGAAGCTTCCCCACCTAAGAATGGTCCATCTGTAAGAAAGAAGGGAGAATAATTTATCTGAATTCCCTGATAACCTCCATATCTGTATGTTGAACTTGGCAGAAAACCACTAGGGTCATGCAGGCACACATGCTGAGCTGCATCTGGGGCCTTCCTTTGCAGTGTGTGAAATGTGAAATGAATGTAGGAGGTGAGAGTCACCGAGTCTAACTGAAGGCATGGCAACTGGCTCCATGACTCAGGAAATAGCTAAGTGATTTAAATCATTTATTCAAGAAACAAATCAAGTAGGCAAACTGGAAGTAATGAGTAAAATTGAATCCAGGACTCTGCCTTTTACCTTGAGCCTGGTGTTTGTGGGTGACCAATGACCCAATGAAGATGATTCTTTTCACTGGACAAGCCACCATCCTTTCTTGGGCACTAACTTTTGCAGCGTCCGGCCATATGAAAGGCTCATTGCAGTGCCTGTTACTGCCTCTTGGAGAAGGTGTTACTCTTCTTCTGGTTCTAACATCCCTCTGAGATTTCTGAATTTCACCTGACATGAATGCTTCAGAAAGTTTGTACTAAGGACACAGTGCAAGCCAAGAAATTTTCAAATCGCTATACTCCTCATTTTTGAATGTTTTAGACATCTTTATTATTATAGTTGATTGACAAAATTATATTTAGTTTCCGGTGTACACCCTAGTCATTAAATATTTTTTGTAGATAATACGGTATTCTTTGTGGTGTACATTATATCCTTGTAACTTATTTGTTTTATACATAGTAGTTTGTACCTCTTAATCGTCTACTCCTACTTTGCCCCTCCCCATTCCTTCTATCTGCAAATAACCTCTAGTTTATTCTGTGTTTCTGTATTAGCCAGTTTTTCTTTCATTAAATTAATTTACTTGTTTTATTTTTTAGATTCCACTTATAAGTGAAAACATACCATATTTGTCTTTCTCTGACTTAACTTATTTCACTCAGCATGATACTCTCCAGGTCCATCCATGTTGCTGCAAATGGCAAAATTCCATTCTTTACTATGATTGATTAGTAATAGACCACATCTTCTTTATGGATCTTGAGTGGTCTTTCTAGCAGACATTTTTCATGCAATAGTGAAAGACACCTTCTGCTGTTTTATTTTTCTACTCTTTTTAGAAAAGCCATTGTGACCTATTTTTAAGGTTGGTCTCTTCCCTTCTCCACTGTGTAAAGAGATAATAGTTTCCTGGATCCAAATGCCTTGGTCCTTTTATCATCCTTGTTTTTCTACCCAGAGTATTTTTCTTAAGATCTTAGCTTGTTTGTTCTAAACCTACCAAATGCATTCACTGTTCAAACAAACCTTGTACACCTTCATATTCTTGGCTTGGACCATACCCCCCCTCCAGGAGATACTGCTATCCAACCACAGCATGGTCTGTATTTATCTTCATCCCATCTGCCTTCCCGTTTGTGCCTCTTTTTTGCTATGCTTTCTTTTATTGTCTCAGTTCCACACATTTATCAAAAATGTTCTCTCAAAGCACAGTAAATTCCTGGGTAGCTGGCTAAATGTCACATCATTACCTAACATTGTTTATTACTTTTCAAATCTCAGACTTGTGGACTAACTCCATGACTTCATGCTTATTTCTCCCACAGTTTCCTCTTTAGCCTTGAATGTAAGATGACATTTGAAGCATCACACCTCAACCTGAAAATAATAATTTTAAAACTGAACTTCTTTAGTGTTATGCAGTATACTTGGAATCCAGCTGTCTTGCATTGCAAAAAGTCGTTCCCTGTAGACAAGCTAGAAAGCATTGTACAAATGGGAATGACTGCTCTGCTCTGTAAAGTTTAAATGGCAGGTGTATAGAAAGATTCCCTTTTCTGGGCAATTGAGCCCTTGCCTCAGTTGAATATGATTATTTGCACCTCTTTAGCCCATGACAGCATCTACCAAGGCACTGCTATCTTCATACAGGCACAAAGGGCATTGCGATCAAGCTGCCATGGACACTTAGAGCCAGGATGCACTTTTATCCCCCACATGCAGTATCCTTTGGTTGGTGAAATCTGTGGGGCATTCCAGGATGCCCAGTGTCTTTATCAAGGTCCATGCTTCTTTATTTAAGACATGCTATTTGCACGTATGTTGTTTTTGTTATTTTTTATTGAAGTATAGTTGATTTACAAAGGTATATTAGTTTCAAGTGTACAGCAAAGTGATTCAGTTACTCTTTGCAATCCATGGACTGTAGCCCACCAGGCTCCTCTGTCTGTGGAATTCTCCAGGGAAGGATACTAGAGTGGGTCACCACTCCTTTTTTAGGGGATCTTCCCATCACAGGGATCTAACCCAGGTCTTCTGCATTGCAGGCAGATTCTTTACTGTCTGAGTCACCAGGGAAGCCCTATACATATACATGTATATGTGTGTGTGTGTATATTCTTTTTCAGATTATCTTCCATTATAGGCTATTGCAAGATATTGAATATAGTTAACCGTGCTACAGAGTAGATCCTTGTTGATTATCTATTCTACGTATAGTAGTATATATGTCAATCCCAAATCCCTAATTTGTCTCTCCCAGACCCTGTGGGTAAGTCTTTATATTTCTTTTAAAAGTTGCCCATGGACATCCTTCATAATCTACAATGACCAGCCCCAGCAGAAATATAAATCACAAATGTCTTATTTAAGGCTGTTGACAACTTAAAATTCATTTATCTAATCTAATCTAAGCCTCTACAAAAGTGAACGTAAGAAACACAAAACTCTTGTTGACTAGTGCTTGAAACAGAGTATTAGTGCTCAGTTTGCAGGTTGCACAATGAGCCCAACTTGCAAAGCCTAAATCACAGATAGTAAAGAATAATCTTGCCCCCCAAAAGGAGATCTAAGCAGAACGAGTTCAGCTTTTTCTCAAATTCAACTGTCCCATGAGTCCTGCTTTCTCTTAAGGGACAGAGGCAAGAAAACAGAAACAAACCAGGATTAGTATGTGTTATGTTAATAGAATTACTCCCTGAGAAAGGGACCTCAGGGGAGGAATAAACTTTCACCTCCTCATCTCCATCCTCTGGTCCACAGCACTTTCTTTCTCCAAATCTCAGAGGAGCAGACTGAATAATGAAGTGGTCCCAGGGAATGTTTGAACTATAATTGACTTTTGTGAAGCTGTTCTGAGAGATTACAATTTTAGGAAAAGCATTTCATAATAATAGGTAATTAAATATTCTAGTAAAATATAATATCACACAGAAGACTGGGATGAAAACATGATTCCCCATCCATTCTAAGTCACCAATTTAATATTAATAACAGGTAAGATATTTCATATTCATTTGAAATACAGGACTGGAAAAGGTCAGTTTTCATTCCAATCCCAAAGGCAATGCCAAAGAATGCTCAAACTACTGCACAATTGCACTCATCTCACACGTTAGTAAAGTATGCTCAAAATTACTTTACTTCAGCAATACGTGAACTGTGAACTTCCTGATGTTCAAGCTGGTTTTAGGAAAGTCAGAGGAACCAGAGACCAAATTGCCAACATCCGCTGGATCATGGAAAAACCAAGAGAGTTCCAGAAAAACATCTATTTCTGCTTTATTGACTATGCCAAAGCCTTTGACTGTGTGGATCACAATAAACTGTGGAAAATTCTGAAAGAGATGGGAATACCAGACCACCTGATCTGCCTCTTGAGAAACCTATATGCAGGTCAGGAAGGAACAGTTAGAACTGGACATGGAACAACAGATTCATGGTTCCAAATAGGAAAAGGAATAGGTCCAGGCTGTATATTGTCACCCTGCTTATTTAACTTATATGCAAAGTACATCATGAGAAACGCTGGGCTGGAAGAAGCACTAGCTGGAATCAAGATTGCCGGGAGAAATATCAATAACCTCAGATATGCAGATGACACCGCCCTTATGGCAGAAAGTGAAGAGAAACTAAAAAGCCTTTTGATGAAAGTGAAAGAGGAGAGTGAAAAAGTTGGCTTAAAGCTCAACATTCAGAAAAGGAAGATTATGGCATCTGTTCCCATCACTTCATGGGAAATAGATGGGGAAACAGTGGAAACAGTGTCAGACTTTATCTTTTTGGGCTCCAGAATCACTGCAGATGGTGACTGCAGCCATGAAGTTAAAAGACGCTTACTCCTTGGAAGAGAAGTTTTGACCAACCTAGATAGCATATTAAAAAGCAGAGACATTACTTTGCCAAGAAAGGTCTGTCTAGTCCAGGCTATGGTTTTTCCATTGGTCATGTATGGATGTAAGAGTTGGACTGTGAAGAAAGCTGAGCAGCAAAGAATGGATGCTTTTGAACTGTGGTGTTGGAGAAGACTCTTGAGAGTCTGTTGAACTACAAGGAGATCCAACCAGTCCATTCTGAAGGAGATCAGCCCTGGGTGTTCTTTGGAAGGAATGATGCTAAAGCTGAAACTCCAATACTTTGGCCACCTCATGTGAAGAGTTGACTCATTGGAAAAGACTCCGATGCTTAGAGGGATTGGGGGCAGGAGGAAAAGGGGACAACAGAGGATGAGATGGTTGGATGGCATCACTGACTCAATGGACGTGAGTTTGAGTGAACTCCGGGAGATGGTGATAGACAGAGAGGCTTGGCATGCTGCGACTCATGGGGTTGCAGAGTTGGACACGACTGAGCGACTGAACTGAAATGAACTTAATGAACTGAAATATGTTTGATATATTTAAAATTTTCCTATATACTTTAACTAAGAATTAAACTTTTCAATGAAATTTTCAAGTTTTGTCAAAAGGGGATTTTTCTACCAAAATCTATTAGCAGGGTAGAGATTAAATTTTATATGCTTGGGACTGTTTCCTTTTAATTGATATTTTGCTAATTTTTGTTGATTGAAGACATAATTTGAATTTTTAAAGTCTGATTGAAATTAAATTTGGATTATTTAAATTTTTAACTGTGATTTTCTCTTTTACCAATAATCCATGTTCATTTGAAGAATTTGTAATTCTGTTCAGATATCTCAGATTGAATCAAGGCAGGAGAATTTTGTTCTGATAATTGAAAGTGTTCAGATAATACTTATTAAAATTCTATATTTTCACCTCTGCAAAGTCATCAAGATTTCTGTGGGTAGCCCGTATCTCTGAGTAAATCATATTTTTACTTTATCCTAACCTGAAAAGTGGTATTAGAGTTTATGTTTCATTTCAATCTGCTGGTGAGAGAATCATGTGCTGATATTCTAAACTGTTGGCCTAAAGCTTATTAAAATTCAATACTTTTACCCCTGGCAAATCATTAAGTTTTCTGTGCATGTTCTTCAGGATAATATATGTTTTCCTTATCCTAACTGAAAAGATGATATTGGAAGGTAATAGATTGAAGTGAAACATAAATTCCAATATCACCTTTTTGGTTAGGATAAGGAAAATATATATTCTTTTACTAACAAGAAAGAAATCATATATCTAAAGTCTGAGTTTTATTTAAGTGGCTCAATCATAAACTAATACTAACAACTTTTTGTTGTTGTTTTACCATATACTATTTACCAAATATATTTTCTGCTTTGAAAATTATTCAATTCCTATGGACTCTATTCAGTATCATGGTTTTCTATTTTTGTGCTAAAAGTGTTAATTGCTCAGTCATGTCTGACTCTTTGCTCAACACCATGAATTGTAACCCACCACGTTCCTTTGTCCATGGAATTCTCCAGGCAAGAATACTGGAATGGGTAGTCATTCCCTTCTCCAGGGGATCTTCCTGACCCAGGGGTCGAACACGGGTCTCCTGCATTGCAGGCAGATTCTTTCCTCTCTGAGCCACCAGGAAAGCCCATTTTTGTGAGAGAATTTTTCAAATAACACAGTGGCAAAAACAATGAAATAGTCTCATGGCTCTGAGAAGGGATTGCCCAAGTCTTAAAACTATTACATCAGTAAATATTATTTTAAAACTAAAAAAAAAAAAAAAGAAAAGAAAAGAAATAGATACATATGTCATCTGCTAAGATCAAAAGTCAGTCCTTAGGGTATTTTGACTTTCTGATAGCCAACCTGCAAGTTGTATATCAACACATGGAAGGCCCTAGGCAATACAATCCTGGCATCACACATGGATTTAGAATCTATATCTGTATTAAACATCAGAGTATATGAAAATATTACCCTAGATACATCAAAGATGCAAACTCATGAACTATTTTACCTGTCTTCTAGAAGCTTGTCATCTACCAGATAAGTAAAAAATACACATACACGGGGGGGGGGAGAGAAATATCATAATAGAATAAACAGGTCTGTAGAGAGAAATAACAAATAGCAGACTTTAGGAAGGCTTTTGGAAGAGTAAAATTTGATGCAGTGCTTGAAAAATGCTCAAGGCTTGAGAAGCATTCATGAAAGGAACCCACTTTTCAAGCAAACAGCACAACTTACAGTAAATATAAGTTAAGAAAGTAGAAAGACAAGCACGGGTTCACCGAGAGAGCTATAGGGAGAGAAGGATGGCAACAAAGAAGGAATTATATCTCCAGATTTTTAGGAAACTATGATTTTTTAAAAATATTCTGTCCTGCTGTTAGCCCATATGTCAACCACATGTTCTGATTTTACTTTGGAAATCTGGTCTCTGGGCTAGGAGCCAGTTTGGGGGAGATTACTCCAGAAAAAGTCAAGTCAGATCTTTGGCATCTAACTCAGGTATGTCAGCCTGAGGATGGAAATCTGAAATGTTCAATGATTTAAAAAAAAAAAATCATCAGCAGAAGAGTGGCATTGAATATCTATCTGGCTTGAGAGTTCTAGGCATCATTGGCCCCTACTTCTCACTGTCATGAATACTTCATAACATGAAAACCACAAAAGAAGTCAGTGAAACAGATGTGTTCTTTCTTCCTGGGGGGATATATAAACTGTTCTGGTGTTTCTGACTTTTATTGTACTATATAGAATTGCTTAAAATCTAAGTACCCTAAACAGGGAGTTACCATATGGTCTAACAAAGCAATTCTTGGGTATATATCCAAGAGAAATAAAAATGTACACCAAATGCCCATCAACTGAGGCACAGCTGAACAGATTTGGTATAAGTCTATAGAATAGTATTCTGTAATAAAAAAGGAATGGATTACCAGTACATACTATAATATGGATGGATGAATCCTAACAGTATTATACTAATAAAAGAAACTACACGCAAAAAGCTTATATGGTTGCACTTATATGAAATGGCCAGATTGGCAAATTCTAAATACAGAAAGAATATTAGTGGTTGACAAGACAGGAGGGGTAAGGAGAAAGATGAAGAATGACTGCCAATGAATGTGGGACTTCTTCTTGGAGTGATGAAAATATTCTAAAGTTAGATTATAGTGATTTTTATACAACTTTGTGACTACAATAAATTGTGCAATTTAAGTGGCGAGCTGTATGGTATATGAATTGTTACTCACATGTTCCTCTTTCATTTTTCTTCCTGACAATGATAAGCATATGTTATGCAATATGTTATTCATATTGTTATTCAGGCCTATATATCTTATTTAATTTGCCTATGACCTTTAGAAATAATGCAACACCAGGGCGTTTTGACAAATTTAGAATTTTATAGGTATACAAGTGCATTAGAAAATGAAAGAAAAATATTTAAAATATATTGCATGATTCAACCTTGTTATCTTGAAATTGTGTTGTCTGCTAACTGCTAAGTTTAGTGTGTTGAACTCTATAAAAAGCAAATTAACCTAAGAGTAGGAACAAAGCATCAAGAAATGATTCAGAATCTCACTACTTATGCTGATATTCTGTACCAGTAAAAATGATATGAAAATCATCAAAAGATGCAATAGGTTCAATATCTTAAAACAAAGCAAAATAAACAAAAAACACCAGAAAAACTGTTCACAGTTTCACATCAAAAATAAAACATCAAAAATAGAATGCTACTTTTCATCTTTATGGGTTGCTACTACTACACCTAATTTATAGAAAATTGGTCAGAAATATGTTGAGTTGAAGGATTATTTATGTAATATACATAGGAAGAAACACAAAATACTAAATGATATTGAAATTTTTGTGCACACACAGAATAATGGAAGAATAAAGTAATAATCCTTATTTTCTGTGTAGAGCAGTTTTATGATTTTTACTTTTATACCACCTATTACCTTCAAGTCTGTGAGTTAATGCTTTTAAGTATTATTAATTATATATTAAGATATATTATTTTCTCTTTTATTGTCTACTGGTAATTTAAAGGGCAATCAGAGCTCATATAACCTTGAAATATGAATCCAAAGATTACTTTTTCATGTGGCATATTTTATAATTGTAGCCTTTTGCATTATGCAGGTTCTTATTGAAACGATTATTATATCACTTCGTGCTTTTCCCTATTCAAGGAACTGCTGCATTTCGTTGACAATTAAGGTCATGTTCCGGTTCACTCCAAGTCCTCTCCTTTGCTGCTACCCTAGATCCTAGCTTGCTATGAGTAGTGCCAGCTCTGGTTAATGTTTCCATCAAACTTGAGAGGAGATATTACAGGGAAGTGCAAATTAAAGCCTGCCTAAAATGCTGCTGCTGACAATTACACTGGGGCACAAGTAACATTTTTCATTTATTTCAGTGGGTCAGATTAACAAGGCTGCAAGCCACATTATCATAAAAGGTGAATCAGGCTGTCAGTTCTGATTACTGTTAAAGCAATGGCATTTCAAAGAAGGCTTTGCCAAAGGAGACACATCTATTGCTAACTAGTAGCTTAACTGTATGTAATTATTGCCCACTTTTTGTAGGATATTAGAAGCTTCTGTCAATCAAAGGTCAATTTTTTTTTTATTCCCCCCTTTTTTTCAATTAATTTCTCTACAAAATCAAATTGCTTTATGTAACCTAAATAAAGGAGAAAAAATTCTTGCATTTAATAATTTCCTGAATAAGTAAGCTTGTTTAGTTTTAAATACTACAGTGCAAACCACTGTCCTAGAGGAATATGTAAGTCAAATCTAAGTTGAGGCAATTTATCTTCCATATTAAATGTTAAAAAAAGGAATAGCTTAAAGTCATGCTAAAAAAGAGCAGAGCCTAGCATATTTTTTTCTACCTATTTCATTGTCTTTAGGGTAATGGTGGCTATCTCCTGGAACACAAATGAAAATTGTATTTAATAACTCATTGTTCATACCTGTGTAATTTGAGCAAATATCACAGTTACTATGCTGTTGTTTCTACAGGACTGGAACATCAAATAAGACATTTCTGCCCCTGTCAGGGGAATAGTGCATGAGTTATAAACCATCTCTAGAATTATTAAAAGTGTGAAAGATGACTTTCCTACTGAACCATCCTTAATCAAACAGCCATCCTTTATCAAAGAACACTCTTTTTACCAAAATGAGGTGAACTTGAATATTCTAAAGTATTAAAGGATGCTAATGGAAAATAAGCCATGGAACTAACTCATTCCACTGTTCTTCTGCCCAGTCCTGGCACTACTGTTCTTTGAGCATTTGATCATTATCACCGCGTAGAATACCTGTATTTGCTAAAGGTTTTGGGTTTCCAAGGTGACATTACTGGTTAACTTTTCTGTCAGTGCAGAAGACACACATGGGTTGAATCCCTGGGTTGGGAAGAGGCCCTAGAGAAGGGCATGCAACTCACTCCAGTATTCTTGCCTGGAGAATCCCATGAACAGAGGAGCCAGGTAGGCTGCAGTCCATAGGGTTGCAAATAGCTGGACATGCCTGAAATGACTTAGCATAGTTACTAAATATTTTAGCTTTGTAAAATGTGTAGTTTTGTAAAAGTCATAGTGCGGATCAGTAGGCAGGACTGTTGTCTCATTCATGGTCATTATATAAACACAAGTGATCAGAGTATAAATTTCAGAATACTTAACAATACACTAATACTATTTCTATAATACATCTTTAAAATAATGCTTTATGATACTATAATTCACATAAGTAAATAAATTACAAGCATATGATATATTTGGTGTATACTATATCACTAAACTGAATGATACCAAACCCTCCAAAGTGTCTTCCTCTCATGTCCATCATTGCCCAGTCACTAGCAACTTCAAAATTTCTCCATGATGATGATTTCTGAAAATTAGTTTAATTTACCTGATTTAATGATATATAAATGAAATAATTTAAATCTTTTGTTTTCAATGTTTAAGACACTTATAATAGGTTCTTGAAGCTGTGGTTTGTTTATTTTTATAATTACATACTATCTCATTGTATGAATATACTCCAATTCACTTACCCCGGTGCTGTAAATCAGTGGCTAATACAGGGCATGAAGTCAGTCTCGATTTTGCCAGTCTTTTGAGCCTGTACTAGTTCTACTACACTTCATTTATTTTTCAAAATAACTAGAATATGGTGAACTATAGTGTTCCTGGCATTGCAAAGTTAACTTATGGAGATATATAACATCAATACAAAACTTACCCAACCATATAAAATGTTTTAGTCCTTATGTTTTTCATAAAATTCTATTCAAAAAGCAAGTGTTTTCTTCAAATTTTTTTCATACATGTCCCTATATCATAATTTTAAAGTTAATTTTCATTGGAGTATAGATAATTTACAAGTGTATTAGTTTCTGCTGTACAACAAAGTGAATCAAATATACATATACATATATCTACTCTTTTATGATCCTTCTCCCATATAGGTCATTACAGAAAATTGAGTAGAGTTTCCTGTAATATGGAGTAGGTTCTTCACTTCAGTTCAGTTCAGTTCAGTCACTCAGTCATGTCTGACTCTTTGCGACCCCATGAATCGCAGCATGCCAGGCCTCCTTGTCCATCACCAACTCCCGGAGTTCACCCAAACTCATGTCCATTGAGTCGGTGATGCCATACAGCCATCTCATCCTCTGTCGCCCCCTTCTCCTCCTGCCCCTAATCCCTCCCAGCATCAGAGTCTTTTCCAATGAGTCAACTCTTCGCATGAAGTGGCCAAAGTATTGGAGCTTCAGCTTTAGCATCAGTCCCTCCAATGAACACCCAGGACAGATCTCCTTTAGAATGGACTGGTTGGATCTCCTTGTAGTTCAAGAGACTCTCAAGAGTCTTCTCCAACATCACAGTTTAAAAGCATCAATTCTTTGGTGCTCAGCTTTCTTCACAGTCCAACTCTCACATCCATACATGACCACTGGAAAAACCAAAACCTTGACTAGATGGACCTTTGTTGGCAAAGTAATGTCTCTGCTTTTTAATATGCTATATAGGTTGGCCATAACTTTCCTTCCAAGGAGTAAGTGAGTAGGTTCTTGTTAGTTATCTATTTTATGCATAGTATTATATGTATACATCATACTATTACATATAAGATATGCAACTAATATTGCAGTTTATATTTGAAAAGTGCACTTTCTTTATTTTAAAATATTTCAGTATGTATACTGTTTCTGGGCTTCCCTGGTGGCTCAGTGGTAAAGAATCCACTTGCCTATGCAAGAGATATGGGATCAATCCCTGGTTCAAGAAGACCCCCTGGAGAAGGAAAAGGCAATTCACTCCAGTATTTTTATCTGGGAAATCTCGCAGACAGAGAAGTCTGGTGGACTGTAGTCTATAGGGTTGCAAAAGATTCAGACAGGACTGAGTGAGTAAACAGCAACAATATTGCCTCTATATACCATGGGTGTTTATAGTTCTTCATATTAATAACTTCAGAATGTTGAGTGTTAAACTTATTTTCTTTGTTGGAAGGAAACATGGTAATATTAGTGAACTCCATTAGTATGAGCCCATTCTTTGCTGTGAAATGGGTTTCCTGATCAGAAACAACAATTTGTTGAAAACCATGATGGTGGATAAGGCATTCCATAAGTCCATAAATTCTTATCCAAAGTGGCTATTCTACTAAGAACATAGTGCGTCCCTACTATGATGGAAGTGGTACAATATAACCAACCTACCACCAGATAGGTGACTGATCACCACAGGGAATGTTACCATACAGGGGCTCAGTGTTGGTCTTCTTGCTGAAGGTTGGGTACTCGCTCAGCTGTGGTTATAGACAAGTTAGCCTTGATGATCGGAAGTCCACATGGCTGAGTTCACGCATCACCTCCAACCCTACCACCATGACCACCTTAGACTTTGTTCAGAACCCTCTGGACAATGACAGCGATAACTGAGGAAAGTAGTATCTACAGAATGGGTCATTTTATCCACTTTAGTCAGTAGGGATCCCTTTAGTCAGTAGGGATTCCCTGGTGTCTCAGAGGTTAAAGCATCTGCCTGCAATGTGGGAGACCCATGTTGGATCCCTGGGTCAGGAAGATCCCCTGGAGAAGGAAATGGCAACACACTCCAGTATTCTCTCTTGGAGAATCTCATGGAAAGAGGAGCCTGGTAGGCTACAGTTCACGGGGTCGCAGAGTTGAACACAACTGAGCGACTTCACTTTCACTTTTAGTCAGCATTTACATGGGACATAAATACATATTTTCATTTTTTTGCCCATTCAGAGAAGTCCATCCACATATTATTCTCTCCATTTTTTGGTCATCAGTTATTTAATAATAATACTTCCAAGTCTCTAACTATTCAAACAGTTGGCCACAGTCCATGGAGCTGCTATGTGATCAGCTGCCATATAATTATGGACACCTTGCCTTTGGCATCTGAGTGCTGCCACTTGGCCCATGTCACCCCAGTGATCAATTACTCCTTGTATTTGGTTTCTCACCTCAATGACTGCAGTTCCTGCTGTGAGGTCTGTTCTACAGAGAAGACTAATCACAGACCTCTTCAAGGAGACTCCCCTCACAAATGGATTACTCCCAGTATCTGTGAGACCTCTGCCTTTTGGACCCACTCCATTGTAGTATTTCATTCTCTCTAAGCCTGAATCCCTTCATCTAAATTAAACTAAAGCAAGTCCAGCATTTCCAGTTCACTCACTGTGGGCCACATTTTGGTTCAGGTTTCAGCCAACCAACCAAACTTAGATTTAAAACCCTTTCCAGTTCTGTTACAGTTGCAGCATTAAATGCCCAGTCTCTTCTTGGTGAGTCCGTAGCAGTAAATTTAGCCTGATCCAAATGTTTGTGCATTCCACCACTATCCCATACCCTTAATATTCATTCTCACATGTATTTCCCAGATATTTTTCTGTGTAAATTAGGAGACTGAAGTTGTCATTTTGAACTGTAGCACCTTCCCTGGTGGGTTACACTTCGTGCCTCACCTTGAAGTACCTGCTGGGATATGAGTCTATTTATAGGTCTAGAAGCAAAGAGGGTGTTGGAGTGAGTATTAAGGAGAATTAGCATTGTATTGTATGCAATGTCCTCAGGGGAAAATATCAGAGTTTTCTAAGGCAATACAGGGTTAATCTCCAGAGAAGGAGGTAGAGAACACAATGCCACCAGGGGTAGGGATGCCACTGCTCCTGTGGGTGGAGAAACCTCTTCCACTAGTCAAAAATTTAGGGACTTAATTTTTCCACCTTCATCAAAGTCTTCCCATATGTCCCCATATCAACTTATGGGATCCTATTCTTTCTCAATCAATGCCCTCACTTTAGCACTAGATACCAAGGCTGAGAGTGCCACATGCACTTTAATCCAGCCATTCATAGGATAAGAGTCTGCCATTGATTTTTAACAATTTTAGCTCTGAAGGTACAGGACACAAGGGTTTCCTTCAGTGGTGCCCTTATGAAAGCCCTTAGGTTATTCATATGGTGCTTGACCTCAGAATTCTAAACCCTAAAATCATCTTTTTCTTCCACCACTTTACTCAGTAACATTAAGAGCAAGCAATCAATATCATTATATTCATCAGTTTTCCAAAAGTGTTCAAAACTATCATAATCAATTTAGCTCCTTGTTTCCGGTATTGGCCCAGATGGTAAAGTGTCTGCCTGCAGTGTGGGAGACCCGGGTTCAGTCCCTGGGTTGGGAAGATACACTGCAGGGGGTCAGTAAGGACAGAAATGGTATGGACCTAACAGAAGCAGAAGATATTAAGAAAATGTGGCAAGAATACACAGAAGAACTATATGAAAAAGATCTTCACGACTCAGATAATCACAATGGTGTGATCACACACTTAGAGCCAGACATCCTGGAATGTGAAGTCAAGTGGGCCTTGGAGAGCATCACTACCAACAAAGCTAGTGGAAATGATGGAATTACAGTTGAGTTATTTCAAATCCTGACAGATGATGCTGTGAAAGTGCTGCACTCAGTATATCAGCAAATTTGGAAAACTCAGCAGTGGCCATAGGACTAAAGTGGCCACAGGACTAAAATGGCCTAAAGAGCCTAAAGGTCAGTTTTCATTCCAATCCCAAAGAAAGGCAATGCCAAAGAATATTCAAACTACCGCACAATTGCACTCAACTCACACTCTAGTAAAGTAATGCTCATAATTATCCAAGCCAGGCTTCAGCAATACGTGAACTGTGAACTTCCAGATATTCAAGCTGGTTTTAGAAAAGGCAGACGAACCAGAGATCAAATTGCCAACATCCGCTGGATCAACAAAAAAGCAAGAGAGTTCCAGAAAACATCTATTTCTGCTTTATTGAATATGCCAAAGTCTTTGACTGTGTAGATCACAACAAACTGTGAAAAATCCTGAAAGAGATGGAAATACCAGACCACCTGACCTGCCTCTTGAGAAATCTGTATGTAGGTCAGGAAGCAACAGTTGGAACTGGACATGGAACTATAGACTGGTTCCAAATCGGGAAAGGAGTACGTCAAGGCTGTATATTGTTACCCTGCTTATTTAACTCATATGCAGAGTAGTGCATCATAAGAAACACTGGGCTAGATGAAGCACAAGCTGAAATCAAGATTGCTGGGAGAAATATTAATAACCTCAAATATGCACATGACACCACCCTTATGGTAGAAAGCAGAGAAGAACTAAAGAGCCTCTTGATGAAAGTGAAAGAGGAGAGTGAAAATGTTGATTTAAAACTCAACATTCAGAAAACTAAGATCATGACATCTGGTCCCATCACTTCATGGTAAATAGATGGGAAAACAATGGAAACAGTGAGAGATTTTATTTTGGGGGCCTCAAAAATCACTGAAGATGGTGACTGCAGCAATGAAATTAAAAGACGCTTCTTAGAAAAAAAGTTATTACCAACCTAGGCAGCATATTAAAAAGCATAGACATTACTTTGCCAACAAAGGTCCATCTAGTCAAAGCTTTGGTTTTCCAGTAGTCGTGTATGGATGTGAGAGCTGGACTATAAAGAAAGCTGAGTGCTGAAGAATTGGTGCTTTTGAACTGCGCTGTTGGAGAAGACTCTTGAGAGTCCCTTGGACTGCAAGGATATCCAACCAGTCCATCCTAAAGGAAATCAGCCCTGAATAATCATTGGAAGGACTGATGTTGAAGCTAAACTCCAATACTTTAGCCCCCTGATGAGAAGAACTGACTCATTTGAAAAGACCCTGATGCTGGGAAAGACTGAAGGCAGGAGGAAAAGTGAATGACAGAGGATGAGATGGTTGGATGGCATCACCTACTCAATGGACATGAGCTTGAGTAAGATCTGGGAGTTGGTGATGGACAGGAAAGCCAGGTGTGCTTCAGTCCATGGGTTCACAAAGAGTCGGACATGAGTGAGCGACTGAACTGAGCTGAATTCACTCTGTGTCCAAAGACTTGAGAGTCAGAGAAGATGAGGTGTAAATCCCAGCCCAAGTGTAGGAGAAGATGAAATGAGATGACCAGCCTAAACATTGCATTCTATTTCTCTTCAGTCATGTCTGACTCTTTCCTACCGCATGAACTGTAGCCTGTCAGCCTCCACTGTCCATGGTATTCTCCAGGCAAGAATGCCGAAGTGGGTTGCCTTTCCTTCTCCAGGGATCTTCCTGACCCAGGAATGAGTCTCCTGTATTGGCAGGTGGTTTCTTTACCACTAGCGCCACCTGGGAAAGCCTAAACAGTAAGGTAGTAAAAAGAGGTGAATTCCTCCTTCCTTTGCTTCTCTCTCTTTTTCCCTTTTTTCTATTTAGGTCTTCAACAGATTGGATAATGCCCACTCACCTTGGGGAAGGTGGTCTACTTTATTGAGTCCAACAGATGCAAATTCTAATCTCACCCAGAAACATCTCAGGGGCACACCTCAAAATAATGTTTAATTTGCTGCCTCATGATTAATCATGTTGACACATAAAATGAGCCATCACGACAAATTCACTTCAAATAGTGATATATCCCATAAAAAACAACATAAGCTATGTCATTTAATAAAAAAATTGTAAAGAAAAGGAAGATGTGTGATGATTTAAGTAATGTGTTCTGATGATGTGTAATGGACCTGACAATATTCTCTGGTGGCTCAGCAGCAAATAATCCACTTGCAGTGCAGTGGATTTGCCCCCATTTGCTCTCTGGTTCAAGAAGAGGCCCTGGAGAAGAAAATGACAACCCACTCCAGTATTTTCGCCTGAGAAATCCCATGGACAGAGGGGTCTGATGGACTACAGTCCAATCCACAGCGTCACAAGGAGTCAGACACAACTTAGTGATTAAATAACAACAAGAAACAACAATTGACAAATAGGTAGGAAAAGGCCATGCCACATGGATTGGCAAAATACTCAAAGCCTTAGGTAGGAATAAACTTAACATGTTAAAAAAAAAAATGAGGGAGACATACGCGATTGGGTCATTGTGAGTGAATGGAGGTACGTATGAGGTCCAGGGAACGAGCGGAGATATTACACTTGAGTTGTGATAGTGGTCTCAAAAGTAGTTTTCAGTGGGCTGATTTGAGAGAACTGTGGAAGAGGAATCATTTGGATTTACTGATGGACTATTGTTAATAATGACAGAAAATAAGCTTTGAATAATTTTTAGATTTCACTAGAGAAACAAATGCCGATTTCTATGGTGGGCAACAGGGAAAGAGAATCAGATTCAGAAGGAAGAATACAAATTTTCTTTGGGATGTTTAAAGTTATGCTGTATGTATCCAGGTGAATAAACTTGCCAAGCAAGCAAGCTTGATCCGTCGGTCTCAAGTTTAGAAAAAATAATAAGGTTCATCCTGTAAGTGGACGAACACAAAATATTGAGAAGTTACTTACTTTGCTGAATAATGCCTCTTAAGTTATATAGAAAGGAAAAAACAGTATTTACCTGACTTTTCAATTAGATCTACTGCTGCTCTTGATTTTGCTTCCAAGCTATTTCCAGAAGATTTACTTCATCTATTCGAGAGTATTCTCATCTAAAAAATAATCATAGTAATACATGAACTACTTACATTCATAGGATTTATGAGAGTACAGTAAAAAAATGAAGCAATATGTGAAATGACACTTTATTCATATAAAGTTTTAAATGACTAAACTATTACAAATAATTTGAATACATATCATTTAATAAAATATTATATTAACATCTGTATATTAGTATATATTTGCATATATATATTAAATAGGTCATATCTATGGATTGTAATGTGCCATTTATTCTGTTTTTATCATTTAATTTATTGTACATTAAATATTATTCTTTCTTCCCTACCTTCCTTCCTTTCTGACTCGTTAATTTCTTTCCTTTCTTCTTTTCTGACTATATTTTTTTCCCTTTGTTTTCCTTCCTGTCTTCTCTAAACATCATTTACTCAGTACCAAATCTGCTAGGAAAATATACTACAATGATAAAGAGTTCAAATTTCAAAGTCAATCATCTGAACATAATTTCTGAATGACTTTGGTCATCATATCAATTTCCAAACTCTGAAGTGGAAATGGCAATTCCTACTTTAAGTGCTGTCAGCAAATAGAATCAGTAAAGTACATAAACTGACCACGTTTGGCCCTCAGTAAATGTAAATGTAACATTCTGTTATTCTTTGCCAGATATTGAGATAGATAAGATGATTGATGAACCCTGCTAATAACCCTTAATAAACCAAGGACTATGGAAGCAAAAGCAGAGTTAGATATGAAAGCATATAACTGTAATACTAATGTTATATCTGATTACCAATGTAGTAAAATACTGCAATGAGATAGAAGAAAATTCTGAAGGCTTCACCTAAAATAGATATATTTAAGTCTTTGTGGTAGACTGATAGTATTTTATCTGATTCTATTAAGTCTTCGTGTATACAACTAGAATTTGATCTTCTCCTAGGTGATGACCATAGCCTGCAGTAAAACACAATATATTGGATTTTTGCATTTGTAGCCATTTGTTTAGTTAATAGGATCTTCAACAAAGTACATATCACTTCACAATTAACAAGCTGAAAATAACAACTGCAACTGAATAACCAACAGGACAAGACAACATGAAATGGACACACCAAGCAAGAGTCTCTATCCTATGAAGCCCTGTGCTGTGGTTGGATTCCGGGAGGGTTTACTAGTAAAAACAGCCCCTAAACTGAAACCTGATATACGAGCACAAATTAACCACAGGATGGCAGGCTGGATTGGGGGAAATAATTTTGTTGATTTTTAAATTTGATCGATCTTTTCATCTGAAATTATTTTGACACAGTGTTTCTGTGTTGGTGTGCTAATCAAATCTGTGCAATGAAGCAGATATTTAAGTTATAAAAGTTGCACATAAAATCACAAAATATCACACTCTTCGGGTTTCTACTGGAGTTGGTTCAAATGTGAATTTTTGTACATCAGTTTAGGTACAATACTTCTGTGTGAAATACTAAATGTCTAATTAAATTGATCAAATAATAAAATTTTAAAGAAAACAGTAGCCAATTTCAACTTTATCTTGCAACCTTATATTATTATGATTACCTTTATAATCTGAAAACATTGCCTATGGATAAGTAGTTTCTTTTTATACTCGTTGGAACTGCCACAATGTCTGAAAAAAACCTTTAATTAGGTTGGGAGTTTTAAATAAAAATAACAGTAAAAGAGAATAAATCATTTTTCGTAATCTGTGTCAAAGCAGCAACTAAAGAAGCTTGTGGTTTTGGCATTAATGCAGGGAAAACAGGAGTTTTGGTGTTAAAAATAACCCTGAGTTTGAATCCTCGTGACAGTAAGAACATTATCATTTCTTGAAGTCATAAACACATGCACCCATAATATATACATAGTACACATACCCATGCATATGTATGAGCTGTACTCAGGCATACATACAAGCATGTACCCTTATCAGAAGGAGCCTTGTGTGTGTTATCCAATAAACAGCTCACAACATGTAAATATGTTTACTTCCAGACCCTTCAGGTTTCCCGAGTGGTGCTAGTGGTATAGAACCTGCCTGCCAATGCAGGAGACCTGAGATGCAAGTTCGATCCCTGGGTAAGGAAGATCCCCTGGAGGAGGGCATGGCAACCCACTCCAGTATTCTGCCTGGAGAATCCCATGGACAGAGGAGCCTGACGGGCTACAGTCTATAGGGTCACAGAGTTGACACAACTGAAGCAACTTTGCCCTCAGGCATGCACCAGACTCTTCACGTACAGTGAGGACAACTAAAACACAGGGAAACAATACAATGTGTCTGTAGTCTAACGGCCAGCAAGTGACTTAGCTGTGATTCAGATTTCTGACCATATGACTCAACTTCTCTTCAATGATGCCTTCTTTTTACAGTTCATTGTTGTTTCTTAGTCACTAAGTTGTATATGACTCTTTTGTGACCCCCATGAACTGGACTGTAGCCCATCAGGCTCATCTGTCCACTGGATTTCCCAGGTAAGGTTACTGGAGTGATTGGCCATTTCCTTCTCCAGGGGATCTTCCAGAACCAGGGACTGAACTGGCATCTCCTTCATTGACAGGCAGATTCTTTACTACTGAGCCGCAAGGGAAGAAGTTCACAGTCCTTATTAGTTGTTAAATATCTCCTCAGTTCTAACCCACTGCTGTTCATCTATATGAGAGAGTGATACCAACTGCCTGCCCTTATAAGCATGCCATCAAAACTAATGTGATAAGCAGACAAATACATTTATAAGATACTGACTTTTCTCCCTAAGGTGTGTGCAACATTTTCAATATCTTACCTGGTTTTCCATCTTGCATTGTATACAATATGCTTAAGGATTTGCTGAGGAGTTTCCCTCTTAAACATCTGAATGTGATAAAGATATAAATATAGTACAGTAGGGGACTCCTTTGGTGGTCCAGTGGTTAAAGATATGCCTTCCAATGTAGGGAATTTGGGTTCAATCCTTACCTGGGGAACTAAGATCCCACATTCCCTGAAGCAAAAGAGCCAGCACCACAACAAGGGAGTAGCCTGTTTAACAAAATGAAGAGCCTGCCCACCGCAATGAAAGATCCTGAGTGCTGCAAACTAAGACCCAATGCAGCTAAAAATACACAAATGAATAAATAGATATTAAAAATATAGTATAGCAGTTGCCCTTTATCTGAGGCTTTGCTTTTCATAGTTTCAGTTACTCAGGGTCAACAGTGGTTCAAAAATATTAAAAGGAAACATCCAGAATACAAAACTCATAAGTTTTCAATTCCATGCCATTCTCAGAAGTGTGATGAAATCTCACACCCACTTGCTCTGTCCCTCTGAGATCATGAATCTTCCCTTTTACTGAACAATGCATTCACCCTGTACAATTTCTACACCAGTGATTATGGGGAAAAGTGCAGTAAATGAAAGGTTCAGTACTATGTGCAGTTTCAGGCATCACTGGGGGTCTTGGAACAAATCCCCATGGATGGGGGGAGGAGCTACTTTATTCAGTTCCTGGCCCAAGGCATGTAGAAAATAATTAATATCTTATAATTATTATATGTTATTATGAAACTAAATCAAAATCACAAAATATCAGGACTTCTTTTCTCTTGTTATTCTCTGGATACTTTTGGAAATAAAATTTAGAATTGTGTTTGCTGATCCACTTATAATTTCTAACAGGTCTGAATTCACAAGTTATGTAGTTTCCTTGTTCATACATAATTGTTTGGTATTAATTTATTTCCAACACTTACAGTTCTAATACCTTGCCAAACATTCCTAGGCATACTTTTCCTCTCTTTCTGTTTATTTTGCTGCTTCCTTATTTTGTATCAAGAACTGATATTCCTGGGATTCCTATTTCACATCTACTTTTGCAGTCCCTGTAAGAGAGTTTATAATTATGACCTCTTTCGATAATAATAGCATTTATTTTAGTAACACAAGTTAGATTGTGAAAAGTTTAGATTAGAAAAGTCATTGAACAGAGGTAATTTTGCTCAGTCATCCAAGAATGCTACCTTAGCTTTGCTGTTTTATTACACAGAAGTGTAATTTTTTTAAGAAAAAGTGTAAGAAGAATAGCATTTTTACTTCTTTTAAGTCTGTAAGTGGTACAATAAAAGAGGAAGATATTCGTTTTTCAATTTTAAAGCATGAACAATTCAACCTTATGGATACTTGAGACTTTTGCCTGGCAGGCATGAGTGTGAGCAGAGATTTAGGCTGATGCAGCCAGAAGTCAAACCTCTTGACATCTGTTCTCCTGATAGCCCCTAAGCAAAAGAACTTCAAATTCAATATCTCAGATCAACTCATCAGAACCATTTTCAATCTTCAGTCGTTTAGTACAGGCTGACCTTAAGATGCCTGAAGAATCCAGAGAAAATGGTTACTTGTGTTTAAATATGTGCTTATGTTTTACCTGTGAAATCAGAGCTGAATTTGACCTCAAAAAACTTTTCTCACTTTTGACTAGACTTAGAGATGACTTTGATGGTTTTCATGTGAGTTGTCTCAGGAAGAATGACAAAGAATGTGCTTTTTATATCCTTATTTTATGTAGGTTTTAAAATTTGTAATACTTATGGATTATACTTCAATTTTTCATTTCTCAAATTAAGATATAATTGAGGCATACATGAGATTTGTTGGCTATCATGATGGTAATTCTACCACATTAAAGTGTCTTATCCAAACGATCATTTGTGCATGCATAACACATTGTCATTTTCCCAGAAGGGGGTGATTCTTTTCTTATTAGATATTTTTAGGCAATCTACTTGCTGATGAGCACACAGATCTTAGTGACACCATGAAGTGTTTACTATACTTAGTTAATTAGAAAGAGGAGATGGTTTCAGAGGGACTTTGTTTTCTCATAAATATCAACTTATGTTACCAGACTGAAGTTAACACTTCAATGTTTAGCTTTACTTTCAGGGGACTGTTGGTTATTTATTTTTTTGTCAGTATTTTAAATGAAATAAATATTTTATAACTTATGACCTATGTTGGAGAAGGGAATGGCAATCCACTCCAGTATTCTTGCCTGGAGAATCCATGGATGTAGAAATCTGGTGGGCTACAGTCCATAGGGTCGCAAAGAGTTGGACACAACTGAACAATGAACACACATGACTTTTGCGGCATAACGTGTGTCCATATAGATATAATAGTTTTTATTAAGGTATGTAATCTTTATCTTAAATAGCTAGTTTCACATTTCTTTGAATGTGGAAATAAAATAATGTCTTTGTAAACAATCTTTGTGAAATCTTGAACAGGTCTAAACTTGAAATATAATGAAATTTGTTACTGATAGCTTAGAATTCTCATAGTTCATTTTGATCAATATATATTACCTATTATTTAATCACATATGCTCTTTGAAATTCTCTCTTAGTACATTTTATATGCACTCTTTTTTTTAGCTTCTTAATGAATTCAATGATCTTGCCTCTTTTCCATCTTTCACTTTATGCCAGTCATTTCTGAAAACATTATTTTTCATTTGAACAATATTTTTAGCCCATGTTAATTTCTTCCTCCAAGATCTGGAATAACTTGCTCAGCTAGGAGGACTAATTCCTTTAATGAAGGTAGTATATGGTTACAAAGTCATCACAGTCTGTGTCATAGCATATGGTTACCAGCAACATGCTGGTCTATACCACATGTAACTTGGGTTATTTCAGATTCTGAAGATTTTCCTCAAACAATCCACATCTGCTTTGCATCCATCAGATATATCAGGTTATATTTTATTCTCATTTCCATGCTTTTGAAGACTTTAAAATTTTTTTTCCCCCAAAATTAAGGTGGCCGGAAGAAACAGCATATTTGAACTTTTTGCATGTAAGTAATTTTTTAAATGCCTGTCTTGGAGAGATTATATGGCCTATTGGAAGTTCCATCTAATTATATAATGTTGTGGTAATACACTTGTACACCAGACTAGAAGTCACAAAATCCTATCATTTATGGGACACTATATTTAAAAATAGAGTAATTCACAGAAAAAAATTGAAGATGTTTGACAGACCAAGGGGAAAAAAAAAGGTCAACATTCAACAATGAAGATCATGGCATCTGGCCTCATCACTTCATGGCAAACAGATGGGGAAAAAAATGGAAACAGCGACAGATTTTATTTTCTTGGGCTCCAAATCACTGTGGATGGTGACTGCAGCTAAAAATTAAAAGATGCTTGCTCCTTGGAAGAAAAGCTATGACAAACCTAGACAGCTTTTTAAAAAGCAGAAACATCACTTTGCCAACAAACGTCCATATAGTCAAAGCTATGATTTTTCCTACAGTCATGCATGGATGTGAGTGTTGAACCACAAAGAAGGTTGACCGCTGAAAAATTGATGCTTTCGAATTGTGGTGCTGAAAAAGACTCTTGAGAGTCCCATGAACGGCAAGGAGATTAAACCAATCAATCCTAAAGGAAATCGACCCTGAATATTCCTTGGAAGGACTGATGCTGAAGCTGAACCTCTAATACTTTGGGCACCTGATGTGAAGAGCTGAGTCATCAGAAAAGACCCTGATACTGGGAAGCATTGAGGGCGGGAGAAAGGAGTAACACAGGATGAGGTGGTTGGCTGCTATCACTGACTCAATGGACATGAGTTGAGCAGACCGAGGGAGATGGTGAAGGACAGGGACACCTGGATACAGCGACTGAACAACAACATGAGTAAAGCCAGAATCAAGGTTCAAAATGCCATAGATGGATCATTCACTAAATTATCTAAATAATAACTTTATTTGTTTAACTTATTTTCAATAAATATTTTATTTTTAACCATTTTAAAAGTTACTTTTTATTTAGTTATTACAAAAAATAGTTACTGTGCTCTCCATGTTGTGCATTCTAGAGTCTATTTTACACCCAGAAATTCATCCTTCCCATTTCCCCACCCCTATTTTGCCCCTCTGCCCAGTTGTAACCACTAGCTTGTTCTCTCTATCTGTGAGTTGGCCTCTTTTTGTTATATTCATGAGTCTATTGTATTTTTCAGATATCATACGTAAGTGGTATCACACAGTATTTTCTCTTTGACTTATTTCACTTAACATAATACTCTCCAAGTCCATGCATGTTGTTGAAATAGCAAAATTTAATTCCTTTTTCGGCCGAGTAGTATTCCATTTTTGTGTGTGTTTCACATCTTCTTTATCAGTTCATCTGATGATGGACACTTAGGTTCCTTGTATATCTTGAAATTGTAAATAATGCCACTATGAACATTGGGGTATATGTGTCTTGTTGAATTAGTAGGGTTTTTTGAATGTATACCCAGGACTAGATATAGGTCATAATATAGTTCTTTTATGGTAGGTCATAATACAGTTGGTAGGTCATAATATAGTTCTGTTTTTAGTTTTTTGAGAAACTTCTATACCTTTTTCCACAGTGGCTTATCAATTTATACCATCTTATAGTTTTTAGGTCTTTTGTTCCCTCATGTAGGCTTATTCATGGGTATTTTATTCTGTTTGCTATGATGGTAAATGGTTCAGTTCAGTTCAGTCCCTCAGTCGTGTCAGACTCTTTGCAACCCCATGAATCGCAGCACGCCAGGCCTCCCTGTCCATCACCAACTCCCGGAGTTCACTCAGACTCACGTCCGTCCAGTCAGTGATGCCATCCAGCCATCTCATCCTCTGTCGTCCCCTTCTCCTTCTGCTCCCAATCCCTCCCAGCATCAGAGTCTTTTCCAATGAGTCAGCTCTTCTCATGAGGTGGCCAAAGTACTGGAGTTTCAGCTTTAGCATCAGTCCTTCCAAAGAAATTCCAGGGCTGATCTCCTTCAGAATGGACTGGTTGGATCTCCTTGCAGTCCAAGGGACTCTCAAGAGTCTTCTCCAACACCACAGTTCAGAAGCATCAATTCTTCGGTGCTCAGCCTTCTTCACAGTCCAACTCTCACATCCATACATGACCACAGGAAAAACCATAGCCTTGACTAGACGGACCTTTGTTGGCCAAGTAATGCCTCTGCTTTTCAATATGCTATCTAGGTTGGTCATAACTTTTCTTTCAAGGAGTAAGCGTCTGATAGTTTCCTTGATTTCTCTTTCTGATGCTTCATTTGTTAATGTACAGAAATACAACAGATTTCTTTATATTAATTTTTTAATACTGCAACATTACCAAATTCATTGCTGAGCTCTAGTAGTTTTCTGATGGTGTTCTTAGGATTTTCTGTATACAGTTTCATGTTATCTACAAACAGTGACAATTTTACTTCTTCCTTGTTCAATTGGGTTCCCATTATTTCTTTTTTTTTCTGACTCCTGTGGCTAGAACTTTCATAACTATATTGAATAAAATGGAACAAGTGGGTGTCCTAGTCTTACTCTTGATCTTCAAGGAAATGCTTTCAACTTTCCACCATTGAGTATGAGGTTAGCTGTGGCTTTGTCATATATGGCCTTTATTATGTGTATAATAAATGTTTATCATGAATTGATGCTGAAACTTATCAAATGCTTTTAATGCATCTATTGAGACAATCATATGAATTTTATTCTTTAGTTTATTAAGATGTTGTTTTAAATCATACACTTGACACTTGGAGTAAGAAATATTTTTAGGGATTTATACTTAAAAGTAAATTCACTATAAAATAAAACATTTATTTCAAAATTTATCTGTAAAATAGGATAAATATAAATTTAGAATTTGATGTCATTATAAACATTTCCCATTTTCCCAGTTACATTGTTATGAATTCTTTCCTTTCCGAATATACTAAAAAGTACTTATTTCACTCATGTTGGTAAGATTTCAATCATAAAATCAATTCCAGTATATCACTCCTTCAGCATTTACCTTCTAAGCTGAAGACTAGTTGCATAATATTTGAAAATATCTCTTGAGCTTTGAAAGAAATGAAATAATATTGTTCTAGAGTACTTTGCTTAGGTTTAGTAACTGGAACAATTGATAAATAATTTTAAAATAATTTAATTTATTTATTTATGGCTTGTGTCTGTGTGCTAGTTGCTTAGTCGTGTCCGACTCTTTGCAACCCCACAGACCTTAGCTAGGTATTTGTTGCTAAGTGGGCCTTTTAGTTGCAAGCAGCGGCTGCTCTTTAGTTGTGGTACATGTTCTTCTCATTGCTATGGCTCCTATTGTTGCAGATCATAGGTTATAGACATGCAGGCTTCAGTAGCTGTGGCACATGGGCTCAGAAGTTGCAGCTCCTGGGGCTGTAGAGCGCTGACTCAGTAGTTGTGGTGCCTGGGTTTAGTTGCTCTGCAGCATGTGGTATCTTCCTCGATTAGGCATTGAACCTGTGTCTCCTGTCTTCTGTTTTGACAGGCAGATTCTTCATTAGGGAAGCTATGATAAATTATTTTTAAATTTTCATATTCCTTTGTAAGAAAACTTTTTATATATTAATAGCCAGGGATCAAATCCGCATCTCTATTGCTTGCTCCTGCACTGGCAGCCGGTTATTTACCACTAGAGCCACCTGGGAAGCCCATAAACACAATAGTAAACATATTTATTTTTCCAGGATAAGAAATGCATATCTACACATGACTTAACTAGTTTATCCTCCAAAAACAAATTTATTATTAAATCTTTCAATACAATTCCTTTTGTATAGAACAAAAAGCCAGTGACCTTACTATTTAAAGTCTCCTTTGTATAAATGAATCTATTGATTGAATTGGCTGCTTACTTTAGCCAAAAGTGATTCAATCAAAGTCCTTCATCTGTATAGCTTACATATTTACGGTAAAGAAAAATTGCAATGGATACTTGTTAAAAAGTGCCAAGCCTCTATTCTAGATTATTTCAATAGTGGCCAAGACTATTGCAATAAGTGAGAGAGATTTAAAATTCCACCATAAGCAAAAGGATTTCAAATGATGGAGTGAGATAATGGAAAAGTACATGAGGCTGGGAGATGAAGAAACACTCTTGATGATTCCATTTTGAGGAGATGATTCCTAGGTCCTCAGGAAAGACATAAATGGGTTGTAGGTATATATCTCAAAATGGAAGAGAAAGAATTTATAATTATAATCTTAAAATAGAAATATCCTTTAATTGAAGGCAAGTCAAATATACCTTAGCACAAATGACAATTTTTAAGCCTCTTTATTTAACATGCATGTGTATTATAATTATAATTATAATTATAAATTATAATCTTTTAAGAATTTGGAGACCTATATGCAGGAAAAGAACTGTCTAAATTTTTTTCATGTTGTCAGGAATGCGTCTTGTTCACAAAGGTACATAAAACATTGTGGAAATTGTTAGTTAAAAGTTAGACAGAATCTCTTCCTTTGAGTAGCTTTAGATGAAGAACTGTTACACTTATCCAGCTCTGTTTCTTATATGGTTCTAGTTGGAGGTCTTTGTGTTCAGTTTGAACTCTTTCGGGGTGATGTAGACCCCTTACATGTGTATGCACACACGAGTTCCCACACATGCATACACATGCATGTTAAATAAAGAGGCTTAAAAAATTGTCATTTGTACTAAGGTATATTTGACTTGCCTTCAATTAAAGGATATTTCTATTTTAAGGAGCAGATATATAGTTACTCTGTTATCTTTATCTACAGAACTGTTGGTTCAGTGATAAAGAATCTACCTGCCAAGCAAGAGACACAGGTTTGATTCTTGGGTCAGGAAGATCCCCAGGAGAAGGAAATGGATACCCTGTATTCTTGCCTGGGAAATCTAAGGATAAAGAAGACTGACAGGCTGCAATCCATAGGGTCACAAAGAGCTGGACACGATCAGGCAGCTGAACATGCGCATATACAGATGCATTAATATATATGCAAAAGACATTTAATAATTTTAGAAAGGCTGCCTAAATCTTCAGGGATATGTGTTTATCAACCATTCCCTTCTCAATGATTCCTATAAGCTATTCTTTTTCAACTGTACAACACATCTTAAGATATATCCTAAAATTAAGGAAAAAAATCTATTAAAACACAAAACTCTTATGAAAATTTAAATTGTGTTTAACTCAACAAAGAAATTATATGATGACTATCATATTTCTAAATATATTTATTTTTAAATCTGAGGACCTTAATAGTTCAAAATAATCCTAAAAATTAATATAGCTACTTCATTTGCTCCTCACTGAGATAATAATAAAAAGTTGGAACACTGTAAAACTGTAAAATAAAACACAATATACATCTATATGACTCATCTCATGAAGGATCTAATTACCGTGTGTTTTGACTGTACTTGCATAAATTTTATTGGAGTGGTGATTTCACACTTTAAAAATAATTGCTTACTAAAATGTGGTACATATTTTTAACTATAAAAATAAGATTCCCCTGTCATAACATCTATCCCAAGAGAGTGATTTTCGCAATGTTAAATATATTTTCTAATTAGCAATAGATATGCTTCTTAAAGTAAAGATGTATTCCTGTTTTATAATCAAACCTTCAAAATTTAGTGATAGAGGGCAATAACTGTAGGAAGCAAATAAAGTTGGCATATTTATCAAACTATAATCTGGGCCAATAGTTCCTAAGGGGAGAAAGCACACACCAGGTGGTACAAATAGGATGCATTTGGATGCAAGAGAAAAGCACAATGCTGAAGATAAAGGCTATTAAATTATTTTAATATGATTATTTTTATGTTAGAATACATCAGTAGCTGTGTAGAGCATGGGCTACACAAATGAGACAAGGAAGGCAGGTGAAGAGGAAGTTGTGTGAAATATGAATGCCTAAATTATGGCAATAGTAATAGCATATTGAAAAGCAGAAACATTACTTTGCCAACAAAGGTCCATCTAGTCAAGGCTATGGTTTTTCCAGTGGTCATGTATGGATGTGAGAGTTGGACTGTGAAGAAGGCTAAGCACTGAAGAATTGATGCTTTTGAACTGTGGTGTTGGAGAAGACTCTTGAGAGTCCCTTGGACTGCAAGGAGATCCAACCAGTCCATTCTGAAGGAGATCAGCCCTGGGTGTTCTTTGGAAGGAATGATGCTAAAGCAGAAACTCCAGTACTTTATCCACCTCATGCGAAGGGTTGACTCATTGGAAAAGACTCTGATGTTGGGAGGGATTGGGGGCACAAGGAAAAGAGGATGACAGAGGATGAGATGGCTGGATGGTATCACCGACTTTGATACATGTGAGTTTGAGTGAACTCTAGGAGATGGTGATGGGAGGCCTGGTGTGCTACAATTCATGGGGTCGCAAAGAGTCGGACACGACTGAGCGACTGAACTGAACTGAACTGAATGAAGTTTGAGCAGAGGGAGAGAGTGAAGATTGATGAAGGAGTTAGAGTCAAAAGCAAATAATTGGATTTGAGAGGACAGAGAGAGATGCTATAGATGACTTATAGGTGCCTGGGTATTTGCCATGCTTTGTGATGCTGGATCCAGAAAGGAAAGCAAGTTCTGGAGACTAATGTCACTGAGGTTTCACTGGTGAGTAACCTTAGTTGAAGGCTCCTGCAGGCCAGTCACTGAAGTCAGATATTTCATGGTAAAGATGAGGCTTGGTCCTATGCAGGATATATTACCTGGGACAACATATTTAGTATCTTTGAGTCTTGTTTTCCTTGACATATAAAGGAGATTGTAATCACTGATTCATACAGTTCTCCTCAGGACTAAATTCAGTAGCAAAAGATACCTTTTCCCTGGCACCAGCCTTTACCTCTCTGGTGTTGTAGGGCTTTGATTAGCAAATATTGTTACTGCATTCAGTCTCATGTACTTATATCTTGCTAATAAAGTAGTTTTATATCTTGTGAGGTGACTGTGCAGCAGACAGTCATCTGGGGAGAGCAACAGGGCTTAGAATCTGAGATGATCTGAAGAATGGTATGGGTCTCCAGAGAGTTCTTGTTAGCTCTGAGAAACAGTGCAGTTTCAACCACAGAAAAAAAGCATATTACATGTTTATATACATTTTGGGAAAATCCAATATATTAGAGAACTATTAAGAGAATGTTAATTAATAATTCATTAACAGCATAATGGTCTATATCCTAACATATATTTTTGATGTGCTCCACTATCTTTTCCACAAAAGTACTGATCAGAGTTCTAATTATTACATTCTAGGTGCTGACAAGAGAGTAACCCAGGTCTATCTCCTTAAGACTGATAAGAACAATCTTCCCTTTTGGTACTAAGAGAGCATTTGTTAAGGGAAGTTCAGTACAAAAAGAATGTAGGTGATACATAAAGATTTGCTAAATTAATAGCAAGCCAAGTACAGGCTCTAGTGATAGACTGTCTGATTTGGAACACTGATTTCATTGCTTCCTCACAATGCATCTGGGCAAGTCACTTATTTTTTTCTTTACAAAAGGAATTAATTTCAAACTTATCTGGTGCAGTGTTTATAAGCAAAGTGTACTAAATTCCTTATCTACTTAGCTATGGTTATTGTCAATAAGGCTGCAATGAACATAGGAGTTCACGTATCATTTGTGTTATTTTTTCCCCTTGTGGAAATACCCAGAAGTGGAATTGCTGGATAATATGGAAATTCTAACAGTGTTAGTTGCTCAGTAGTGTGCAACACTTTTTGATTCTTCATACTATTTTTCATAGTGGCTGCACAAATTTACATTCCCACCAACAGTGTCCAACTGTTCCCTCTTCTTCACATCATCATCTACCCTTGCTATTTGTTATCTTTCTGATGATAACCATTCTGACAGTTGTGAGATTTTGATTTGCATTTCCCTAACGATTAGTGACGTTGAGTATCTATCTATTGACAATCTGTACATTTATTTTTTCAAAAATGTCCATTCAGGTATTTTGCTCATTTTTAAGTGGGTTGTTTATTTATTTATTTATTTTTGATGTTGAGTTAGTTGAGTTCCTTGTATATTTTAGATATTAATGCTATATTAGATATATCATATGAAAATATATTCTCCCAAGCTCAGGGCTCTTTTTCTCTTTTTGTTGATAGTTTCCTTCATTTTATAAAATCTTTTAAGTTTAATTAAGTCCCATCTGTTTAATTTTGCTTTCATTTTCCTTTTCTGAGGCGACATATCCAAAATAATATTGGTAAGACCACTGTAAAAAGGTGTACTGCCTATGTTTTCTTCTTGGTGTTTTATGGTTTCAGGTCTTATATTTATGCCTCTAAGCCTTTTGGAGTTTACTTTTGTATATGGTATGAGAAAATAGTCTAATTTTATTCTTTTAAGCATAGCTGCTCTGGTGTTCCAAAACAATTTACTGAAGAGGCAGGTTTTGTTTTGTTTTGTTATGTTTTTTTCCCTCTGCATTGTGTCTTCTTGCATCCTTTATCTTAAACTTACTTAGAGTCTAATTAGTTCATTTCTGCGTCCATGCTCCGTTGCTTCAGTCAAGTCTGACTCTTTGCAACTGTATGGACTGTAGCCCTCCAAGCTCCTATGTCCATGGGCTTCTCCAAGCAAGAATAGTGGTGTGGGTTGCCATGCCCTTCTCCAGGGGATCTTCTCCAACCAGGGATCAAACCCTGGTCCCCTGTATCTTCTGCATCATGGGAAGATTATTTTACTGCTAATTTTTGATTATTTTACTGCTGATTATTTTACTGATAATTTTATTATTTTACTGGGAAGCCCACTACATTTCTAGTCTTATAATTCTGTTCCATTGATATGTGTCTATTTTGGAGCTAGTACCACACTCTTTTGATTATTGTAACCATGAAGTTTAGCCTGAAGTTAAAGAAATGTGATATCTGAAGTTTTTGTTCTTTCTCAATATTATTTTCATTACTCAGACTCTTTTTGTCCCCACACGTGTTTTCTAATTCTTTGCTCTAGTTTTGCTAAAATTACTACTGATATTTTGATAGGGCATGCTTTAAATGTGTAGACTGCTTTAGGGATTAAGATCATTTGAACAATATTAATTCTTCCAATCCGTGAGTTCAGTATATCTTTCCATTTATGTCATCTTCAGTTTACTTCACCAATATGGTGATAATTTTCTGAATTCAAGTCTGTAACTCCTTGGTTATATTCATTCCCATGTATTTTATTTTATTTTATTTTTTGAATTGATTGTAAGTGGAATTATTTTCATAATTTTTCTTTCTGGTAGTTCATGTTGGTGTATAGAAAGGAACAGATTTCTGTATATTAATTTTATATCCTGAAAGTTTATTGAATTCAATTATTAGTTCTAATAGTATTTTCATAGTTCTATGTTTAGTGTTGTCCCAATGGTCTCTTAAGTTATCCACATTTTTTTAAGTTATTTCCTTCTCATTCTGTTCAGTTTGGATGATATCCACTACTGTCTTTCGTACTGATCCATTCTTCTGCAACATACAGTCTATTGCTGATTCCTTCTCCTGTATTTTTTATTTAGGTATTCAGCTCTGTGTTTTTCTTTTTTAAATTTTTATTGAACTATAGCTGCTTTACAGTGTTATGCTGGTTTCTGCTGTACAGAAAAACAAATCAGTTATATGTATACATATATCCACTCTTCTTTATATTTCCTTGCCATTTAGGTAGACTAGAGTTCCATATGCTATAGAGTGGGTTCTCCATAGTTATCTATTTTATAAGATAGTAAGTGTACATATGTCAATCTCAGTCTCCCAATTCATCGAATCCACCTGGTTCTTCTTTATATTTCTTAAATTTTTATTAAAATGTTCAATGTATTCATTATTCTTCCAAGTTTGAGCATCTTTATGGCCAACTCCTTGAACTCTTTATCTGGTTGGGTTCTTATCTCTGTTTTGCTTATTTTTTCTGAAGCTTTGCTTGATTCCTTCATTTGGAGCATATTCCTCTACCTCCTCATTTTGCCTAATTCTTAGTGTTTGTTTCTATGTGTAGAGTACGTTAGTTATATTTCCCAATCTTGGTGAAGTAACCTTGTTTAAGATGTGTCCTATGGGGCCAAGTAGCACACTCCCCTCTGATCCTGAGAGCTGTATGCTCCAGAGGTGCCTTTTACACTGACTCTGTGGGCCATTCCATTGTGGTGGGGCTAACTACCATGCGGACACTGGCCTGGTTGACAGTCAGGCCCTGCCATCTTTGCTGGCTTCCAGCCCATTGGTGAATGGGGCCCTGTCTAGCATGGCTGGCTGCACAACCTAGGGAGTCTCAAAGCTGGTGCTGGCCAACTGGTGGCTACAGGGCCCTTGGGGTCCTTAGGTTGATACAGCTCTCTGTTGGGCAGATGAGCCCCAGCACTTACAGGCTAGAGGAAGGACTCTAAAATGGCATTTTCCAGCACCAATATCCAAGTGGTAGAAGGAGCTCCAAAAATAGTTGCTGCAGACTCTGTGTCCACATAAAGAGTCCCAGTTGTCTCCTGCATCTCTGGTAGGCTCTCCAAGATAAGTCAGTATATTTGATATAATTTCCTCTCAAATTATAGCCTCTGCACTCCGACTTGGAGCATATGAAATTTTTCATGCTCCGTTTAACAGCAAGGTCTCTGTTTCCTACAGGCTCCCCTCCCCCTCACTCCAGCTCCCAAGCACCAGCTACACTGGTCTTCAAAACCAGACATTTAGGAATTCATTTTCCTGGTACACGTCCTCTAAGCTGTGGAGCCTGATATGGGGCTTGGACCCAGAACCTGTGTAATTATGATTATCCTCTTGGTGTGCATTGCCTACTTGACGGTGTGATTCTTAGCCATATGTGGTCTCTTTCAGTCCCACCCATGTCATTATCATCTCTTCCTTATGTCTTCAGTTGTGGAAAGTGTTTTCTGATAGACTTTATGTCACTTTCATAGACACTTGCTCTGTAATAATTGTTATTTTGCTGTGCCTATGTGGGGAAGGAGCTCCATCTTTCTATTCCACCACCTAGGTCACATATAATAACCTGTAATCTTACTATACAAGTTGTTAATTTGTTGTTGCTGTTCAGTTGCTAAGTCATGTCTGACTCTTTGCAACCCCATGGACTATAGTATGCCAGGCTTCTCTGTCCTCCATGATCTTTGGTTTTTTAATGTTGAGTTTCAAGCCAGCTGTTTCACTCACTTCTTTCACTCTCATCAGGAGGCTCTTTAGGTCCTCTTCACTTTCTGCAATGATGGTGGTATCACATGCGTAGCAAGTTATTAATATTTGAATCAATTGTATATTCCAAATAAAACAACTCTCTTACACACAAGCATGTGCATACCATGCGTGCACACACACACACACACACACACACACACGCTCACAGAAACTGAACATCAGGTGAAAGTAATTTTAGTGCTATGTAGTTTTATCTACCACCATTCACCCCTTGTCACAAAAAGGCATTCTACTAAGGCATTGTTTTATTTTTTATTTTATTTTGTTTTTGCCACACTGTGCAGCACGCATTATCTTAGTTCTCTGACCAGGATTTGAACCCGTGCTTCCTGCAGTGGACACATAGACCATCAGGGAAGTCTCCCTTAAGTTAGTCTTAATTCAAAAGCCAGATTCCTTGAAAAGAGTTGTTCTTTGATAAGCTTATAATAAGGTGTGAGAAAGTCTTATAATCACACAGCTTTAAAGTCTTGATTTCAATATGCACCAAGAGCAAAACAAACAAACAAAACAAAAAAAAAACATGCTATTTTTTCCATTTACTTTTAATAATTTTCATTATGGTTAAAATTTATACAAAGGTAAATTCATTTTATACTTTTGAAAAAGACACCATATCTCAGTTGTAAATTATATTTCAAGGAAATAATAAAATGTATCTTATGTCTTATATGCAACCTAAATTGTTTTCTAATTCTTGGTTGATCTTGTTTTATTCAATAAAATTAAGTTGCAAATCATTTAGTTTTGAAACATAATCTACTAAAGGCATTTGGAAATGAATTCATTTATGAGTGTTATGACTTTTTCAAGTTTTATACCAACTATATCACATATTATTGAAAAAATAATTAATGACAAATTTTTGAAATCTTGGTTGACATTTGATAGTCAACCCATGGTGTTACCACTTAGTATCAAATAAAGCAGTTTATTTCTATAAAACAAAAGTAAACACACGCACATACCTCTTATGAGACACAGTGAAACAAATCTCTACATGAATATCTGAAAGCATCTAAAATTAATCCAACCCAGAATACTTCTTTCTCCTCCTGGTATATCCCCTCTCAGTAAGCTACTCCTTCCTTCTACGTGATCAGTCAAATCTTGCATCAACCTGGCCTCCTCTCTTTCACTAGGTTGCACTCTCAGGAAAGATAAGACTATATCCAGAATTCAAAGCTCTAAAATGCCCCACAGTTCTCACTCTACTGCTTTTATCCAAGCCACTATTTTCTCTGCTTAGAAGTTTATCCCAATTACTCACTTTCTGTCTGCACTTTCTTCCCTTCAAACTCTTCTCAGTCCAACACCCAGGAGGATTCAATTAGAGTCACTCTGGTTAAGCCACCCTTTCAGCTTTCTAACTGCATGAAGGCCAGGGACCTAAACTCACAAAATCCTGAGAGCTGTGATCCTTATCTCTGAGCTCAATCACTTTCCTTTCATTTATTTTTTTCCCATCTCACTGCTCACTGCTGCTTCTTGACAAGAACATATCAGGCAGTCTCTTCCTGTGGTCGTCATACTTCCTCCTCCCTCTTTCTGAAATCCTCTTTCCTTAGTTGTCCCTGTGGTTTATCCTTTTCTATCACTGATGTCTGTCTGTGCTTAAAAACCACCTTCTCCATGAGTTATACTCTGACTCTTTTAAAAACTGAAGCTTTGCATCCTCTTTCTCTTCTAACTCTGCTCTGTCCTTGGCTGTGGCCTTACCACCATTCAACAAATTGCATCTTTTATTTGTTTATCCTGTTAATGTCTGCCTCCTTCACTAAAATGTGAGTTACCTGAGGATAAGGATTCCTTTGGTAACTGCTCTCTACCCTAACTATAGAATATTAGTATCAATAGATATTTTATAAATATTTTTAAAGAGTTCATAATGTGGGGGCTTGACTTATACTTCTATCTTAAAATATTTGATAGAATACATGAAATTATTTCTCCAAATAATTACCTTCCCGTACACATATTGAACTGAGTGAGAGATAGGACACACAGAGTTTAGGGTAGTTTGTGAGAGGAGCCACCAAAATAGGTTGACAACTTAGATACTCTAACTTTCAGGAGCTCAGTTTTTTCTGCTTTCTCAAAGATCAATTATCCTAATTATAAGGTTAGATACAGATTATGGAATGGCATTGGTTATTCAGTAGGTATTAGAGAAACCAAAGCATTATGTGAGTCAAATTACATTAAAATAAAACACAATATGAAATTAAAATATGATATTTCCAATTTGGATATATTAATAGCTCTATTTTTGTGCCTTGAGGGTATTTCCAAATTAATAATAGTGTAAAATTTGTGTTGGGAAATTAGTTTTGGCAACTGGATCCACATCCAGGGAATTTTTTTTTTTATTATAGTCTATTTCTAGTTATTCACTTTTGGGACTCTATTGCTAAAATTCTGCTAGTAGCTTCTATTTTCTGATATCCAGGTGAGTGAATACAGTAAGTTTGGGCATGCACATCTAACACCTAGATAGAGAATAATTATTTGGTAGCCATGATTCCATTCAAAACTTTATGTGTTGTGTCTCATATATTTCATTCATTAGAAAGGATTCAGGTGCGAATGTTGATTCAATTCATTTTTAACTAAGGTTATGATGATTCATAGGGAATTAAGCTAAAATGTGTACTCAGGAAAACAATAAGATTATACTTTAAGCTAAAAGTTAAATAGTATTTTAGTGAGGTACTTATCTTATTATTCTATGAATTTTCATATCTACTTGTTTTAATTAATAAGTTGGAATAAAAGAAATTTACACAATAGTAATATAAATTATATGTATATAAACTAATGTTAGATTTATGAAAGATGAATTGATATATTTAATAACATTTTATTATGCATATGTTCTTGATAGTTTATTAAGTGTTACTTAATAATTTATTCATATTTAAAAGTGTTTAAAATTTAAGCAACTTTATTGATCATGTTTTATAGCACCAATTTTTTTTAAAGTGCCTTGAAATGCCGTACAAATAGACAAAATTAAGTATCAGTAATTTTGTTTCAAAAGTTTTGTTAAAGAAGCCATTTTGTATATAGTCCAATATATCTTTCTAACCAAAAATTCAGCATGTTATATTCCTATTATGGTATGAGGGTCAAATAGAAACTGCTTTAAGGTTGCTTATATAGTCTAAGTTCTTAAAGCATAGTTGAATAATAAAGATCCAGTGTCACTAGTTTGAATAGAATTCACTAGACTGTGGTATCTGAATTTCATCTTATTTTATTTTATTTATTTATTTATTTTTTAAACATGAACTTCTCCTTTCAATTCAATGTATACATGTTAGAATGGCATTCTCCCAAATCATAGTGTCCGTTATACAGTGTTTTTGTCTATACATCGTCATTGCCATCTTCCTAAATTCCATATATGTGTTAGTATACTGTATTGGTGTTTTCTTTCTGGCTTACTTCACTCTGTATAATCGGCTCCAGTTTCATCCATCTCATCAGAACTGATTCAAATGAATTCTTTCTTATCCATTCATCTGCTGATGGACATCCAGGTTGTTTCCATGTCCTGGCTATTATAAACAGTGCTGCGATGAACATTAAATTTGAGTTTAATTTAAAATTCTGGAAATAGCTTCTTCAAAGTTATTGCCTGTACATCTAAATTTATTTAATATAATTTTTAAAATGTATTGAAGTATAACTCAATTATAGGTGTTGTATAAGGTTTTTTAATGATATATATCCAATCCAGCATTAAAGTACATAGAGTATTTTCACTACCCTAAAATCCCTTTACACTCTACCTCTTCATTCCTCATTACCTTCTAATCCTTGACAACACTGATTTTTTTAGTGTATACACAGTTTTGATATTTTCAGATTTATATAGTCAGACTCATACAGTATGTAGCATTTTAAGATTTATTTCCTCTATTTAGTAATATGTATTTAAATTTCCTCCATTGTCTACATGTACCACATTTTATTCATCCATGAACTTATTAAAGGACATATAGATTGCTTCCAAGTCATGGTAATTATGAATAAAGAGGCTGTAAGTATCTGCTTGCAGGTTTGATTCTGTGACTTTGACAACATAGTCACATATTCAACCATTATGAATGTAATCAAGAGATGTAGGTATAGATATCTATGTGTATATATATATATATATATATATATATATACATATATATATATATATTTTTTCCTACCTATCACTTTATCAACACACATACATGAAATTTATTATCTCCTATTTTCAATGCCTGGATTTATGAGTTTTAAGACTTTTTGTGCTCAGTCACTCAATCATGTCTGATTCTTTGTGGCCCAGTGGACTGAATTGCCATTTCCAACTCCAGGTTTAAGACCTTTTTGTTCTCACTCAGTCACTTCAGTCATGTCCAACTTTTTGCGACCCCATGAGCTGTAGCTTGCTAGGCTCCTCTGTCCATGGGATTTCCCAGGCAAGACTAGTGGAGTGTGTTGCCATTTCCGCCTCCAGGGGATCTTCGCAACCCAGGGATTGAACCCATGTCTCTTATGTCTCCTGCATTGGCAAGCAGGTTCTGTAGCACTAGTGCCAACTGGGAAGCATCTTGCAATTATTGCCAAAATCAAGATACTGGGCAGATCCATCAACCAATAGTACTCTGTAGTGCTTTTCCTCCACAGTCAAACTTCCCCTATGGTTTGATTTCTGTCCCTACATTTCACTTTTCCCAGAGTAACATATGAATGAAATCACGCAATTTGTAACTTTTTGACAATGTATTGGCATCTGTATCTAATGTATTTAATATTTCAGTAAGGTAGTATTTGGTTTTAACTTGTTAAAGTACATGTATAAAAGCCAGTGTATGCTGCTAAGTTGCTTCAGTCGTGTCCGACTCTGTGCAACCCTGTAGATGGCAGTCTACCAGGCTCCTCTGTCCCTGGGATTCTCCAGGCAGGAATACTGGAGTGGATTGCCATTTCCTTCTCCAACGCATGAAAGTGAAAAGTGAAAGGGAAGTCACTCAGTCGTCCGACTCTTCACAACCCCATGGACCCTACCAGGCTCCTCCGGCCATGGGATTTTCCAGGCAAGAGTACCGGAGTAGGGTGCCATTGCCTTCACCAATAAAAGCCAGTGTATAGTTAGCCATATTTTTTAAACTTTGTTTCTATGGCTATGCTATTACTGGTATTTGGAGCATGTTAAGTCTATGTTTAGGTAACGTACAACATGTAACATGCTTAACAATATTTTGATTGAAAGGTGCTAGAATATTTTCCTCCATGAAACAATAAATACTTCAAGCTAATTTAAATATAGTTCCAGAATATATTGATTATTTAGTATGCAATTGACTGACCTCTTCTCTTCTCTCCCCAGTTGATTCAGAATAAGAAAGTTTTTCATGTGCTGGCCTGTCTTTTTGAGAAGTCAGTTGCAGTCTTTGGCTTTCTTGGCTTGGATCTTCTGAGAAACATTATGAGACTCGAGGCCTGTTTATTTCTTCCAAGCTCTTATTGTACTGGCAGAGATTGCCTTTTCCCAGATGTCTATTTTGTTTCTCAAGTTGTGAAAACTGTTTAAAGGTTAGTAGAATCAGAGATTCAAATGGAATACATCCTTGGCATAGGGAGTGTGAAGGTCATTGCCACATTCCACAAAATGATTATATTTCCCCATCAGACAGTTTTCAATCTGATCCACTTGCTATCAGAAAAGTCAATATTTGCATTCTATTGAATATGCATGACCACTAGTGTTTGAAGAAAGGGCTACTTGATATGTGCACTTCTATGATTATCTTGTTTGCATTCACAAGAAATTATCTGAAAATCCTCTAATGATTCAAAGACTTGCTGTAAGGGGTTATTTCATTATTAGAATTAGTTCTGCTGCAACTTTAAATTAAACTGACTTAGCATTTTACATCATTTAATTTAAAATAAATCACCAGAAAAGGGAAAAAAATAAAATATCTAAGAAATAGCTTCTTTGTTCATAAAATGTTAAATGTATATGTGGGAACTATGTTTCAATATTTTTCATCATAGTCCTGATTTTGTTAATCTCAAAAGTATATGCTTTGAAAGGAGTTTGTCTTCCTGGGTGTTTCTTTTATTTTAATAAAGCCAACTATCTTTCACTGAAAATTATAATATGGTAGGTTTTGATTGATAATTTTCAAGCTTTATATTCTATAGAATTTTCTTCTTTTTGAGATTTAGCATCTCTTTGAAAAGGATTGGCCATCACAATAATTTATTTACATTTTCTGGACTTTCTGTTGTTTTTCTCAGATTCACCTTTTGTAATGATCCATCTTCTATTTTCAGTGATTTCACTGCCTTAAATACATTGAGGGCACCTTTGTCTGTTTGGCTATCAGTGATTTCCCTATTTTAAACACACCATTTTGTGGTCTGTAGGCTATAGAAACAGAGAAATCTTCTTCATTACCTCATGAGACCAAACCACTCTACCTTCTCTAAATTCTATTTACCTTTCCAATTCTGTGAAATCAAAGAAATGCTACAGTTTATCTGATACTGGAAGCAACTTTCAACTCTCATGAGTTTTCTCAGTTGCTCTTTTAGTGGGTTTTAATTCAATCAAGTAGTCTCAACAAAATTTATAGTAACTTCTTTGTACCTTTAGTTTAAAATTTCATACTGAAATAACTTAGAGTAACTCTCTTTATGTCTCTGAAAATCACTTTTTAGGTCTGTAAAGTGATGAAGTTGAACTAGAAAACCTTAGATTGTATTATGACTAGTAGTCTGAGCCTTGTTGATCTCTCATAGCTCTGCTAAAGATGACAAATCTCTTTCACAGGGATCGTTTTAATTGAAGGTGTGCTCAGGTATGGAGTCCTTCACTGAGAACTTTTAGCCTGCAAGTTATAATCTGTTGGTGCCATTGCACAGGAATATTCCTTATGACTCTGACTTCTTCTCTTAGGCTTGGTAAACTCACTGCATTCACATATTATTTAATCTGCTACTTAAGAAGTATAAGCTTACCCTTGTATTTAGGGGCTTCCCTGATAAAAAACTGTCTCATTTCCCTACCATTTCAAAGTGTCTTTCTCACTACTTTTTGCTGTTTTACAAAACCCACTAGAAGAGATACATCCATTTAGGTTATAGAAATGATTTTGTGAAGACAAATAAAATCAATCATTACCACACAAAACCTTCATGTGCAAAAACAGAATAATAGAAATAATTTACAAAAGGAACTGGGATTATTTTAAGCCAGATTTCCTTTACATGATAGTTAATGGGTTAAGTTTAATAGGGAAAAATCTAAGTGTGTGGGAAGGGAGAGGCTGGGTCTGGAGGGACGTGTGTCTCCCCTAGAATCACTGCAGATCTCAGATCCTCCTTCCTTTGGTCATTAAAGCCAATTTCACAACTTAGTTTTCAAGTACATTTGTAGTTCTCTGTTAAAGCTTATGATTGATTTATGGCTACATTCCTCAAATTCCTAGTGCTAACTAAACCTGGCTCTTAGAAATTATCTAAACAGGAACAGCTAAAGACAGATGGAAGCCATCCATGTCACACATGGTACCTGCAAACACCTTACTTCCTGGGTTCTACATTTCCATTATCTCATGCCAACTTTTCAGAAAGCTTTTGAGGGGAAAAATCTGGCTTCCACTCTCTATTCAGTCTTCTCATTCTAGAACCAAGGTCTAAACAAAGATGGTTCCACATTGGAAACAATTCTGAAATCCCCCAGTTATTGATTTTTAAAATTCACTTAATTGGTACACTAAATTCATTCACCATTCATTCTTTAAACAAACGTTTGTTTAGTGTTTATAATAGCATGATCTTCTTTAAATACAAAGATTACAACTGACGAGGGTTCTAAACCCTACTTGTAGATACCTCATACTCTCGGAGAAAGAGATGTGCAAAAATCATAACAACTTTGAGGTATCTATGTTGCTGTTGTTCATTCACTGTCATGTCTAGCTCTGCAGTCCCATGGACTACAGCATACTAGGCTGTCCTTCACCTCCTGGAGTTTGCCCAAACTCATATCCATTGAGTTGGTGATGCCATTCAACCATCTCATCCTCTGTCACCCCCTTTCCTCCTGACCTCAGTCTTTCCTATCATCAAGGCCTTTACCATTGAGTCAGCTCTTTGCATCAGGAGGTCATAGTATTAGAGTTTCAGCTTCAGCAGTAGTCCTTCCAATGAATATTCAGGGTTTATTTCCTTTAGGATTGACTGGTTTGATCTTGCAGTCCGAGGAACTCTCAAGAGTCTTCTACAGCACTACAGTTCAAAGGTATCAATTCTTTGTCCCTCAGCCTTGTTTATGGTCCAACTCTCACATCAGTACATGACTACCGGAAAAACCATAGCTTTGAGTAAATGGAACTTTGTCAGCAAAGTGATGTCTCGGCTTGTAATATGCTGTCTAGGTTTATTATGGGCGTCTCTAGCATCTCAGATGGTAAAATATCTGCCTGCAATTCAGAAGACTCAGGTTCAATCCCTGGTGGAAGATACTCTGGAGTAGGAAATGACAACCCACCAGTATTCTTACCTGGAGATTTTTATGGGCAGAGGAGACTGACAAGCTATAGTCCACGGGCTGCAAAAAATTGAACATGATTGAGTGACTCTGCAGTCACTATCCCCAGTGATTTTGAAGACCAAGTTAATAAAAACTGTCACTGTTTCCAGTTTTTCTCATCTATTTGCTGTGAAGTGATGGGACTGGATGCCATGATCCTAGTTTTTTGAATGTTGAATTTTAAGCCAACCTTTCCACTCTCCTCATTCACCTTCGTCAAAAGGCTTTTTAGTCCCTGTTAGCTTTTTGCCATTAGGGTGATGTCATCTGCATATCTGAGGTTGTTGATATTTCACCCATCAATCTTGATTCCAGCTTGTGAGTCATCCAACCTAGCATTTTGCATGATGTGCTCTGTATATAGGTTAAATAAGCAGGGTGAAAATGTACAGCCTTGACATATTCTTTTCCAATTTTGAACTAGACCATCTTTCCATGTCTGGTTTTAACTGTCGCTTTCTGACCTGCATACAGGTTTCTCAGGAGGTAAGTAAGGTCATCTGATATTCCCATCTCCTTAAGAATTCCCCACAGTTTGTTGTGATCCACACAGGAAAAGGCTTTAGCGTAGCCAGTGAAGCAGAAGTAGATGTTTTTCTGGAATTTCCTTGCATTTTCTATGATCCAGCAGATGTTGATAGTTTGATCTCTGGTTTCTCTGCATTTTCTAAATCCAGCTTGTACATCTGGAAGTTCTTGACTCATGTAATATTGAAGCCTAGCTTGAAGAATTTTGTGCATTAACTAGCTAGCATATGAAATGAGCAGAATTTATATAAACCAATTGTATTCACAGTTATTTTATAAATATTCCATTTAAATTATAAAAAGCATATTAATTGATAATTTTAATGCCAATAATTACAATATATGTAAAAAAATTAAGAATTTAAATTTGTCATAACTTTTCAAGGTAAAGAACATATCTAAACACTAAAATATCAAGTTGAAGATCAATTCCAAATAACTGAGAAGGAAAGTCCAAATCTGTATTTGCTACTAAGCATTATCAGGATGAACTAGACATGTGCTCTGAGGTGAGACTGTAATTACAAATCATTATGGAAATAACAAGAAGTATAATGGCATATGATGAGGGTACAGAGGAAAATATGCAGAAAATATGATGTGTATATATGATGTGACATTTTACAACAGCTACCTACACCTCCTGAATTAAATAAGTAATTCTGAATTAAACAATGTCCTGAAGATGTGAAAGCTTTACATTATTTTGTTTTAGAAAGAACTTTGATAAGTAATCTGGGTACATTTTTTTTCAGTACTCTGATTTCTTATCGGAAAGTTACTATAAAAGGCAAGATCATCATTATAACAGTAAAAACATTTTCATTATCTTTTAATGGATCTAACTTCTGGTTTAGAGTGTGTGCTGTTCATGATAGTGAATTTCAATCAAGGAAGCTGGGATTTTATATCTGTGTTTTAGTAAAGAAGTAACACATGTGATTTACTTGGTTCTCTCATCAATTTGTCTTCTACACTGACTTCTCAGAAAATATGTATCTTAAAGCTATAAGTGTATTATTTTTCTTTTGGCAAAAAAAAGAGCAAAGTTTTTGTACACACTCAGTTTTTCAAAAATTACTTGAAGAAAGTAGAACTATGTTGTGCTTATTATTAAATTCCTTTTATGCTTCTTTTTTTAAGAGAAGGTATTGCTGTGTTGAATAGATAAATTTAGAGAACAAGTTAAAGTATAAAAATATTGCTCACATTTCTATAATTTCCATATGATACAGATGACAAATGAGATACAAAAGATTAAATGGTAGACTATAAGGAAAAAAAAGAGAAGATAGAGAAGATGAAAATGTAGAAAGAGAGTTATAATGAGCAAAGAAAGAAACAAATGGAAGAGGAAAAACTGCCATGTTTAGGAATAAAGAAAACAAAGGAACAGGTGCTTGTGGATATCACTTGTCATTTGTTTTTTTTGATCTTAAGCAGCTGCTGCTTCTTTTCCAATGTTTGTTGTCAAATCCATCTGCCTCATGATAATTTATTCAGCTCCTTACACTTTCTTCTTTCTTTTCCTTTTTTTGGTGGGAAATGATTGAAGTATATATCTCCAGAAAAAGTTTGGCCTTACTTAATGTGTAATTTTGGATTTGCTCTTGAGGCATCTATATGAAATTATGAATTGAAGCCATACATATATATGGCTTCCCTGGTAGCTCAGTTGGTAAAGAAACTAACTGCAATTCAGGAGACCCCAGTTCAATTCCTGGGTTGGGAAGATCCACTGAAGAAGGGATAAGCTACCCACTCCAGTATTCTTGGGGCTTCCCTAGTGGCTCAGCTGGTAAAGAATCTGCCTGCAATGCAGGAGACCTGGATTCAATCCCTGGGTTGGGAAGACCCCCTGAAGAAGGGAAATACTACCCACTCCAGTATTCCGGCCTGGAGAATTCTATGGACTGTATAGTCCATGGGGTCTCAAAGAGTCGGACATGTCCTCCTACAGGACTAGAAGCAATCATGAAGAGTAAGATGAAAATGCATAGAGCCCATATGTTGATTTTTAGGTACTATTCCCCACTAATTTGGATCAGAGATCCTTGAGAAATAGGTGATCCCGTGTCTGGGCAGCAGTGAATATGTTTTTATTGCAGAAAGCAAAAAAGTGCTCAGAGACAACAGGGCCATATCCAAAGAACATAATAGTTTTAAGAATGTTCCCTTGTAAAGTTTCATATAATCTAAAAGTAATGCTTAAATAAATTACAGCAAATTGAATAAATAAATGGAATCCATAAAGACTTTAAGGAAAACAGAGAAAGGGAGAGAGAGATTTATTTAAGACAGCTAATAAATATGAAGGGAAAGAAAAAAAGAGAAATATTATTTTTCAAGACTCAACATTGCTAAATCAAGTAAAGATCATCAGCGCATGCTATATTTCATTCATACAAAGTCTTATGTTGCAGCATGTACAAAAAACATTTATTTAAGCTTCCTGTGTAGTTACTCCAGGCTGCATATTGGGTTCAGATAAATCCCATGTGATTTTTCTTTCTCCTGGACCAGTGGTTGCTCAAGTCACATTCTCCTGGTGTACAAAGACGGGATATCAAAGAATAAGTTCACTGAGCAAGAACAGTGGGCGTGATTTCATCACTTCCATTGACACCTTTGTGGCCAAAGTATGGCCCAATATGGATCCATAAAGAAGCAATGAGTAACTCTCCCATGATTTAATGTATCGCAGATTAGGTGGCTGCAACTAATTAATGGTCTGAAAGTTTTTTGATCATCAGGGTACTCATACCCAAATATTAACTACAGATTATTTTTTGGTTCAGAGATAAAATAATAAGCCTATTGAATGATGAGATACTGTAGTCACCTTTTAAACTGAAATAAGACAGCTGAAATTCACAAACAACTCATGCAGCTTAATATCATCAAAACAACCAAGTCAAAAAATGGGTAGTAGACCTAAATAGACATTTATCCAAAGAAGGCATACAGAAGGCCAAAAAACACTTGAAAAGATGTTAAACATCACTAATTATTACAGAACTGCAAATCAAAACTCCAATGAGATATCAACTCACATCAATCAAAATGGCTATCATCAAAAAATCCACAAACAATAAATGCTAGAGAGCATGTGGAGAGAAGGGAAGCCTCTACACCATTGGTGGAAATGCAGTTTGGTGCAGCCACTGTGGAAAACATTATGGATGCTCCTTAAAAAAACTAAAAATAGAGCTTCTATATGATCTTGCAATTTTAGTTTTCGGCATGTGGTTCAGTTGAACAGTCATGTCCAATTCTTTGCGTCCCCATGGACTGGAGCATGTTAGCTGAGCTACCAGGGAAGCCCACTTTGGGGCATATATCTTAAGAAAACCAGGATTCAAAAGCATACATGCTTGCCAGTGTTCACTGCGGTGCTGTTTACAATAGTCGGGGCATGGAAACAACATAAATGCCCATCAATAGATGAATGGATGAAGATGTGGCAATATATACAATGAAGCATTACTCAGCCACTAAAAAGAATGAAATACTGCCATTTGCAACAACATGAACAAACCTAGAGAATGCCCTGTTTAGTGAAGACAGACATATAAAGACAAATACTGTATGATACTGCTTACAAGTGGAATCTAAAAAGAAATGATAACAATCAACTTACAAAACAAACACTTTCACAGACTTAGAGAACAAACTTACAGTTACCAGGAGGAAGGAATATTTAGGAAAGTTTGGGACTGTCATGTACACACTGCTATATTTAAAATGGATACTCAACAAGGACCTATTGTATAGCATACAGAATTCTGCTCAATATTATGTTAACAACCTAAATGGGAAGATAATTTGAAACATAATAGATATGTGTATATGCATACCTGAATCACTTTGCTGTACACCTGAAACTATCATAACATTTTTTGTTAAATATACTTCAACATAAAATAATGTAGCTAAAAAAAGAGATTATACAAATGATCCGTCATTACAAACAGTATGATGCCATGTATCTCCTAAAGTGATGCAGTATGTGCACAGTATCACCTGCATAGGACTATTACCCCCAAAATAAATAATTTAAATTTACCTATGAGAAAATAGGCAAATACGGATATAAAATATTATAGAAGACAAGTGGCATATACTCTGCCCTTCAAAACAAATACTGAGTCAGTTGTCCTCTTCTACAGAAAAGATAAAGAAATGAAGTTATATGAACACATGCAAAGTATAAAGATTTATTAGATTTTAGTTTCACTCTGTATAATAGGCTCCAGTTTCATTCACCTCAGCGAGGTAAGCCAGAAAGGAAAACACCAATACAGTATACTAACACATATATATATGGAATTTAGAAAGATGGTAATGATAACCCTGTATGCGAGACAGCAAAAGAGACACAGATATATAGAACAGTCTTTTGGACTCTATGGGAGAGGGCGAGGGAGGGATGATTTTGGAGAATGGCATTGAAACATGTATATTATCATATGTGAAACGAATCGCCAGTACAGGTTCGATGCAGGATACAGGATGCTTGGGGCTGGTGCACTGGGAGGACCCAGAGGGATAGTATGGGGAGGGCGTGGGAGGGGGATTCAGGATGGGAACACATGTACACCCATGGCGGGTTCATGTCAATGCATGGCAAAACCAATACAATATTGTAAAGTAATTAGCCTCCAATTAAAATAAATAAATTTATATTTAAAAAAATCTATTGCAGATATTTTTAAAATCTACTATTTATATGTCTTGGATATTAATATGTTGGCAAATATAATCTATTCTTAAAAAAAGATTCTAGCTAAAAAATGGATAAATTAGAAACAAGTAGATACTATATAGTACATCGTAATATTAAATTCAGTTCAGTTCAGTTCAGTCCCTCAGTTGTGTCTGACTCTTTGCAACCCCATGAATCACAGCACGCCAGGCCTCCCTATCCATCACCAACTCCCGGAGTTCACCCAAAAACATGTGTATCGAGTCCATGATGCCATCCAGCCATCTCATCCTCTGTTGTCCCCTTCTACTCGTTGCCCCCAATCCCTCCCAGCATCAGAGTCTTCCAATGAGTCAACTCTTTGCATGAGGTGGCCAAAGTATTGGTGTTTCAGCTTTAGCATCATTCCTTCCAATGAACACCCAGGACTGATCTCCTTTAGAATGGACCAGTTGGATCTCCTAATATCAATTACATAGTGTTATAATAGTGTAATATTATATAGGAGTCTGCCATTCTTAGGAGTGCCATTTTATATAGAAGTGCTGAAATATTTAGAGGTAAAGCTAATAACATCTTTGGCTTACCTTCAAATGCATAGATAGGTAGAATAGATGGATGGATCTATGGTAGATAGATACATAGACAGAACAGAGAATTGTTGAAGTTTAAATTGTTCTGAGATTGAGAATAATAAATATGTTGCATTTTGCATGAAAATAAAGAATAACAATCAGCTTAATGTGATTGAGACAAAAAAAGAATAAGTATTTCTGAGTAGCTGTAAGTGTTCAAAAAAATTTTTTTTTACTGAGGATTATTTTAACACTTTAGAAAATATTAACATTTTATAATCAATAGATTCACAAGACAGATTAATGCATGTATATATTTGGTATTCTAATGTATTTTAATGAGGCATGAATAATATAATTTATGTCTAGCAAATTATCAAGATTTGTGTATTGTTAATAAGAACTCATTAACCATTATTTTCAATGGCTGTTATGCACAAACTACATTAAATAGGCACAGCAGGTTGCCTTTGGATGTTTACAATTTAAGTAAAATTGGAAAGGCCAACACTATTAGTTTCATTTTGATACTGTCAGCACAATAACAGTAATTAATGGATTCTGCATTTTTATGAAAGCATCAAGATAACTTATAGAATTAGATATATAAGCACTATGGATTCTCAATCCATGATTAATATATGGATTAATAAAGAATATTATATCAATGCAAACTTCTGGTCTGCCTAGATCTTCTTTGGTGAATCATGGTTCATCACAAAGGAATGATGGGTTCACTTATAATTGAGATGGTATAACTTTAGAACTTTACAATTGACCCTCTTGGAATGAATAGAATAAAGATAGCCATAATAGTCACCAATGAAAACGAATAAGATGGTAGGTTTTTTTTTTTTTTCCACTCAAAATTCATTATCTTCATTTTAGTAAAAGGTGAATCATAGAAATTTAGTGTTGGGTTAATCTGTAATTTCCATACATCTCACAGACCTTTTTATTCTGTTCTATGGTCCCTTAAGGTTAACTAAGCTCATGAAAATTTCTTAAACCTAACTACATCTTAAAATTACCTGGTAATCATGAAAAAATCTACTCATGCCTTGGTCCTATCAGTTCAGTTCAGTTCAGTCACTCAGTCATGTCCGACTCTTTGCGACCCCATGAGTGGCAGCACGCCAGGTCTCCCTGTCCATCACCAACTCCCAGAGTTCACTCAGACTCATGTCCATCGAGTCAGTGATGCCATCCAGCCATCTCATCCTCTGTCGTCCCCTTCTACTCCTGTCCCCAATCCTTCCCAGCATCAGAGTCTTTTCCAATGAGTCAGCTCTTCGCGTGAGGTGGCCAAAGTACTTGAGCTTCAGCTTTAGCATCATTCCTTCCAAAGAAATCCCAGGGCTGACCTCCTTCAGAATGGACTGGTTGGATCTCCTTGCAGCCCAAGGGACTCTCAAGAGTCTTCTCCAACACCGCAGTTTGAAAGCATCAATTCTTTGGCACTCAGACTTCTTCACAGTCCAACTCTCACATCCATACATGACCACTGGAAAAACCATAGCCTTGACTAGACGGACCTTAAGTCGGCAAAGTAATGTCTCTGCTTTTGAATATGCTATCTAGGTTGGTCATAACTTTCCTTCCAAGGAGTAAGCGTTTTTTAATTTCATGGCTGCAGTCACCATCTGCAGTGACTTTGGAGCCCCCAAAAGTAAAGTCTGACACTGTTTCCACAGTTTCCCCATCTATTTCCCATGAAGTGATGGGACCAGATGCCATGATCTTCGTTTTCTGAGTGTTGAGCTTTAAGCCTATTCACTCTCCTGTTTTACTTTCATCAAGAGGCTTTTAGTTCCTCTTCACTTTCTGCCATAAGGGAGGTGTCATCTGCATATCTGAGGTTATTGATATTTCTCCCGGCAATCCTGATTGCAGCTTGTTTCTTCCAGCCCAGCGTTTCTCATGATATACTCTGCATAGAAGTTAAATAAGCAGGGTGACAATATACAGCCTTGACATACTCCTTTTCCTATTTGGAAGCAGTCTGTTGTTCCATGTCCAGTTTTAACTGTGGCTTCCTGACCTGCATACAGTACCAACAAATTTATTTGTTAGTGTTAGGAGAAACAGTTTATCCCTTTTTTCCTGTCCCAGCACCTATATCTAATTTGAATTAATCACTCTAGACAAAGGGCATCAAAGAGAGTCCTTCATGACTGGATGTATTTTCTCATGTTTGTTCCAAAGATAATCTTCTCATGGGCTGAGGTTTTCCACTTGAAGTGAATGTTCATGAAGAAGAAATGCTCAGATGTGATCATTAAGTCATTTCAGTTTGGCCCCTGGCTTTCTCTAACTGTACAGTGGTAGAAAGAAAGTGAAAGTGAAGTTGCTTAGTCGTGTCTGTAGTAGTAGTCTTAGTGTCTTAGTAGTGTCTTAGTAGCACTGGACTGGCTTGCCATTTCCTTCTCCAGGGGATCGTCTCGTTTCAGGGATCGAACCCAGGTTCCCGCATTGCAGACAGATACTTTACCTTCTGAGCCACCAGGAAATACAACACACACAGTTACAATTTTTCCCCACTCTTGTTATCAGAATTGGAGGGAAGGTCCTTCTTCAGTGTTCTAAGTCCCTTAAGCCTATGGGACTAAGTGGGAGTACTGTGTGTACATGTGTGTGTATGTGTGTGCATGCTAAGTCGCTTCAGTTGTGTCTGACTCTTTGCAACCCAGTGGACCATAGACTGCCAGGCTTATCTGTCTATGGGACTCTCCAGGAAAGAAAACTGGATTGGGTTTCCGCACTCACCTCCAAGGGTTCTTCCCGACCCAGTGATCAAACTGCATGTTTTATGTCTTCTGCACTGGTAGATGGGTTCTTTACCACTAGCACCACTGAGAAGCCCTAGGAGTGCTTTGCATTGTACATTATATATTTTTGAACACTTTAAAAGCATCTTTGAATATTTACTCTGTAGTGAGCATAAAACTAAGTGACTTCCATACATAAACTCACTTAATCTTGGATATGTTTTCATTGTCGTTTTAGTCACTAAGCCATGTCTGACTCTTTTGTGACCCCATAGGCTGTAGCCTGCCAGGCAACTCTGTCTATGGGATATCTTAGGCAAGAATACTGGAGTAGGTTGGCATTTTTTTCTTCAGGGTTTTTTCCCAACCCAGGGATCAAACTTGTATCCTCTGCATTGGCAGGCAGGTTCTTCACCACTGAGCTACTTGGAAAGCTGCATAACCTTTTGGGTTATAGGTAAATATAACATAAAATATTGTTTACATTGTTAATGGATAATTCCTCTTTGCTAGTGAAGAAACTGAAGCACAAGATATTTAGTAGAATTCTCTTTGATGTACAGCAGGCTCTTGCTTATCTATTAATACTTTATATATCATAAGTTTGTGTATGTTAACCTCAATTTTCTTATCCTTATTTACCCCTCCCTTTTACTCCTATTTTTTTAATTCATATTGTCATTTCCATTTTTTTTGGAAAAATAGGAAACCTTTTTATTCCTATTACCAAGATCTTGCCTTGGGTCCTTGCCACTTACTACCCTTTAGTAACTATTTGTTTTCTATGTCTGAATCTGTTTCTGTTTTGTAAATAAATTGTATCATTTCTTTTAGGTTCCAGGTATGTGATATCACATGACATTTATCTTTCTCTATCTGACTTTATTTAGGATGATAATCTCTAGATCCATCCATGTTGCTGCAAATGGCATTACTTATTTTTATGGCTGAGCAATATTCCTTTGCATATATATGTGTATATATATATATATATATATATATATATATACAATGTATAACATATAATGCATTTATACATGTATATATTACATACACCATATCTTCTTTATTCATTCACTTATCAGTGGGCATTTAGGTTGCTTTCCAACATTTCTATTCTTAAGAATCAAGTCACAGCTTCTTCCCAAACAGGCAGATTGTGGGGTGGGGGACAGACAGGAGGAATTGTATAAGTGAGTGAACATCAGCAGGTAGCAATCACTGTGGACCACCTTAGAGTCTGTACACCAACATAATACAGAAAGATGATTGAGATAATTAGAAAATATAATCAACTTGATAACAGATTGGATACGGTAAGGTAAAAGAATGATTTCAAGAACACTTAACAATCAATTGAAGGAAAGATGTTCATATTTCTGAGATATAAATAAATGTTTATTTATATTATTGCTTAGGCTTTTTGTCTGAGACATGCACAGCTCATAATAGGATTTTTTCATCATTTATGTCAAACAATAGACTATGACTGATGCCTTTTTTCTTCTCATATTTAATCTCAGTGGGTCTTCCCTTGCGGTCCAGCGGTTAAGACTCCATTCTTCTACTGCAGAGGGTGCAGGTTGGATCCCTGGTCAGAGAACTAAGATCCTGCATGCCACTCAGTGTGGGCAAAAAATTGAAAGAAAGATTTTTTAAAAGCCTCAGGAAATTTATAGTTTTCAAAGAGGAAGTATATATTATTAATATAAATATTTTCCCCAAGAATGTTGAGGCACTCACAATTCTCATTCCATGTTTCTGACCACCTTCTAATAGGTATTCTATTCTATTCTAATATTCTACTAGAACGATGAGGATAGTTCTCTGGGCTTCTTAGAGAGAGGAGTTATGAATGTAATTAACAGATACATCTTAAATCATCCAGAATTACATGAAATATGTTAGAACTCTTAAAAAGTAGTTTAATAATATTTGCATGGAATTTAAAACAATAATTTATCATATCTTAAGATTGAACTATATGAACTTTCTGATATTTCATAATTTTGGACCTATTAAAAAGAGCAGTTTACAGGGTTCAATGTGACACTGCATTATCAGAAGTGACTAACAATCTGTTATCAAATCTGTTATCTGATCTGAGAAAACCACTCTATTTATCTTGTGAAATCTTGAGTCTGAGTTATTTTATATAAATGAAGATAAAAGTAAATAAGCATTTAAATATTTGCTATTGCTAATACAATATTATGGCAGCAATTGACACATGCATTAGTAGGAAATTATTATCGTTTCCCAGTAAAATAATTCACAGACCCAGATGGAAAAGTAATTTCTTAATGATGAACCAGCTCCCTTTTTATGTGATTTCATTGCTTACAGAGAGTACACAATGAAATAGAATCTATAACAGGTATTAACTTGAATTTCTGTATGATTCACTTGAATTTTATTGTACAAATATAACTGACACCGTCAGAGTTGCTTAGAATATAAATTAATTTCCAATCATCTATTGCAGTCATATTATTCTATTTGCATTTTAGAGGTTATTTTTGAATATTTTCATGCTTTAACATTAGGGTTTTATTTCTAATATTCTGTTCTAATGGCCTCTTTCTTAAACCAGGATTAAAATATTGTGCCTTTTAGAAAACTTTCTGTTCAGTATTCCAGCCTGAAAGGTTATTTGTGCAGGATGGGAAAATCTGTTTTTTGCTGCACAGATGCCTTCCCCATAAGGCAATATTTTGCTTTTTCCTTTTAGTTCAATCTGGGCACCAGATTTCTGAAAAAGTAAATAATGTAATTTTATATGAATTAAGTATTCTTAAAAATGTTTGTCTTGACATAAATGTAATGTACCCTAGTGAAACTTCAGTTGTCACGGCAGTGTTATATTTCAAAATACGATAGCTCATAAAATTAGTATTATTCTCATTGCTCTTTCTTCCTAAATCCAAACTCATAGGTATTCTGAATCAATTAAGGTATTTCCATACTGCAAAGCGTTTCATACAGTCCTGGAAAACACTATTGATATAGCCAAGAACAAATTGCTAAATACAGAATAGACTCTGTGAGTGTAAATTCTCAGTTTTATAAAAATCTTTTCTTAACCTTTTTATTCCTATTACCAAGATCTTGCCTTGGGTCCTTGTTATATTCATCTGGACTATTTTCATAGTGGAAAACATTTTTTTATTTCACTATTTCTTACTCAAAAGTATCTTCCACATTAATGCAACTCTTCCTATTATTTTGATCACATAACTTTCCCTGATTACCATCAAATCCAGCTCAGATTTTTTTAGCCTAGAAAACAGGAGTCTGGCTCCCACCAACCTTTTCAGTTTATACCCTCACTCTCTTCATTGAAGCTATACTGAATGAATAATAAACTAATTGCAGTTTTTCAGGCATATACCGTCTATTTTGGGGTTCCAAAATCACTGCAGATGGTGATTGCAGCCATGAAATTGGAAGAAAAGTTGCTTGCTCCTTGGAAGAAAAGTTATGTCCAACCTAAACAGCCTATTAAAAAGCAGAGACATTGCTTTGCCAACAAAGGTCCGTCTAGTCAAGGCTATGGTTTTTCCAGTGGTCATGTACGGGTGTGAGATTTGGACTGTGAAGAAAGCTGAGCACTGAAGAATTGATGCTTTTGAACTGTGGTGTTGGAGAAGACTCTTGAGAGTCCCTTGGACTGCAAGGAGATCCAACCAGTCCATCCTAAAGGAGATCAGTCCTGGGTGTTCATTGGAAGGACTGATGCTGAAACTCCAATACTTTGGCTACCTCATGCGAAGAGTTGACTCATTGGAAAAGACCCTGATACTGGGAGGGATTGGGGGGCAGGAGGAAAAGGGGACGACAGAGGATGAGATGGCTGGATGGCATCACCAATTCAATGGACGGGAGTTTGAGTGAACTCTGGGAGGTGATAGGTGATGATGGACAGGGAGGCCTGGTGTGCTGTGATTCATGGGGTCGCAAAGAGTCGGACACGACTGAGTGACTGAACTGAACTGATCTGACCATCTTCATCTCCTCTAATCCGCCATCATTTCCTCTGTAAATATTAACATCACCTGATTCAGTTTTTAGGGTTTTGTTGTTTGTTTTGTTTTTGAGCCTGAACTTATGAATCAGTCCCACAACAAAAAGTCCTTACTCATCCTGAGACTTCTATGTACCCATAGTATGACACCCTACATTACATCTACAATAGCAGGTGTTATCTATCTTCATTGTCCTGGGAATAAACGTTTTTCATTGTCATATACTTGGTTGCATTTAGATTCAGGGAAATAGAGAAATAAGTTGTCTCAGAGTCTGAGAATACTTTTGGGTTCCCTAGTGGCTCAGACAGTTAAGAATCTGCTTGTAGTGCAGGAGACCTGGATTTGATACCTAGCTTGGGAAGACCCCTGAATAAGGGCCCAGCTACCCACTCCAGTATTCTTGCCTGGAGAATTCCATGGACAAAGGAGCCTGGCAGACTATAGACCATGGGGTCACAAAGAGTTGGATACAACTGAGCAACTCATGTTTTTACTTTTCACTCTGTATCTCTGTATTTTCCTCCCCTCAGGCCTAATTTCCCATCCAGTGGGAAGTATAATAACTTGATTTCTCCTGAAAAGAAATACTCAAATTGACATTTTGATGGCTATGTGCTCCCTAACAAATTCTGTGGTTTAACAGTTCTACAAACTGAATTCTTTTATGTGATTCTATAGGTAGATTTCTGCTCTCACTTATAGAGTCTTCACCTTAATTTTGACCTATACCTAAAAACTGAAAATAACAAACAAGTATGGTTGGTTGGTCTTTTCTTTTGATATTTTTAATTATTATTTTTTATGAGAGGAAAATTGCTTTACAATGTTGTGTTGGTCTCTGTGTTATGAAAGAAATCAATCATAATTATATATATATATATATATATACACACACACCCTCCTTCTTAGCCTCCCTTCCTGATGATCCCATCCCTCTGTGATGACACAGACTGCCAGACTGGGCTCCCTGTGCTATATAACAGCTCCTGTTAGCTATCTATTTTACACATGAGAGCTCATATATGCAATGCTACTTTTTCAATTTGTCCTATCCTCCCCTCCCCCGCCTGTATCTACAAGTCCATTCTCTTCATCTGGATCTCCATTTCTTCTCTGTAAATAAGTTCATCAGTACTTTGTTTTTTTTTTTTTGTTTTTTTTTTTTTTAGATTCCATATATATATTTGTGAAAAATACACAATATTTTTGTCTTTCTGACTTAACTCTGTGAAACAGGCTTGAGGTTCATCTGCCTCACTTACAACTGACTCAAAGTCTTTTATTGATTGTTCATTTCTTTTGGGATGGGAACCTATTGCTTTCATCTTATTCTCTGCCTTTTGAACACATTTCTGTATAGATAGTTAATATAATCTTAATTATTATCATTTTACTCTATCATTGATTCACCACTGCTCTAAGGTAAGCTTTGTTATTAGATAAAAGATATTCATAATTCATTGCAGATGGTGACTGCAGCCATGAAATTAAAAGACACTTGCTCCTTGGTAGAAAAGCTATGACAAGCCTAGATAGCATATTAAAAAGCAGAGATATTACTTTGCCAAAAAAGGTCCATCTAGCCAAAGCTATGTTTTTTCCAGTAGTCATGTATGGATGCTAGAGTTGGACTATAAAGAAAGCTGAGCATTTAAGAATGGATGTTTTTGAACTGTGGTGGTATAGGAGACTCTTGAGAGTCCCTTGGACTTCAAGGAGATCCCACCAGTCCGTCCTAAAGGAAATTAGTCCTGAATATTCATTGGAAGGACTGATGCTGAAGCTGAAACTCTAATACTTTGGCCACCTGACGCAAAGAACTAACTCATTAGAAAAGACCCTGATGCTGGGAAAGACTGAAGGCAGGAGGAGAAGGGGATGATAGAGAATGAGATGGTTGGATGGCATCACTGACTCTGTAGACAGGAGTTTGAGTAAGATCCAGGAGTCGGTGATGCTCTGGGAAGCCTAGTGTGCTGAAGTCCATGGGGTTGCAAAGAGTCAGACGTGACTGAGCAACTGAACTGAACTGATTCATAAGGTCATGTGATCATTTTCTCAAACTTTGCTTATCCCAGGTCACCAGTGTCTCTATCAGCAGTGCCCCATCCTTATTTCCTCCTTATTTCCTTAACCATTTGCCACGGTTATGAAACATATCCTCTGTGCCAATGTTATTCTTTTGTTTCTGAGGGGTTGAGTGTGAAAGTGAAAGTGTTAGTCATTCAGTCGTGTCCAACACTTTGTGACCCCATGCACTGTAGCCCACCAGGCTCCTCTGTCTGTGAAATTCTCCAGTGAAAAATACTGGAGTGAGTTGCCATTTCCTTCTCTAGGGGATCTTCCCAATCCAGGAATTGAACTGGGGTCTCCCACATTATGGGCAGAGTCCTTACCGACTGAGCCACCAGGGAAGTCACCTGAGTACCGTGAAAGAACTAACTGTGATATTCAGTTATTGTTGTTGTTATTCATGATGCTAAGCTGTGTCCGACTTTTGCGTCCTTCTGTATCTCCTGGAATTTGTTCAAATTCAAATCCGTTGAGTACAGTGATGTTATCCAACCATCTCATCCTCTGTAGCCCTCTTCTCCTCTTGCCCCCATCTTTCCCAACATCAGGGTTTTCTCCAAAGAGTCAGTTCTTGAACATCAGGTGGGCAAAATATTGGAACATCAGTTCATTATCAGTCTTTCCAGTGAATATTCAGGTTGATTTCCTTTAGAATTGACTGGTTTGATCTCTTTGCTGTCCAAGGGCCTCAAGAGTCTTCTCCAGCACTGCTGTTTGAAAGCATATGCTGTCTAGGTTTGTCATAGCTTTTCTTCCAAGGAGCAAACATCTTTTAATTTTGTGGCTGCAGTCACCATCCACAGTGATTTTGAGCAAAGAAAATGAAATCTGTCACTATTTCCACTATTTCTCCATCTATTTACCATGAAGTGATGGGACCAGATTCCGTGATCTTAGTTTTTTAAATGCTGAGTTTTAAGCCAGCTTTATCACTCTCTTCTTTCACATTCATCAGCAAGTTCTTTAGTTCCTCTTCACTTTCTGTCATTAAAGTGGTATCATCTGCATATCTGAGGTTGTGGACATTTCTCCAGGCAATCTTGATTGCAACTTGTGAGTCATCCAGCCTGGATTTTCACATGATATGCACTCTGCATAAAAATTGCATTAACAGGGTGCAGTATAAACCTTGACATAATTATTTCCCAATTTTGAACCAATCTGTTGTTCCATGTCTGGTTCTAATTGTTGCTTCTTGTGCTGTATAAAGCTTTCTCAGGAAGCAGGTAAAGTGGTCTGATACTCCCATTTCTTTAAGAATTTTCCAGTTTGTTGTGATCCACACAACCAAAGGCTTTAGTATAGTCAATGAAGCAGAAATAGATATTTGTTTGTTTATTTGTTTTAGAGTTCTCTTTATTTGATATTAAATTATATGACTTCTACATTTATGGCTTTAGTCCACCTCTCCCAATGATGAATATGCCTCAAATATACTAAAATAATATCTTATTAATGCATCTCTTGCAAATAAAGACAAAATGAAGGGTATTTAGGGGTTTGTGACTCTTATTTTCTCTTTTAGATTACAGAAGAAGTGCTTGTCAGTTTGTGTATATTATAAAATTCTGATAAAAACCTAGGTTGAATAGTTGATAATCTCAAGCTTCTCCACATCTTGGCAAAGAGTTTTGTAAAATGAGCTAAAGTATATTAGTTCCAATATTAGGATAGAAAAAAAAGAGATTGAGAAAAATAGGAGAGGGAAATATAACACTGAAATATCAGAAAAATATATGGATTAAACTTGTTTGTATCAATAGGTCATATGGCAGAATAAATGAACTGATAACTGCATGCTAACAGAACTCAACATGGAATATGTTTTTTCACATATAAGTGGGCCTATACTTCCAAACAACAAAGCCCCTCATCACTGCCCCCACTTTGAAATTTATGCAGAGAATGTATAAAAATTTTCTCAGGCAACTAGTAAGTTTCTGGCCCTTTAATATTTCTCTGGAAGAAGAGACAGTCTCTGTGTGTTTGTGCCTTATGTGTTATGGGTGTTAGTCGGAAGCATAATAATTGTCTTTGCTTACTTAAAGTCTGTTATGACAGGAGGGATTTTTCCTCTTTTAATGTCCACTAGGATTAATAAGTAGAGGCTAAAGTGAATTTGTGTTTGGCTCTACATAAGCCAAATATTAGCTTTGAATAATGGAGATACTACCTAAGTCTTGGTGGGCAGTACGTGGTGATCTTGTCACAACAGGTGTTCAAACATAGATGGAATGGCTCCTCAGCTGAAATGCTTTTGAGGAGATTAAAATATCAAATGAAGAATGGTTGCCTTAGAATGTCTCAGAGAGCCCTTCTAAACCCCAGATTACCTATTTTTAATAGCTTTTTTTTTTCTCAAATGGCTAGTGCAAATATTCAGTGGGAAATTTCTGTTCTAAATTTCTGCTAAGAGAAGAGTCACATTTTTTTAAATATTTTTCCATATAAGAAATATGTGGTGCTGCATGTATGCAGTAATGTAACTATTTGATTTATAAATATCCTGCTTTTCAACTATCTGTGTTTATATCTCTTTTAAAGGCTATCTAACATATTTCAAGGGGAAGCATTATACATTTTCAAAAAGATAGCATTTATATTTTATACTTAGATTTCAATTTCTCCACTTAGTTAACTAATAATAAGGGTATATTTTCTCTTAACTTCCTTTGTGTAACACTTGCCTAAGACACTAATTTTTACTTGTGTCATATATTTAACTTTAAAAACAGTATGTTTTACATATAAAAAAATTGATGTTCAGGGTAATAAACTAACTATTCTGTTCAGTTCAGTCGCTCAGTCCTGTCTGACTCTTTGCCACCCCATGGACTAAAGCATGCCAGGCCTCCCTGTCCATCATCAACTCCTGCTGCTATTGCTGCTAAGTCGCTTCATTCGTGTCCGACTCTGTGCGACCCCATAGACAGCAGCCCACCAGGCTTCCCCATCCCTGGGATTCTCCAGACAAGAACACTGGAGTGGGTTGCCATTTCCTTCTCCAATGGGTTTACTAAAACGCATGTCCATTGAGTCGGTGATGCCATCCAACCATCTCATCCTCTGTCATTGCCTTTTCCTCCTGCCTTCAAACTTTCCCAGGATTAGGGTCTATTCAGCTGAGTCAGTTCTTCACATCAGGTGCCCAAAGTATTGGAGTTTTAACTTCAGCATCAGTCCTTCCAGTGAATATTCAGGACTGATTTCTTTTAGGATGGACTGGTTGGATCTCCTTGCAGTCCAAGGGACTCTCAAGAGTCTTCTCCAACACAACAGTTCAAAAGGATCAATTCTCTAGTGCTCAGCTTTCTTTATAGCCGAACTCTGACATCCGTACATGACTGCTGGAAAAACTATAACTTTGACTAGACAGACCTTTGCTGGCAAAGTAATGTCTCTGCTTTTTAATATGCTGTTGACGTTGGACATAACTTTTCTTCCAAGGAGCAAGCGTCTTTTAGTTTCATAGCTGCAGTTGCCATCTGCAGTGATTTTGGAGCCCAAAATATGGTCTGTCACTGTTTCTATTTTTACTCCATCTATTTGCCATGAAGTGATGGGACCAGATGCCATGATCATAGTTTTCTGAATGTTGAGTTTTCAGCCAACTTTTTACTCTCCTATTTCACTTTCATCAAAAGGCTCTTTAGCTCTTCTTCACTTTATGCCATAAGGGTGGTGTCATCTACATATCTGAGGTTGTTGATATTTCTCCCGGCCATCTTGATTCCAGCTTGTGCTTCTTCCAGACCAGCGTTTCTCATGACGTATTATGCTTAGAAGTTAAATAAGCAGGGTGACTATATACAGCCTTGACGTACTCCTTTTCCTATTTGGAACCAGTCTGTTGTTCCATGTCCAGTTCTAACTATTGCTTCCTGACCTGCATATAGGTTTCTCAAGAGGCAGGTCAGGTGGTCTGGTATTCCCATCTCTTTCAGAACTTTCCAGTTTATTGTGATCCACACAGTTAAAAGCTTTGGCATAGTCAATAAAGCAGAAATAGATGTTTTTCTGGAACTCTTGTTTTTTCCATGATCCAGCGGATGTTGGCAATTTGATCTCTGGTTCCTCTGACTTTTCTAAAACCAGCTTGAACATCTGGAAGTTCACAGTTCACATATTGCTGAAGCCTGGCTTGGAGAATTTTGAGCATTACTTTACTAATGTGTGAGATGAGTGCAATTGTGCAGTAGTTTGAGCATTCTTTAGCATTGCCTTTCTTGGGGATGGGAATGAAAACTGACCTTTTCCAGTCCTGTGGCCACTGCTGAGTTTTCCAAATTTGCTGGTATATTGAGTGTAGCACTTTCACAGCATCATCTTTCAGGATTTGAAATAGCTCCACTGGAATTCCATCACCTCCACTAGCTTTGTTCGTTGTGATGCTTCCTAAAGCCCACCTGACGTCACATTCCAGGATGTCTGGCTTAGTTGAGTGTGACTGATCACACCTTCATGATTATCTTGGTCATGATGATCTTTTTTGTACAGTTCTTCTGTGTATTCTTCTGCTTCTGTTAGGCCCATACCATTTCTGTCCTTATTAAGCCAATCTTTGCATAAAATGTTCCCTTGGTATCTTTAATTTTCTTGAAGAGATCTCTAGTCCTTCCCATTTTATTGTTTTTCTCTATCTTTTTGCATCAACTACAATATATTCAAAATAAACAGACAACAACAAAGAATTGGACTTTCTTTTTTTTTCTCCTGAAGCATCCCTGCTGCTGCTGCTGCTGCTAAGTCGCTTCAGTCGTGTCCGACTCTGTGCGACCCCAGAGACGGCAGCCCACCAGGCTCCCCCGTCCCTGGGACTCTCCAGTCTAGAAAACTGGAGTGGGTTGCCATTTCCTTCTCCAATGCTTGAAAGTGAAAAGTGAAAGAGAAGTCACTTGGTTCTCTCTGACTCCTAGCAACCCCATGGAGTGCAGCCTACCAGGCTCCTCCGTCCATGGGATTTTCCAGGCAAGAGTACTGGAGTGGGAAGCATCCCTAAACATAGACAATTTTAAAGGTAAACTCTTTTTGGAAAATTTCCTTATTTTGAGCCTAAACTAATATCCTTATTAATAGTGTCTAGAGGAAGGCTTTTCTTTAAATTTAATATTTTTTTCCCAAATGGGCGGTTAAAGCAAGAGGCTTTTTGAAACAACTACTTACAATGATCAATGATTTTTTTTAAAAGTTGATATCACAAGAAGATATGCTCAAAAATATTAGTGTGAGCATGTTTTTTGTTTGTTGTGTCTCATGCTGTGTCTTTCTGCAAGTTGTTGTTGTCTCATATCTACACATCATTGAACAAATTAACAAATGCACTTACTTTCTATAATTAACCATTTTCCCCTTTTCCTTAGATCTAGGACCATCCTGCTTTTTAACTTTCTCCTCTTAAGGTTTCTCTTTTTTCAGTCCTTCTTTCAATTTCTTTCTTTTCCTTTTACTCTTCTTTCCTGTTTCTTTCTTTCTTGTCTGTTTTTCTTTTCTTTTTTTTTTTTTTTTTTTTGAGGAAAGTCCTGACTTAACTGAGGGGATTTGGAAGTAGGCTATTTGCATTATTTATAGCTCCATCAGTTCAGTTCAGTTCAGTCGCTCAGTCGTGTCCGACACTGTGACCCCATGAATCACAGCACGCCAGGCCTCCCTGTTCATCACCAACTCCCAGGGTTCACTCAGACTCACGTCCATCGAGTCAGTGATGCCATCCAGCCATCTCATCCTCTGTCATCCCCTTCTCCTCCTGCCCCCAATCCCTCCCAGCATCACAGTCTTTCCCAATGAGTCAACTCTTTGCATGAGGTGGCCAAAGTACTGGCGTTTCAGCTTTAGCATCAGTCCTGCCAAAGTAATCCCAGGGCTGATCTCCTTCAGAATGGACTGGTTGGATCTCCTTGCAGTCCAAGGGACTCTCAAGAGTCTTCTCCAACACCACAGTTCAAAAGCATCAATTCTTCGGCGCTCAGCCTTCTTCACAGTCCAACTCTCACATCCATACATGACCACAGGAAAAACCATAGCCTTGACTAGACGGACCTTAGTCGGCAAAGTAATGTCTCTGCTTTTGAATATGCTATCTAGGTTGGTCACAACTTTTCTTCCAAGGAGTAAGCATCTTTTAATTTCATGGCTGCAATCACCATCTGCAGTGATTTTGGAGCCCCCAAAAATAAAGTCTGAAACTGTTTCCACTGTTTCCCCATCTATTTGCCATGAAATGATGGGACCAGATGCCATGATCTTCATTTTCTAAATGTTGAGCTTTAAACCAAGTTTTTCACTCTCCACTTTCAATGTCATCAAGAGGCTTTTTAGTTCCTCTTCACTTTCTGCCATAAAGGTTTAGCTCCATAATCTCCAATTATTCAAAAGGAAATTTCATAAAGTGGACCTTCCGACAGCACATGACAGCTATGTGACAAAATTATTTTACTGCAATGACCATCGCCTAGAAAATTTCAAGATGAATGTAACTAATTGACTATCTTAGCTAATCTAAACAAAACTAACATATTTACTTTAAATCTTATACTGTAACACTGTATACTATAATGCATGTTTTTTTTTGTGAAATGTAAATCCCCAGTCACTAAATAGTTAACTTTGTATGAAAATAATCTTTATAATAATTAAAAATTGTGGAATGATTAAGCACTGACTTTAGTTTAAATATAACTTATCTGTGTCACTTGCAGAGGAGCCAATAGTCTGTTTTGAAACTTGAAATAAGATAAGAATGTTTGTATATAAAATGTTTTTCTTATTCATTAAATTATTTGATTTGAGTTGTTATCGTACACTTAAATGGAAGTCAAAAATGGTTTACCAGAGTATACTATTTTATTTTGTTTTAATGAGATAATTCTTGATCTTTAGAGAGCAGTTTCAAGTGTTTTACCAGAAGTATTTCGAACTGGTAAGTCTTAACTGTTCACTGATTCTGTTTACATAGCAAAAACCTATAGAAGAAATAGGAAATGAGTCCATTTATAGAAATCTTTATTTTTATATATGAAAAAAGGTTTAGCAGGTTTAGCTGGTTTATTATGGTCAAGGTAGCTTCTGACTAAGTCCATCTGGTATATATTTCCACTCTCAAAGTTAAGGTTTCCATAGGTGCATGAATTTATCTCCAGACTTCTAGTTTGTTCCATTGATTGTCTTTGTGCTAGTACCATAATGGTTTGATGACTGTTCGGTTCAGTTCAATCACTCAGTCATGTCTGACTCTTTGTGACGTCATGGACTGCAGCATGCCAGACTTCTCTGTCCATCACCAGCTCCTAGAAGTTGCTCAAAATTCATGACTATAGCTTTGTAGTATAGCCTAAAGTCAGGAAGATTGATTCTTCCAGTTGCATCCTTTCTCAAGATTGCTTTGGCTAACAGGGTCTTTTGTGTTTCCATAAAAATTGTGAATATTTTGTTCTAGCTCTGATTTTTCATTGTTAGCATATAGGAATGCAAAGGATTTCTGTGCATTAATTTTATATCCTACAACTTTACCATATTCTTTGATTAGCTGTAGCAATTTTCTCATGTCATCTTTAGGATTTTCTATGTAGGCAAAAGTATACAATGGGGAAAAGACAGAGTCTTCAACAAGTGCTGCTGGGAAAACTTGTCAACTATGTGTAAAAGAATGAAACTAAAACACTTTCTAACACCATAAACAAAAATAAACTCAAAATGGGTTAAAGACCTAAATCTAAGACCAGAAACTATAAAACTCTTAGAGAAAAACATAGGCAGAACACTCTCCGACATAAATCACAAGTTCTTCTATGACCACTTCTTAAAATAATGGAAATAAAACAAAATTAAACAAGTGGGACCTAATTAACCTTAAAATCTTTTGCATAAGGAAGGGAGCTATAAGCAAGATGAAAATACAGCTTTTAGAAAGGGACAAAATAATAGCAAATGAAGCAATTGACAAAGATTTAGTCTCCAAAATATACAAGCATCCCATGCAGCTCAATACCAGAAAAACTAATAACTCAATTGAAAAATGGGCAGAAGACCTAAACAGATACTTCTCCAAAAGAAGACATACAGATGGCTAATAAACACATGGAAAGATGCTCAAAATCTGTCATTATTAAAGAAATACAAATCCAAACCACAATGAGATATCTTCTCATATCAGGCAGAATGGCCATCATCAAAAAGCCTACAAACAATAAATGTTAGAGGGGTATGGAGAAAAGTGAACCTTTTTATACTGTTGGTGGGAATGCAAACTAGCACAGTGAATATGGAGAACAGTGTAGAGATTCCTTAAAAAAAAGCTGGGAGTAGAATTGCCATACAACCCAGAAATCCCACTGCTGGGCATATATCTTAAGGAAATCAGAATTGAAAGAGACACATGTACCTTCATTATTCATTGTAGCACTATTTACAATAGCTAGGACATGGAAGCAACCTAGATGTCCATTGGCAGATGAATGGATAAAGAAGTTGTGGTACATATGCACCATGGAATATTATTCAGCTATAAAAAGGAATGCTTTTGAGCCAGTTCTAATAAGGCAGATGAACCTAGAGCCTATTTTACAGAGTGAAGTAAGTCAGAAAGAGAAAGACAAATACAGTGTATTAACTCACATATATGGAATTTAGAAAGATAGTCTAAATGATGATGATCCTACATGCAGGGCAGCAAAGAGACACAGATGTTAAAAACAGACTTTTGGACTCAGTGGGAAGAGAGTGTGGGATGATTTGAGAATAGCATTAAAACATATACATTACCATATGTAATATAGATTACCAGTGTGAGTTCAGTGTATCAAGCAGGGCACCCAAAATCAGTGCTTGGGAAAGCCTGAAAGGATGGGTTAGGAAGACGGCGGTAAGAGGGTTCAGGATGGGGGGACACATATGTACCTATGTCCATTTCATGTTGATGTATGGCAGAAACCATCACAAATTGTAATTATCCTTCAATTAAAATAAAGAAAAAGAAAAAGAAATTTCCACTGTAAGATCTAGATTTTTGGCATGCCAAGGAAGCAGTTTATCATTCATTTGAATTAACTAGAGCATTATTTTATGAAAATTGAATAGATACACCCAAGTGGGATGATGATGGCAAAATAAAAGAGTTCTACATTAATTTGCTAGGGGTCCCATTGCAAAATACCACAGACTAAGTGAATTGAACATCAAAAAATTTATGTTTTTGTAGTTCTAGAGACTTCCTTCTGAAACCCATGTTGGAAAGATCTGTTCTGGGGATCTTTCCTTGACTTACAGATGGCCACTTCTTTATGTTTTCACATAGGCTTCCCTTTGTTCATCACTGTGTCCAAATTTCCATTCTTAAAAGGACACCAGTCATATTGGATAGGGATGTACCTGATGACCTCATTTTGAATTAATCACCTTTGGAAAATTCTATTTATAAATAAGATCACATCCTGGATATTAAAGGTCAAGACTTCAGCATATTAATTTTGGAGAGAGACACAATTTAGCTAATAACCACCTCTTTTAGAAATTTCCTTAAATGCTTATAAAATTGTCTTTAAAGAAAATTACCTGAATGTTTATTTAACTTTTTTTTAATATATATATATATATATATATATATATATATATATATATATATATAGCTACACAAAGGGAGGAATTTAATGAAACCTAGAATGGACACTTGAAATCAACAAAATCAGGATAGATGTTTTCAAACTATAGCATTATAAACCAAAAAGCTATATAAACTGAAATTTAGGTTTTCACAAACTCATTCATCTGCTTAGTTTGAATCAAAGAAAATATATGTGTTTTCCTTTTATAGTTTCATATTTCCAACCACAAGATTTTATGGCAGCTCACTTATCTCTGTGGCAATAAAAATATAGTACACACATACAAGCTCACATACAAAATAAGAAATTTGTACATAAACAAGATGTATAATTTTTTATACCAAATTTATTATGTTCTGGTTATTTTGTATATCAGCTACCTAATCTGGTTATTCAGTAGTCCTTAAATGGGTGGGGATTTTTTAAACTATAACATATTATCCATAGATTACTGATAATAATGGAAAAAGAAGCAATTTTTTAAGGCATCCAAGTTGAACTTCTTAATATTCTTACCAATAAGAAAATGATGATCCCCATGATCCCCCACCCCTCTTAAATGACCCAGCTCAACTCTGTTTGAACAAGGGCCTGAGAAATGCTTTGTTCCATGTTAAGCAAGCTGTGATTATCATTTGTTCCATGTTAAGGAAGCTGTGATATATTTAAATAATCCTTCTAAGGAAAGTGGGAAGTAAAAAGAAAAAATCATGGCCTCTAAAATAGAAATGTAGTTTGCATCCCTTCCAGATTTATTTCTACTGGGCATAAGAAATTCCGGTCTTAAGACAAATCTGAACTGGTCTTCCTAGAGATTTGCTCACAAAATTTTAATTAAATGAATTATTAAGTATATTAAATGTAAGCTATAAGAAATATAAATCAATATTCACTCCCTCTCTAGTCCAGATAAAAATTCCATTTACTATTCCAAAGTGAAATTACCTAAAGTCTTTGAGTCTTCTTGCTCTCGAAATGAAATTTCTAGAGGTTCTAACTTCCTAAAGTATATAAGGGTAGACCCATTCTCTAGTTCAACAAATTTATGGCACTTAAAAAAAGTGTCTAGAGGCTGATCATGGGCCTGAGATTCTGAATATACTTTTAAAAGGGACATGCATGTTTCATGAAAGTTATGGTCAAGCACTTTCATGCATTGGAGAAGGAAATGGCAACCCACTCCAGTGTTCTTGCCTGGAGAATCCCAGGGACGGGGGAGTCTGGTGGGCTGCCGTCTATGGGGTCGCACAGAGTCGGACACGACTGAAGTGACTTAACAACAGCCGCAGCAAGAAGGAGGGTGGGTGATTAGATATATGAAAGATTAACATATAATACAAAATTCAACATTCACGTGAATAACATGTCTTTTAGAAAAAAAATTCTAAAAATTAATGGATGTTAACTCAATCAGTTCTCAGTTAGCTATTAATGTTTTAGAAGATATCTTAACAGTTTTATAAAGATCAATTCAATATTTTTTCTTATTAATTAGATAAGTATTATCCTGCTCTAAAATGAAATGAAGCAAAATAATGATAAACCAACAATTAAAGAGGATCTTATTTGTTACAAAGAAATTATTATGCTTTTATTGGAGCTCAGGAAAAAATGATTCTAAAAAATTGTGACCATATGTGTTTATGAAGTGTTTTATTCCAAAATGTAGTGGTTGTAACTAGAAGTAAAAAATCATGTTTCACAAATTTCGAATATTCTCATGCTGCGTCCTAGAAAGCAAACACAGAAAGCTATTAAAATTTATAGACTAAAAATGAAGCAAAGCTTATAAATTAAATATTACCTGTTTTCATAGAAGAGCACAGTAAATGGACCAAAAATCCAGCAGATGATTTCCTGTGGTAACAGAAAAAGAAAAACCGATAGGGGGCCTTTAAAATAGTTAACCTTTGATGTTATTAAATCTCCCACTTTACTATATGCAGGAGCCTGAGATTTCTTGAGGTAAATAGTAAATAGCCACTCCTTAGAATTTTTGCTGAGACTTTGTATTCTTTAACTCATCAAAATATAGGTTGATTGTCTTATGTGATTTTGAGAGGAAAACCATAATAATCTAAATATAAATTGCAAATCATGTTTTAGGAGCTGCTGCAAAGCTCTGTAGAATCTATTAAGAGAATTTGATAAATTGGTTGTTAATTAAATAATCAGAAACCAATATCAGTGAGCTGAAGTGTAAAGATATCATTTTCTGCTAGAGGGGAAATCTGACTAGGATTTTCCACCTCAGTCAGATGACTGCTGATCCAGAACACATGCTCAGAGATAGTCTTCCAATGACAAGAAAGACCACCTTCCATGCAGTGTCTTTACTCATGGCTATCATATTCCAGGGTCACATTAGAACTCAATAGGGGCCCACATCACTGGAAATGTGGAGTTAGTATTTATTATTCATCAAGTTTAGGTGAAAAAATAGAGAAAAGGATATTACTTAAATTATTCTTTATTATGTTTTTGAAATCCTTTGTCCCAGTAATACAAACCTGTATAAAATTCAGAATTCATGGAGATATATTGCTAAATATGAGTACAAATATAAGATCACTATGATGACCAATTACCAAACTGTTTTGGTAGTTTTTGATTTCCCTCATAGCTCAGTTGGTAAAGAATCCACCTGCAATGCAGAAGACACTGGTTTGATTCTTGGGTTGGGAAGATCTGCCAGAGAAGGGATAGGCTACCCACTCCAGTATTCTTGGGCTTCCCTTGTGACTCAGCTGGTAAAGAATCCACCCGAAAAAAAAAAAGAAAAAAAAAGAATCCACCCGCAGTGTGGGAGACATGGGTTTGATCCCTGGGTTGGGAAGATCCCCTGGAGAAGGGAAAGGCTACCCACTCCAGTATTCTGGCCTGGAGAATTCCATGGACTGTATAGGCCATGGGATCCCAAAGACTCAGACATGACTGAGAGACCTTCACTTTTAGTAACACTTTCATTTTCACAAGATGACCAATTACCAAACTGTTTCAGTAGTTTGAGAAATTATTTATATCACTGCTTAGTATATTTTAAAACTGGAGACATGTCAGGTGTGAGCAGGAAAAAGACCTTTTGAATTTGTTCAACATAGCATAGTACCATGTTAATATTTAGACAAGGCCATTCATTGCTAATGACAACTGTGCATATTATGCTGAAAACAAGAGTAGTTGGGCAAACTATTGTAAAACAGTAAACCTAAGGAACTCTTTCTATCGAGTGACATTAATCTATCACAAAAAGTCAGACGTTAGAAATGGACAATTCATAGAAGAATATGGTTTAAATAAATCCCATATTTTGCTATGATTTCTTTTACGTGTGTGTTTAAGTATTTAACCTCATTGTTACTTTCATATGCTTGAGTCTTTTTAAGTTAGAAATATATTAGAGGGGAATTAAATTATCTAAGGAGGAACCTGGCTACTGTAGTATATCAGTTTTATAAGCATTATGCACAATAAATAGCCCTGCAAATGAGGAAACTAGCTGTGAATGCCCTAATTGTTTTGATTTATTTCTTAAAATTTCAGAACCATCTTTTAAAAAATACTCTTCTGGCAAGTATATACAATATATGGGGGATTAAAAATGTATAATTTTAATAAAGAACATTTTTATGTATTTACAGTGACTCTGAGTTTGCTAGAATGAAGGGCTACTTTCCATTTTATAATGATTTAAAATGCATTTCAAGGAAGTTCAAGGAAGAAATAATGAAAGCTGTCACATATTCTATTCAGGTGTTCTGCCTAACATTTTGCTTAAATAATTTCATTCAGATTTACAGCAGATCTGTGAAAGTTATTGTATTCCCTCTCTAATAGAAGTAAGTTGTCGCTAAAGAAAACACAGCTAGCAAGTGGCATGGCTGGAATTCAAACTTACTTTTAACCCCAAAGCCTTTGCTACCCTTTCATAACAAGACCCACCTTTTGAAAATACAGTATACACCAACACAAGCTTTCCAGGTGGCACTAGTGGAAAAGAACCCGCCTGACGGGATAGGAGACATAAGAGAGCAGGTTCGATACCTGGGTCAGGCAGCTTCCCTGAAGAGGACTTGGCCACTCACTCCAGTATTTTTGCCTGGAGAATCCCATGGACAGAGATGCCTGGTGGGCTACAGTCCATAATGTCACAAAGAGTCAGACATGACCGAAGTAACTTAACATGCACTCGCACATACACCAACACACGCACATATGTACACACTAATTTCCTCCCTTAAAATATCCTTGCAAATTGAAATACCCTTTTACCATGTTCTAAATATTTTGATAGCAAAACTAATTATATGCAAACTATTGCAAATAATTATTTGTATAGATATTAATCAATCAATGCTTATTAATTACTATATATATATATATATATATACACTCATGAAAATACGTATTACTGTTATTGGTAAGACTCAGTTGTCAGAGGACTAGCCACTTATCCCAACTAGTTGGGAGACAGGAGATTGGATTCTGATCTGAAAATCACAAGTCTAGCACATAGCTTTTTATATCAATTTTCCTTAACTGAGAAACAAATATGTTTCAATGATAGTCTGTCAAGTGCCTTGAGAAATAAAAGTTCTTTAGTTCTATGAACATGTCTGAAACTGTTAGTGATTATCTAAATTGTGGTTTCAAGAGTAATAAGGGCTCAGTTAATAAGCTGTCTCAGTGACAAAATTAAATTTAATTTATGGTGCATGCCCTAGAGGAACTTAAAGGACAGGGCATCAACTTAGGAAAGCTAAATGACAGATAATCAACAGTAAAGGTGATAATAGAAGATGCTATTATACAATGCTCGTAATTTCATTTTCAAAGAGTAGTATGCACAATTATTCCTCTGAGTTCATAGGAAGGTACAAATTAGTGTTCTGGAGTGTTGCAATAGAGGAAAAGAGATTTATTAGATCCCCAAAAAGGAGCAGTCTTGGCAAGAATAGCAAGCAGAAAACACTTTCTAATTTATATAAGAATAATTACATACTGAGAACAACGCTAGGTTCTGAGGTAAAGTATTTTAAAGAGTAAGTGGAACTCATGTAAGTCTATTCTCTTGGGGCTCACAATCTGAGAAGTTCCTAGAAATTATCAATTTTTTCTTTAAGGTTCTTAATATTATCAATAATAGTATAAAAAGGTTTTACATATGAGAGTTGGGTACACAAATACCTAAGTACACAGTTTATTCAATTTTACTCTAATATTCAGGTACTAACTGTATTTTATAACTTAAAAAACTATATAACAGTTTTGAACTTTAGATATATAACCATTGCTATGTAATGGAGAAATGTATTGCTAACAATTATTCTGGGAGATGAAAACAGAGTTCCCAAGATTAAGAAAATTTTAATTTAATATGAAATAATGCTAATTATATATATTTTTCTCTCAAAGTAAATTGAAGTATATTATACTATATATTTGCTTATTATCTTTTTTGGGTACAAGTATTCCTGTTCCGGGGCTTCCCTGGTCACTTAGGGAACCCAGAAAAAAGAAAACAAAAACCCAGATGCAATGCAAGAGATGCAGGATTGATCCCTAGGTCTGGAAGATCCCCTGGGAAAGGAAATGACAACACATTCCTGCCTGGGAAATCCCATAGAAAGAGGTAGAGTCCATGGGGTCACAAAACGGTCAGACAGGGCTTAGCAACTAAACAACAGAAACAATATTTCTATGCTAGTAACTATGCAACTTAATTTTAATTTTTCTTTGAATTTAAAATTCAAACATCTATTATAACCAAAGGTAACTCTCCGCTTTTCATTTGAAAATAAAAAGCACAATAGAACAAATCAAAAGATTGCATAATCAAAAAAGGTATACATCAGGTAACTTCACAAATGATTATATTTAGTGAGATATAAATGTAGAACAATAATTTCAAATTACAATTTTAAATATTCACTTAGAAGTGAACTCATTGCATCTCCTGATTTATTTTTACTGGGGCTCATAACTCTCTCCTATATTAAATTTTAACTCAATTTTTCAATTCAAATATGAATCTTCTAAAATTATTTTTGCTTTGAACCATGTTCCATATATATGCATTAATATATGGTATTTGTCTTTCTCATTATGACTTACTTCACTCTATATAACAGGATCTAGGTTCATCCACCTCATTAGAACTGACTCAAATGTGTTCCTTTTAACAACTGAGTAATATTCCATAGTGTATATGTACCACAAGTTCTTTATCCATTCATCTGCCGATGAACCTCTAAGTTGCTTCCATGTCCTTGCTGTTGTAAACAGTGCTTCAGTGATCATTTGGGTATATGTGTCTTTTTTCAATTCTGGTTTCCTCAGAGTATATGCGCAATATGGGATTGCTAGGTTGTATAATAATTTTATTCCTAGTTTTTAAAGAAATCTCCATGCTGTTTTTCATAGTGGTTTTATCAGCTTGCATTCCTACCAACAGTGTAAGAGGGTCCCTTTTTCTCCACACCCTCTCTAACATAGATTCAATGCAATGCTTATCAAACGACCAATGGTATTTTTCACAGAACTAGGTATTTTTCACAATTTGCATGGGGGAAAAACAAAAAAGACCCCAAATAGCCAAAGAAATCTTGAGAAAGAGGAATGGACCTGGAGGAATCAATCTTCCTGACTTCAGACTATAGTATAAGCCACAGTCATCAAGACAGTATCATACTGGCACAAAGACAAAAATATAGATCAATGGAACAAAATAGAAAGCCCAAAGATAAATTCACACACCTAGAGACACCTTATTCTTGATAAACGAGGCAAAAATATGCAATGGAGAAGAGACAGTCTCTTCAACAAGTGCTGCTGGGAAAAATAGTCAACTACATGTGAAATAATGAAACCAGAACATTTTTTAACACTATACACAGAAAACAAACTCAAAATGGATTAAAGACCTAAATGTAAGACTAGAAACTACAAAAGTCTTAGTAGAAAACATAGGCAGAACACTTTGCGATATAAATCACTGCAAGATTCTCTATGACCCAACTCCCAGAGTAATGGAAATAAAAATAAACAAATGGGACCTAATTAAACTTAAAAGTTTTTGCACAAAGAAGGGAACTATAAGCAAGGTGAAAAGACATCCCCCTGAGAAATGGAAAAAATAAGGGCAACAACTGGAAAAACAACTGACAAAGAATTAATCTCTCAAGTATGTAAGCAGCTCACGCAGCTCACTAGAGAAGGGAATGACAACCCACACCAGTATTCTTGCCTGGACATGACTGAGCAACTAACACGAGCAGCTCAATACCAGAAAAACAAGCAAGCCTATCAAAAGGTGGACAGAAGACCTAAACAGACATTTCTCCTGTCTAAAAAGACATATAGATGGCTAATAAACTCATGAAAAGATGCTCAACATCACTCATTATTACAGAAATTCAAAGCAAAACCACAATGAGGTATCATCTCACTCCCTTCAGAAAGTACTAAGATTTAAATGAGTTAATTGTAAACCTAACAGAAAGATTTAGGCCACTATTCTTGAAGTTGTGTACTTGAATCCACAGGCTCACACATTATACTGTAATTTAGAGTACAACTCTTCTGAATTTAGAGAACAAACAGCCATATTTTTAAAGTATGCTCTGGAGGACCTACTCAGGTTGCTTGTGAAAATACATTCTTTTTTTTTTTAATTTTTAAATTTTATTTTACTTTACAATATTGTATTGGTTTTGCCATACATCAACATGAATCTGCCATGGGTGTACACGTGTTCCCCATCCTGAAACCCCCTCCCACCTCCCTCTCCGTACCCTCCCTCTGGGTCATCCCAGTGCACCAGCCCCAAGCATCCTGTATCCTGCATCAAACCTAGACTGGCGATTCGTTTCTTATATGATATTATACATGTTTCAATGCCATTCTCCCAAATCATCCCACCCTCTCCTTCTCCCACAGAGTCCAAAATACTGTTCTATACATCTGTGTCTCTTTTGCTGTCTCGCATACAGGCTTATCGTTACCATCTTTCTAAATTCCATATATACGTGTTAGTATACTGTATTGGTGTTTTTCTTTCTGGCTTACTTCACTCTGTATAATCGGCTCCAGTTTCATCCACCTCATTAGAACTGATTCAAATGGATTCTTTTTAACGGCTGAGTAATACTTCACTGTGTATATGTACCACAGCTTTCTTATCCATTCATCTGCTGATGGACGTCTAGGTTGCTTCCATGTCCTGGCTATTAGAAACTGCTGCGATGAACATTGAGGTACATGTGTCTCTTTCAATTCTGGTTTCCTCGGTGTGTATGCCCAGCAGTGGGATTGCTGGGTCATAAGGCAGTTCTGATAATACATTCTTTTTTTTTTTTTTTTTTGATAATGCATTCTTAAGGAGAGAAAGAGAACTAAAGTAATCCTTTGATCAACCATCTGTCTTCAGGGCCTTCAGGCAGTTAAACGTCTAACTCATTTCTCAGAGTCGTGTCTTGTATTCATAAAGATAAAAAAACTTCGCCCTGAGCCAATATTAAATGGTCATTTAATTTAATATAGGCTTAGTTCTCTAAAAAACCCATCACCTTTTTGTACATAGTTATGTTTTTAATAAAATTATAATTCTTAAAGTTATTACCATAATGGGAATTTGAGTTATATAACAATATTTTCAGAAGCAGTTAACATTTGATAGGAACAAAACATAACTATTTACACCCTAATCATTTTTTTCCTAGCCTAGTATTGTGTCTAGGTTTCTTATATATTTACTAAATAAATGAATGGATTTATTTTATTAAATTTTAAATTGAACATAAGACCTTGATAATGTTATCTTCAAAGCCAGATGGGCTCCCTTTATTGCATAAGAATATCTAAATCCAAAGATAAGATGATTTCTTATGCTAAGTAGCTATCTGAAATCTAAAACAAAGCTTAGCTAGACATTTCAGATATTTTTTCAAGGCTTTGGCTAAAAGCTATACGCAGTCTCTTTTTCCTTCTTATTATATGATGGGTTAAATGATTTTCCAATGACCTCAAATCTCTCTGTAATAATCCCTTGAAAACCACTGCATTATCTCTTACCTTGTCTCCTTTGTCTGGATTTTTATCTTCTCTCTCACTTTCCATCTCTAGGTCCCCTGAGGCATATTTTTCAATAAGGTCAAAAGTAAAACTATTGATTGAGTCTGACAAATATCAAAATTCTTTTCTACCAAAAAGAAAGAGATGAGAAATGTACCTGAGTGTCTGATTAAAGCAAGTGAGATGAACAGTGTCACATTAAAAAAGAAAATCCATTATTTAGCCAATTTCAACCCTTAAACACATTCAGTTATTTGTCAAGTTATATTTCTTTAAATCTTTTTTTCTACAGATTATTTTTAATTTAAAGCTTTGTCAAGGGGCTTGTGTTTTTATTAATTCAAAGAGTAAACATATAATACCTTGAAGAATATATATTTAAACTAAATAAGAAATAAGTAAATTTAATTATAGCTACATCTAAATCATTTTCTACTCACATAATTAAGTTTAGGATTATGGTAATTAAGACATATCTACGAAAATGTCTTTATTTCCCACTGCTTTTATTATAAAACCCACATAGTTCTCTGTTAAAAATAAAACTACATTCCCATGTGAGGATACAACAGTATACGAAAATTTATAGACACAAAACAGATAAATTAAATATTAAAATATTTGTAATATCTTTCAATAATATGTAGAGAAAAGTACTCCTAGATACTTTAGTAAGAAGTTCTGGATTTTAATGCATTGTGGTATTTGACTTTTAAAATTTATTTATATTATATTTTCTAATGTATCTTATAGATAAAATTATTTAAATATTAATAGCTAAGTTAATTTTGATTATATACCTTCAGCTCAGGATTAGTTAGTAAACATTTAATGTCAAATATTGCAGACTTCTACTTTGAAATAAGATTAAAAATAATGTTTTCACTGTAATAATGAGAAAAAGCCAGATATCTGACAAAACTTATAATTTTAAAAATCTGTCAGAGATATGAGGATGTATTCAGAAATCTTAGTAAACTAAAACCCATGAAGTGAGAAGTTTCTCCTAGAATAGAAGAGAGCTAACTAAGTCTGCTTGTATTCTTGGTGGGGTGGATGGAGAAATTCACCTTAAGGAAAACAAAGTCAAGATGAAAATATATTATGTGATATAATAAAAATATGGCCAAGTGCTGTCTACCATGATGGTTTGAATCCTGAAGGGATCCAACCTCCAACGCAGTCTCCACTACCTGCTATCTGTTCCCAAAGCCTTCACTGAGAACAGGAGTTGTAGACAAAAGGCAAAAGACAGAGCAGAAGCGTAGCTAGAGAGTTTTCTGAGGCCCCTGGGGTCCCACTGAAGTCTGAGGGCAGGATAATTGAGAGAAACCTAACTGAGGCATTCTGTCCCTCCAGTAACTAGGAGGCTACAGATGCTGAACTGTGAAGTGGGGACAGAACTGTTCAGACAAACTCCTTTTAGGAAAGCAATCCAGTCCCTGGATAACACTGGGCATGGCTGCTGCCTGCTATGCGGCAGATGATCTGAAGACGATGCTACTGAAATCCACTGTGTCTTCTGAGTCTGAAGCACTGCAGCTCAGGATAGGAAAGCGGAGAGAAATGTTCCCAAGACTTCTCAGGCTTTCACTGATTGTTGGACCAAGAGAGATGGAGGGTGAATTCATAAAGCCAGAAATAGGAATAGAAAGCAAATAATTTCCTTAGCATCCCAAATAGCAGAAGGCCAAACATCCCATGGTTTAATGGGTTGGGACTGTGCTAAAAATCAGAAAGTGATTTTTTACACGGTCCTCGGTGCTAAGAGCCCAAGCCTAGTTAAGGAGAGTGTGCTCATCTGTACTGAATTCAATCTAACCAAAGCACCAGGCTCACCTAGAACTTCTCAACAACAGATTTATTGGTTCAGAGGCATATATTACCATTCTAAGAGAGAAAAGGTGTATAATTTAATGAAGGTAATATTATCTCATGTTTGCCTTAATTGCTTAAAATTATGAAATATGAGGAGTCATAAATGTAACATCCTATGAGATGAAACTATTAGTAGAGGTTAATGTTGAGATGGACTACATATTAGAATTATCAGAGAATTTTTAAAAATGTGATAAATATGTTAAAAGATACAGCAGCAAAGTAAATAACTTGAGTGAGCACATGAATTGAAGCAGATAACATCAAGTACTAAAATTTAAGTTGAAATGTTTAGAAAAAATTCACCATGGAAGCCAGAAAAATTGACATCAGAGAGGAAAGGATCAGTGAACTTGAATATTGATTTTTAAAAGTATCTAAACTAAAACATATGCAAAAAAATACAGAATAATAATACAGACAGACCATTTGCAATCCATGTGAAAATAGAGGTGTTCTAAGCACATATAAACTGCAGTCTGGTGCAGAATCCCCAGTTCTAAAGCAGGGGATCTGGATTGCTGGATCAATGATCAGGGAACTAGTATCACCCATGCTGTGTGGTATGGCAAAAAGCAAACCAAGACAAACAGAAAAACAAGTCCAAGAAGGAAAAAGACAACTGGAACAGGGGGAAAAAAATGGAAGACATAATAGCTGAGGTTTTCCAAATGTAGTAAAAATACATTAGTCCATAGACTCAAGAGTCTTAGCAAACACTATACAGGAGAAAAAAATAAAGTCATACCCAGGTATATCAAAGTCAAACTAAAGCAAATAAAATATAGAAAAAAAGAAAAGAAAAGTAACTGTGTAGACTGGATAGTAGCCCCACAAAACTGTCCACATCCTCATCTCCAGGACCTGTCGGTATGGTGCCTTACGTGGCAAAATAAACTTTGTTGATGTGATTAATCCTGAGAGGTATGTGCTTATGGAAGACTAGTCTAGATGCTGCAGGTGACCTCAATATCATCACGAAGACCCTCATGAGGGAAAAAAGGAGACAAACTGGTAAAAGCCAGAGAAAGACAGCAGAGAGCAAAGAGGAATTTGGGAACAGAGAGGAGTAACATTTGAAGATGCTGTGTTGCTGGAATGAAGGTGGAGAAAAGAGCAACAAGGCAAGGAATGCAGATGCCTCCAGAGGCTACGAGGGACAGATTCTCCTCTAGAACTTCTAGAAGGGACACAGCACTGCCAATGGCTTAATTTTAGTCTAACGAGACCACTTTGGTCATCTAGTAGCCATAATTTTAGGACAATTAGCTTATGTTTGCTTAAAACACCCAATTTGTAGTGATTTGGCATAGCAATATAAGCTGCAAGAGGAAAATGTCATGGGACACACTGACAAACAGCAAGAAATGTGGCTTTGTTCTGATTAGAAAGAATGCAGGTCAGAATATGCATCTTTAAAGGCTAAATTAAAAATAAATGTGCAAAATTTAATAATTAAAATGTTACTTAGAATTAAATTTCTAGAAAAAAATGTGCCTTAAAAAAATTGAAGGTGATAATTTGTTGCTCAGTCATGTCCAACCTTTTGTGACCCCAGGGACTATACAGTCCATGGAATTCTCCAGGTCAGAATACTGGAGTGGGTAGCATTTCCTTCTCTAGGGGATCTTCCCAACCCAGGGAACAGACCCAGCTCTCCTGCATTGCAGGCAGATTCTTTACCAGCTGAGCCACAAGGGGAACCCCAAAACAATGAAGTGGGTAGCCTATCCCTTCTCCAGTGGATCTGCCAGACCCAGGAATTGAACTGGGATCTCCTGCATTGCAGGCAGATTCTTTACCAACTGAGCTCTCGGGGAAGCCTGAAGGTGGTAAAAAGCACTTTGAAAAGGACATCAAAAACATTCTTCCCCTGCGGAAGGGTACTTTAGGAATTGTTAAAACAGCAACAACAACAAAGTTATACAGGCTGAAGGGTAATTCTATTAGATCAAAATCTAGATTTTTCAGAAACAAAATATCAAAGAAGATTTATCAATATCCTTCTATTTCTTTCTATATTAGAAATAAAGTAAAATAGTATCACTGACTCAATGGACATGAACTTGGGTAAACTCTGGAAGATAGTGGGGGTCAGGGAGGCCTGGTGTGCTGCAGTCAATGGAGTCGTAAAGAGTTGGACACAAACTCAGAGACTGAACAACAACAAAAACAAAATAGCGTTAAATATAGTTTTCACATCAAATAACTAAACACAAGTCTAACCAATCTAACAAAATCCTCTTTATGGAAAGCCTGAATAAAGACGAGACATACCAAACTGATGGATTAGAAAACACAATATTATTATGGTATTCTTCTTCCCAAATTGATCTACAGAGTTAAATAAAACTCAACCAAAACCTCAGAACACATGCTTCTGTAGAAATTTCTATATGAATCTGAATCATATAAGGAAACTCATCACACTTAGGCTGAGCAAAGTTATTTGAAAGGAAAAAAAAATGGACAGAAAGAAAGGAAGGAAGGAAGATAGACGAAGAAAAGAAATAAAGGAAATGACGTAGCCTTGACATCACCCCACAATATTGGCATAGGCACACAAAAAGTAAACCCAAAAATAAAATAAGAAAAATAAGTAGGACTTTATAAAAAATAAAATATCTGTTCATCAAAAGTTTCCGTTAAAGAAATCAATAGACATCAGTAAGTCATATAATCAGTTCAGTCGCTCAGTCATGTTCGACTCTTTCTGACCCCATGAACTGCAGCACGCCAGGCCTGCATGTCCATCACCAACTGCCAGAGTCCATCCAAACCCATGTCCATTGGTCGGTGATGCCATACAACCATCTCATCCTCTGTCATCCCCTTCTCCTCCTGCCCCCAATCCCTCCCAGCATCAGGGTCTTTTCCAATGAGTCAGTTCTTCGCATCAGATGGCCAAAGTATTGGAGTTTCAGCTTCAACATCAGTCCTTCCAATGAACACCCAGGACTGATCTCCTTTAGGATGGACTGGTTGGATCTCCTTGCAGTCCAAGGGACTCTCAAGAGTCTTCTCCAACACCACAGTTCAAAAGCATCAATTCTCGGTGCTCAGCTTTCTTCATAGTCCAACTCACATCCATACATGACTACTGGAAAAAAAATAGCCTTGACTAGATGGACCTTTGTTGACAAAGTAATGTCTCTGCTTCTCAATATGCTGTCTAGGTTGGTCATAACTTTCCTTCTAAGTCATATAATACACACACACACAAAATACATAATTGCCAAAGGTGTATATATTGAACTTCCAAAAATCAGTGTGTAATGATATACATGCATGTGTGCTAGGTCACTTCAATCATGTCCAGCTCTTCCCTAGGTTTGTAGCCCACCAGCTCTTTGTAGCCTGCCCAAAAAAGATGATGTCCTTTTCATTATAGGGGACTGGAATGCAAAAGTAGGAAGTCAAGAAACACCTGGAGTAACAGGAAAATCTGGCCTTGGAATAGGGAACGAAGCAGGGCAAAAACTAATAGAGTTTTGCCAAGAAAATGCACTGGTCATAGCAAACACCCTCTTCCAACAACACAAGAGAAGACTCTACACATGGACATCACCAGATGGTCAACACCAAAATCAGATTGATTATATTCTTTGCAGCCAAAGATGGAGAGGCTGTATATAGTCAGCAAAAACAAGACTGGGAACTGACTGTGGCTCAGACCATGAACACCTTATTGCCAAATTCAGACTTAAATTGAAGAAAGTAGAGAAAACCACTAGACCATTCAGGTATGACCTAAATCAAATCCCTTATGATTATACAGGAAGTGAGAAATAGGTTTAAGGGCCTAGATCTGATAGAGTGCCTGATGAACTATGGAATGAGGTTCATGACACTGTACAGGAGATAGGGATCAAGACCGTCCCCATGGAAAAGAAATGCAAAAAAGCAAAATGGCTGTCTGGGGAGGCCTTACAAATAGCTGTGAAAAGAAGAGAAGTGAAAAGCCAAGGAGAAAAGGAAAGATATGTGCATCTGAATGCAGAGTTCCAAAGAATAGCAAGAAGAGATAAGAAAGCCTTCCTCAGCGATCAATGCAAAGAAATAGAGGAAAACAACAGAATGGGAAAGACTAGAGATCTCTGCAAGAAAATTAGAGATACCAAGGAAACATTTCATGCAAAGATGGGCTCAATAAAAGACAGAAATTGTATGGTCCTAACAAAAGCAGAAGCTGTTAAGAAGAGGTGGCAAGAATACACAGAAGAACTGTACAAAATAGACCTTCATGACCCAGATAATCATGATGGTGTGATCACTCATCTAGAGCCAGACATCCTGGAATGTGAAGTCAAGTAGGCCTTAGAAAGCATCACTATGAACAAAGCTAGTGGAGGTGATGGAATTCCAGTGGAGCTATTTCAAATCCTGAAAGATGATGCTGTCAAGGTGCTGCACTCAATATGCCAGCAAATTTGGAGAACTCAGCAGTGGCCACAGGACTGGAAAAGGTCAGTTTTCATTCCATTCCCAAAGAAAGGCAATGCCAAAGACTGCTCAAACTACCTCACAATTGCACTCATCTCACACGCTAGTAAAGTAATGTTCAAAATTCTCCAAGCTAGGCTTCAACGATATGTGAACCATGAACTTCCTGATGTTCAAGCTGGTTTTAGAAAAGGCAGAGGAACCAGAGATCAATTGCCAACATTTGCTGGATCATAGAAAAGGCAAGAGAGTTCCAGAAAAACATCTATTTCTGCTTTATTGACTATGCCAAAGCCTTTGACTGTGTGGATCACTATAAACTGTGGAAAATTCTTCAAAAGATGGGAATACCAGACCACCTGACCCGCCTCTTGAGAAACCTATATGCAGGTCAGGAAGCAACAGTTAGAATTGGACATGGAACAACAGACTGGTTCCAAATAGGAAAAGGAGTATGTCAAGGCTGTATATTGTCACCTTGCTTATTTAACTTCTATGCAGAGTACATCATGAGAAACGCTGGACTGGAAGAAACAGAAGCTGGAATCAAGATTGCTGGGAGAAATATCAATAACCTCAGATATTTAGATGACACCACCCTTATGGCAGAAAGTGAAGAGGAACTAAAAAGCCTCTTGATGAAAGTGAAAGAGGAGAGTGGAAAAGTTGGCTTAAAGCTCAACATTCAGAAAATGAAGATCATGGCATGTGATCCCATCACTTCACAGGAAATAGATGGGGAAACAGTGTCAGACTTTATTTTGGGGGGCTCCAAAATCACTGCAGATGGTGACTGCAGCCATGAAATTAAAAGACGCTTACTCCTTGGAAGAAAAGTTATGACCAACCTAGATAGTATATTCAAAAGCAGAGACATTACTTTGCCGACTAAGGTCTGTCTAGTCAAGGCTATGGTTTTTCCTGCGGTGATATATGGATGTGAGAGTTGGACTGTGAAGAAGGCTGAGCACCGAAGAATTGATGGTTTGAACTGTGGTGTTGGAGAAGACTCTTGAGAGTCCCTTGGACTGCAAGGAGATCCAACCAGTCCATTCTGAAGGAGATCAGCCCTGGGATTTCTTTGGCAGGAATGATGCTAAAGCTGAAATTCCAGTACTTTGGCCACCTCATGGGAAGAGTTGACTCATTGGAAAAGACCCTGATGCTGGGAGGGATTGGGGGCAGGAGGAGAAGGGACGACCGAGGATGAGATGGCTGGATGGCATCACTGACTCGATGGACGTGAGTCTGAGTGAACTCCGGGAGTTGATGATAAACAGGGAGGCTTGGCGTGCTGCAATTCATGGGGTCGCAAAGAGTCGGACACGACTGAGCTTCTGAACTGAACTGAACTGAGCTCTTTGAAGCCTGCCAGGCTTCTCTGTCCATGGGATTCTTCAGGCAGGAATATTGGAGTGGTTTGCCATGCCCTCCTCCATGGAGTCTTCCTGATCCAAGGATGAAATGTGCATCTCCTGCATTGCAGCAAGTTCTTTACCCATTCAACCACCTTGGAAGCTATAAATGTCTTAAGTATGTTTAAATATGGTCAACATCATTATTCATCAGGAAAATTAAAATTAAAAAAAAAAAACAAAAAATGAAATACCATCCTACAGGCCCTAGAATGGGTAAAATTGGGAACAGTTACAAGAAAGTGATCTAACAAAGATGTAGCACATGGAAGTTGCATGTGAGAGTGTAAAAAAATGTTACTTCAAATAATAATTTGACAGTATTTTATAAAATTAAACATACTATGATTAAGAAATTCCATCACTAAATAACTACCTCAGAAATGAAAACATATTTCACAGAAGTATTTGTCTGCAAATGTGCATTGTACCTTTTATCGTAATGGTCTTAAAGAGAGTCATCTGCTGGTGAACAGGATAGCAAATATCTATATATTCATATAACGAAATACTAATTGGCATTAAAAATGAAAAAAAAGATCTTATTCACAGTAAGGGTAATTCTCAGAAAAATTATTTAAAATGAAATGTGATAGGCACAAAAGGGTACAGTCTATATGATTCATTCCATTTACATGAGGTCCAAAATGGGCAAAACTTTTCTGTGGTGCTAGAAATCAGGGTTATGTTATGACACTGTGGGCACTGAGCATGTCTTCTTTGATGGGCTCCTCAGTTCAGTTCAGTTCAGTTCAGTCGCTCAGTCGTGTCTGACTCTTTGCGACCCCATGAATCACAGCACACCAGGCCTCCCTGTTGTTCATCACCATCTCCCGGAGTTCACTCAGACTCACGTCCATTGAGTTCGTGATGCCATCCAGCCATCTCATCCTCGGTCATCCCCTTCTCCTCCTGCCCCAATCCCTCTCAGCATCAGAGATTTTTCCAAGGAGTCAACTCTTCTCATGAGGTGGCCTGCCCTTATGCAAACAAACAAACCACCACCAACAACAACAACAACAAAAAAATATATATATATAATGCTTTATGAATCTCCTGGTATATTAAAAAATAATATAGAACATTCACTTCTACTTGGAATTTACTTTGCCTTTCTCTTTTAAATAAGTTAAAACATTTCTAGGAGCCTTTAAGAGTTATAAGTCCTAGGTAGCTTGTTCAGACAGAAATCAGAAGGAGGCTTCTCTCTAGAGTTGAAAGTTGAGCTTTGAAATTGACAGGAAAACCAGAAGTGAACTTGTTGTGGTGATGGGATACTATACATTCTGATATGAGTAATGTTCATATTGAGGGTATAAGATTGTCAAAATTGAATGCTTGATATGTGTACATTTACTAATATATAGAGCCCATCTCAAAATAAACTAAATATATATTCAAATGTATCATATTCTTAAAGAGCAATAAAATACTGTGTGAGATTAGGAATTAATCCTTGCCTTCCTAAAAGACGATTTTATTCCTCATTCTAATTATTCAAGACCATTAAAAGAAAAATGTGATACTTTTTTTTTTTTTCTGCCCTGTTATATGTGTTTATGGAAGTTACCTTTGTTAGTCTGGTAAAGCTACTTTAGCAACCTGCCCATGCTTTACTGTAAAGAATGAATTCACCTTTCCTGACCTGTGTGATTACCTCTCTTTGTGAGACATAGATTAACCCAGGAATGGGCTTACAATCCAGTTAAGGCCAGTTAGAAAAATTTTGAAGGCTCTGATAGCCCAGAGGGTGTCATCTATCTTCTACTGAGATTAATGCTAATTGAGTGAAGTGTTAGTTGCTCAGTAGTGTCTGACTCTTTGCAACCCCATTTACTGTAGCCTGCCAGATTCCTCTTTCCATGGAATTCTTCAGGCAAGAATACTGGAGTGGGCAGCTATTCCCTTCTCCAGGGGGATCTTTCCAATCCAGGGATTGAACCTGGGTCTCCCACATTGCAAGCAGATTCTTTACTGTCTAAGCTCCATGTAAATTCAGAGCACCCTGGGAAAATCACTGCTCCTGAGTAGAAGGATATTGCAGAAGCTGAAGCCAACAATAAGCAGTTTGAGAGTAAAGGTAATTCATGATGACATTGATGAGTACCTGGAAAGGGCTACTTCCAAAATAAAAACCAAACCTGGGCTTTGAGTCCCAGGGGACATATCCTTTCTTTAGGGTGTAACTAGAGGTGAGTGTGGTTTCTGTCAGTACCAAGTAAAAGCAGTCTGACTAATACTAGCTATATTTGTAACCCACAAGGACACCTCCCAAAAGCCATTCTATGTATTCTTGAATGTCCTGGCAACTCCCTGCATCTGTGGGGTCCTTTTTATGCCACTGTTTCACACATGTCTTGGCCATCTTCCTTTTCCCCATGCTTTTCTTTTTGTCATTGGTAACTTGAACATCCCTCCCCATACATGCATGCCAATAAGCACAAGCTCTGTTCTAAAGGAAGAGAGAAAGGTGAGAAACAGAAAGGGGAAAGCAAGAAAGTCATGAACCTTTCCACAATAATCTTTTTTTATAATTATCAGTAGCTATTTATAATAAATTCAGTGTTGAAATAAGAATAGCACACAATATGTATTAAAATTTAATTTTGAGAAAAATAAATGTAGGAATACTGGTGTTTACATATTTTCTGTATATTTATACACATTTATGTCAGTATGAATATATTACATCTAAAGCTAAGATGCATTAACACAGTTGTCATCTATGTATTGCTTAAAAATTAATGTGAACTTTTCTCTGAATTAAAAAAAAGTGCATTTTAATGTTTCAGTATATCCTAAATTACTGCAATGTCTTTATGAACTCTACAGGTAATTTTTTTTTAAAACAACATAAGGCAAAGCTAAACAATCACATAGGAATATTGGCAGAAGTTAACATGTGTGACTGTACATTATACAACCAAATCACAACAGCTTAGACAGAAAGGCTAAAAGGTAATGCTTGAATCCTGAGCACCCCTGTGATTGTACTGCACTTCAAAATCCATTATATCTGTGAAGGAGTAGGACATGAACCTTTTCCCTTCACTTATATTGCATATCCCTGTTGGTACAGTGAACTCAAGAAATGTTTCAAATATCTTAACTGTATATACATGATTGATACTATGTTTAAAATAGATAACTAATGAGAACCTACTGTGCAGCTCAAGATACTCTACTCAGTGGTCTGTGGTGAACTAAATGGAAAGGAAATTTAAAAAAATGTGGATGTATGTATATGAATAGCTGGTTCATTTTGCTGTATAGTAGAAACTAACCCAACATTGTAAAGCAAATATACTCCAACAAAAGTTAAATGTAAAACAAAATCCTTTAAAAAATAAAGTCTATCATCAAGAATTGTACCCTCCAGAGTTGCAATGATATAACTTTTGTTTATCATTGTATTTGTAAGAACAGAGTTGTTCTCAAATTGTCTTAAAAAATAATAAAGTGAAAGTTAAGTTGCTTATTCATGTCCAGTCCAACTCTTTGTGACCCCAAGGACTGTAGCCTACTACGCTTCTCTGTCCATGGAACTTTCCAGGCAAGAGCACTGGAGCGGATTGCCATTTCCTTCTCCAGGAGATCTTCCCGACCCAGGGATGGAACCTGGGTCTCCTGCACTGCATGGCTCATTTACCATCTGAGCCACCAGGGAAGCCCTGAATAATAATAAGGACAAGAGGACTTAGAATTGAGTTTGTCTCATAAAGTCTGCAAAGGCATGGTTTAGAACTATGCCTAATGTTCAGGTAGGGGCAGGCACCAGGATCCATAGTCATTGTATAAACAGGTAGCATTTTCTTCCCCATTGTCTATTCCCTCAGAAAGAAGCTGACCACACTCTGTACAGAAGCACTAATGACCCCACATCGTCTAATTCTCCATGTTAGAGTTCTCCAACCGCCCACCAAAACCATCTGATAGTCTCTTGCTTCCAATTCCAAATTAGAAGCAGAGAAAAATATAAATAACTGAGTTTGGGTTAGGCTCTTCTCCTAATCCATTAAATTAGCTATAGTTAAGGTGTAACCATTCTTATTTGAAAGACTTCCTAAAACTTTAAGCACCCACTGTTCTTAAAGGACATTCTACTGACTAGATCATATGTACTAAAACAAAACAAAACAAAAAATCAACAACAGCAAAATAATCCTATTTTCTGTTTCAGCAGGGTTCTGAATTTTAGTTCAACTCTAAGGGTTCCATTAAATGTAGATTCAAAGATTGTTTACAACTGTATGTAAACAGCATCATCCAAACACTTTTTCTTGTTTGCATAGTAAACACTAGCAGGCTAGCTGATGAAGTGACTCATGGATTTCTACTTTGATGAGGATTTCACAGAACATGATTCCTGGTCAGCTATGATATATTTTTTTTTTTTTTAGTTTTTTATTTTTTAAATTTTAAAATCTTTAATTCTTACATGCATTCCCAAACATGAACCCCCCTCCCACCTCCGTCCCCACAACATCCCTCTGGGTCATCCCCATGCACCAGCCCCAAGCATGCTGCATCCTGCGTCAGACATAGACTGGCGATTCAATTCACATGATAGTATACATGTTAGAATGTCATTCTCCCAAATCATCCCAGCCTCTCCCTCTCCCTCTGAGTCCAAAAGTCCGTTATACACATCTGTGTCTCTTTCCCTGTCTTGCATACAGGGTCGTCATTGCCATCTTCCTAAATTCCATATATATGTGTTAGTATACTGTATTGGTGTTTTTCTTTCTGGCTTACTTCACTCTGTATAATCGGCTCCAGTTTCATCCATCTCATCAGAACTGATTCAAATGAATTCTTTTTAACGGCTGAGTAATACTCCATTGTGTATATGTACCACAGCTTTCTTATCCATTCATCTGCTGATGGACATCTAGGTTGTTTCCATGTCCTGGCTATCATAAACAGTGCTGCGATGAACATTGGGGTACATGTGTCTCTTTCAATTCTGGTTTCCTCGGTGTGTATGCCCAGAAGTGGGATTTCTGGGTCATAAGGGAGTTCTATTTGCAATTTTTTAAGGAATCTCCACACTGTTCTCCATAGTGGCTGTACTAGTTTGCATTCCCACCAACAGTGTAGGAGGGTTCCCTTTTCTCCACACCCTCTCCAGCATTTATTGCTTGCAGATTTTTGGATCGCAGCCATTCTGACTGGTGTGAAGTGGTACCTCATTGTGGTTTTGATTTGCATTTCTCTAATAATGAGTGATGTTGAGCATCTTTTCATGTGTTTGTTAGCCATCCGTATGTCTTCTTTGGAGAAATGTCTATTTAGTTCTTTGGCCCATTTTTTGATTGGGTCGTTTATTTTTCTGGAGTCGAGCTGCAGAAGTTGCTTGTATATTTTTGAGATTAGTTGTTTGTCAGTTGCTTCATTTGCTATTATTTTCTCCCATTCAGAAGGGCTGTCTTTTCACCTTGCTTATATTTTCCTTTGTTGTGCAGAAGCTTTTAATTTTAATTAGATCCCATTTGTTTATTTTTGCTTTTATTTCCAGCATTCTGGGAGGTGGATCATAGAGGATCCTGCTGTGATTTATGTCTGAGAGTGTTTTGCCTATGTTCTCCTCTAGGAGTTTTATAGTTTCTGATCTTACATTTAGATCTTTAATCCATTTTGAGTTTATTTTTGTGTGCGGTGTTAGAAAGTGATCTAGTTTCATTCTTTTACAAGCGGTTGACCAGTTTTCCCAGCACCACTTGTTAAAGAGATTGTCTTTACTCCATTGTATATTCTTGCCTCCTTTGTCAAAGATAAGGTGTCCATATGTGTGTGGATTTATCTCTGGGCTTTCTATTTTGTTCCATTGATCTATATGTCTGTCTTTGTGCCAGTACCATACTGTCTTGATGACTGTGGCTTTGTAGTAGAGCCTGAAGTCAGGCAAGTTGATTCCTCCAGTTCCATTCTTCTTTCTCAAGATTGCTTTGGCTATTCGAGGTTTTTTGTATTTCCATACAAATCTTGAAATTATTTGTTCTAGTTCTGTGAAAAATGTGGCTGGTAGCTTGATAGGGATTGCATTGAATTTGTAAATTGCTTTGGGTAGTATACTCATTTTCACTATATTGATTCTTCCAATCCATGAACATGGTATATTTCTCCATCTATTAGTGTCCTCTTTGATTTCTTTCATCAGTGTTTTATAGTTTTCTATATACCACGCAAATAGAGACCAAAAGAAAGCAGGAGTGGCAATACTCATATCCGATAAAATAGACTTTAAAACAAAGGCTGTGAAAAGAGACAAAGAAGGCCACTACATAATGATCAAAGGAACAATCCAAGAAGAAGATATAACAATTATAAATATATATGCACCCAATATAGGAGCACCACAATATGTAAGACAAATGCTAACAAGTATGAAAGGGGAAATCAACAATAACACAATAATAGTGGGAGACTTTAATACCCCACTCACACCTATGGACAGATCAACTAAACAGAAAATTAACAAAGAAACGCAAACTTTAAATGATACATTAGATCAGTTAGACCTAATTGATATCTATAGGACATTTCACCCCAAAACAACGAATTTCACCTTTTTTTCAAGTGCTCATGGAACCTTCTCCAGGATAGATCACATCCTGGGCCATAAATCTAAACTTGATAAATTCAAAAAAATCGAAATCATTCCAAGCATCTTTTCTGACCATAATGCATTAAGATTAGATCTCAATTACAGGAGAAAAACTATTAAAAATTCCAACATATGGAGGTTGAACAACACACTTCTGAATAACCAACAAATCACAGAAGAAATCAAAAAGAAATCAAAATATGCATAGAAACTAATGAAAATGAAAACACAACAACCCAAAACCTGTGGGACACTATAAAAGCAGTGCTAAGAGGAAAGTTCATAGCAATACAGGCATACCTCAAGAAACAAGAAAAAAGTCAAATAAATAACCTAACTCTACAACTAAAGCAACTAGAAAAGGAAGAGTTGGAGAACCCCAGAGTGAGTAGAAGGAAAGAAATCTTAAAAATTAGGGCAGAAATAAATGCAAAAGAAACAAAAGAGACCATAGCAAAAATCAACAAAGCCAAAAGCTGGTTCTTTGAAAGGATAAATAAAATTGACAAACCATTAGCCAGACTCATCAAGAAGCAAAGAGAGAAAAATCAAATCAATAAAATTAGAAATGAAAATGGAGAGATCACAACAGACAACACAGAAATACAAAGGATCATAAGAGACTACTATCAGCAGTTGTATGCCAATAAAATGGACAACGTGGAAGAAATGGACCAATTCTTAGAAAAGTACAATTTTCCAAAACTGAACCAGGAAGAAATCGAAAATCTTAACAGACCCATCACAAGCACGGAAATTGACACTGTAATCAGAAATCTTCCAGCAAACAAAAGCCCAGGTCCAGATGGCTTCACAGCTGAATTCTACCAAAAATTTCGAGAAGAGCTAACACCTATCCTCCTCAAACTCTTCCAGAAAATTGCAGAGGAAGGTAAACTTCCAAACTCATTCTATGAGGCCACCATCACCCTAATACCAAAACCTGACAAAGATGTCACAAAAAAAGAAAACTACAGGCCAATATCTCTGATGAACATAGATGCAAAAATCCTCAACAAAATTCTAGCAATCAGAATCCAACAACACATTAAAAAGATCATACACCATGACCAAGTGGGCTTTATCCCAGGGATGCAAGGATTCTTCAATATCCGCAAATCAATCAATGTAATTCACCACATTAACAAATTGAAAAATAAAAACCATATGATTATCTCAATAGATGCAGAGAAGGCCTTTGACAAAATTCAACATCCATTTATGATAAAAACTCTCCAGAAAGCAGGAATAGAAGGAACATACCTCAACATAATAAAAGCTATCTATGACAAACCCACAGCAAACATTATCCTCAATGGTGAAAAATTGAAAGCATTTCCCCTAAAGTCAGGAACAAGACAAGGGTGTCCACTTTCACCGCTACTATTCAACATAGTTCTGGAAGTTTTGGCCACAGCAATCAGAGCAGAAAAAGAAATTAAAGGAATCCAAATTGGAAAAGAAGAAGTAAAACTCTCACTGTTTGCAGATGACATGATCCTCTACATGGAAAACCCTAAAGACTCCACCAGAAAATTACTAGAGCTAATCAATGAATATAGTAAAGTTGCAGGATATAAAATCAACACACAGAAATCCCTTGCATTCCTATACACGAATAATGAGAAAGTAGAAAAGAAATTAAGGAAACAATTCCATTCACCATTGCAACGAAAAGAATAAAATACTTAGGAATATATCTACCTAAAGAAACTAAAGAGCTATGATATTTTTTAAATCATTGTTGTTGAAAATTTTCAATCAGTAGTACTCAGAGTCAATCAGTAGTTTAGAGTCAAAACGGAATCAAAGATCAGAGGATGGATCCTAGTCATTTGAATTACTTGATCTATCATATTCCCTTCAAAATTATCAAATTATAACAAGACATTATTCAGTCATAATTACAATATTTCAAAAAGGCACAACTAATTTGAACTCACAGTCTGATTTTGTCATAATATTTGAACCCAATAAATAAATAAAATAAAATAAAATCCAATAAAAGTGTAACATAATTCACTTTTAAAAAAGCACAGTGTCATTTAAGAGAGTGGATAAAATCACAGTAGTAGTGCTTTGAGGTGTAGAAAAGAAAACAACATTTCCTCTACCCTCTTAATTTTAATTCCTGGCCCCTACAAATGAAACTGACAAAAGCAAGATTAACAGTAGGAAAAGGTTTATATGTATGCATGAATACACTGTGGAGCCAATGAAAGAAGTAGCTGGCTGGTTAAATAATCAAAGTAAACATCTAAAAATCTAGTAGAGTAGTGAAAAGGGAAGGGAGGAAAAAGGCTCTAACAGGAAGGACAGAAAAGTTCTGTAAGAAAGACACATGGGTTTTTAGAACACAGGGGAGATAAAGTTTGCTTACTGCTTGTCACAGGTGAGAGTGAGCTTCCCATTTTCTTAAGAGGTTAGTGGTAGGTTTATTCTTCTTCTTCAGGGGAGTAGACTTGCCTTCACTTGAAGAGAGATTTTTATGGCAGCCTCATTTCCCAGAAGTTGTGGATTTTAGTCATTTAAGGAAAGCTCAACGATGGCTTGTCCCTGTATCTGTTGAATTTCAGCTTAAAATAATCTTTACACCAACTCTGGGTTTTCCAGCTAGGTCCCCACAGAAACAAGTGGGACATATTCTTTTAAAGATAAACAGGTACATGTTACAAATTGTAAGAGGTTACGTAAGTAAAAATTGATTCAGGTTGAGTAGCACCAAAATAAAAGTGGTTAAGAATGCTCAGCCGCAGGGAGCCAGGGGAAAGAATTATATAGATAAACTGTGAAAGCAGAAAAGAAAATAAAAGGAAATTATTGATTGGCTCTAGATTAAAGCCTGGTTGGCTGTTTGTGATTGGTTATCCTGAGTGCTCTGATTTTGTAACTTTGAGGAATTTTCAAGCTCACATGTTTCTTTTCTTATCTAAGCCACCAGAGCATTAATACCACCTCAGTCTAAATGTCTCTCTGCTTAATTAACAACATACATTATGCAAATATTTTCACCATTTTCTCTGTTATATAACCATTTTATTAAACTGCTATGTCTTCTGAAGCTATTTAATAGAAGGAGGTAGGAGAAGGTCAATGATTAATGGATATAAAACTAATGACTTTTGCCTCAAAGTTCAGACAGACTATACAAAGATGGATACCATAAAATTTAGAAATGTTTTTTGAAAAAAATAAGTTAAATCACAGAACAAATTAGACTGGCTTTTAACTAATTCTCACATTGGCATTTGAAATATGGCTTATAGTGTACAGAAAGAAAATGGTTGATAAGCCTCAGTAATGTCCTTTATGTGAAAATAAGTACTAAAACTGATTATATAGATATGTGATATTGGCAGGATTGATCAGAATAGGAAAAGACCTTTAGCAAAATGTTAAATTAGAATTGTAATATGGAGGGTTTATGATTTTTTAAAATACTTTTAGTGCTCTCTGTCCATCTCTCTCTCTCATGCTTTTTCTTGAGGCCTCCTCTCAGAATTCTATTTTTCTTTTCTTACTTTTCTCTGCCTCCAAACTCTTAATACTGTTGCCCCATCCTATTCCAGGATTTCTGCATTCCTCATTTGTAGTTTATGGAATTAGGAAAGTGAGGTCGCTCAATCATGTCTGACTCTTTGAAACCCCACGGACTGTAATTTACCAGGCTCCTCTGTCCATGGGATTCTCCAGGCAAGAATACTGGAGTGGGTTGTCATTTCCTTCTCCAGGAGATCTTCCCAATCCAGGGATTGAACCCTTGTCTCCCACACTGCAGGCAGACTCCTTATCATCTTAACCACCAGGGAAATCCATGGAATTAGGAAATGGGAAAGAAATGTGGATAGAATTCTTCCCCATAAAAATGAACTCTAAAAACTAGCAAGTTTGGTGTTTGACCATGGTAGATTCTAGGAGGAAAATATTCCAGATCTACATACAATATTTGACTTTGGAGCAGTATGTAACTGTTACATCCTTTGATTAGTCAGAGGCCTTCAGTGTTTGCTAGATTATTTTTACAGCAACAATAAATATTTACATGAAAAAGAAACTGAATTTTTCCTAATGAACAAATGAAAGCATCACCTGAGAGAAACAACAAGAAAAGACAGACCTGCTCTTGATTCCACAATTATACTCCTGAGTGTTCGGGAACTTACTGCTGGTACCTAGGATACACAGACATTCTTGTTTCCTTATCTACTTTGATCCCCAAATGGTAAAACTAAGAAACAAATATGTGAATAAGCAAGTGAAGAGGAGGAAAAATAAATCTCCATCTAAACTTCTTGGTTCTGAGGCTCCTTATAATAAAAGACTAATAGGAGAAAACCAAAAGAGGTACATTATATAACATGTACCTCCTGTATACATGGAGGAGACCACAGAAAATTGAATAGCTTTCTAAAATGACCTAAGAAAAAAAAATAAAAAAACAAACAAACAAAAAAATAAATAAATAAAATGACCTAAGTCACTACCTTGAATACCATATCCAGCTAAAGAGAGAAAAAGATGTTGGGTCAGTTCTGGGATGTGACCAGGAAAACTCAGAAAAGGATAAAATTATTTTCCAGATTTAAGTCATTGTCTTCACTGATAAGAGCTTCTAGAGATTTAGAGTCAAACTCCTCTTCTTTATACAGAGAGGGACGCATCCTACAAATAGAGATTTACCTTAAAAATGCAAATGTCTTTTACAAAGGATAACTTCTACTCAGTTTCCAGAGTTCCTGTCTGCTGTTGTTTATTAAAAATAACTATCTCAAAATTACCAATATATCCAAGAGGCATATTTTGAGGTGGTATATTTTGACCTTCAGAAGCAAAGATAAACACTTTCTTTTGTAGAATATAAATGTTTATCTTTTACCTATCCTATAGCATAGATAATAGACATAGGTAATTTAAATTAAAATAATTTAGGAAGAGGGTCTGAGAAAAGACCTCAGTTCAGTTCAGTTCAGTTGTCTCTTTGCGACCCAATGGACTGCAGCATGCCAGGCTTCCTTGCCCATCACCAACTTCTAGAGCTTGCTCAAACTCACGTCCATCAAGTCAGTGATGCCATCCAAACATCTCAGGGAATGCTAAATAGTATATAAAGCAAAATTCATAGATGTATCTATATAACATACATTAAGTATAAAATATCAAACTCTTTTTTAAATTTGGCTGATACAATCTAGATGTAGAAGTTGGCATTTAGAAATGTATTACCTGTCTGGTTTTTCATGCTGTTGTCTCATTGGATTATGCTCTTCACACTAAAATCCCTTTTGCCTTTGTTTATTCTTTGTCAGAAAAATAAACTTCAAAATTAAATTTTTTTCTCACTTCGAATTAGGTAATTTTTCTCTATTCTAATTCTCCTTCACTGAATTTTGTGTTCTGATCTGGAAAATAGCTGTATAGAAAGTCATCATTATGTATCATGGACATGAACACCTTGTAAGGGAAGGGAACTCCCCTTTACCGTTTTAGGTTCTCTGGCTAAGGCCAAATATTAAATTTTTATAAATAGATTGGCAGAATAAAAATCATACAACCTTCCTTAAATTTTTACCTGTATGTAAGGTCCTTTCATAAAAAATGGAGATTTGAAGAAGCGACCAGAGCAGAAAATTTTGCATATATTAGACAAAGGAACAATAGATTTTTGAAGAAATGTTTTAAGACAAAGGTTTTGAGGTTAAGAGCAATAAATAATGGAGATGTGATCAGGAACTATAAGGGGAAGTGTAGCGGCAAATAAGGACTATTTTAGTTTGTTTCTGCAGACTTATTTCAGCATTGACTTTGAATCTCTGTTCAAGAAGATATTCTCTTTCTGCTACAGAAAGTGACTTCCTCATGAGAAATTTTATGGCCTGTTTTAGGTAGAAAATGGTAAGCAGAGAACTCTTCTGCATTGTCTGTTTCTCAAGCGCCTTTGGCTCAAAATAATTAATATACCAAAGTGGCATATTTTGGGGCGGCATGTCCCAAACTTCTTCAACCTTTGCTTCAAATGATTGTCAATTGTGCCAATTTAGAGGCATTATGGTAACAATATTTATGTGGACACATTTAGTGTAAACATACATGCCACCCTGATAGAATGCTTTAGAGAAAATCCACAAGAATCGTTACATGCAGTCAATCCTTACATTAAATACATTTTGATAGAACTTTTAAATGTTCTAAAATTTAATACAAAACAAATAACGTGTTTTCACAAAGAAACTTTAGCTACTATCGCTAGATGCACGTGGAGATTAATTCACAAATGATTAACCTGATATGAAGTACAAATAGTAAAATTAGAGATGGTCTCAACTTACAATGATCTGATGTTTAAGTTTTTTAATTTATAATGGTGTGAAAACAATAATCATTGAATAGAAATCACATTTTGGATTTTGATCTTTTACTGGATTACTGACCTGTAGCTTAATTGTCCCTTGGGGCAACAGCCACAACTCCAGCCCTGTGATTGCAAGTGTAAACAATTCTCACACACACAAACTATCTGGCTCCAGAGAGGAATTCTGTTTTATACTTTCAGTACCATATTCAATAAATAGTATGAGCTGTTCTACACTTTATTACAAAATAGGTTTTGTGTTAGATGAATTTACCCAACTGTAGGCTGATGAAAATGTCCTGAGAACTTTTAAAGTCAGCTGGGCTAAGTTGTGATGTTCAGTAGGATAGGTGTGTTAAATGCATTTTTGACTTACGATGTTTTGAATTTACAATGGGTTTATTGGGATGTAACGCCCATCATAAATTTAGGAAAATATGTAGTCTAAACCCTGGGAAAAGGGCATAGCATTATATAGAGAATGTTTTCCCCTTATTTGACTGATGACCAGAGCAAAGAAAGCTAAAATAGGTAATATTGTAGGTGCAATATTACTTTTTACTTACTTTTTACCTTTAATGTATTAACTGCAATTTGAGATTATAATATATGTACCCTTCAATTAGCACATTATACCTGAGATTACCCAACTTTAAAATTTCTCTAGGTGGGCTTTCTAGAACTGAAAATAATATATGAATATTGCTTTATATTTAATATAATTAAAGATGGATCTTCCCAATTATAAATAGCCATTTAAATATTTTGTCTTAATATACATCTATGATTAGTTATAAGCTTTACATATTGATAATTATTTTATATTTGTTAATATAAAACCTAGACACTATTATAAACTAAATACTACCAAACTATAAAGTTGGTATAGTTTTGGTATATAAAGTTGGAATAAATTTTAATTTAACTTAACAGATATATTTCTAAAACTAAATAATAGTGTTCAATGTATATATGATACATACCACCATGATGATTACAAGTTTAAAATATATAGATGTACTTTGTTATGGTAATTTTTTCACTGTTTCTTTGTCTGTATGATGGTGTAATGCTTACTATTATACCATGAAGTGGCATCATTTGGACTTGCTTCATTAAGATACATATATTCTTTGTATCTGTTCCTATCCTGGCCTAATTAGCCAGCATCAATTAGTTAATTAACTTAATCATTATATTATTTTAATGATGTTTCATTTTTTGAAATAACATAATAAAGTGTTAGTTTTTTAAACTGCCTTCCAATATTTAATTTTAAGCATAAAAAAGGCACTTGTCTTTTATACTGGCAAAAAATATTTTGACTTGAGTCCTGGGGCCAAACGCATAAGATCACTGGCAGTTGACATTAGGATGTATTGGTATAATGATAAGCATCATTAAATGTTAGAATCTTATAAAATAGTAAGATTATATTATTATCAAAAGGAACCTCTAGCTATGAATATAGGAATTTTTGATTAAATACGAGTTGATGGTGATCAACCCAACAGTATTTCATAACCAGATAGAAGTTAGAGGTTGAGCATCAGTATTGCAAAGAAATAAGCAATTAATGTACACTCTAGAATGCTGGAAACTGGAAAACATAATATTGCAGACCAGAGGCTTAAGTTGCTCTTCTTCCTCTTAAAAGAGAATCAGAAATCTCCAAAATTCCACTCATCAATTCTTGGAAGGTGAAAAAAGAAAGTCAACCATCTGTCTGAAGACTTGATGGAAAGGAGGAGAATGTTCATTGCTTTTTTTTTTTTTTTTTGCTGTTTCTGTGGAAGGATGGGCCCTTCATGTTTCCTGTTCCACTGCTATTGCTGATATTACCTAGCACCAAACTCTAAAATTAACCTTTCTGATTCACTATTTTCCTCATGTTACAGCTTGTTTCACAACTGTACCACCTTATTTCTTGTCAAATGGAGCTAAACTCTCCAAACCAGCAATAAGAACAGTTTTACATTTCCCTTTTATAAGTAGCAAAAACCAACTCCTCTTACAGTTATTCTCATTACATGGTCATTTTCATGCCTGAGTTATGAAGTGTGTCAACGAGCTTAATGATCTTGCATGCAAACTAGATGAGAATCAGCTATTGGTCATAAAGAAGAAAAGTTACTGAAACCATTAGCTGAATAGCCCTAAAATAGAATTGAATCTTATCTTGATCATTTGGAATTTAAAAATATCATAAAAAATAATATATCTACGGTAAAAATTGCTCCTCTCATTACAATGTTTCTCATTTAACTTCAAGTTTTAAGTTAACTAATATTAATAAGAATATATACTTTAGAAATTCATCATGATTCCTGAACACTATTTCAATTTAATACACAGCAACAGTTTTCTTATATTTATTATGAGCAAATAAATTTATTTTCAGATGCATCCTTCTTATTATTAAATATTTCAACAACTTTCTGCCCTAATATAAAAATGGCAGCACTTTGTACAATATAATAATTAAATTATTTCACCAACATCTTTTGCAGCTCTTAGATGACATGAGTAAGGGTCTCAGTTAACACTAGGAAAGTGTAATATTATGCTCACTGTTATTCCTTTTTCCTGTACATACAATTTCTTAATATATTCCTATGCTGTGAACTGTTCTGTTTGTTGAGAACTGGAATAGCAAATATAAATTCATAAATTATTGATTCAAGGTAAAATTAACTACTGGAAAACTTTTTCTATAACTTACATCACCAATTAAAGAAACAAGTGTAAGAATAACCTATTCTTGTGGCTAAGACTTCACAATCCCAATGCATGGGGCCTGAGTGTGATCCCTGGTCAGGGAACTAGACCTCACAGGCTGCAACTAAGAGTTCCCATGCTGCCAATAAGACCAGCATTGCCAAATAAATAAAGATAAATATGGAAAAAGAATAATGTGTACATTATAGATGAAAGATTTAAAGATAACACTAGTGAAGTGAAGTTGCTCAATCGTGTCCAACTCTTTGCGACCCCTTGGACTGTAGCCTACCAGGCTCCTCTGTTCAAGGGATTTTCCAGGCAATAGTACTGGAGTGGACTGACATTTCCTTCTCCAGGGGATCTTCCCGACCCAGGGATCGAACCCAGGTCTTCTGCATTGTAGACAGATGCTTTACCGTCTGAGTCACCAGAGAAGTCCAAAGATAACACTAAGGACTATTAAATTATTAAAGCATCTTACATCTAAAGTTAGGCAAAATGGAGATCAAGAACAAACATTTGATATGTACATTTTGATATTGTGATATTTTGCTAGTTATGTCAAATTCCTGTCACCCCTATTTAATCAATTTATTATCTTTCATCATTAGATATTATACTATTCTAAACTACCAGTGGTACATTTTAATCACTCATGGTACACAAATACATAGTACATTCATGTGTACTAGTATTTCATATGCCATATTTTCTCATATAATAATTCCTGGGCTCTATCCTTGGATCAGGAAAATCACTTGAAGAAGGAAATGGCAACCCACTCCAGTATTCTTGCCTGAAAAATCCCATGGACAGAGGAGCCTGGCAAGGTACAGTCCATGGGGTCGCAAAGAATCAGACACAACTGGGGTGTCTAACATACATACAATTCTCATAGATAAAATCTGTGCCCAATGTATGGAATTTTAAAAGAATCAGTTTTGCTGAATATCGCTTTTTAAAGTGATATTCAAGAGAAATACCATTTTTTAAATGGCAATGGTATATATGAGTGAGTGAGTGAAGTTGCTCAGTTGTGCCCAACTCTTTGAAATCCCATGGACTATAGCCTACCAGGCTCCTCTATATATATACATATATGTGTATGTATTCTTGTGTGTAGTTTTAAAATCATTTCACGATGTAGTACCATTTGATGATGCATTTTGACCATTCTACATATGACACAGTATCAGTAATGCGTTAAACATTCACATTTACTTAATCAAGATTTATCAGAGAATCTGCCAGTCCCTGAGGAGAAGCTGTTGAACTAACACACATCCGTTCTCTCTTGGAACCCAGGTTTATTGAGACATAGACATTAAACAAATATTCAAATAGATTTATTTGAATATTAAACAAATGTTCAAATAGTTATTATAATATTCAAGTAATATATTCAAATATTTTTTCTCTATAACATCTTTTCTCTAAGAGTTACAGAGAAAAAACACAGCTCTCCAAAATTGCATGGACACTTCAGTAGTAAAATGGTGTAAGGAAGGATGAAAGAAGAGGGTGAGTGAAGCCTCTTAGATGGGAAGACATGTCATAGGAGACCTACAATGAGTGGGAGTTAGAGGACAGGAGTGGAGGTGAGAAGGTGAGATCAGAGCAGTCATTACACTGGGATGCTTTTAAGACTTGGGAGCTTGTCATAGGTGGGGCACTGGCAGAGCTTAAGAGTGAACCAGATACTAAAGTACAGAAGACCCATGGGCAGAGAGATGGATCTGAATATTTTGGGGCTAAGTTTCACATTCTCTGCCTCCAACTCTCAGGAGTCTGCCAAAGCAGAAGAAATACCTCTCTGGAGAGGAACTGTGCTCGGGAGCAGGACGGAAAGGAAAGAGCAAACAGCACAAACATACAGGCACAAGGTCCTTTCCTTTCAGAATTCTGTTCTGCTCTGTGACCTTGGTGTTTTTCCTGTTGCTATTGAGAGGTCAGAAGCAATTCTGAGTCCTAATTCATTTTGTGTGCTTGAACATTTTATTTCTTCTTTTTTTGTTCAAAAGCCTGTAGAAAATTCCTTTTTTCAATATTTTAAAATTTCATGATGTGCCATGGCATGAATCTATTCTAATTTATTTTAGTGGGCACTGGGATGAGCTCTCTCAATTTGGCAATTCATGTCCTTCAGTTCTGGGAAATAGTTTAATAATTTATTAATTATTTCCTACCATCTGTTTTTCTTTCCTCTCCATCTGGGCATTCTATTACTTGTACTTTGGAACTCTGGAAGTAATATCTATGTTGTTATGTATTTTTCTTCCTATGTGTTATCATTTTTTTCTGTTTATTTTCTGTAATATTTTCTTAATTTTGATTTTTAGACTGTTTCTTGAATTGTGTCCCGAGTGACTGATCCTCCAATTTTCTACCAAGGATGTAATTTAAAAACTTCTCAAGCAATTTTCAGTAGGTCATCATATTTTAAAATAACTGACACTTTCATTTCCAGAGGTACTTGATATTACTAAGTTTATATACTTTTTTCAGGGATCTGTGGAATAAATAAGGTTTTACCCTCTACAAGATTGGGATTCAACTTCCTTAGAACAACTGAGTACTGCTCACTACATGTTTTCAAACTTACAGTATTTGCCTGTGTTTTTTCTCCAGTTCCCCTTATCTTCATCTTTTAAAACAATTTATTTTAAGTGATTTTGAAGGCTTTAAAGAGGAAGTAAAATGATATTTTTATTTTTGTGTGCAATATGCTGTAGTAAATCAGAAATGCACTTAAGAAAATATATGTATGATACTATGTATCTATGTATACATATACATACTCAGATTATATATATTGTATGTATGTATATAAAATGCAAAATAAATGTTATTGCTTTCTTATTTTCTACAACTCCCTAAAGTAATAATCAAGAAACTTTAATCTGTATTTCATTAAAGAAAGTTCTATATTGGGTAAGAATAGATGCAATTTTTTGTTTGTTTGCTTGCTTGCTTGCCTATTTGCTTGCTTGATTGTTCAATAAAAGGTTTAGAAGAGCATCTTGAAGTCCATGCCTTTCTCATAAGACTATTTGTGAAGGATGTTCAGATTTACTCCATTGGCTGCCATCAGGACCACAAAGAAACCTAGGAAGAAAATCCATTACTTGGGCCTGATTGGATAAAAGCTGAATATAAGGATCTGACATAGGGCAAAAAAGAATGAGAATCAGAGAAAACAGAGATACACAAAAAGGAAGAAGTAGAATGTGATACTCTGAAGTTTGGAAAAAAGCCATCTTCTCCAGAAGAGTTCATGAATCTTGCCAAATATCCAACTTCTGGTTTCTTCTTCCTGGTGTTAAGGAAATGGCTCTATGTAGCCCTAGATGTCAACCAGAATTTTCATAAGAAAGATGCATTCGGTAACACCAACTGCCTTAGGTCTATTAGGACAGTCACTGATAAGCAGATGAATATGAAGCAGAGGAGGGTGGCCTTTGCAGGAAGGCATTGTGGGACAGTTGATCTCGCTGAGGAAAGGCAGGGAGTTCTGTACTGCTGATGCTGTGGACACAAGACCACAGAGCGAACTGGAAACAAAGATTCTCTGGGAATCAAACTTGAGAGAAATAGCTGGTCTCCACAGTTTTCTCTCCCTACTGTCTTAATGTTCTTGTCCTTCTCTTTATGATGCCTTACAAATACCAACCAAACCAAAACTCCTGGGCCAGAATCACTAAGTAGGAACTGGAGTTCTTATTTCCATTACTTGGTAATATTGACAATGTGGACAGGAAATTTCCTACAAGAGAAGTATGGTTATGGGATCCAAAGTCAAATTGCTTGCCACTTTGGTTTAAGAACATGTTAAACTTAATATTTTCTATAATATTATCAAAATGGCCTATACTATTGAATCCTTGATAGTTAAGTTCATGGACTAACCTAGCATCTTATTATGTTAAGTATTTTTTCAATGAGTATTAAAAACCACATAAACACTGGGTTGTAACTTCTTTGAAAATTGCCTAGTAATTTGGTTATTTTAGAATGAAATAACACAGCAAGATGATTAGTATGGTCAGATAGTGTCACTGATTCAACGAACATGAATTTTTAGCAAACTCTAGGAAATGGTGAAAGAGAAGGAAAGGCGGTCCGTGGGGTCGCAAAGACTCAAGACACGACTTAGCGACTGACCAAGAACAGAAGGGCATAATAATGGCAGTGATAATATGAATGTTAATAACAGATAACATCAATGCATTTATTATCTGACAGGTACTATTTAATGGGCTTCATATTCACAAATTTACAGTAATTCAATAAGATCAATTCCATTACTGATGATAAAACAAAGCAAAAAGAAGCTAAAAAAATTTCTAGGATTTTAAGAACTGATGGAGCCAGGTTTCAAACCCAGGCCTAGGATTATGGCCCAAGGCTCCCAACCACTACTGAGAAAGTGAGCCTTTTTAAAGTAACCAGTTCTTTCATGATGGAGGGTGAAGGTATTCCCAGCCTTTTTGAAAAAGTTCTGAAGTCCAGGTTGAAGTTCTGTTCTGAAGTCCAGTTCTGAAGTTCAGATATTTCCAACTGTCCCTTCTCCATATGTATCGTCACAAAGAGCAGTCATCGCTGCTCTTTGTGACCCCATGGACTGTTACCCGCCAGATTCCTCTGTCCATAGAATTTTCCAGGCAAGAATACTGGAGTGGATTGCCATTTCCTTCTCCAATCCCTTCTCCATAAACTTCTATTTATTTTTTTACAATACGCTCATTCATAGCTTCACCTATCATTTTTTATAGACAATTGGTCTCCTTTTTGGCATGATGGACTAGCTTCATGGAAGACAATTTTTCCACAGATTTGGTTGGTGGGGAGTGGGCATTTCAGGCAGTCATGTGAGAGATGGAGAGAGAGGCAGATGAAGCTTCACTGGCTTTCTTGCCACTCACCTCCTGTTGTACAGACCAGTTCCTAACCAGCCACAAATTGGTACCCCTGATTTAGACGGTTGTCAATTCAGATTCCTAGGCTTTGTGCTAAGAACAAGGTTTCATTTCCAGTGGCCCAACTTATCTCCTACATATTCTATCAGAATCATATAAATCAATAGGAACAACATCCAGGAAGAATCACATAACTTTTACTAGTTCAAATAGGCACTAGTTTGAAGCTTGGTGCCTTTACTCACAATTGTGTGACCTAAGAGTAATCACTTTGAATTAGTTTCTTCTCTATTTTTAAGACAGGAAAAAATAACACATTTCCTAGGATTGTTACAAAGGAAGAAAAAGGCTTACAAAAGCATTTTAGTTCGAATACAAAATGGTAGTTATTGGAAGGGTAATTTGGTTTAAGAAGTTTTTTTTCATCTTCATTACTTCACAGCTACCATTCAAAGAATTAAATATATAGGAAAAGCTACATTGTTGCTTATTTTTATATAATTTCTAAAAACACATAGAAATTAATTATTTAAAAATAAACTAAGAAGAGATATAGTAGATTTTGTTAGTTGCGTTTTGTTGGGTCAATAATAAATGATAGGCTTGTCAGTTTAGGAAACTATCACTCTGAAGTAACAGGTAAGGGTAATATGAAAATGATAGTAGGATCAAGTTTTGTTTATATAAGATATTGCTTTTTTGTCTTTCTCTGCTCTTCCTTTTCCTACCCATTTCCATCTGTCAAAACCCTAGCCATTTTTTTAACCCCTGTCAAATCTGATTTTTATGAGTAAGCTATTATTACTTTCCCTCAAAAGAACTGTCTTCCTCTTCTAAAATTTTATATCAGTGTGTATCTCTCATGTAATAATTTTTTTTACCAAATAAAATATTTATGTGTTAGTTATAGTGTATCCCTAATAAAATATGATACATGTAAGCCTAAGCACACAGTAGAGATCTTAGTATACTTCTCAGTATTAGGGTATTACCTTTATGTAGAGAGTTCTATAATACAGCCTCTAGTCCCTTGGACTGCAAGCAGATCCAATCAGTCCATTCTGAAGGAGATCAGCCTTGGGATTTATTTGGAAGGAATGATGGTAAAGCTGAAACTCCAGTACTTCGGACACCTCATGCGAAAAGTTGACTCATTGGAAAAGACTCTGATGCTGGGAGGGATTGGGGACAGGAGGAGAAGGGGACAACAGAGAATGAGATGGCTGGATGGCATCACTGACTCGATGGACGTGAGTCTGAGTGAACTCCGGGTGTTGGTGATGGACAGGGAGGCCTGGTGTGCTGCAATTCATGGGGTCGCAAAGAGTCGGACATGACTGAGCTACTGAACTGAACTGAACTGATACCCAGGAAGGATAGGATGGGCAGTGGAAAGAAACAGGGATAGTCACCAAGTTATAAACACCATGCAATATCAGTTCAGTGGGACCCTGTGAAAGATGAGAGAAACCCCGGGAAAAGAGCTTAAGCGCCAGATATGTTGGCAGAGTAGGGAGAAAGACAAGCCAGGTCATAAAATAACTTCTAAGTTTACACTAAACCTGCCATATCTGTCTGCCAATAATGTGAAACAGAAAAACAATACTACTATCTAAACAAATTATACATGATATGAAGATGTGTGTGTGCAGATTTTAAAATTAAAACATTTATAAGAAGAAAACATGTTTCTCTAGGTATTTAGTATAATGTTTTGTTTTGCTGTATAACTTGTAGAGAGTTTATCAATGGAAGCTAAGAAAACAATCCAATTAACTAACATTAAAATTTTAAAAAAATAATCTTTTAAAGCAACTGAAAAATTTTTGGTTAAATGATGAATTTTAAAAATATTGTCTTTGTTTTGTGGAAAGGTGAAGATTACAAATATGTAGAATGCATAAACATTTGAAACTTATTCCATATCGAAAATATGGAATAAGTTTTAAAAACAAACTAATTTTTTCAGAAAGTGAAACATAGTAAAGAGCAATATGGGGCAAAATAAAAATATTTACAGTGTTACAGAATAAAGATAAATCAGTAAGACTTAAAGACCTAGATATCACAGTGGCACTAACACTAAATGGGATTTTAAATACTAATATATTAACCATTTTATGTAAAATTATTTCTATTGTTAGAGTAGTTAATCTTAAGGTACTTATGAATAAATTTAGTTTCTACTATGTAGAGCTTAATTTTGGACACTTGAGAACAGCAGGTAAGTATCAGAGCTTAGGAACACAAAGGTGGTAATAAAACAGTATCTTGAAAAAAAAGATTTAAGATCTTGCCAATTTTACATGTAAAAAGTCTCCTGTTACTAGGGTGGGTTAAAGAAGAATTTCTTGCTTTTATATGTATTACAGAAACTTCAAGATATTGCCATTTCAGCTGAAAAGATTATGTTGAATCTAATTCCTTGACTATAAATGGTATTAAAGTATAAAACAACTTACTAGGCAAGAATTTAGGAAACTGCCTTGTCTCCCCTATTTCATCCTTTTCTTTGTAACCTATATGCAGTATTTTGGGTTCCATCTCATCCATCAAATCCTTCCACAACATGGAGCATGTAGGACCCTGACTCTCAATAATGTCATAATCTAACCTTTCCACTCTTCCATGTGACATGACTGAAGATGGATGAAAAATAACATGACTTTTGCAGATTAGTGCAATTAAACATATTTGGACTCTACCTTCAGTTGTGTCATTTTAATCCACAGTCAATTGCTGTTCTTGTGCTTACTGTTTTTATTATTATTGAGGGATATTAAAAATATTACTTAATATTTACTTTGACTGCTGGCAATGTCGTTTAAACAATTATTATTTATAACCACCCTTGATTCCTTCCTTTATGTTCAAAGCTACACTTTTTGCTTCTTCTCTTTCTAACTAATTCCATGTTGCTCTAAAAATTAATTTTCTTATAGTTCTCTCCTTTTTTTGACACGTTATTTTCAAAGTAAAGTGGTAGCTTCCTAACTCATACTCTTTCTCTTCTATCCTCTATGTATGCTCCTTCTTCTTTTTTTAATCAGATTATCATTTTTATTTATTTTTTTATAATTTTATTTTTTTACTTTACAGCACTGTATTGGTTTTGCCATACATTGACATGAATCCACCACAGGTGTACATGAGTTCCCAACCCTGAACCCCCCCTCCCACCTCTCTCCCCGTATCATCTCTCTGGGTCATCCCAGTACGCTCCTTCTTAAATCTATTAAGTGCTAACTTCCACAACCTCAATAATATAGCCATCAAAGTTGCTATTATCATTTCCCTAATTCATTAACCACATCTTCTAAGAATCCCAGCCATAATCTCTATTCTTTGGCAACATGTAATCATTTTGTTCATAAATTCTCGCCTTTGCTCCAGATCTCCTTTCATGATTCTCTTCTCTCCATGACTAATTCTCATACAGTGCCAACTTTTTTTCCCTCTGGAATCTTTTCTCCTTTCAGAACCTTACTAGACTGGATTATGTGTTTTTTCACTATGGTGGGTAATGTTTCAAATAGCATTCTATCATCTATGCTTGGGTGCTAAGTCACTTCAGTCAATCTGACTCTGTGATCCTATGGACTGTAGTCCCCAGGCTTCTCTGTCTATAAGATTCTCCAGGCAAGAATACTGGAGTTGGTTGCCATGTTCTCCTCCAGATCTTCCTAACATAGGGATCAAACCTACATCTCTTAAGTCTCCTGCATTGTCAGCAGGTTCTTTACCACTAGCATCACCTGGGAAGAACAAAGTATTAATAGTAGTCTATTATTAGATGTCTCTAAGCACATACATGTATGCATACATATTCTATAGCTATAATCATTTTATTTCTGAAAAATAATATTTGACTGAGAGTACATCAGTGAGGAATCTAATATGATTCATTCATTTGAAGACATGAGCATGAATAGAACTTAACCTTTATCCAGTTCAATCAGTAGATTGAATCTGTGTCTGTTACCTCAAGGAATGTAAACACCTAAAAATCCAGAAAAAATGAAAACAAACAAGCAAACAAAAAACTGCTTTTATTCCAGAAAGCTAAGCTGGGGGAATTGACAGAATTCAGAGGATGAGTAAAGTTAAAGTTTTTGGACAAATTAGATATGAAATAGATTTAAATCACAGATGATGGAGGAGAGAAAAGGGAGGCTGAAATAAATGTGTTGATGAATGTAGGGATAGTGTTTTTCATACTAATTTTCTTTAATGTTCAAAGAACTTGATTGACCATGAGAATAAAATTAGAATTGTATCAATAATGAACTGTGTATTCTGAACCTCAGATCAATGTTTCTCCCATGCCTTGCTATTTCAGTAAACCCTCTCTAACACTGGCCCAAACCCTCAAAGAGGAAAAAAAAAAAGGACTTAAAAATGAGATTAAAGATTTATACCTCATTTGTAGAACTATATTATATTGTTTCAGATACAGACAAAATTTCATTCTTGGAAAATACATGATGCTCACTTTTTACAAATAGTAGATGTTCAAGTTGGTTGATGGTGGTGAAAGATGTGTGTTTTTAGAAGGAGGAGATACATAGGAACTCTGCACATTGAATTTTTTTTCTAATTCTTTCATGGTTAAAAACATACAACATAAAATCCACTGTCTTAACTGTTTTATGTGTACTGCTGCTGCTTAGTTGCTCAGTGGTGTCCAGTTCAGTGGTTTTAAGTACATTCATACTGTTGAGATACCATCACCAACATTCATCTCCAGAACTCTTTTTATCTTGCAAAACTGAAATTCCATACCTATTAGACAGTAATTCCTCATTCCCTCTTCTCTGATCTCTGTCAAGTTACCATTTTACTCTATGATTTTGATTACTCTAAGAAGCTCATGCAGAGTTGACTCATTGGAAAAGACTCTGATGCTGGGAGGGATTGGGGGCAGGAGGAGAAGGGAACGACAGAGGATGAGATGGCTGGATGGCATCACGGACTCGATGGACGTGAGTCTGAGTGAACTCCGGGAGTTGTTGATGGACAGGGAGGCCTGGCGTGCTGCGATTCATGGGGTCGCAAAGAGTCGGACACGACTGAGCAACTGAACTGAACTGAACTGAGAAGCTCATATAAGTGAGATCATATACTACTTGTCTTTTCTGGAACTGATTTAAGAAACTTTTGTATTTTCCACTCAATTTTGCTGTAAAGCTAAAAACACTCTAAAAATTAAGTTCCTTGATTAAAAGCATAAAATCAAATAATAAATCATCTTTCTTTATAAATATGATATTTCAAAATAACTTTTTGATGTGAATTTTGAAATGAAACAATTTAAATTCAAATGCAAAGTTCTTTTAGCAGGCATTAATTCCTATAGCTATAATAGAAATTGCTGTCTTTATTTCTCCCTCAATTCTCTATTAGCCATATGGCTGATCATACTCTAAAAATTAGCATTATAATGAATCTAAAGATTATCTACTCAAATATACCCATTTATTATAAAACTTGATCTTCACTTAGAATTTTTGATTTTACAATTCAATATTTTTCACCACTGTGTGAAAACATGTACATTATTTTAGAATCATCTTTCTAATGCTCTAAATTTTCATAAGAAATAATGATGTTTTAAAGTTTGGGGTTTATTCCAGAGCCTGAAGTATTTTTAGTTTCACAGATAATTTAACATATATCTTTTTTTTCATTGCATAGTCTTATACAAATACTTGTCTGTTATGTTCATAAATTAATTTATTTCCTTGTTTATTATATTAGGCAGCATCATTTTTTAATTAATTTATTTATTTTACTTTACAATATTGTATTGGTTTTGCCATGCATTGACTTGAGTCCTCCATGAGTGTACATGTGTTCCTCATCAAAACCCTCCTCCCACCTCCCTCCCCATCCCATCCCTCTGGGTCATCCCAGTGCACCAGCCCCAAACACCCTGTATCATGCATCAAACCTGGACTGGCCATTCATTTCACATATGATATTTTACATGTTTCAATGCCATTCTCCCATATCATCTCACCCTCACCCTCTCCCACAGAGTCCAAAAGACTGTTCAATACATCTGTGTCTCTTTTGCTGTCTCACATACAGGGTTATCGTTACCATTTTTCTAAATTCCATATATATGCGTTAGTATACTATATTGATGTTTTTCTTTCTGGCTTACTTAATAGGCTCCAGTTTCATCCACTTCATTAGAACTGATTCAAATGTATTCTTTTTAATGGCTGAGTAATATTCCATTGGGTATATATACCACAGCTTTCTTATCCATTCATCTGCTGGTGGATATCTAGGTTGCTTCCATGTCCTGGCTATTATAAACAGTGCTGCAATGAACACTGGGGTACACGTGTCTCTTTTAATTCTGGTTTCCTCAGTGTGTATGACCAGCAGTGGGATTGCTGGGTCATATGGCAGTTCTATTTCCAGTTTTTAAAGGAATCTCCACACTGTTCTCCATAGTGGCTATACTAGTTTGCATTCCCACCAACTGTGTAAGAGGGTTCCCTTTTCTCCACACCCTCTCCGCCATTTATTGCTTGTAGACTTTTGGATAGCAGTCATTCTGACTGGTGTGAAATGGTACCTCATCGTGAATTTGATTTGCATTTCTCTGATAATGAGTGATGTTGAGCATCTTTTCATGTGTTTGTTAGCCATCTGTATGTCTTCGTTGGAGAAATGTCTGTTTAGTTCTTTGGCCCACTTTTTGATTGGGTCTTTTATTTTTCTGGAATTGCGCTTAGACAGCATCATAAAGGAGAATGGCACGTAACTACTTAGCAAAATAAATACATTTCCATTGTTGTTGTTCAGTCACTAAGTCATACCAAACTCTTTGCAGCTCCATGGACTGCAGCATGCCAGGCTCCTCTGTCCTGCACTATGTCCTAGAGATTGCTCAGATTCATATCAATTGAGTTGGTGATGCTATCTCATCCTCTCATCCTCTGCCCCCCCTTCTCCTCTTGCCTTTGATCTTTCCCAGCATCAAGCTCTTTTCCAATGAGTCAGCTCTTTGTACCAGGTGGCCAAAGTATTGGAGCTTCAGCAACAGTGCTTCAAATGAATATTCAGGGTTGATTTCCTTTAGGATTGATTGATTTGATCACCTTACTGTCCAAGGGACTCTCAAAAATCTTCTCCAGCTCCTTATTTACAGTCCAACTCTCACATCCATACATGACTACTGGAAAAATCGTAGCTTTGACCATACAGACATTTGTCAGCAAAGGGATATGTCTGCTTTTCAATATGCTATCTAGGTTTATCATAGGTTTGTCACTCAAAAGCTTGAATAACATTTGCTTTTAAATAACATAATGATAAAAAAATATTTTTATCTGGCCAAGTGTTTATCAAAAATATTACTCTAAGTTCTCAATTGACTAGAGAAGATATTAAAAGAAAAATACAGTCTTAGATGGGATTTGGAAATGATAAAATTAACGATAAAAACTATTTTGTACTTTGTTATCAAGATCATAAGTTGAAGTCAGAGGTTTGAGAGTGAGAGTGTTGCTTAAACTCTCAGTGTTCTACTGCTATAATCACAGTTCAGATGTGAAATAAGAATAACTCTTGTCATTTTATTTAGTTAGCTCAAATCTTCTAACTTCTTGAAGTGATACATCAAAACTCATTTGCACTGGCAAAAACTAATTTGTATTAAACAGAAACTATAATTGGGATGGATGCAATAAAACTGAATCCCCAGCATTTTCTGTACTTACCTTCTTTTCTTCAAATTTATTTCTTTTAAAATAAATTTGAATGCCGAATTACATGAAGGTGCTTGCAGAAGTCCAATGGATTGTCTGAAATAAGATGGTATTGAAAGTTCCAAATTTGTTGAACTGTAGAGATGTGACCATTCAAACTGTTTCTCAGTAGCGGTGCCCCAGGCAAACTTACAGTCAAGCAGTCTTGTTTCAACCAACTTTACAAAATAGTACCAGGAAATAAATATTCCAGTTATTAAAGTCCATGAAAAGATCCCACTATGCTCAATCTTCTATAGGTTTGAAATATTCACTTGAATTATCACTTGTTGAAATTTGTGAGGATCACGTGCGTTTGTTAGAGTTTACAGTGTGTAACAAAAATTTTATTTTGGATTTATTGAAGAGATTTACAATTTTTCCATATATGGAAATTAAATGTTACCAATTTTTTAAAAATATTTAAATCCAACTATCTAATGAACAAATGTGAGTTTACCCTTTTCTTTCCATATGAGGAAATTATTATCCAGTGGATACTGTTGAAAATTTTAGGTGCATTATTTGAAAACACACTTTTAAACACTCCAATAAATACATTTCCAAGAGCTATAATAATAACTAATGTTGTGAAAGTCTGTTCTTTATCTGCTCCAATGATTCTAAGCCAATATATTTTGCATGCCAAATCCATAGTTAATGATAATTCTTTAAAACTGTATTTATTAAAATATACACTATGCCAAGAACTTTCTGTACCTCTTTTTACTTAATCCTCTCAACAACCATATGCTGCTATGATTTCTATTATTACCTCCCCTTATATATTGATTTAAATAATGCACAGTTTCTTTTTTTTTAAATTTTTAATTTTAAAATCTTTAATTCTTACATGCATTCCCAAACATGAACCCCCCTCCCACCTCCCTCCCATAACATCTTTCTGGGTCATCCCCATGCACCAGCCTCAAGCATGCTGCATCCTGCGTCAGACATAGATTGGCGATTCAGTTCACATGATAGTATACATGTTAGAATGGCATTCTCCCAAATCATCCCACCCTCTCCCTCTCCCTCTGAGTCCAAAAGTCCGTTATACACATCTGTGTCTCTTTCCCTGTCTTGCATACAGGGTCGTCATTGCCATCTTCCTAAATTCCATATATATGTGTTAGTATACTGTATTGGTGTTTTTCTTTCTGGCTTACTTCACTCTGTATAATCGGCTCCAGTTTCATCCATCTCATCAGAACTGATTCAAATGAATTCTTTTAACGGCTGAGTAATACTCCATTGTGTATATGTACCACAGCTTGCTTATCCATTCATGTGCTGATGGACATCTAGGTTGTTTCCATGTCCTGGCTATTATAAACAGTGCTGCGATGAACATTGGGGTACATGTGTCTCTTTCAATTCTGGTTTCCTCGGTGTGTATGCCCAGAAGTGGGATTGCTGGGTCATAAGGCAGTTCTATTTGCAATTTTTAAGGAATCTCCACACTGTTCTCCATAGTGGCTGTACTAGTTTGCATTCCCACCAACAGTGTAGGAGGGTTCCTTTTCTCCACACCCTCTCCAGCATTTATTGCTTGCAGATTTTTGGATCGCAGCCATTCTGACTGGTGTGAAGTGGTACCTCATTGTGGTTTTGATTTGCATTTCTCTAATAATGAGTGATGTTGAGCATCTTCTCATGTGTTTGTTAGCCATCCGTATATCTTCTTTGGAGAAATGTCTATTTAGTTCTTTGGCCCATTTTTTGATTGGGTCGTTTATTTTTCTGGAGTTGAGCTGCATAAGTTGCTTGCATATTTTTGAGATTAGTTGTTTGTCAGTTGCTTCATTTACTATTATTTTCTCCCATTCAGAAGGCTGTCTTTTCACCTTGCTTATATTTTCCTTTGTTGTGCAGAAGCTTTTAATTTTAATTAGATCCCATTTGTTTATTTTTGCTTTTATTTCCAGAATTCTGGGAGGTGGATCATACAGGATCCTGCTGTGATTTATGTCTGAGAGTGTTTTGCCTATGTTCTCCTCTAGGAGTTTTATAGTTTCTGATCTTACATTTAGATCTTTAATCCATTTTGAGTTTATTTTTGTGTGCGGTGTAAGAAAGTGATCTAGTTTCATTCTTTTACAAGTGGTTGACCAGTTTTCCCAGCACCACTTGTTAAAGAGATCGTCTTTACTCCATTGTATATTCTTGCCTCCTTTGTCAAAGATAAGGTGTCCATATGTGTGTGGATTTATCTCTGGGCTTTCTATTTTGTTCCATTGATCTATATGTCTGTCTTTGTGCCAGTACCATACTGTCTTAATGACTGTGGCTTTTTAGTAGAGCCTGAAATCAGGCAAGTTGATTCCTCCAGTTCCATTCTTCTTTCTCAGGATTGCTTTGGCTATTCGAGGTTTTTTGTATTTCCATACAAATCTTGAAATTATTTGATCTAGTTCTGTGAAAAATGTGGCTGGTAGCTTGATAGGGATTGCATTGAATTTGTAAATTGCTTTGGGTAGTATACTCATTTTCACTATATTGATTCTTCCAAACCATGAACATGGTATATTTCTCCATCTATTAGTGTCCTCTTTGATTTCTTTCATCAGTGTTTTATAGTTTTCTATATATAGGTCTTTAGTTTCTTTAGGAAGATATATTCCTAAGTATTTTATTCTTTTCGTTGCAATGGTGAATGGAATTGTTTCCTTAATTTCTTTTCTACTTTCTCATTATTCGTGTATAGGAATGCAAGGGATTTCTGTGTGTTGATTTTATATCCTGCAACTTTACTATATTCATTGATGAGCTCTAGTAATTTTCTGGTGGAGTCTTTAGGGTTTTCCATGTAGAGGATCATGTCATCTGCAAACAGTGAGAGTTTTACTTCTTCTTTCCAATTTGGATTCCTTTTATTTCTTTTTCTGCTCTGATTGCTGTGGCCAAAACTTCCAGAACTATGTTGAATAGTAGCGGTGAAAGTGGACACCCTTGTCTTGTTCCTGACTTTAGGGAAATGCTTTCAATTTTCACCATTGAGGATAATGTTTGCTGTGGGTTTGTCATAGATAGCTTTTATTATGTTGAGGTATGTTCCTTCTATTCCTGCTTTCTGGAGAGTTTTTATCATAAATGGATGTTGAATTTTGTCAAAGGCCTTCTCTGCATCTATTGAGATAATCATATGGTTTTTATTTTCAATTTGTTAATGTGGTGAATTACATTGATTGATTTGCGGATATTGAAGAATCCTTGCATCCCTGGGATAAAGCCCACTTGGTCATGGTGTATGATCTTTTAATGTGTTGTTGGATTCTGATTGCTAGAATTTTGTTGAGGATTTTGCATCTATGTTCATCAGAGATATTGGCCTGTAGTTTTCTTTTTTGTGACATCTTTGTCAGGTTTTGGTATTAGGGTGATGGTGGCCTCATAGAATGAGTTTGGAAGTTTACCTTCCTCTGCAATTTTCTGGAAGAGTTTGAGGAGGATAGGTGTTAGCTCTTCTCGAAATTTTTGGTAGAATTCAGCTGTGAAGCCGTCTGGACCTGGGCTTTGTTTGCTGGAAGATTTCTGATTACAGTATCAATTTCCGTGCTTGTGATGGGTCTGTTAAGATTTTCTATTTCTTCCTGGTTCAGTTTTGGAAAATTGTACTTTTCTAAGAATTTGTCCATTTCTTCCACGTTGTCCATTTTATTGGCATACAACTGCTGATAGTAGTCTCTTATGATCCTTTGTATTTCTGTGTTGTCTGTTGTGATCTCTCCACTGTACCCAGCAAGGATCTCATTCAAATACGAAGGAGAAATCAAAGCTTTACAGACAAGCAAAAGCTGAGAGAATTCAGCACCACCAAACCAGCTCTCCAACAAATTCTAAAGGATATCCTCTAGACAGGAAATACGAAAAGGGTGTATAAACCCGAACCCAAAACAATAAAGTAAATGGCAACGGGATCATACCTATCAATAATTACCTTAATCGTAAATGGGTTGAACGCCCCAACCAAAAGACAAAGACTGACTGAATGGATACAAAAACAAGACCCTCTATATGCTGCTTACAAGAGACCCACCTCAAAACAAGGGACACATACAGACCGAAAGTGAAGGGCTGGAAAAGATATACCACGCAAATAGAGACCAAAAGAAAGCAGGAGTGGCAATACTCATGTCCGATAAAATAGATTTTAAAACAAAGGCTGTGAAAAGAGACAAAGAAGGCCACTACATAATGATCAAAGGAACAATCCAAGAAGAAGATATAACAATTATAAATATATATGCACCCAATATAGGAGCACCACAATATGTAAGACAAATGCTAACAAGTATGAAAGGAAATCAACAATAACACAATAGTGGGAGACTTTAATACCCCACTCACACCTATGGACAGATCAACTAAACAGAAAATTAACAAAGAAACGCAAACTTTAAATGATACATTAGATCAGTTAGACCTAATTGATATCTATAGGACATTTCACCCCAAAACAACGAATTTCACCTTTTTTTCAAGTGCTCATGGAACCTTCTCCAGGATAGATCACATCCTGGGCCATAAATCTAAACTTGATAAATTCAAGAAAATCGAAATCATTCCAAGCATCTTTTCTGACCATAATGCATTAAGATTAGATCTCAATTACAGGAGAAAAACTATTAAAAATTCCAACATATGGAGGTTGAACAACACACTTCTGAATAACCAACAAATCACAGAAGAAATCAAAAAGAAATCAAAATATGCATAGAAACTAATGAAAATGAAAACACAACAACCCAAAACCTGTGGGACACTATAAAAGCAGTGCTAAGAGGAAAGTTCATAGCAATACAGGCATACCTCAAGAAACAAGAAAAAGTCAAATAAATAACCGAACTCTACAACTAAAGCAACTAGAAAAGGAAGAGTTGGAGAACCCCAGAGTGAGTAGAAGGAAAGAAATCTTAAAAATTAGGGCAGAAACAAATGCAAAAGAAACAAAAGAGACCATAGCAAAAATCAACAAAGCCAAAAGCTGGTTCTTTGAAAGGATAAATAAAATTGACAAACCATTAGCCAGACTCATCAAGAAGCAAAGAGAGAAAAATCAAATCAATAAAATTAGAAATGCACAGTTTCTTTTATCTTCTAGTTATATGGGGAAACTGAGGTGCAGTGACTTTAACTTGCCCACAATCACACTTGTAGTGACAGTTGGAATCCATAAAGGACTTTGATCTTAGAGTCCATTTTTATAAGTACTAACAGTGCAAAGAAAAAAAAAAGAGATAAAATTTTAGGAAAAAGACAGGTTAGCAAATCTAAGGAGATCAGTCCTGGGTGTTCATTGGAAGGACTGATGCTGAAACTCCAATACTTTGGGCACCTCATGTGAAGAGTTGACTCATTGGAAAAGACCCTGACGCTGGGAGGGATTGAGGGCAGGAGAAGAAGGGGACGACCGAGGATGAGATGGCTGGATGGCATCACCGACTCAATGGACATGAGTTTGGGTGAACTCTGGGAGTTGGTGATGGACAGGGAGACCTGGCGTGCTGTGATTCATGGGGTCGCAAAGAGTCGGACACGACTGAGTGACTGAACTGAACTGAAGCTAAAAATAATGTTTCATCTTGTACAGTTGATGCTATCAGTTCAGTTCAGTTGCTCAGTCATGTCCAATTCTTTGCAACCCCACAGACTGCAACACTGGAAAAGGAAATGGCAACCCACTCCAGTGTTCTTGCCTGGAGAATCCCAGGGATGGAGGAGCCTGGTGGGCTGCTGTTTATGGGGTCGCACAGAGTCGGACATGACTGAAGCGACTTAGCAGCAGCAGCCGCAGCAGACTTCAGCACGCGAGGCTTCCCTGTCCATCCTGGAGATTTTTCAAACTCATGTCCATGGAGTCAGTGTTGCCATCCAATCGTCTCATCTTCTGTCTTCCCCTTCTTCTCCTACCTTCAATCTTTCCCAGTATCAGGGTCTTTTCCAGTGAGTCAGTTCTTCACATCAAGTGGCCAAAGTATTGAGGTTTCAGCATCAGTCTTTCCAGTGAATATTCAGGACTGATTTCTTCTAGGATTGACTGGCTCCATCCCCTTGCTGCCCAAGGGACTCTTGAGAGTCTTCTCCAACAACCCAGTTTAAAAGCATCTGTTCTTTGGCACTCAACTTTCTTCAAGGTTCAACTTGCACATCCGTACGTGACTATTGGAAAAACCATAGCTTTAACTAGATGGATATTTGTTGGGAAAGTAATGTCTCTGCTTTTTAATATGCTATCTAGATTGGTCATAGCTTTTCTTCCAAGGAGCAAGTGTCTTTTAATTTCATGGCTGCAGTCACCATCTGCAGTGATTTTGAAACCCAAGAAAATAGTCTGTCACTGTTTCCATTGTCTCCCCATATATTTGCCATGAAGTCACGGGACTGGATGCCATGATCTTTGTTTTATGAATGTTGAGTTTTAAGTCAGCCTTTCACTTTCTCTTTCACTTTCATCAAGAGGCTCTTCAGTTCCTCTATGCTTTCTGCCATAAAGGTGGTATTAGCTTCATATCTGAGATTACTGATATTTCTAAATATATTTAGAGAAAGATTACTAAATATATTTCTCAAATTGCCTTTTATTAGAAACTGCTTTGCCAAAGATTGTTGAATGACATAATTTGTTTGATGAGAGTAAATCTAAAGATGTTTGTTTCCTCTTATCTTAGCATTTGAACATCTAGCTCAAGAAGATTGCAGCCTGGCTGAGGTCAGACTAATAGCAAAGAAAAGCAAAGACTATAATCCTATTCTCTGTCCCCAAATCTGTTGTTATTTTTTAACAAATCAAAGTTAGCATAATACTTGAATTTTTACTGTAACATTATGCACTTTGATGAGACAATTGATACCTCAAATAACTTGGTGCTCTAAAACAGTTTTGCTTATGGGTTAGTTAGCTCATCAAAATTTGTTTCTTTTTCCCTCCTGTTGTTACTGATTTAAATCTAGCATCAAACATTATTCATACTCTGTGTATCCCTTACATCTCTTTTTAGCTCCTAAGCCATTCCTCAAATATAACCTCAACTATGCCATGACATAAAATATATGAGCTCTTACCTGATATTATCCATCTCACACACTTTTGTGTCTCTAAACATGCCCCAAAATTGTTGCCTCTTTCCTGGGGCCCAAATTCTGCTTTATGTCCTTTGTCAGCAACTAGCAAAAATATCTATGTCTGCTTTTTTTTAATCTATTCTGTAGCATCTAATACAGTACCTTACACATGAAAATAACATATTTTACTAAAGTTTATTTCAACTGAGACCTGCTCTATTTAAATACCTATTTGATGAAATGTATATTATGTAAAACAATTGAGAATTGCACCATAATTGAGAAGATCATGTTTAGAATGATGTTGAATGATTTTGTTTTACATATGGTATCTTTTGTGTTTTGTTTCAGTTCTGTTTATTTTAAAACTGAGAAATCATTGTAATGCCCTGAAGGTATAGAAGCTATAAAATAATGTGCTTGCTAAATATACAACATTTTTTGGGGAAAAAATGTTATTCTATTAAGTTGTGAGATAGCAGGATGTAAGTACTTGAGTAAAATTCATTTAGTGCGCTATCTGACAGAGTATATTTAAAAGAAATCTTTGACATGTTGATCAGATTAAATTGATTTAATCTCAGCTGATACTTAAGTTCAGCATTAGTCATGGATAATTACTGTCAGAAAGGATATGTTCTAGCTATTCATTTACATAATGTGAGCTTTCTTTTGAATTGCATATGAATTAATTAAATTTCCTTTAATTGTAGCAGCTATATGCAACACACAGCTTCTAGCTAGTGTAAGACAGTTCATTAACTTCTAGAAAATGGCCTATTGGCCATTCTAACACAAATCTCTGAACTGGAGTATAGGCAAAAAAGGAAAAATTGAGCAGGGAGAATCAAGGAAAGAGACTCATTGACCTAAATATATCATAAATGACCTCATTTATAGCAGAGCATTCCTTCTTCTTCAGAAACTGTACTGGTAGGATAGTCACCTCAGTTTGTGACCAAAATGCAAAATAATATCTTGACCCTGTTGACCTTAAACTTGTTTTTAGATTTTTTTAAAAAGGAAATAAAACAATTTATTGGTAAATTATAAACTATTTCATAGCAAAAAAAAAAAAAGCAAATTGTTAGTAAGATGGTAAATAAATAAAGACAATATAAGTTGTAAAACTATACAAATACAACTACATGAGTCAAATACCTGTGTTATAATGACAACCCCATTTGGACCCTAAAAGCTTGACAATAGGCCTAAGTACTGGTAGGAGTATAAGGTAAAAGTTTTGAAAATGAAATTGTTCATTATTTTACAGTTGTTGACACAACTATAGGTTTTCTTTTCTTAATGTGTTACATTGAACAGTAAAAAAGCAATTATGTAAAAGTAGAAAAATTTGGCCAATATTATATCCAATTACCTAATCAGTTGTGTTCATTTTATCATATGATTTTCTCTGGTTTTAATCATGACTAAAGCCATACCAAAGAAAAAGAAATAAAGGAAGGCAAAGTGATTGTCTGAGGAGGCTTTACAAATAGCTGAAGAAAGAAGAGAAGCAAAAGGCAAGAATGAAAGGGAAAGATATAGCCAAGTGAATGCAGAGTTCCAGAGAATAGCAAGGAGAGATACGATGTTCTTAAATGAACAGTACAAAGAAATAGAGAAAAATAGAATGGAAAACACTAGAGGTATCTTTAAGAAAATTGGAGATATCAAGGGAACATTTCATGCAATAAAACACAGAAATTGTAAGGACTTAACAGAAGCAGAAGAGATTAAGAAGAGGTGGCAAGAATACATAGAAGATCTATACAAGAAAATTTTAATGACCAGGATAACCATGATGGTTTGGTCAGACACCTAAGCTGGACATTGTGAAGTGTGAAGTCAAGTGGGTCTTACGAAGCATTACTATGAACAAAGCTAGTGAAATTGATAGAATTCCAGTTGAGCTATTTAAAATTTTAAAAGCTGATGCTGTTAAAGTGTTGCACTCAATATGCCAGCAATTTTGGAAAACTCAGCAGTGGCCTCAGGACTAAAACAGGGCAGTTTTCATTCCAATCCCAAAGAAGAGCAATGTCAAAGAATGCTCAAACTACTCTGCAATTATGCTCAATTCTCATATTAGCAACATTATGATTAAAATTCTTCAAGCTAAGCTTCAGCAGTTATGAAGTGAGAAATTCCCAATGCACAAGCTGGGTTTCAAAGAGTTAGAGGAACTAGAGATCAGATTGTCAATATTCACTTGATCTTGGAGAAATCAAAGTAATTCCAGAAAAACATCTATTTGTTTTTATTATGTTAAACTCCTTAACTGTGTGGATCACAATAAACTGTGGAAAATTCTTAGTGATGAGAGTACCAGCCTACTGTGTCCTGACAAACCTGTATGTGGGCCAAGAAGTAACAGAATTGAAAAAAAAAAAAAAAAACAAACAAACAACTAAATACTTAAAAACTGGGAAAGGAATAAGACAAGGCTGTATATTGTCACTCAGTTTATTTAATTTATATCCAGAATACATCATGCAAAATGCTGGGCTGGATGAATCATGAGCTGTTATAAAGATTTCTGGGAGAAATATCAACTACCTCAGATATGCAGATGATACCACTCTAATGGCAGAAAGGAAAGAGGAACTAAGGAGTCTCTTGATGAGGGTCAAAGAGGAGAGTGAAAATTCTGGTTTGAAACTCAACATTCAAAAAACTAAGATCATATAATCTGGTCCCATCGCTTCTTGACAAATAGAACTAGAAAATGTGAATGCAGTGACAGATTTTATTTATTTATTTTTTTGCTCCAAAATCATTGTGGACAGTGACTGCATCTATGAAATTAAAAGGGTATTTACTCCTTGGAAGAAAAGCTATGACTAACCTAGAGACAGTACTAAAAAACAGAGACATCACTTTGCCAGCAAAGTCCCATATAGTCAAAGCTATAGTTTTTCTAGGAGTCATGTACAGATGTGAGAGTTGGACCATAAAGAAGGCTGAGTGCTGAAGAATTAATGATGCCAAATTGTGGTGTTGGAGAAGATTCTTGAGAGCATCTTGGACAGCAAGGAGATCAAACAAGTCAATCCTAAATGAAATCTGCCCTCAGTATTCATTAGAAGGACTGATTCTGAAGCCAGAGCTTCAGTAATTTGGCCACCTGGTGAAAAGAGCCAACTCATTGGAAAAGACCCTGATATTGGAAAAGATTGAAGGCAAAAGTGGAAAGGGGTGGGAGAGGATGAGATGATTAGATAGCATCACTGACTCAATGAACATGAATTTGAGCAAACTCCAGGAGATAGAGGAGGAGAGAGGAGCTTGGCATGTTACAGTCCATGCTGTTGCAAAAAGAGAGACACAACTTAGAGACTGAACATCAACAACAATAATGACATAAACTTACCATTTTTAAACTTAATAACATTTCATAACTGTTTTCTTAGTCTTTTGGTTTTTATTTATTTTATCTAGCAAGTAGGATTTCATTAAGTCAAAGACCCAAAAATTTGATCACAGAAACAAAATTATCATCACCTGGAAAATTAGAAATATAAATTTGGGGTTCAATTTCATATATATTTAGTCAGAAACTCTAAACTCAAGGTTTGGTCTATTCCATGAAACTTCTCTAGGCCCTTACAAGATGCCGAACTTCAAGAAGCATGATTTTAAATTTATTTTCCAAATTATACTAAATATTTCAGAGCCATAAGTTAGTCAAAATAATATTATATTGGAAAGCTTGATTTAATCAATCCTTTTTTCTTATCTTTTGTTATAAATGTCTTTGAATATTTTATCAAAAAATTTTAGCATGATATTATAGTATAATTAATATAAAGTTTCTTTCAAGAAGATTTGTTCCAATTTACACTGGTATCAAAAATATAAATTATTTCTTTAATTATACTTCTGATAGTGTTGGTCCTTTTTTTAATTTCAATTTTTTAAAATTCCATTTGCAATTACTTATAAAAATAAAAATACTTCAAGCTTTTATTTATAAAAACTAATAAATCAATTATTTAAATGCTTATTTATGTATTTCTTCTTGTGAATATTAGTTTTTTAAAACTAGTAAATTAAATTTTAAAGGGAGTTTTACATGTCAGACCTTTTTCAAATGTACTTGATTTGTAATGTTATATTAGTTTCAGGTGCACAGCATTGTGAAATTTATATTTTCGTATTTATTTATATCAAGTATTATCTAAATTACTCACTGATGATGCTGTTTTAAAATATAATGTCCTATTATATGTATTCCAACTCTTATAATGTGTCTTATCCTTAAGGAAAGTTATGACCATCCCACAGCATACTGAAAAGCAGAGACATTACTTTTTCAACAAACGTCCATCTAGTCAAGGCTATGGTTTTTCCAGTAGTCATGTATGGATGTGAAGTTGGACTATAAAGAAAGCTGAGCACCGAAGAATTGATGCTTTTGAACTGTGGTGTTGGAGAAGACTCTTGAGAGTATCTTGGACTGCAAGGAGATCCGACCAGTCCATCCTAAAGGAGATCAGTCCTAGGTGTTCATTGGAAGGATTGATGTTGAGGCTGAAACTCCAATACTTTGGCCACTGGATGCAAAGACCTTACTCATTTGAAAAGACCTTGACGTTAGCAAAGATTTAGGGCAGGAGGAGAAGGGGATGACAAAGGATGAGATGGTTGGATGGCATCACGGACTCAATGGACACAAGTTTGGGTGAAATTCAGGAGTTGGTGATGGACAGGGAGGCCTGGTGTGCTGTGGTTCATGGGGTCACAAAGAGTCGGACAGGGCTGAGTGACTGAACTGAATGTCATTGTTTTCTTATTAATTTTCTGTCTGGATGATCTGTCCACTGATAAAAGACTGATAAAATATTAAGTCCCCTATAATTATTTTATTGTTGTCAATTTCTTGCTTTATTCCTGTTTATTGCTGCTTTATATATTTAAGCACTCATATTAGTTAAATTTATATTTTAAAATGCTATACCTTTTTATTTTATTGATTCCTTTATCCTTATATGTCTTTCTTTGTCTTTTATTATAAACTTTGTTTAAAAGTCCACTTTAAAATAGAAAGCCTATCCAGCATATTTTTGTTTACATTTCCATGGGATATATTTTTCCATACCTCACTTTCACTTTTTTTGTGTCTTTAGCTCTAAATTGATTTTCTTTTAAGCAGCATAGATGGGTCTTATTTTTGCTGCTGTTGTCCTTTTTTTAACTCAATCTGCTCTCTTTTATATTTTGATTAGATCATTTATTTTATTGACATTTAAAGTGATTATTGATATGCATGTAATTACTGTCATTTTATTTATTTTCTGAATTTTGCTTTTGCTTTAGTTCCTTTATTTTCTTTGTCTCTTCTCTGTTGTTTAATGTTTTCCCTCAGTGTTATATTTGTGTTCTGTTCTGTTTGGAGTTTTTGCATATTTATTTTTGTGTGTGTGTGTACTTATTTATTGTATGTTTTTGTTTTGTGATTACCATAAATGTCATATATGTTAACCTATAACTATATCCGGTCCCATCACTTCATGGGAAATAGATGGGAAAACAGTAGAAACAGTGTCAGACTTTATTTTTGGGGGATCCAAAATCACTGCAGATGGTGACTGTAGCCATGAAATTAAAAGACTCTTACTCCTTGGAAGAAAAGTTATGACCAACCTAGATAGTATATTCAAAAGCAGAGACATTACTTTGCCGACTAAGGTCCGTCTAGTCAAGGCTATGGTTTTTCCTGTGGTCATGTATGGATGTGAGAGCTGGACTGTGAAGAAGGCTGACAACCAAAGAATTGATGCGTTTGAACTGTGGTGTTGGAGAAGACTCTTGAGAGTCCCTTGGACTGCAAGGAGATCCAGCCAGTCCATTCTAAAGGAGATCAGCCCTGGGATTTCTTTGGAAGGAATGATGCTAAAGCTGAAGCTCCAGTGCTTTGGCCACCTGATGCGAAGAGTTGACTCATTGGAAAAGACTGTGATGGTGGGAGGGATTGGGGGCAGGAGGAGAAGGGGACGAACCAGGATGAGATGGCTGGATGGCATCACGGACTCAATGGATGTGAGTTTGAGTGAACTCCGGGAGTTGGTGATGGACAGGGAGGCCTGGCATGCTGCAATTCATGGGGTCGCAGAGTCGGACACGACTGAGCGACTGAACTGAACTGATAACTATATCTACTTGATTTACCATGATAGTCATTTAAATACAAATATGTTCTTAAACTTCTATATTTTTTATTCCCTACATACATAGTATACTTTTTGAGTTCATATTTTACTTCTTAATGTCTATCCCTAACTGTTTATTGTAGCTATAGTTGATTGTATAACTTTGGTCTTTTAACTTTTATACTACATTATTTAAGTGCTAGATCCACAGCCTTTACTATGTACTTGACTTTTCTACTGTGGATTTTAACCACCCTATAATTTCTTATTGCCTTTTCTTTTTCACTTAAAGGAGACTTCAATACTTCTTGTAAGGTCAGTTTAATATCAATCAATTCTTTTAGCAATTTTGTGTCTAAGAAATTCTTTACCTCTCCTTCAATTCTGAATGATAACCTTGCTGGGTAGAGCGTCTTGGGTTACAGGTTTTTCCTTTCACCACTTTGAATATTTGCCATTCTATTCTTGCCTGAAAAGTTTCTGCAGAGATATGAGCTGATAACCTTATGAGACTCCCCTTTTCTGCGACTCTTTGCTTTTCTCTTTGCCATTTATGATAAAGGGACTGCCCCTGTCCCCTCTCCAGTATGCATAGGCTGGCATGAGACTCATGAGCTGGCAATGACTGCTTTCACACTGGTCAGAGGCAGGGCTGGAGTCTGCACTGGATCATTTCCTTCCAAATGTTTGCACTTTCATTGCTTAGTGGGGAATAGGAACAAGATGGGCTAGAGCAGGAGGCCATGCAGGCTGGGAATGGGCAGGAGAAGTCTTGGCAGACTCACCAGAACCTCAGGGAGTTTCAATCTGCTGCTTCCATGTAACCAGGAGTAAGTCTGTGTGTATATTCCTTAAGTAGGGAGTCTTAGTTTCTGACAGCCCTCTGGAAGCCCCACTGGTTTTCAAACAAGCTAAGAGAGCTAACCTCCTGTTGGACCCTGGGCTGGGATACCTAATATGTAGCTTGAATCCCTTGCTCCCCAGGGAGAATTCCCCAAACCTGTGATATCCATTCTTCTTCTGTATTCTCAGATAGGGATGTGGGTTCATGACTGATCCCTGCTCCTCCTTTCCTATCAGATGCTTTGTGCATCTTTGTTTATAGCCTTGCTGTAGAAGAGTTCTAATAGTCCCAGGTAGATTTCAGTAAGAGTCTTTCCAATGTATACTTAGTTTGATGTGTTTGTGGTGGATGGTGAGCCCAGGTGCCTCCTAATCTGCTATCTTGATCTCTCCTTCACAAGCCCTTTAATCTTGATAACCCTTGGGATATACTATAATCCCCATTTTTCAGATGAGGAAACCAAGTTATAGATGTGTTAGGTACCCAACCAAGGTATGGTTTCATGGAGTGTAGACTCCCAGATTCCTCTGTTCATTGGATTTTACCAGGCAAGAATTCTGGAGTGGTTGGCCATTTCCTCCTCGAAGGGATGTTCCTGATCCAAGGATTGAAACCACATCTCCTTAATTGAAGGCAGATACCTTCCCATTGAGTCACAGGGTTTACAACCTCTCAAAACTTTTATTTTTTTTCCATGTATGTGTCAGCAGTGGTAAATATATCTACACACATTTACACATATGTATATATGTGAATATATATTATTCCTTGATATATATTTTTTCTATATATACATATTTATATAGATAGACACATAGACATGTATGTACACTTCACTTTTTTTTTTCAGTCACATAATGTTCTCAGATTTACCTAATAAAAGTCTAAGAATGAAATTACTTAGTTTGGTTTCACTGCAAGACTGCTAGATTCTCCTGTTTTTGAGGTAGATGTAGATTGTTAGATTAAACAAGTAACAACATAATAAAATTCTTCACGATTTGTTTATTTAGTCATGAAATGGATCAGTGATCGCCAAGTGGCAAAGGTCAAAACAAGAAAGGATCAGATGTTAGAACCTGAAAGTTTTCAAGACACTTTTTCTCATTCCTATTCTCTCCTATTTCCCACTTTACATACATATGTTTCCTTTCTCCCAGCAGAATTGTGCTAATATAAACGCTGGCATTTGTTAAATATTTCCTATATGCCAGGACTGTGTGTCCTGTGGATCAGTACATGTTTTACTTAGTACAACTCTAGGAGATGGTCTATACTATCAACCTCATATTATGGATGGGATAATTTAGCACAAGGAAGTACATTTTCCAAGGGCGTAAAGCTAGAAAATTTGAGTTCAGCAGTTTAAATTCAGAGCCCTTGTCCTTAAGGACTGTAATACTCATTGAGTAGGGAGGTGAGAGCTCAAGGAGAAAAGTGGAAGAAGGGGACACTATCAAGGGTATTTTTTTTTTGTCTGGTTCTGATAAAAATCCCTCCTCTTGAGAACAACTGAACCCTGATTATATTTCTCTTAGACTTATTTTATGCGAATCCTTTGAAACTTTGATATCAGCATATTATTTGGATACATAATCTATAAATCCAAGTGATTTTCTTTCTTTCTTTTTTTTTTTTTTTTGTCTGCAGGAATTCTGATTCAGGATGGCTCTTTGGGATCTTGTGAAAACAAATACTGTGGTTTGGGAAGGCACTGTGTTCTCAGCAGAGAGACTGGGCAGGCAGAATGTGCCTGTATGGACCTTTGCAATCGGCACTACAAACCTGTGTGTGGATCTGATGGGGAATTCTATGAAAACCACTGTGAGGTGCACAGAGCTGCTTGCCTGAAGAAACACAAGATTACCATTGTCCACAATGAAGACTGCTTCTTCAAAGGTAAATGCAGTGTGGGCCTAAAGTGCCACCTTTCTCTATTTCTTCCTTCTTCTTACCTAGTGCCCTTAAATTTAAACTCCAGCATCACTAACTGAAAGTCTTTTAAAAAAGAGAGAAAGATAGGCTAAAGACACTTGTGATTAGTAAGTGAATAGAAATTTGTCTGAATACAATTCTGAATCCATTATGAGAACAACGCTGGCCAAAATATGACTCAAAATTTAATATAGCTTACAGCATTGCACCATATGGCTTCCCAATCATGGCAGTGTTCTTAGGGACACAGAGTGGCCAATTCAGTCAACAAGCCAGTTCCACCCAGTGAAATGCACCTGGAGTGAAACTGAGAGAAGAGTGAATGCCAAGCCATCCTGTGATAAGATCTCATTCCTTCCTGATTAAAAACGATGCCTACAGTATACACTCCCTATTTCAAATTACAGAGAACTGGTAAATGCCCACTGAAGTAGCTATGAAGAACTCATGCTAAACCCAATTAGTAAATATGAGATGACAATAATTTAAAATTAAAAGTTAGCAATATTTACTTCCATGGTACTAAAAATCATTGGGAACTATTTATGGAAAAGTACTGCTGAATTAGTGATTTGACAAATTATTTTAACATGCTAGATAAATAAATATATAAATACCTTTAATACCTTTCATTTATTTATAAATATATTTCTTATTTATTTATACTAGAAAAAATATTGATTTATTAATAGTCATAACCCAGACTGAAATTTTGAAATGTTAAGCATATAGAACTTCCATCATTCAAAAAGGTCAGTGATCAGTTTGATTTCTAATCTTAAATGGGTTCCACTCCCAAACTCTCAGAGTGCTGCCAAAGTAATTTTATACTTAAAAGCTTGTGTGATATTTTAATTATTAGCTTAAATTTATAGTATCACACAATGTTGCTCATGTACCCATGGATAAATTTTTTTCTTTACAAACTTCATTGAATAAGTATTCAATAAGTATTCAAATGCATCAAGATGGAAGGGTCTGTTGCCATTTTTCTACTAGAAGTCTTTTCATATAAATGAGATAAATTGTAAGAATAGTTTATTTACCAAAGTGAACTCTTTGTGTTTTGACTACACAATTGATGATAGATTATCTTCTTTTACAGAAAGAATATCTAATCTATTTTATAGAAAGTTAAAATGAATTGTATTAATATTTTGCTTTAATCTTCATAAAAGAGTTTTTTTCTGTCAGTTTGAATTGAAAGTGAAAACTTTAGTATTCCACAGACACATGATACAGAGCTGTGTAAATAATATACAATTAAGTTAACTTAGAATCATTCTAACACTGAAGTTTTGTCTAACTGACAACCAGCAATTGATAATATGGAATCAAATGAAATTAAATATCACAAAGTGAGAAATAAATCTGCTATATTTAATATTCTGCTTTATTACTGGAAGCTTAGGCATAATACTACTCAATATGTAAATCAACATGGAAATAAATGAACTGGATATAACTTGGAATGTTAAACAATAGTTCGAAAAGCTTTTGTTCTTCAGACTTATACTAAGCATATTTATTCAATCATGATTGTGTCAAAATTTATTGTCATCATGCTTAGTATTACAATTTAATTTATATTAACTGGGTGAGTTACCAGGGGTTAATACATTACCTAGGTCTCAGAATTTGTCAGTCTTCTGTTTGTTGGTTTGTTTTGGTGTTTTGCCCTATATATACATATATATAATATATAACTCATAATAACTCATAATAATAGCTCACGGGGTCGCAGAGAGTCAGACACGACTGAAGTGACTTAGCAGTAGCATCACTTATAACTTTATTTCAACAGAAAGGAAGTAAATAATCTATAACAAAACAATAAATTGCTTGTGCTATCAGTGCACAATTGACCAAACTTTGGACATAAGAAAGATTCCATGGAGCTGGAGGCCTAATATCGTGATGACTAAAATTAATTCTTGTAATGGTGGATTATATTTTCTGTGCAATTTCAACAATTTATATTGTTTCAAATAATGACCTAAAGGAAGGAGCAAGTCAAAATATTATGTTCAAGGGCTGCTAACAATTCATATTTAATTATTTTCAAATAGGAAAATATCAAAACATAATTCCTCATTAAATTATTTCTTACTTTTATTTATTTATTTATTTTTAATTGATGGATACTTGCTTTACAGAATTTTGTTGTTTTCTGGCAAACCTCAACATGAATCAGCCATAGGTATACATATATATCTCCTCCCTTTTGAGCCTTCCTCCCATCTTCTGCCCCATCCCACCCCTATAAATTGATACTGTTTGAGGATACTGAGTCCCCGTTAGAGTTTACTGAGCCATACAGCAAATTCCCATTGACTATATATTTTACATTTGGTAATGTAAGTTTCCATGTTACTCTTTCCATACATCTCACTCTCTTCTCCCCTCTCCCCATGTCCATAAGTCTATTCTCTATGTCTGTTTCTTTATTGCTGCCCTGTAAATAAATTCCTCAGTACCATTTTTCTAGATTCCGTATATATGCATTAGAATATGATATTTATCTTTCATTTTCTGACTGACTTCAATCTGTATAATAGGCTCTAGATTCATTAGAACTGATTCAAATGCATTCCTTTTTATGGCTGAGTAATATTCCTTTGTGTATATGTACCATAACTTCTTTATCCATTCATCTGTTGATGGACATCTAGGTTGATTCCATGTTCTAGCTATCGTAAATCATACTGCAATGAACAATGGGATACATGTGTCTCTAAAAATTTTTATTACTTTTAGGTTTAATAAAAAGTGATTATGAACACCTTATAGGGATCAACAAACAAAAACCTATAGGCCAAATCCAGGATACTGTTTATTTTTTAAGCAAAGTTTTATTGGAACACTGCCACACTATCAGTTTATGGATTTTTGTTGTTTGCTTTAAGATACAAAAGGAAAATTGAGTCTTTATAACAGGGATAGCATGGCCTGAAATGACAAAAAAATGCATTATCTAGATCTTTTCAGTAATAGTTTTTAACTTCTGATTTAAAAAATATACTAGTGTCTTAAAATTAATTTTAAACATATTTTCAGATTTTTACTAGTCTATCTTCTTGGCTAAGGTGGTGAATAGTGGGACCTACATGTGTTCTAAAATTGAATAGAACAAAACACATATACCCATGAGTAAGATCAGTGGATGGTGTCAATGTTGGAATTCTGGTTATGATATTGTACTATAGTTCTATAAAACATTACCCATCGGTAAAAATGAGCAAAGGATGCATGAAATGCAATTTTTGACAACTGCAGACAACTCTATAATTATCTCAAAATAAAAGAGTTTAATTTAAAAAGTACTGAAAAGTAATAGCAAAAACTTTGTAAAAAGTTAAATAAAGGAGGGTTTGCATTATTAATTATTTGAACTTTAAGCAGTCTTATTTCATGTATTGAATTTATCAAATTCACGTTTGGCATTTGCATTTAAGCCTGTATATTTATTCATTATTTTAAAACTAAGGTTCAAGTCCGGATTAAGAAACATTTCTGTCTATATTTATATCTCTATGGCAATACATATAAAAGTGAAAGTGTTAGCCGCTCAGTCACGTCTGACATATTGCTGCCACACAGAAGCTAGTCTGCCAGGCTCCTCTGTTCATGGCATTCTCCATGTAAGAATACTGGAGTGGGCAGCCCATTCCCTCCTCCAGGGGATCTTCCCTACCCAGGGATTGAATCCAGTCTCCAGCATTGCAGGCAGATTTTTTACCTTCTGAGCTACCAGAGAAGCCCCATCTAAACTATATCTACCTCCTGCTGCTGCTGCTGCTGCTGCTGCTGCTGCTACTGCTAAATCGCTTCAGTCGTGTCCGACTCTGTGGGACTCCATAGACCGCAGCCCACCAGGCTCCGATATATATACATATATATATTATATATGTAATTAAGTAAAAATATATAATGTATATGTATATAATTCCCATTGTTTGTTTTAAATGTTTAAATGCCTCCTTGGTATACTCTGCATTACTGCTGCTGCTGCTGCTGCTGCTAAGTCGCTTCAGTCGTGTCCGACTCTGTGCGACCTCACAGACGGTAGCCCACCAGGCTCCCCCGTCCCTGGGATTCTCCAGGCAAGAACACTGGAGTGGGTTGCCATTTCCTTCTCCAATGCATGAAAGTGAAAAGTGAAAGTGAAGTCGCTCAGTTGTGTTCCACTCTTTTCGACCCCATGGACTGTAGCCTACCAGGCTCCTCCGCCCATGGTATTTTCCAGGCAAGAGTACTACTGACTGGTAAATACAGACATGAACTCACAGAGAATTTTCTTTAGTGATTTATGATCCTTGAAACTAGATAAAACAGACGTTTGTGAACATGACTTCCCTGGTGGCTCAGCCGGTAAAGTGTCTGTCTACAGTGCAGGAGACCCAGGTTCAATCCCTGGGTCGGGAAGATCTCCTAGAGAAGGGAATGAGAGCCCGCTCCAGTATTCTTGGCTCAGAGAATTTATTTCTACTCACGTTTATTTGATTATGAAGAAACTGTCTATAATAGGATATAGAACATTATAGTGATAGTGAAATTCTCTCAGTCATGTCTGACTCTTTGCAACCCCATGCACTGCACAGTCCATGAAATTCTCCAAGCCAGAATACTGGAGTGAGTAGCCATTCCCTTCTCCAGAGGATCCCAACCCAGGTCTCCCACATTGCAGGGAGTTTCTTTACCATTTGAGCTACCAGGGAATATTGGCATCAAATTTTTTTATGATGATGCTAACTATAGAACTGAACATTCCATTTTATATAATGCCCACTAATAACTGTCATGAGAGTTTTGCCTTAATTTCCCATCCCTCACGCCCAAGTGGCTTTCTAACTGCTGCAATACACATGTCTACACATAACAAAAACTCCTCTCACTTCAGTCTGGCCTACTAAGCAGAATTTACACACTCAGAATATAGTAGTAAGCTGGAGTAAGAAACTCAAGATATAACCTATGCTAAGAAGAGTATGGAATTAACCTTTTATGAGAAAATCAATTGAACAGAAACTCTTTTGCCATTTAATCTCTGAGAATAAAACTGCCATAAAGGCAAATGTTCTGTGCACTTAAATGTGCATCACAACAATAACAACTTGGGAAATATGCTTTTTTATACCTCTGTGTGCGTGATTTGAATGAAATCTGACATGGTGCCTTTTTCTTTGGTATAATCTAGAGAGACATTCACATTTCATTTTGCTAACTGATTAATCGGTCGATTCTCTTACCTGATTATTATTATTTTTTAAGGCAGAACTTAGAGAACTGAGGCTAGAAAACTAGGCTGCCAACGATATTTTTAAATATATAAGTAAATGTCCTGTGCTAATATACATGGGCTTTTAGATTTCCTTTTTTTGGAGGGAGGGATAGGGCATCTGTGTAAAGGTTTTGTTTTAAATTGAAATAGGCATGTATGCCATTTCTTGAAAAATAATTCTGTTGATGAATATATCAGCTTTTGGAAAAGAGTACCCAGATGTTTATTTGTTTGCTCTGTTCTGTTCTGCTTTGCTTTTAGTCAGTATTAGCTAAATGAAATTACAGATTGGTAGTGAAATTAATAACTTGGACAAAATACTGACACTCAGAAGTTTCAAATCCTCTGAATGCATCCTGTACCCACAACCTCAAAACTAATTTTATTAATCCCCAGAATGTCAGGTAGTGTATATTAAAATTTTCTGATTTGATTACAGAATCAATTGAGCTTTCTATTTTGCATTGAATTTAATCAATGTTAAGAATATAATTTTGTGTCACTCTCCTCCCTAATTAAACTGTGAACTGCAGAATCCTATGTGTAAGCCAATATATAACATATATTAGGAATCATAAGGTGTATACTCATAAATTTACTATTTGTTAATAAAATTATACTTTTTCTCCTCTCATTTTTGAAAGCTGTATAAAGGATTTTGTAAACATTAAACATTGTATGTGTTTATCTTCCACTTATTGATAATAGATATGTGATGGATTTTATATAAACATGAAAACTGCTCCAAAAGAGTAGGATTTAAATATTAGGACCACCCAACAAATGTATTAAAACATTATCAGTGAGAAATGAGATATATCAGGTATTGTGTCAAAACACTTTCACAACTATTAGATTATTAATTCATTTTAATAACAAACCAGAAGGCACAAAACTTAAGATTTTAAAAATGGCTGCCAACATTCACACAGTAAGTTAAGGCAGCGATCAAGGACTCTGGGCTCTCTTTTAGTACACATATACTTCAAACATTTCTATTTGAGTCTGTAATACAATAATAGCTTGCTTCTCTTTGCTTTTTAAAAAGTTACTCTCTATAGTAATTTGTATTTGAATATTTTACATTATTGAGGATCAATATTTCTCACTGTGGTATTTGTAAGGATTAAATAATGCATATAACAGCTCTTGGGCAATAGAAGAACTCAATAAGAGATAATTACTATGTTTAAGACTGAAACTTCAACAACTGTTAACATTTGATTGCAATACATTTTCACACTGGAATCTAGAAAGCCACACATTTTCTTTTAGGTTTATTTTGGGTTATAGTGTTGCTTAAAAAGCCCCTGGTCAAGTTATTACAGATCCAAATTTGCCAGATCATTATATGATAGACAAATTGGTGGTAATGTTTCCCAATTGTAGATAAGACTACTTAAAGAAAAAAAATAACTATCTCAATTTTAGAAACATATTTATTATCAGTTTCTTAATTGTAATTGAAAATCGATCCAGTCATCTTTCTCACTGATTTACTATAGGTTTATTTTGCTTAAAGTACATGATAAATAAAATGTGATTTTGCTCTTTTACTCTCCATGAGAACATATTATTAGTTCAAATAATTTTGCTTCCATCTTGTAGCTGTTTAAATATATTGGTTATTACCTGTCATTGACACCTTTACTTATGGTGTTTATTTTCTTAATATACAATTCTCAAATGTTAAATGTGCTGTTCCTGCAAGTTACAAAGTGAAGGACATTTTTGCAGCTTTTATGTTTCAATGTGAATTATTTCTCATTCTTGGTATTTCTTTACAAAACCCAGATGGTGAAAAACTTTCCATTGATTACATTCAGCATATGTAATTGGGGATAAAATGTTCTATAAAATGCAGTTGAAATTTTTTCTCCATTAGTCTGATCTATGTTTCACTTTTAAAAAACCTCTCTGAGAGAGTGCTTATAGATATTTCAGAGAAGATTTGAAAGCTTATTAATAATAAAAATTTAAAGCCAAATGGGAAAAGTGAGAAGTTTGAATGTGATTAGCATATAGATAGTTACGTAAAAACAAATTTGCAGAAAATCACATTGAATAAAAAAGACTTAGCTTTTTTCCAGAACAATGAAAATGGCATAGAAACTAGCCATATTTTTCTTTTGATACTGATTAAACAAAGTATAAGGAAATTCTTCAACTCGAATATTAAACACTTGAGTTAATTTGATGCAATAATAAGCAAATCTAATCATTTTGATTTTTACTTAAGATATCACATCATCCAGCTCTAAATTATGTATCAGTTTCTTGTTTGTTATAGAACTTAGTTTACTGAGTGTTCTGTGTTCAGGCAGCTGTGACACATTTCATGTGTCCCCTTATGTTTTTCTCATCAATGTATAAATTTCTTTTTGTTTGTATCATGTTTTTCTTTTTTTTAATTTAAATTTATTTATTTTAATTGGAGGCTAATTACTTTACAATATTGTATTGGTTTTGCCATACATCAACATGAATCCACCACGGGTGTATCATGTTTTTCTACAGGCATATCTTAAAATCAAGACATTAGTTGTGATTACATTTTGTCAGTACTTTGTCTTCTTGACATAGCTAAAGAATTCATGAATGGATTCCTAAGTTTTTGAATGGGTTTAACCAGCAGGCCAAGCTGAAGTCCACAATGTGTAGAAAGACTACTGAACTAAAATTTATTATTATAGATAATAATAAGATAATAAATAAATCATGGCTAAATAACAAAGTTATTCAATATCCTATGGTAAACCATAATGGAGAAAATATGATAGAGAATATATATGTATAATTGAATTACTTTGGTGAATAAAATAAATTAACACAACTATGCAAATCAACTATACATCAACAAAATAAACTTTACAATAATAATGAATAAATAAATTTTGTGTATTTCTTAGATAAGGTATTCATCTCCAGACTTTTTTAGAATTACAAAAAATAAATAAAAAACATAAATAAAAGCCAGCCACAGATTGGTCTAAACATACAACATTATGGTAATACTAGATTTTTAAATGGAAATTTTCACTTGGCATATTTCTACCATAAATCAGTAGTTATTTTCAAAAATATTTTGGGGGGCTCCAAAATCACTACAGATGGTGATTGCAGCCATGAAATTAAAAGCTGCTTACTCCTTGGAAGGAAAGTTATGACCAACCTAGATAGCATATTGAAAAGCAGAGACATTACTTTGCCAACAAAGGTCCGTCTAGTCATGGGTATGGTTTTTCCAGTGGTCATGTATGAATGTGAGAGCTGGACTGTGAAGGAAGCTCAGCGTCGAAGAATTGATGCTTTTGAACTGTGGTGTTGGAGAAGACTCTTGAGAGTCCCTTAGACTGCAAGGAGATCCAATCAGTCCATTCTAAAGGAGATCAGTCCCGCGTGTTCTTTGGAAGGAATGATGCTAAAGCTGAAGCTCCAGTACTTTGTCCACCTCATGTGAAGAGTTGACTCATTGGAAAAGACTCTGGGAGGGACTGGGGGCAGGAGGAGAAGGGGACGACAGAGGGTGAGATGGCTGGATGGCACCACTGACTCAATGGACGTGAGTCTGAGTGAACTCCAGGAGCTGGAGATGGACAGGGAGGCCTGATGTGCTGCAATTCATGGGGTCGCAAAGAGTTGGACATGACTCAGCGACTGATCTGAACTGAACTGAACACAATCATATAACATAAAAAGTGGTAATATATAAATTCAAATATCTGTTGCTGTTTTGACAGTTTCTTTCCAATGATTCAGGATGTTAGGTACTAAATAGTTCTTCCTTTGATGAGCATCATTTATTTTAATAGTTTTCCCTTGACTCAAATGTACACAGGTGGATGTGTGGAAATATATTTGAGTAACACTTAAGGATGAAGGTAACACCTTAGTTACTGTTAGGTGATAGAACCAGGAGGAAGATAAAAATTTGGCAGGGAGTGAAATCAAAATTTATGATTGAGGACAGAATAATGAATTAAGACTATTGGTGGATTCATATAAAAATAAGTAAAATAGTTTCATTTGTACTACAGTTAAGTAGAAACTATTTTTCAAGATTGGACATAAAATGGTCCAGTGTTTTAGATTAGATTAGAAAGAACCCATCTGCAAATGTAGGAGCTGTTAGAGATGTGGGTTCTATCTCTGGGTCGGGAAGATACCTATGAGGATGAGGAATTGGCAACCCACTTCATATTCTTGTCTTGAGAATCCCAGCGACAGAGGAGCCCAGAAGGCTACAGTCCATAGGGTCTCACAGAGTTGGATACAACTCAGCATACACCCAGGATTCATTATTATGGAGAAGCAAGGTGGAAGTTAGGAGGTCAGTTAGACCTTACCACACAGGTCCAAGAGAGAGATGATAGTGGTTTGAATCAGAATGAGAGAAGTGCCAGTGGTTAAAGGTATCAGACTGTCTTAAATAATTTGTAGTGGATTGGACATAGGATTTATGGAAATTAAAGAAATAAGCTAAGCAAACAAACAATGTGAAAAGTCATTTGCTGAAATGTAAAACACTGGGGACTCAAATTTGGAAACATATGTGAGCAGTACAAACACACACACGTGCACACACACACACATTTAAAGACAATTAAATTCGAATTCCTTTTAGACAGCAAGGGAAAATGCCATTTATGCAATTGGTTATAAATCTGCAAATCAAGGAAGATTTTAGATCACTAGCCATACATTTAAGAATCATAAGCGACAAGACCAAACAACTCTATAGTAGGGATAAAAAAGACAATGGGTGAGCACACACTGGGGAGCAAGAGAACTAAGGACAGAACCTAGCTGTACTTCAACCTTCAAACCAGTCAGAAAGTGAAGAAAAACAGAGAAGACAAATACACAGCCAGTGGCAATGCAGGAGGAAAACCTAAAGGGTGCAGATACACAGAAGCTAAGTAAGAACGATTTTTGTGGAGGCCGGAATGGTGAGCTGAATTACATGTGGCTGAGATCAAGGCTAATGAGAATTGGTAAATGACCACAGATTTGGAAAGAATAAAGCCATGGCTGACTCTGGTTAAGAATTGATAAGAGAGAAATAGGAGCTGCAAAAGTGATAATGCAAATACAGAAGCTCACTGCAAAAGTGTTTCTCTACAGAGGAGCAGAGATATCAGAAATCCATGTAGAAATTCTTTATCTCTTATTTCTCTGTCTCTGCCATCTACAGATGATGACTGAGGAGACATGTCAGTGGGGTAGCGAAATGGAGAGGGAAATTTATCAGGCCAGAGGAAGAGGGGTGATTGCCAGAGCCCTTGGATCAGTTAGAGAGAATAGAACCCAGTGCAACAGGGACACAGGAAAACGTGGATTCTTTATCCATTAACCAAAATGAACGGAAGAACAGACCCTTTCTGGCTTATTTTATACTACGGAAGTGTGTGGGTCTCATCTGGTTGCTTATAATTTCTTAATGAGATAAGAAGTGAAGCATCAATTAAAATTGAAAAGGAAGAAAGTTTTAGAGGTTTCAGAACAAAGAAAGAAAGTTGTGAATAAACAAGGAAAGAGAGAAAAGACCAGGGGATATCAGAGGATGTCCAGAAGTGCTGACAATTCTTGTGATATATTTGTTCATAAATTTAAAGTGAGAGTACTCTTTCATGGCTGTGCACTTGTCTGCAGATATATCCAGCTGTTAGAGTGGGCAGTGAGAAGATAAGCAATTGGATTAAAGCATGATTTTATTTTTCCAGGGAAAGAATTATATAGGAGGGAAGAGTCTGAAGCCATATTTTCACCTCTCTTAGGGGCAATATGATAATATTATCTGTGTTCCATTGTGCATACCCACTCCAGTATCCAGAGCTCTCCCAGTGAGTGTCTTTTGCCTCAGCTTATGTTTGGACCAAAATGGATTCTCAACTATCTCTACATCCTGGAAAACGCATTACATATTTTGAGTTAACTTCCTAATGCTAACATTCGGTATACATTTGTGCCTCTTAGTTAAAACTTCCAGTGATTGAATCTGTGTAGATTAGTTAGCCAAGACACAGCTTCCCAAAGTATTTGGAAAGCATGCAAGTCAACAATAGCCATTTTACTTCAATGGCTTTCCATCTTTCTGATAATTAACAGCCACCAGGAAGGAAACAAAATATTTTTATTTGGGAAAAAAAGAACTATTGACAGATAACTCTTAAAAATAGATAATAGTGGGTAATCATCTTGACATACATTTAAGATAATAGTATTTTATTATTAATTCCATAGGCAAGCTGTGAGTGAATGTTATTGAGAATGGTACATTGTGTCGAGGATGCACTTTGACAAATGAAATCGCTTTATTTGGTTAAGCAAATTACTTGAAAGTTTTAGACAATGTAAACATTTTCTATATAGTATGCCTTTATTTAAACATTTCCTTTATTCTATATGTTTTAATCAATCTGGCTCCCAATCATGTTGGAATATAGCTTGACTCAATGTGGATGTTTCCAGGATTTTGGGCACTTAACTCACTTTTTGAACCAATTTTTCTGCTGAAGAAAAGACTAATAAAAATAGAGAAAGATGCACAAGCATTTGATTAATCTAATTAAACATTAGTGTAATTAATTGATGGAACAATATTACATATGCTTGGTTAAATTTATAAATGTTCACAGTGTCAAATGTTTGTCAAAAGGCTTCAGATAATAATGAAAATATCTATAGAAATAAGATACATGCCTATATATGGATAGGTTTGCATGAGCAAATACCATTTTTGGACCATTTGCTAATGACCATTTATTATCACCTAATCCTGTGGCTGACCCATTTTAAAGGCACTATGCAAAGATGAAGATGACACAGTTCTTACTTTTGCCAACTGAGCTGAGATGAGTGGCTAGGTTGCTCATTAAATGCCTAGCAATATTTTTCCCCATTGGCAAAAAAAATCTCACCATATTATATTAGATTAGCATCTGTACTTGATAGTCAGATACATTGAAATCATTCTGCGTCAAAATAAACCTATTTAACTTTTAAATGATTCAATTTTTATATATATGTTATCTTACATCCAAACATTATTTATGGACATATATATTATTTTCTATTGGTACTTTATTGTTCCTGGGTATGGGGTCCAAATTAAGAGGACAGGGAGGATGCTTAGAACAATGTTCAAAAAGAAATGACAATCACATTTAGAAAACAATAACAGGGAGGTTATACCTCAGAAGACATGTTTTAAGAACTAATTCCACCTTCTCATCCAGCATGTTAATTCATTCAGCTTTGAAAGTTATTGCCTATGGTTTTAATTAAGATGGAGTAGTCCTTTGTAAGAATTCACCATCTTCAGCCTTATTCTGTCCCCTTCTTCATCCTTGGAGATACTGGTCCTTCACTTCACTTTCAGATGAGTACCAGTACCAGTGTAGTGATGTAGCATGTGCTGAAGCTCATTCATGCATGCACAAACCCAGACAATCTAATGTCCTCGGTGTATTGCCTGACTGGTTTTGACTAAAGGAATATTACAAGGAGGAGAATGATATTTGGATCTACTCATATGCATTGTATCTATCTGGTCATTGGACATCTATCTACCCTGAAACAAGCACAGAACATTTGCCTTAGAGCTCTATCTTTGAGTGGAGTTTTTATGCCTTATCAAAATCCATAATTCATTTTTGGATCCCCAGATTTATGTATTTTCAAAACAAATATATAGGTGTAAGTTAATATATAGACAATAAAACTTACCATTGCCTAATTTTCACTTGAGAGATACTAACTAACAGATCCACATGGACTGACTGCACTTTTGGTGATATAAAAACAAACATGTAAGTTGCTGTGGGGTGTGTTTTCCAATACTCAGAATAATAACTGTGGCATTTAACTATGATGACACTATACAAAGCTTATGAGTGGGGTGTAGGATTTAATTAAATTTATGTCAAAATTAGTTTCAAATCCCAGAGAAAAATATGCTTGAATAACATAGCACATATTTTGGCCTTTAAAAATCTTAGCAAGTAAAAACATTTACATGACACATTGGCACAATCTCCAAGAGCTCAGAAACAGCCCGTACACAACACAGCAACAGCTTTGTTCATTAATTCCGCAGTAAACCTGCACACCGACTCCCGTGTAAATATGTCACTGTTGCGTCTACATCTACAGGAAGCCACAGGTGTGGAGTTTCATTTAAGCATATCTTTAAATATATGAGAACAGGATGATGTCATGCCCTTCTGTGGCATTCCAATTATTTCATCATCAGAATGCTATGCGAAATAAATTAATAACTAATCTAAAATCTTATCTGGACATCCAGACATTATCTCACAAGCAGTAGAGAGCAGAATGTTGGTGTATTTGACTCCAGGCCATTCTACACTTTTAGGCATTTTACTTGCAGATATAGAAAATGGTTTGCTACTCAGAGGCAAAGTCTCTTTTCACCTCACCCCTCTTCTAGTCCTCCTCTGTCCCTTGCCCCAGCGCAGACCAGCCCATTTCTCTCTGGGATCTGATAGCAATGGACTTAATAGAAATAAGTTGTTACCTTGTGGCTTTCAGAAGAGGCCAAGGCATTGCCCCCATTTACAACCCCAGAACCACTTGATCCTGTTTCTTTCTTTCTTTTTTAAAAATTCATTTTATTTTTTTTTTAATTGTAGGAAAATTGCTTTACAATGTTGTGCTGGTTTCTGCCATACAACAACGGGAATCAGTCATTCAGTCGTAATTATATATATATATATATATATATATATATATATATATGTCCCTTCCTGCTTTAGCCCCCCTCCTCTCCCCCCCCCCACCTCTCTAGGTTGTCAGAAAGTTTCAGGTTGAGCTCCCTGAATCATACAGCAACTTCCCACTAGCTATCTATTTTACATATGACAATATATATGTTTCAGTGCTACTGTCTCAATTCATCCCATCCTCTTCTTCCCCTGCTGTGTCAACAAGTTCATTCTCTATGTCTGATTCTTAAGAAAAGCCAAAGAGGACCAAACTGTCAAGTGCATATGAAGCAGGCTCTGTTTCAACCTATTTCCAATCAAACTAGGTGAATAAATCAACCTGAGCTAGAGCCTTTTACTTCATCATAAACTCATCCTCTTTTCACTAAAGCACTTGACCCAAATGGCTTTGTCTTTGTCTTCTCTGGCTATCCTTTCCCCACTTTTGAAAGCTGGGCAGTCCTCTCATGGATACATCAGCAACTAGTAATAAAGAAGGAACACTGATTGTTATTAATGATATCAGTGAGCATTCATAAGATTTTGCTCTGGTTGGTTTCTTGCCATTTCTTTGGGTACTTAGATATGTCTCATAATCAGAACACTCAGATCCCTTTTCCATTCTCCTATAATAAAATCTTTTATATGAACCTAGAAGTCTAGAAGTTTTGACTCTTTTATCTTACCACAGGCTACACAGGTTGAGCTCTGATTTCAGAGTTCATGTGCCAAAATCATAGGTTAAAACATTGTCCAAAAGTGGGTCTCCCAGAATGCTCCAGGCTGAGCTACATTCTGTGTCTGAAGAAACTTGTGCATTCTCCTTCTTTTCTGTTTGGTTGCACTTTGATGACTCAGTGGTTCCTCCGGTTAGTGAATCTTAGCCAGGACTCTGCCAGCTCACTCCACCATGTTTTCTTCATTTTGAGCATTGGGGCAAAAATTAAAGGCTTCATTTCTACCTACCAGTGCATCCCCAGAGCCTTCACATCAATACAAAAAATAGCATCTTGTCGGCTTTTCTGCTTATCTAAGTCATACATATTCATGAATTTTCATCATCTTCTCTCAAAGTAAATGTGTCTTATTTGCTTTATACTCATATTCTACAAAGAGGTCATTCAAGGGACTCTTTCCAGGGCATGGAACATCTGGGATATGGAATAATATCTCCAGGAAAACATGCAGATTTCAGTTATTCCTGACTGAGCACCTCATGAACACAAATAGATTCATTGTAGGTATATTTTATTGTCTATCAATATTTCCATATTCATGTCTAATATAAATTATTAAACAACTTTATAAGGAACTACAATGTGAAGGAATATATCCTGTAAATGAAAATCTCTTAAGAAAAGGGTAACGTTTTTCACAGTTAAAAAAGTGAATTTTTATATATTGGGTGTGTTAAATCACGATACCACTTTACTGCCTATTCCTGTCATAAGCGTGAGTGAAAGTCACTCAGTCATGTCCGACTCTTTGTGACCCCCTGGACTATACAGTCCATGGAATTCTGCAGGCCAGAATACTGGAGTGGGTAGCATTTCCCTTTCCCAGGGGATCTTCCTAACCCAGGAATTGAACCGGGGTCTCCTGCATTGCAGGCGGATTCTTTACCAACTGAGCTATCAGGGAAGCCCATTCCTGTCATAGGCCTATGATAATTTCATGATAGTAGGTAAGAACTAAGTAATTAAGCTGCACATTTGAGATATTAATATATGTGTATATATACATACACATGGAAGCATCACTATGAACAAAGCTAGAAGAGGTGATGGAATTCCAGCTGAGCTATTTCAAATCCTAAAAGATGATGCTGTGAAAGTGCTGCACTCAATATACCAGCAAATTTGAAAAACTCAACAGTAGCCCCAAGACTGGAAAAGGTCAGCTTTCATTCCAGTCCCAAAGAAGGGCAATGACAAAGAATGTTCAAACTACTGCACAAGCATTCATTGCACATGCTTGCAAATTAATGCACAAAATTTTCCAAGCTAGGCTTCAATAGAATGTGAACAAAGAACATCCAGTTGTTCAAGCTGAATTTAGAAAAGGCAGAGGAACCAGAGATCTAATTGCCAACATCCGCTGGATCATAGAAAAAGCAAGAGAGTTCCAGAAAAGTATCTACTGCTATGCCAAAGCCTTTGATTATGTGGATCACAACAAACTGGGGGAAATTCTTCAACAGTTTGGAATACCAGACCATCTTACCTGCCTTCTGAGAAACCTGTATGTAGGTCAAGAAGCAACAGTTAGAACTGGACATGGAAAATGGACTGGTTCAGAAGTGGGAAAAGAGTATGTCAAGGCTGTATATTGTTACCCTGCTTATTTAATTTTTATGCAGAGTACATCATGCAAAATGCCAGGCTGGATGAAGAAAAAGCTGGAATCAAGATTGCTGGGACAAATATCAATAGCCTCAGATATGCAGATGATACCACCCTTATGGCAGAAAGCAAAGAGGAACAAAAGAGCCTTTTGATGAAAGTGAAAGAAGAGAGTGAATAAGCTGGGTTAAAACCCAACACTCAAAAAACTGAGATCATGGCATCTGGTCCCATCACTTAATCGGAAATAGATTGGCAAACAATGGAAACAGTGACAGACTTTATTTTGGCAGGGGGGCTCCAAAAATCACTGCAGATGGTGACTGCAGCCATGAAATTAAAAGACACTCCTTGGAAGAAAAGCTATGACAAACCTAGACAGCATATTAAAAAGCAGAGACATTACTTTGCTGACACACCTCCGTCTAGTCACAGCTATGGTTTTTCCAGTTGTCATGTATGGATGTGAGAGTTGAACCATAAAAGAAGGCTGAGCACTGAAGAACTGATGCTTTTGAACTGTGGTGTTGGAGAAGACTCTTGAGAGTCCTTTGGACTGCAAGGATATCAAACCAGTCAGTCCTAGAGAAATCAACCTCATATGAAGGACTGAGGCTGAAGCTGAAGCTCCAATTCTTTTGTCACCTGATGTGAAAAGCCAACTCATTAGAAAATACCCTGATGCTGGGAAGGATTGAAGTCAGGAAGAGAGGGGATGACAGAGGATGAGATGGTTGGATGGCATCACCAACTCAGTGGACATGAGTTTGAGCAAGCTCCAGGAGAGGGTGAAGGACAGGAAAGCTTGGCATGCTGTAGTTCATGGTTTTGCAAAGAGTTGGACTTGAATGAGCAACTAAAGAATAATACATGCACATGTTAATATACATAACATTTATAGTTATTAACTAATCTATATTTTCCCACATATTTTAATAATAAAATGATTTTTTAAAAAAAGATTGGCATTAATATGTATAGATATGCCTCAACACTTAACTAGCTGAGAATCCATCGATTTTTAATATAAAATAATAAAATATACAGATATATTAATATTGGTGTAAAATCATTATAACTTTAACATTTTTTGTATTAAGTGAAAATGTGTGTGTTTTGTGGGTTTTTGTTTGTTTGTTTTGGTTTTTCTTAGGATACTATGAAGGCCATCTTTTATGGTCTAGTTTCTGGTGAATACCTAATACATCCTTACTCTTTAAAAAGAAAACATATATAAATTGAACACTATCAGTATTTTTGCATAAATAATTCAACTAAAACAAAAGCTTCAACAAAAAATTTTGTTTCCTGCAAAAAAAATTGAACAGGATATTTAAAATGAGTGGCTCTCGTTACTAATCAAGGATGGACTGGATTTTGAGGAAACAGGTTCTTATTTCTAATTATCCAATCTTGAAGCATTTGAACAAACTTGTTATTGCTCTTGATTCCTTAACTGTCTGAAGCCACGGCATCGCCACATTCATGTTGCACACCTGTAAATCCACCCTAGGGTTGGTGTCCGCATGCCAAGGTTTGTGAGTTTGGAAGTGACAGAGTTCATGGGAATTGTGTTTGCTTGTGAGTACCTAAAGAAACAGTCTGGAAGTTCTAGTGCCAGTTGGGAAAAATATATATCTTCAAGTTTTAGAATTTGAGATTAAAGAAAAAGGAGTGGAATTTTTTTTCATCATGGGACTATTAGAATGTGTTTTAGAATATACAAGGAAATTTTTCTTTTTCCTGATTTTTTTTCCCACAAACTTGCTTCTTGATTTTTTTCTAGTAATTGATTGTTATAATGTTACCTTTAACCTTATGCTAATTTCACATGGTTGAGGGAAGGACTGGAGACTTGGAACATGTATGAGGGTCTCAGAGTAACACAGAAATGTTTTGGTGGCTAAGGACATACAGTATTTGAATTTCTGTTAATTAGTGATTGATCTATACATTATATACATCTGGAGGAAAAAAAAAGACTAAATATACTTTGGAAAATCCACATACTATATCCCCAAAATGGAATTATTGTTTATAACTAAGCACTAAAAATACTCCAGGGAGCCTCAGTAAATGTTGATTCTGATTTCTAGGAAAATCCTATGTGACTTCAATAATCGAACTATTTGGCTTTTGATAAGAATTATTTTTTAAAATAAGTCTTGAGATACCTAAGGTTTATGTTGTAGGACAGCAATTGTGAAAACATTCATTTCTCTAAAATTCTAATACAGTTATAACAAGGATGTTTTAATAATTTATACTTTCAAAAGAGTAGTGGTGGAAAAAAGAATGAAATGAGTTTTCAAGTAATTAAAAATGAGGAAATAAATGAAAAAAGTGTTTCTCATTTTTCTTATTTTTATGAGGCAAAGTTGTAATGCTTTTGAGGGGTCAAGAAAAGAAGTTTTTTTTAATTATATCTTTATGCTAAAGGAAATGAAAATTATATCTGAATAGAACACTTGGGGCTAGTCACATCAATAGCATTTTTTAAACTCATTAAAAGTGATGGCACATAGATTGAGAGAAAACTATAGACAACAATAACCTGATCAAACAAAATGACATTTATGAACAAGAAAGTGTTAGATCTTGGGATATGATGTCTTATAGGAATAACACCTATTAAAAAATCCAACAATAAAATTCCCAGAGGTGTTTAATATAGTTTACTGTCAACTCTTGCAAGGGTGAGGGGCCTGACTTTGATGATTAATTAGACCTCACCCTTCAAACATCTAAAAGCAGCTATCAAAACCAATATTAGTGGGCAAGCTAGCAGAAGATAAGATAGATATGAGAATAGCAAGGATTAAGTATATCCACAAAAATATTCTTTTGGAAATTAAAAGAAGCTTTGTATCTTAATCCTTTCATCCTCAATTTAACTAATGACATAAACTCACTGATGATGAAAAATAAAGAAAAAAACATGGCTCTATTCAAATTTATCCCTATTGCCTTTTGTCTATTATTTAAATATGTGTAGTTTCCCTTGCCTGATTATTTACAATATTATGTTATTTAAAATGCAAAACACTTTCTTTATAACTATAAAGAGAAAAAAAATGCTCTGGCTACAGATTGTTAGTATATTAAACAGGTCAATGGGTGATTGGTTCAAGATGGTGGAATAGCAGCCATAAGAAGGAATGCCTTTGAGTCGGTTTTCATGAGGTGGATGAACCTAGAGCCTATTACTCAGAGTGAAGTAAGTCAGACAGAGAAAAAACAAATACCATATATTAATGCATATATATGGAATCTAGAAAGGTGATAACTGCTGAACTTATTTGGAAGCCAGCAATAGAGACACAGATAGAGAGAACAGACTTGTGGACACAGTGGGGGAAGAGAGAGAGTAGCATTGGAAACATACATTAACATATGTAAAAGAGATAGCTAGTGGGTATTTGCTGTATGATGCAGGGAGCTCAAATTTGGTGCTCTGTGGAAACCTAGAGGATGGGTTGGTGAGGGAGATGGGAGAGAGATACAGGAAGAAGGGGTCATATGTATGCTTATGGATTATTCATGTTGATGTATGGCAGAAACTAACATAATATTGAAAAGCAATTATCCTCCAATTAAAAAAAAGAAAAAGATGCAGAGTAGAAGGATGTGTGCTTATCTTATCCAGCTAGTACACCAAAATCACAACTATCTGCTGAACAACCATTGACAGGAGGATACTGGGATTTACAAAAAAAAAGAAAAAAAAAAAAAAGCCCCCCTTCAAAAGACCAAGAAGTAGCACCATGAAACGGTAGAAAGGGCACAATCACAATAAAATCTAATCCCGTACTGCCGGATGGGCTACCTACAAACTGGAGAAGAAAAATACCAAAGATGTTCTCTCACTGTTGTAAAGGTTCTAAACCCCACATTAGGCTTCCCAGCCTGGGGGATCTAGCAAAGGGACTAGGAACCCACAGGGAATCTAACTTTTAAGCCCAGCAGGATTTGATTTGATTTAAGCCCAGTCTTATTTTGATGAGATTTCCATAGGACTGGGGAAAATAGAAACTCCACTATTGGGGAGCACATACAAAATCTTGTGTGCACCAGGACCCAGGGGAAACAACCAGTGGCCACACAGGAGACTGAACCAGATCTTCCTGTTAGGGTTGGAGGGTCTCTTGCAGAGGTGTGGGTCAGCAGTGGCTCACCACAGGGACTGGCGCACTGGCAACAGCAGTCCTGGGAGGTGTCCCTTGGTGTAAGCCCTCGAGAGGTCACCATTTTGTATATGTGTGTGTGTGTGTTAGTTGCTCAGTCATGTCCAGCTGTTTGTGAACACATGGACTGTAAACTGCCAGGCTCCTATTTCCATGGGATTCTCCAGGCAAGAATACTGGCATGGATAGTCATTTCCTTCTCAGGGGAATTTCCTGGCCCAGCAATTGAATCTAGGTCTCTTATGGCTCCTCCATTGACAGGCAGGTATGTCCATAACGTACATAATCAGTTCAGTTCAGTTGAGTCGCTCAGTTACTTCAACTCTTTGCGACCCCATGAACCACAGCATGCCAGGCCTCTCTGTCCATCACTAAGTCCTGGAGTCTACCCAAACCCATGTCCATCAAGTTTGTGATGCCATTCAACCATCTTATCTTCTGTCGTTCCCTTCTCCTCCTGCCCTCAATCTTTGCCAGCATCAGGTTCTTTTCAAATGAGTCAGCTCTTCACATAAGCTGGCCAAAGTACTGGAGTTTCAGCTTCAACATCAGTCCTTCCAATGAACATCCAGGACTGATCTCCTTTAGGATGAACTGGTTGGATCTCCTTGTAGTCCAAGGGACTCTCAAGAGTCTTCTCCAACACCACAGTTCAAAACCATCAATGCTTCGGCCCTCAGCTTGCTTTATAGTCCAACTCTCATGTCCATACATGACCACTGGAAAAACCGTAGCCTTGGCTAGACGGACCTTTGTTGGCAAAGTAATGTCTCTGCTTTTCAATATGCTGTCTAGATTAGTCATAAGCTTCCTTCCAAGGGGTAAGCATCTTTTAATTTCATGGCTGCAATCACCATCTGCACTGATTTTGGAGCCCAGAAAAATAAAGTCAGCCATTGTTTCCACTGTTTCCCCATCTATTTGCCATAAAGTGATGGGACCAGATGCCATGGTCTTCATTTTCTAAATGTTGAGCTTTAAGCCAGCTTTTTCGCTCTCCTCTTTCACTTTCATCAAGAGGCTTTTTAGTTCCTCTTCACTTTCTGCCATAAGGGTGGTGGCATATGCACATCTGAGGTTATTGATATTTCTCTCGGCAATCTTGATTCCAGCTTGTGTTTCATCCAGCCCAGCATTTCTCATGATGTACTCTGCATACAAGTTAAATAAGCAGGGTGACAATATACAGCCTTGATGTACTCCTTTTCCTATTTGGAACCAGTCTGTTGTTCCATGTACAGGTCTATCTGTTGCTTCCTGACTTGTATAGAGGTTTCTCAAGAGGCAGGTCCGGTGGTCTGGTATTCCCATCACTTTCAGAATTTTCCACAGTTTATTGTGATCTACATAGCCAAAGGCTTTGGCATAGTCAATAAAGCAGAAATAGATGTTTTTCTGGAACTCTCTTGCTTTTTTGATGATCCAGCAGATGCTGGCAATTTGATCTCTGGTTCCTCTGCCTTTTGTAAAACCAGCTTGAATATCTGGAAGTTCATGGTTTACATATTGCTGGAGCCATCTGATATAATAAATATATATACATAAAATAAAAACAGTATAAAGAAGTTCAGTTCATTCAGTTGCACAGTCACTCCGACTCTTTGCAACCCCATGAATCTCAGCACACCAGGCCGCCCTGTCCCTCACCATCTCCTGGAGTTCACTCAGATTCACGTCCATTGAGTCAGTGATGCCATCCAGCCATCTCATCCTCTGTCATCCCCTTCTCCTCCTTCCCCCAATCCCTCCCAGCATCAGAGTCTTTTCCAATAAGTCAACTCTTCGCATGAGGCGGCCAAAGTACTGGAATTTCAGCTTTAGCATCACTCCTTCCAAAGAAATCCCAGGATTGATCTCCTTTAGAATGGACTGGTTGGATCTCCTTGCAGTCCAAGGGACTCTCAAGAGTCTTCTCCAACACCACAGTTCAAAAGCATCAATCCTTCGGTGCTCAGCCTTCTTCACAGTCCAGCTCTCACATCCATACATGACCACAGGAAAAACCATAGCCTTTACTAGACAGAAGTTTGTTGGCAAAATAATGTCTCTGCTTTTCAATATGCTATCTAGGTTGATCATAACTTTTCTTCCAAGGAGTAAGCGTCTTTTAATTTCAAGGCTGCAGTCACCGTCTGCAGTGATTTTGGAGCTCATAAAAATAAAGTCTGACACTGTTCCACTGTTTCCCCATTTATTTCCCATGAAGTGATGGACCGGATGCCATGATCTTCATTTTCTGAATGTTGAGCTTTAAGCCAACTTTTTCACTCTCCTCTTTCACTTTCATCAAGAGGCTCTTTAGTTCCTCTTCACTTTCTGCCATAAGGGTGGTGACATCTAAATATCTGAGGTTATTAATATTTCTCCCAGCAGTCTTGATTCCAGCTTGTGCTTCTTCCAGTCTAGCGTTTCTCATGATATACTCTGCATACAAGTTAAATAAGCAGGGTGACAATATACAGCTTTGACGCGCTCTTTTTCCTATTTGGAAGCAGTCTGCTGCTCCATGTCCGGTTCTAACTGTTGCTTCTTGACCTGCATACAGATTTCTCAAGAGGCAGGTCAGGTGGTCTGGTATTCCCATCTCTTTCAGAATTTTCCACAGTTTGTTGTGATCTACACAGTCAAAGGCTTTAGCATAGTCAATAAAGCAGAAATAGATGTTTTTCTGGAACTCTCCTGCTTTTTCCATGATCCAGCAGATGTTGGCAATTTGATTTCTGGTTCCTCTGTCTTTTCTAAAACCAGCTTGAACATCAGGAAGTTCACAGTTCACGTATTGCTGAAGCCTGGCTTGGAGAATTTTGAGCATTACTTTACCAGCATGTGAGATGAGTGCAGTTGTTTGATAGTTTGAGAATTCTTTAGCATTGCCTTTCTTGGGGATTGGAATGAAAACTGACCTTTTCCAGTCCTGTGGCCACTGCTGAGTTTTCCAAATTTGCTGGCATATTGAGTGCAACACCTTGCCAGCATCATCTTTCAGGATTTGAAACAGCTCAACTGGAATTCCATCACATCCACTAGCTTTGTTCATAGTGATGCTTTCTAAGGCCCACTTGACTTCACATTCCAGGATGTCTGGCTCTAGATGAGTGATCACATCATCATGATTATCCAAGTCATGAAGATCTTTTTTGTTCAGTTCTTCTGTGTATTCCTGCCACCTCTTCTTAATATCTTCTGCTTCTGTTAGGTCCATACAATTTCTGTCCTTTATCGAGCCCATCTTTACATGAAATGTTCCCTTGGTATCTCTAATTTTCTTGAAGAGATCTCTAGTCTTTCCCATTCTGTTGTTTTCCTCTATTTGTTTGCATTGATCGCTGAGGAAGGCTTTCTTATCTCTTCTTACTATTCTTTGGAACTCTGCATTCAGATGCTTATATCTTTCCTTTTCTACTTTGTTTTTCACTTCTCTTCTTTTCACAGCTATTTGTAAGGCCTCCCCAGACAGCCATTTTGCTTTTTTGCATTCCTTTTTCATGGAGATGGTCTTGATCCCTGTCTCCTGTACAATGTCATGAACCTCATTCCATAGTTCATCAGGCACTCTATCTATCAGATCTAGGCCCTTAAATCTATTTCTCACTTCCACTGTATAATCATAAGGGATTTGATTTAGGTCATACCTGAATGGTCTAGTGGTTTTCCCTACTTTCTTCAATTTGAGTCTGAATTTGGTAATACGGAGTTCATGTTTTGAGCCACAGTCAGCTGCTGGACTTGTTTTTGTTGACTGTATAGAGCTTCTCCATCTTTGGCTGCAAAGAATATAATCAATCTGATTTTGGTGTTAACCATCTGGTGATGTCCATGTGTAGAGTCCTCTCTTGTGTTGTTGGAAGAGGATGTTTGCTATGACCAGTGCATTTTCTTGGCAAAACTCTATTAGTCTTTGCCCTGCTTCATTCTGCATTCCAAGGCCAAATCTGCCTGTTACTCCAAGTGTTTCTTGACTTCCTACTTTTGCATTCCAGTGCCCTATAATGAAAAGGACATCTTTTTTTGGGTGTTAGTTCTAAAAGGTCTTGTAGGTCTTCATAAAACCGTTCAACTTCAGCTTCTTTAGCATTACTGGTTGGGGCCTAGACTTGGATTACCATGATATTGAATGGTTTGCCTTGCAAACGAACAGAGATCATTCTGTCATTTTTGAGATTGCATCCAAGTACTGCATTTAGGACTCTTTTGTTGACCATGGTGGCTACTCCATTTCTTCTGAGGGATTCCGGCCCACAGTAGTAGATATAATGGTCATCTGTGTTAAATTCACCCATTCTAGTCCATTTTAGTTCACTGATTCCTAGAATGTCGACGTTCACTCTTGCCATCTCTTGTTTGACCACTTCCAATTTGCCTTGATTCATGGACCTGACATTCCAGGTTCCTATGCAATATTGCTCTTCACAGCATTGGACCTGCTTCTATCACCAGTCACATCCACATCTGGGTATTGTTTTGCTTTGGCTCCATCCCTTCAGTCTTTCTGGAGTTATTTCTCCACTGATCTCCAGGAGCATATTGGGCACCTACTGACCTGGGGAGTTCCTCTTTTGGTATCCTATCATTTTGCCTTTTCCTACTGTTCATGGGGTTCTCAAGGCAAGAATACAGAAGTGGTTTGCCATTCCCTTCTCCAGTGGACCACATTCTAAGCTGTAAAAAGACAAAGAAAGCTTAAATGCATATTAAACAAGAAAGGCCATCTAAAAACACTCCTATGATTCCAACTATATGATATTCTAGAAGGATAGAAACTGTTGAGACAGTATAGGATTCGGTTTGTCAAGGTTTTAGAGATGAATGAGTGAACTGTAAGGGACTTTTAATGCTCTAAAGCTATTCATTCTGTGTGATATTGTCATTTACCCATAAAGCTGTTCGACACAAAGAGTAAACCTTAATGTAAGTATAAGCTTTAGTATATAATAGTGCACCATGCTAAGGCAAGGTGTTATTAATAACAGGGAATGTGGGGAATGGTGGGTAGATGAACTTCTCTGCACTATGTGCTCACTTTTCCTGTGAATATACAGTTTCTAAATATTAGCTTGGTAAAGAAAAGAAAAGGTTTTTCCCTAAAACAAGTATGGTAGTCTTGCCAGTTAGAAAGCTTAACTATCTGCAGGATAGCTATAAAATATAAATGAATTTTTTGCAAATATATAATGAAAAGTGTAATTTATTCTTTAAGTAATATTTTTATTTCATAAACAGTATCATACAGTTGAATTCAAATATTTTGGTTTTATTTTTAAAACATAAAATATTAATATATATTTGCTATTTTTAAAATTATGCATATGCTTTTGCTATTTTTAAAGTATATATAAACTATTTTTAATGTATATATACATAATGTGTATATACTGTTTTAAAATACATTTCACAGAGTGTATGACTGACTGATTTATGCCTTCACACTGAAAATAAAAATGTAGAATGTAAGTATACAAGATAAAATTCTCTATAGTCCAAAATGTCTAGTGAATAAAAATAAAATTTTTAATGTTCATAAAATTCTCTTCATGAAATTATGTAAACATCTAATTATCTATTTTGAAAAAAATATAATAGTTTTTTGGATTTAAGGTATTAAAATTTTCATGTTTATCAGCTTTCTCAGATTAGGCATTATTAGACATAAACTTCATTATATATATTATAACCATTAATATTTATTAATGAATAAGAACTAATTACCAATATTTTATAAAAAAACATGGAAGACATGAATTTTTCCCAGTTGTATATTGTCTAATTTGTGTGTGTGTGTGTGTGTGTGTGTGTGTGTGTGTGTGTGTGGTGGAGAGGTAAACATCTCTCCAGCAGTTATATTAAAAATTTCACAAAGGATTAATACATTGGTGGAGGAAAATTAGAGAAAGTATTACCTGATAGCAAAGTTTAGCATAAATATTTTGGAAAATAAAATATTATCAGTTTGAAGCATTAGAAATTTCTAATATTTCATCATTTTACCTACAAAATAGTTTCATTTATTTCAATCATTGAAAATCAAAATAAATTTGCATGTAATTCAATAATTACAAAACATGTTATCTGTAAATTTTACCATTAATCAAGGAAAGAAACAATTCAGGTAGCAAACCAATGAAGATATCAAAAAATGCTTATATTTTTATTGGCAGTATTTTTAAGAATTTAACATCATTATGAAGTTCAGAAGTCATGAAAACATATCAAAAAGATCCCTTATGTCCTTAAGTTAATTAGTCGTTTCCGTCTCTTTGTGACCCCCTGGACTGTAGCCTACCTACCACGTTCCTGCTTCCACGGGATTTTCCAGGCAACAGTACTGGAGAGGGTTGCCATTACCTTCTCCAGAGGATCTTCCCAACCCAGAGAATTGAACCTGAGTCTCCCTCATTATAGGCAGACGCTTTACCATCTGAGCCACCAGCGAAGCCTTAATCAAAAAGATTAAGGCTAAACTAATGCTTGATGAATTAATTACCTAGACAAGTACTATATTTCAACTGTATATTTCCATAATCATATAGGTGGAAGAAGAAGCTATTACTGTCTGTGGTCTAGGTGGCATTGGTAAAATGCATTAGTGTCATATCTGAGGGAAAATAGCATAGAAAGGAAAGCAGCAGAAATTCTCCTCTGTATTCTTGTTTGCAGTTGCTAGAAAGTACAACCTCTGAAGTCCAGAAGAGTTGCTATAAATCCCACCACTGCCACCTAAAAGCCAATGGTTCTCTGGTCAATGACTAGGATGTACAAAAAATACTGTGACATGTGAAAGTAATCCTTACAGCCTTAAGTGAGAATTAAACAACATAGTTTGTAAAACCCTTTTTCTTTATCATAGTGACTTGCACAAATGTAAGTGTACTCCAAAGTAAATTAAAATAATTAACTCTATTATGTTATTTGCTGCTTCTTGCTGCTCTAAACTATTGTATATAATATCACATTTATAACAGCTATGGATAGATGCTTAGGCAAATCAAAAAAAAATCTGTATAAGTACAGCTTCATATATCTCCAGTTGAAATCGCTCTGGACTTAAAATCAGAAGCTTGGCTTAATTTCTGTCTTTGCTACTCACTAATGTGTGGAAAATCTTCCTATTTAATTGAGCTCCTCAGTTAAGTGTGAATCATGTCTCATTTAAAGCTGTTTCCAAATAAAAGGACATGAGGTATAATAGCCTTTTTCTTTAAATTAATACTTCTTTGAAAGGTAGAAAGAGCTATAACAATAGATTTTTTTCTTATTCATGCAGAAGAAATGGCATTTCTAATGTAATAATGCAGTGTGGCCAAGTGGTTTAAAGAACAGTCATTGGAGTCAGATTATATCTGCATATTTGCTTCTGCAACTTATTATCTATGAGACCTTGGAAATGTTAGTCAAACATTCACGTCTGAATTTTCTTATCTGCAAAAAGGACGTAAAAACAATGCCTACCCAGGAGGATTATTGTGCAGATTGAACACTATGGAGAGCATAACTGTAACGCTCAAAGCATGATGCCTTTCTTATGGAATCCAAGCTTCTACTGCTCCCTGCGCTACAGGTCAATATGTCAAGAGACAAGATGTGGGCACAAGGAATAGCAATTTTATTTGGAAAGCCAGTGGACCATGAAGACGGTGGGTTAGTATTCCAAAGAAACATCATCCCCTGGTTAGAATTCAGGCTTCTTTTATGTTAAGAGGAGAGTCCTGGTTCCAGCCAGACTCTGGAAAGGAGGTGTTAATTTCTTCCTTCCTGCAGCTATTTACAAGTAGGTCTGGTCAGGATGTTTCCTATGAATTAAATAACATTTATTTAGCTTAATGCTCACTACCTAGAAGCAAGGGTTCCCAAAGGTGGGTCATTACAGAGGCTTACAGACAACTTCCCTTTAGTGAATAATTTGTAATAGATCAAATGAGATTGGGTGCATTCAGGCTGATATGGTCATAGAATAACTTTTAATTATATAGAAAGGTTCTTCCCTGTAATGCCCTGTGCACTTGAGCTAGTATTATGATTGAGTCCCCTAAGCTTAGATTTAGTTTTAACAGGCACTGATAGAGCCAAAAGAGCTTTCCTAAATAATGAGCACATGCTTGAAAATGAATTTCTGCCTTATAGAAACTTCACATTCAATATGAGATATAGTATAAATATACACCTTACATACATGTGTGTCTCAGTTCAGTTGCTCAGTCGTGTCCGACTCTTCACAACCCTATGGATCACAGCACGCCAGGCCTACCTGTCCATCACCAACTCCCGGAGTATACTCAAACTCAGCTCAATTGAGTCGATGATACCATTCAACCATCTCATCCTCTGTCCTCCCCTTCTCCTCCCACCTTCAATCTTTCCCAGCATCAGTTCAGTTCAGTTCAGTCACACAGTCATGTCCAGCTCTTTGCAACCCCATGAATCACAGCATGCCAGGCCTCCCTGTCCATCACTAACAGCCGGAGTCTACCCAAACACATGTCCATCGAGTTGGTGATGCCATCCAACCATCTCATCCTCAGTCGTCCCCTTCTCCTCCTGCCCTCAATCTTTCCCAGAATCAAGGTCTTTTCAAATGAGTCAGCTCTTCGCATGAGGTGGCCAAAGTACTGGAGTTTCAGCTTCAACATCAGTCCTTCCAATTAACTTCTGGGTCTGATCTCCTTTAGGAGGGACTGGTTGGATCCCCTTGTAGTCCAGGGGACTCTCAAGAGTCTTCTCCAACACCACAGTTCAAAACCATCAATGCTTCGGTGCTCAGTTTTCTTTGTAGTCCAATTCTCACATCCGTACATGACTACTGAAAAAACCATAGCCTTGACTAGATGGACTTTTGTTGGCAAAGTAATGTCTCTCCTTTTTAATATGCTGTCTAGGTTGGTCATAAGTTTCCTTCCAAGGAGTAAGCGTCTTTTAATTTCATGGGTGCAATCACCATCTGCAGTGATTTTGGAGCCCCCCAAAAATAAAGTCAGCCACTGTTTCCACTGTTTCCCCATCTATTTGCCATGAAGTGATGGGACCAGATGCCATGATCTTCGTTTTCTGAATGTTGAGCTTTAAGCCAGCTTTTTCACTGCTCTTTCTCTTTCATCAAGAGGCTCTTTAGTTCTTCTTCACTTCCTGCCATAAGGGTGGTGTTATCTGCATATCTGAGGTTATTGATATTTCTCCCAGCAATCTTGATTCCAGCTTGTGCTTCATCCAGCCCAGCGTTTCTCATGATGTACTCTGCATACAAGTTAAATAAGCAGGGTGACAATATACAGCCTTGATGTACTCCTTTCCCTATTTGGAACCAGTCTGTTGTTCCATGTCCAGTTCTAACTGTTGCTTCCTGACCTGCATACAGATTTCTCAAGAGGCAGGTCAGGAGGTCTGTATTCCCATCTCTTGAAGAATTTTCTACAGTTTATTGTGATCCACACACAATTCCATTTGGAAATATCACATATTTCTTTGTTCACAGGCAGATACATTAAAATCAACAAAACAGTTATTTGTATGAATCGATCAAATAATACATTAAATGGGTGTAGGTGTGGTCTGGTAGTTACAGGAATGTGTCAAAGAGACCTGATTTTTTTCTAAAGCTAGGACTAATAAGTTCATAGTGTAACGGAAAGGAAGTGGGACTCTGGAGTTAAGGAGGCTTGACAGTAACCTATGTTTCAACTCTTACTGTGCAACTTTATCCAAACACTCATCTCAGACTTACATTTCTTCGTGCGTGAACACAAGGTTGAGTTAAAGGAATAGTTATATCCTCTTCATGTAAAATTCTGAAGCTAAAAACTGTATATTATCCCCTAGCATGGATGATTTTATAATATAGCCTTGAGATATAGGAGTAAAACACATCTCTATTTTTCCACAACAGATAGACTTTACTCTCTGCAGGCATTCCCTTGCAAAGTCTGGCTAATGTTTAAGTTTGTAGAAATAAAAAGCTAATTTTCCCCTCCAATCTGGAACATGATTAAAATATTTTGGCATCAAGATTATTGAATCTGTAGAGATAAGAAAAATACTAATTAATAAAAATTGCTGATTTCAATATGAGCTATGAAAATTCTTAGCAATGATATCTAAGGAGTTACTGCTGATACTACAAATCAGTGAAAAGTATATTATGCTCATGTGTTCTACTTTAATAGACCTTATAGAGCTACTTAGGAATTACCCTGTTAACAGAATACATAATCGATATCCAATGTTAGAAATAATTTCAAATTATGTAAGAAAACAAAAGCATATGTCTGCTCATCCTTTTTGCCAAGCCAAATATATTTAGCGATGTTTTTATTGTGTATTTAATTGGAAATAGTATGAAAGCATTCTGATGATCATTAACTGTTGAGGATTATGTGATGTCTTTAACTTATATTGATAGCAACATTAGAAGAAGCAAAATCATAATCAAAGAATTATAGTAAGATAAGAAGTTAAAACTGTTAGAATGGGAGACAGAACTTGAAAACAATCTTTCCAATGTTAAAAACCAATTATGACTTAGGAGTTCTATTATCTGTCTTAAATTTAAAACAACTGCTAAATGGATCATTTCTTTGTTATTTAGCTATTTGAGCTCCTCTTTGATAAAGGTCTGTGCCATCCAAACGGAATATAAAGATTTTATTAGTCTCTAATGATGCCAACTACAGCTGTACAATCATCATTTTAGAGTTCAAGCACTGCCTGCTCTTAGATCTGCTGTCGCTTGATCACAATTGCAGGAATATCTTTAAGTATATTTGCTTAACCAGATGGCAAATGGCTGTACAGGGATTACATCCATCTTTGTTACTGTGTGACTAAGTGTTAAAACAGAAACGTTAGCTAGGGTGAGAAAACATAGACTTGCATAAGATTAAAAATAGTTTGTCTTTGTTTATCGCAAGAGACAGATAAAATATGTGCAGCATGAGATTACAACATTATGGCAAACATTTTTATAATATGTACTTAAATACAAAAATGCTTTTGAACTGTGGTGTTGGATTAGACTCTTGAGAGTCCCTTGGACTGCAAGGAGATCCCACCAGTCCATCCTAAAGGAGATTAGTCCTGAATGTTCATTGGAAGGACTGATGTTGAAGTTGAAATTCTAATACTTTGGTCACCTCATTCGAAGAGCTGACTCATTTGAAAAGACCCTGATGCTGGGAAAGATTGAGGACAGGAGGAGAAGGAGATGACAGAGGATGGATGGTTGGATGCCATCACCGACTGGATGGACATGGGTTTGGTTAAACTCTAAGAATTGGTAATAGACAGGGAGGCCTGGCGTGCTGCAGTTCATAGGGTTGCAAAGAGTCGGACACGACTGAGCGATTCAACTGAAATGAACTTAAATACATGATTAATACTGATAATTAAAAGTTAAGCAAAGCATAAAATATTGGCAAAATATTATGCAATTCCTGATATATTTTTCAAAAGAAAACTTGAAGAATTTCTATTTGCTATATTCTCCTATAACTGTTATTTAAGTGTTAGAAATATAGCTTCAGAAAATCATGATATTCAGAAATATTTTAATTTGCTGTACATGATTAACAATATTTCACATGTAAAAGTTTAGTAAATAAGTTTATAATGGGATATATTTTTTAGAAGTTACCTGCAATATTTTGAGTTAATTTTAGGTGAATTTTTCACATTTTAAAAGCTGTGGAGAACGTTTACATATATTCAATAAATTTGAACCTATAGATTTATATAAGATTTATATATTCAAAGACAGACCTAGAATTTCTGTGGCAAAGAAAAACACACTTTGGTAGTGTCCCTAGGGTAATGAGTATAAACTGAGAATTATAAAATATTCAACAAACATGCAAAAATTTGTTCCAGTTTTTTGAAGCCAGGACGAATAAAAATATAGAATACTGGAAAAAAATCAATGTATTTTGAATTATTTTAGAGACTGAAATAATGTGACTAGTGATTTTTATTCTTGTACACCAAAATGAATATTCAGCTTGTACAGGACTATCACTAGAAAGGGAAGCAAATGAAAGCAGATTTAAGTTGAAAAGTTATTAGAAAATGAGAAAGTTACTGGTCACATAATGGTCTAAGCTGGTAGTTGTTCAAACAATGACATAATTGAAATGAAAATACAGGGATTATACGCACATGCTACTGGAGTGCAAGATATTTGAGAACAAGCCTACACAAGGACAACAAATTTCTAGATGTACCCATGAATATGGACAGTTGGTTTGACCCAAAAGTAAAACTTTGCAGACATGTGAAGGTCAAAGAAAATTGAGGCTACACTGTCATTTATAGCTGGTTTTTCACATAAACTTCTCTAATGGCAGAAACTTGTGAGGAAGGCTAAGACTGATAACATAATCCTTCTTGTAGGTAAACAGGGGAAGGTGTAATCCCTGTTTCCTTCTTGCTGGACATAAAAAGGTCCGTTATTATTAATACACATCTGTAACATTACCAAAGTTAAAGTTAAGTCCCTCAGTCGTGTCCAACTCTTTGCGACCCCATGGTCTATAGCCCACCAGGCTCCTCTGTCCACGGGATTCTCCAGGCAAGAATACTGGAGTGGGTTGCCATTTCCTTCTCCAGGGGTATCTTTCTGACCCAGGGATTGAACCCAGGTCTCTCGCATTGCAGGCAGACACTTTAACCTCTGAGCCACCAGGAAAGCCCCAAAAGTATTGTTTTAAAAGTTGGACATAATTAAATCACAGACTGGATAAGCTGTGCAATATTTGTTGTTGTTTAGTCCATAAGTCATGTCTGACTCTTTGTGACCGTGTGGATTGTAGCTCGCCAGACTCCTCTGTCTCTGGGGTTTCCTGGACAAACATGTTGCAGTGGGTTGCCATTTCCTTCTCCACGGTATCTTCCTGACCCATGGATCAAACCTGCATCTCTTGCATTGCAGATGGATTCTTTACTGCTGAGTCGCCTAGGAAGCCTCTATCCTGCTATTTCAATCATAACATGAGTAGTATAAGTAAGGCTTTTTTTTCTTCAAACTTTTACCCCCCAAACTTCAAAACACATCTATAATTTGTTGATTTTTTAGCTATATGCCATCAAATGTGACTTTGTCTAAAAGTCAAAATATCATCATAAGATAGGGATATTTTTACTTATGAAAAGCTATATTCCATTTGTAAAACATCAATTACTTAGAAAAAGTCACAAGATAGTAACTAAATATAGAAATGGACATTTGATGCCAAATTTGTAAGTCATCTTTTATAATTATTATTATTGCTGTAGCAGATCTTTTATCTTTGCAACCAAATTTTCCCTTCTGATCTTGCCCTGATATTCCTGCAAATAAAATAACATTTTATCTTTAAAGAAAAGAACAGAACTTTCTGAATATTCTTAATTCTATTCTGGGTGTGTAAAAGAAACAATAGCAAAACTAAGGAAATAAAATTCTTAAGTAAGGAATGAAATGTTCAGCAATGATGCAAACAAACAATAAATGGGTTGAAAAGAAAGATTGTTGGCTGAATTAAACAAATGAGGATCAAAAGAGTACAAATAAAAAGTGAATACTAAGTATTTCAGAAGCAGCAAGGAACAGAATTGACCATCAGGAAATGCAAAAACTGATAGATTCATAGTTATGAAGATAATAAATAAATTGATTAGAGTGGTTTGGAAGCTATAGTATTCTGCTGCTGCTGCTAAGTCGCTTCAGTCGTGTCTGACTCTATGTGACCCCAGAGATGGCAGCCCACCAGGCTCGCCTGTCCCTGGGATTCTCCAGGCAAGAACACTGGAGTGGGTTGCCATTTCCTTCTCCAATGCATGAAAGTGAAAAGTGAAAGTGAGGTCGCTCAGTCGTGTCCCCATGGACTGCAGCCTACCAGGCTCCTCCATCCATGGGATTTTCCAGGCAAGAGTACTGGAGTGGGGTGCCATTGCCTTCTCTGATAGTATTCTAGATTGATACAAATATTAGGTTCTAAGAGAGGAAGCATCAGCTGTTTTATCCATAAACTCAACATTATTACAGTCCCTAGTTGACACCAATGGATTTTCAGTCATAAACACAACATATAATTTCATTGTTTAACCAAAGGGAAGAGACAGGAAAAAAAGACAGAGGGACACAGAGAGTGCATATTAATGTTTCTTCTAACACGAGTCTTTAATTTTCATAACTAAATTATATAAATAATTTTACTGTTTCCAAATATTTCTACAGATAATTTTTTCTCATTTCACTCAAAATAACATGACATAAAAGAACAGATACATTATTCTTAAAAGATAGTTTATCTCACATTAATAATCAATAGAGAAATAGGACTTATACCAGGATCCATCCAAACATGAATCTGTGATGTTCGATATCATCTTACATCTATGACTTAAAAAGGGGCATCCATCAGGCTGATCAAGCAAACTGTGACATATGAACTTCCTTAGTTTTATATCTTAATGAAATTCATCAGAACTTATTTTAAATATATTATATAAATGAATTTATTTCCATTTACTAACACAAAGAGCAAAGAACAATGGAAATGGAGAAATATTAATTTGGTAAATCTTACATGATTCAGAACAGTATCTGACAACTGGAAATTCCCCTTCCATATCTGTGTCTCTTGGACTGCAAGGAGATCCAATCAGTCCATTCTAAAGGAAATCAGTCCTGAATACTCATTGGAAGGACTGATGCTGAAGCTGAAACTCCAATATTTTGGCCACCTGATGCGAAGAACTGACTCATTTGAAAAGACCCTGATGCTGGGAAAAATTGAAGGCAGGAAGAGAAGGGGATGACAGAGGATGAAATGGTTCGAAGGCATCACTGATTCAATAGACATGAATTTGAGTAAACTCCGAGAGTTGGTGATGGACAGGGAGGCCTGGCTTTCTGCAGTCTGTGGGGTTGCAGAGTCAGACACAACTGACAGACAGAACTGAACTTACTGATCTGTGTTTTTGGCACTGATTTTTTGATGTGCTAATGTTTTCATTTTTTTTTCAAAATTATGAAATAAGATTATAAAATAGGAATCTTCTTTATAATGAAAACAACCAATTAAGTTTTTAATTTCTTTTTGTTGAAAAAAATCTTATGATTATTTGGAGTAGCAGCATGGAAAGTCTATTAGAGAAAGCAGTATTAAGCATGGAAAATCATATTTTTTACTGGCTGGACTACCACTATTTACATCACAAACAGGACCAGGAAAATTGTATTTACATCTTCAGTAAGATTATTATTATCCTCTTAAATATGTGTTTATTTCATGCTTCCCCAGGACGTTACATGATAAGCGTGTGAAATAGCATATAATCATCCTGGATTTCTCCAACCAAATAATATCTAAATGAATCTGTTGTATTATAATAAGGCAGAATCTTCTTTCAATGAAACCAAATATTGCTTTGAGAAGAACACTCAGAAGAACATAGTTCATTAATTATGATGCATAATCATAAGTTGCTATTTGAAATCTTGCTAATTTTCAGCACCGTAGATGGATCCAAATATTATCATGCCAGGCAAAGTAGGTTAGAAATGGAAAGACAAGGACCATCTGATATCCCTTGTTTGTTAACTCTAAAACATGTCACAAATGAACCTATCTACACAACAGAAAACAGACTCAAAAATACAATATCAGACTTGTGGTTGGCAAGGGGGAGAGGGTGGAGGAGGGATAGAACGGGAGTTTGGAATTAGCAGATGTAAGCTATTATGTATAGAATGGCTAAACAACAAGGTCTTACTGTATGGCCCCAGGGAACTATATTAAATATTCTGTGATAAACTATCATGGAAAATAATATGAAAAATAAATGTATATGCATGTATAATTGAATCAGTTTGCTATGCAGCAGGAATTAATACAACTTTGAAAACCAACTGTATTTCATTAAAATTTTTTTAAAAATAAAGTTTTGCTAAATGTAGATAAAAGCATTAAAAAATATAGTTGTATTCTTTTCAGTTATAATATCCTCAGACATTTTGTATGCGCATCCATAAATACTTTTTTAATTACTAGTACAACTAATCTCGGAAATCCAAATAACCCTATCAGTTATAACAAGCACAATTCTCTTCGTGAAGTGTTTGTTAAAAGATTTAAAAATAAGATAATATGCTGTATACATAGAAGAATCCTAAACAAATCTTGACTTATGTTTAAAGAAAATATGAACCATCAATGGTCTAATGTTATAAAATTAGTAATTATTTCCCAGTATTTATGGCTTGCTAACCTGTTATTTTACTGTGTTCCGTCAATAAAGGATACAATGTTTGAAATATATAAAGATGAGATCTACAGAAAAATGCATGTATATTATTCATGTATATTTAGGACTACTTTTGTCAGAATAAACAAGATAGAAGATCAAAGTGACATAACATGTCAAGTCAAAAGCATTTACTAAGACTGTCTAGATATTTTGGGTATTGTTGTTTATCCACAGTCATAAAATGAGTCAAACAGTGAATCAAAGCACTACTATTTCTTAATTCACATACTTAAAGCATAAAAATTGATTACCAAAATCCAAATATACATTAAATACAATTTCACATTTCTGGCACCCATCATCCATTAGAATATTTATTATTTTTGAATAAAGAGAGCATTTGCTTTAATGCAGACTTTGGTAAAATATCTGACAAAATCTTCTAAAAATCAAGGGCAAAACTGCAAAGTTACCCACATGAAATATCAATACATGTTTATTAGTCAGATATGCTACTTCCTGTAAGAAACACTTCCTAAAGCAGTTGTGACGTAACATGCTGAAATGTGATTTCTTCCACCAGCTATAGTTGAATGTCTGTTTTCAGGTTTGGCTAGGTCTGCTCTATGCTGTCATCAGACACTAGCTTCTTCAATCATAGGGTTTGCTATGGTCTCTAGGTTCTCTCCACTCAGCCAGGGAGTGAAAAAAACATAAGAACCGCTCCTGCAGGATTTTAAAGGGCCATGATGAGACAGAAACACACTCCTTGCATGGACCAGAACTGTCACTTGGCTGTCCCTCGCTTCATGGAAGAGTGGGAAAGCAGCATGGTTGTATGTATAGGAGGAAAAAGAAGCAGGTTTGATGAATGCTGGTTAATCTCCACTGTCACAGCTATATAGCATCATCTACTGAATGTTTTACTGGAGTAGTAGTGGGAAAATTTCCATCTGGATTTTGGTAAAGTCAGTGGGCTAGTGGGGGCAAAATAGAGATAAAGAAAGAATAAACTTGAGTGGATATTGGTGCATAGGAACTGCATGAGTTTTAATAGCTTGACAAGATAGTATTCTTTCTAGACGTAGGTGTCTTCCTCTGTATGGTTTCCACTAAACATTTACCTGTGTAAGATCAACTGTATGTAATCTGTCTTATGAGTCTAGTCTTAAGGAGAAGTGGACTAGATTTACATTTGAATATGGGTGAATATTTGATCAAAAATAAGATTTCTCATCAATTTTGCTCATGTGTGTATTAAAACTGAAAAAAATACTGGAGTAAATCTTAGAAAACATTAAAATAATCTAAAATTTTTATAAAAGATGTTATAGGTATACCAGGAATATCATATTACAAGATGAAAAATCTGAAACAACATTTAAATGGGAAAATAAACAGACTCAATAGTATAGGGTAGACAAATAGATAGATGACAGCTAAACAGATGACTATGACTAGCTTAACCTTAACTTCACCTGGTAAAATTTAATTCTAGTTTTCATTCATCTTTGCATCTCTCAAGTATAAAAGTAATTTAAAATCAAAAGGGAACATAACACAAATTTTACTTTCAATTTCTACCTGATACTTTAAAAGGCAAAGCACATGTCTTTATACTTTTGTTTTGTAGAATGATTATTTAGTGTGTAGTCTTCACATTGTACTATTTCTCTCTCAGTAAAAAAAAGTTGTTAATAACCTGAAGAGAGACAGGAAGAAGACTTTTGTTAACATTTTAATATTTTCAGATGCTCTTGTCATAGATATCATAATTCCCTACATTTGTACAGTACAGGATATGGAGTTGACTTAAGGTAATTGTGACATAATGAATAGTCTAGAGATCTTTAACTGAAATGGAAAAGAATAGCTTTGGAAAAATGTAGCATTATCTGAATACCAAAATGATACTTTTATTTAAAATGTATTTTATGTATGAACACCAATCTGATTTCTGAAATATTAAACTTTATTTAGATGAATCACAGAAATAAAATACCAATTTAATTAGGTGGCATTTTATAAATTTAAGCAAAGCAAGCATATAAATTATATGTCTCTCCTCTTTTGACTCTGAATAGAAGGCAAGCTCAACTTTATATTGCATTTCACTCCACTCTACATCCAAATTTCTCAGGAAACATGGAGTAGAGGAAGAAAGAAGGAAGACACAGCTTTGAAACTCATAACGGTCATATAATGTGGCTTTCTAACTTGAATATTTCACATTCACTGTCTTATCTCATTGTCAAAATATTCCTATCAATGTGTGTGGGATGGTTTGAATTCTGGAGGTCAATCCTTGCACTAAGTTCCTAAACTAATAAATACCAAGTTTAAACTAACACCCTTGCCCACAGCCACTTAATCAGCATTTTTTCCCCATCTTTCCATTGTAGTTGACGCCATAGTGTTTTCAGTGGAGAAAGAATTACTCTTGACTGGAGTTGCTTAAATAGAGATAAACAATCAGAAGTTGAAATGAATTTATAATATTCTACACATATTTTTACAGAAAAATTAAGTGCATTCTAGAAATATGTAAAATTTTCTTCTATAAATATTGAGCAAATCTCTCAGAAAAACATTCATAAAGGTGAGGATACATTTTATGATTAAGAACAAAAATAAGTCATCTAGGAGTCTCCTGCTTTACTGGCAACAGCATTAGTTAACTTCTGGGAGAATCTTAGGGACATGAAACTCTGTCTCTGACTTCATGAGCTTGATAATGCCCTGTGCTCCCAGCAACTACTTTTGATCTGTCAATTAATTTTATATCACTTTACTCCAGTCATTAGTAATTGGTTCCTGATAAAGTTTGGCTTCAACAAAACATGATTTTAAATCTGAGATCACTCATACTGAAACATTTTTAATTTCCCAGGGGACTACCTTTGCTTCCTCTACTCATCACAGTAGAAATCAGGGCAGCTTTTAATTCAAATTTTAAATTATTTATCAAACAGCTGCCCAAGACTAATATAAAACCGATAGCAATGGCAATTAATGTGACATTGAGAAATTAGATGGATACTTTAAATTAGGTAGTTAAGGAATATTTTGTTACTGACTGTTAAGTGATAGGGGCTCATTCAACTGATAGTCCTTGATTGTATTCAGATCAATGACAGTTTCCTTAGGAAGCTGAAGAATTTATGAACTAGAGATTAAAATACTGCTGGTAACTACATTTAATGCTGGTATTTTCTTAAAAGTATTTTTCAGAACATTTTTAGTTTCACAGCAAAATTGAGTCAAGAGTACAGAGAATGTCAGTGTACCTGTTAGCGCTACACATGCACGGCCTCCCTCACTATCAATATATTTCATCTGATAGTATATTTGTTACAATCCATGAACCTACATTGAAACATCTTTATCACCCAAAGTCCATTGTTCACCTTAGGGTGTACTTTCTGTGTTCTATAGTTTATGGATTTTGACACATGCATAATAACTTGTATCCATCATTGTAGTATCATATAGAATAGTTTCATTGTCCTAAAAATCCTCTGCTCTGCCCGTTTATTTTTCTCTCTCCCAAGCCTTGGCAGCCACTGGTTTTTTTCTGTCTCCATAGTTTTGACTTTTTCAGGATGCTGTATAGTAGCCTTTTCAGATTTGCTTCTTTTAGTTGGTAATATACATTTAATATTTCTCCTTTTTCATGGCTTGATGATAACACAATTATTTTTGCTCTTCACTCTTTTATTTTTATTAGCAAAAATTTTTCCTATTTTATACTGTGACAGGAATGCATCAGGTATCTGTTTTTAGCACCAAATAATATTTCATTGTCTTTATCTATCACAACATATTGATCCATTCACCTACTGAATAATATCTTCGTTGCTTACAAGCTTTGACAATTGTAAATCAAGCTGTATAAATATCTATGTGCAAGGTTTTTGTGGACCTAAATTTTGAGCTCCTTTGGGTGGATAACAACAAGTGAAATGACTGGATTGTATGATAGGAACATATTGAAATTTGTAAGAGAAATATTGAACTGTCTTTCAAAGTGCTTGCACCATTTAGCATTCCTTCCAGCAGGGAATGACAGTTCCTGTTGCTCCACATCCTTGCCAGAGTTGGTGTCAGTGTTTTCAAATAGAAGGTTGAGATATCCTGATTTTATTTTGCATCTCCTTGATGACTTTTGATATTGAGCATCTTTTCATATAATTATTTGCCATATGTATATCTTCTTTGGTGAGATGGTTGTTAAGGTATTTGGCCCAGTTTTTAAAACTAGATTTCTTGTGTTCTTATTGTTAGGTTTTACAAATTCTTTGTATATTTTGGATAACAGTTGTCTATCAGAAATATTTTTTCTAAATATTTTCTCCTAGTTTGTACCTCTTATTATTTTGACATTGCATTTTCAGAGCAAAAGTCTATAATTTTAATGAAACTCTTTCTCAATTGTTTATTTCATGGGTCATGCCCTTTGTGTTATAACTAATAGTTATTGCCATACCCAAGGTCATCTAGGTTTTCTGGTGTTAGAAGTAATATATGAATGTAGTAAAATGTCAGGATATAATATAAGCTGTACTTCTATATACAAACAGTGAACTATCAGAAAGAAAAATAATCTAATTTGTAATGGCATTGGAAACAATAAAATGATTAAGACTAAATTTAGCCAAGGTGGTGGAAGAGCTGTACGCTGAAAAATGTAAAGCATGGATGAAAAAATACGGAAGAGGATACAAATAAGTGTTAAAATTTCCCCATGTTCACATACCGAAAGAAATAATATTGTTAACATATCCATAGTACACAATGGCATTTCTAGATTCAGTGCAATCCACATCAAAGTTCCAGTATATTTCCACAGGAATGGAAAAAAAAAATCTAAAACTTGTATGGAACTAGAAAAGATGTCAAATGGCCAGAAGCAACTTTAAAACTGAGGGATATAGCTAGAGGTATCACACTTCCTGATTTTAAACTATTTTATAAAGCTGTAAGAGTCAAAAGAAGTTAGTATTTCCATGAAAACAGAAACTTTGGCTAATGGAAAAGATTTGAGAGCCCAGAAATAAACCCATGTACAAAAGTCAAGTAATATTTGCTATGATGTCCAAGGATATTCAGTGAGGGAAGGATAGTTTCTTTAATAAATGGTGCTGGGAAAACTGGTATCCACACACAGAAGAATTAAATTGGACCCTTATCTTACACCACTCACAAAAATAAACTCAAATTGGAATAAAGATTTAAATATAAGACATGAAACCATAAACCTGTTAAAACATAGGGAAGAAGCCCCTTGACATCATCGTGGCAACAGATTTTGAACAGGACAACAAAAGCAGAAACAAAAGAAAATAAATAAATAAGCAAGTGGAAGTACATCAAATCAAAAACTTCTACACAGCAAATGAAACAATCAACAAGATGAAGAGGAACCTTAAGGAATGGGGAAAATATGTGAAAGTCAATTATCAGATAATTGATTAATATCCAAAATACAAAAGAAAATTAAACAACTTGCAAGTAAAAAATTAGTAATCGAAACTTGAGATGGGCTAGACATTTAAACAGACTTTATTCCAAAGAAGACATACAGAAGACCAACATGAAAACATTCTCAACATCATTAATCATCAGGGAAATGAAAATCAAAACCACATGATCTCACCTGGCATCTGTTAGAATGTATATCATCAAAAAGATAAGAGATAACAAGTGTTTGCAAGGATATGGAGAAAAGGAACCTTGTGTTGCTAGTAGGAATGTAAATTGTTACAGCCACTGTGAAGTATATGGAGGTTCCTCAAAAATAGTTAAAATCAAGTAGAACTACTGTATGATCCAGCAATCCTATTCCTGGGTATAAATCCAAAGGAAATAAAATCACTGTCTTGAAGAGATATCTCCATTCCAAAGCTAATTGCACAGCTGTTTAAAATAATCAAAATATGGAAACAAACTCATTGTGCAATAATAGATGAATTAATTATATATATATACATATATATACATATATATATATATATATATATACATTTTCTGTGTTAGACTATGAGAAAGAAAGAAACCCTGCCATTTATGACAACCTGGAAAGGCCTTGATGACACTATTCTTAGTGAAATGTCAGAGAAAAAAAAACACTGTGTGACATCACTTACATGTGGAACCTATGTAAAATAAAAGTCTTAGAAAACAGAGCAGATTGATGGTTGCCAGGGGCTGGGAACAAGGAAGTGTAAATTGGAAGATAATAGTCAAGTGTTACATACTTCCAGCTATAAGATGGATTAGTTCTGTGGATCTAATTTATAATACGGTGACTGTAACTAACATCATTGTACACTGCCCATAAGCAGTGTACAATATTATATGTCTAATATATACATATATATATTGTATATACATATATACAATGTTATATGTCTAATATATCTCCATAAAGCTGGGAGATGATCCTTCAAAGCACTTCTTTAATTGCATCCCAAACGTTTTGACAAGTTGTGTTTTCATTTTTGTTTAGTGCAAAATATTTGTCACTTTGTTTTGAGATTTCCACTTTTACTCATATGTTCATCACATTGTTAATCTCTCTCTCTCTCTCTCTCTCTCTCTCTCTCTCTCTCTATATATATATATATATATATATATATATATATATATACAGGCTTTTTCCAATTGTTTTTCTGTTATGGATTTCTAGTTTACTTTCTGGAGAAGGCAATGGCACTCCACTCCAGTACTCTTGCCTGGAAAATCCCATGGAAGGAGGAGCCTGGTAGGCTGCAGTCCATGGGGTTGCTGAGGGTTGGACACGACTGAGTGACTTCACTTTCACTTTTCACTTTCCTGCACTGGAGAAGGAAATGGCACCCCACTCCAGTGTTCTTGCCTGGAGAACCCCAGGGACGGGGGAGCCTGGTGGGCTGCCGTCTATGGGGTCGCACAGAGTTGGACATGACTGAAGCGACTAGCAGCAGCAGCAGTTAACTTCCATTGTGGTCTGAGAGCTGACAAGGTATGGCTTCTGTGCTATGAAATTTGTTCAGTTCAGTTCAGTTCAGTTCAGTTGGTGTGTTTTATGGATCTAAGTGTAATCTATCTTGATGAACATGCCATATGGGCTTAAGATGAATGCACAGTCTGTTGTTTGGGGTTATAATAGTTTATAGATATAATTTGTATCCAGCTGATGGTGTTGCTGAGTTCAGCTATGTTCTTATTGTTTGTCTGCCCATTGGATCTGTTCATTTCTGACAGTGGGGTACTGCAGTCTCCAGCTATAATAGGGTGTTTGTCTGTTTCTCCTTGCAGTTCTATTAGGTTGCTTCAAATATTTTGATACTCTGTTGTTAGATGCATACATGTTAAGGATTGCTATGTTTTCTTAGGGAATTTACCCACCTATTATGTAATGCTTTTCTTATCCTTGACAACTTTCCTTGATTTGAAGTCAGCTCTATTTGAATTTATGGCAGAAAGTGACGAACTAAAGAGCTTCTTGATGAAAGTGAAAGAGAAGAGTGAAAAAGTTGGCTTAAAACTCAACATTCAGAAAACTATCATGGCATCTGGTTCCTCCACTTCATGGCAACTAGATGGGGAAACAATGCTAACAATGACAAACTTTATTTTCTGAGGCTCAAAAATCACTGCAGATGGTAACTGCAGCCATGAAATTAAAAGACACTTGCTCCCTGGAAGAAAAGCTATGACCAAACTAGACAGCATATTAAAAAGCAGGGGCATTATTTTGCCAAAAAAGGTCCATCTAGTCAAAGCTATGGTTTTTTCCAGTGGTCATGTATGGATGTGAGAGTTGGACTAAAAAGAAAGCTGAACAGTGAAGAATTGATACTTTTGAACTATGGTGTTGGAGAAGACTCTTGGGCATCTCTTGGACTGCAAGGAGATCCTACTTGTCAATCCTAAAGGAAATCAGTCCTGAATATTCTTTGGAAGGACTGATGCTGAAGCTGAAACTCCAATACTTTGGTCACCTGATGCAAATAACTGACTCATTGGAAAAGACCCTGATTCTGGGAAAGAGTGAAGGTGGGAGAAGAAGGGGACAAGAGAGGATGAGATGGTTGGATGGCATCATCCATGCAACAGACATGACTTTGAGTAAGGTCCAGAAGTTGGTGATGGACAGGGAAGCCTGGTGTGCTTCAGTCCATGGGGTCACAAAAAATCAGACACGACTGAGTGACTGAACTGACTATTTAAAAATGAAAGAATTCTTCCTATGTTTGCTTTAATTAATGTTAGCATGGTATATTTTTCTCCACCCATCTATGTTTAATCTATGAATCTTTATATTTAAAATGATTTTCTTTTAGGAAATATATAGTCAGTCAACGTTTTATGATCCTGTCTAATAATTACTATCTTTTAATTGGTGCATTTAACCCCTTGATATTCAAACTGATTTTGATATATTTGGATTTCACCATATTTGATATTGTTATCATTTGTTACTCTTGTTCTTTGTTCATTTTTCACTTTTTCTGTGATTTTAATTAAGCATTGTATATAATTTCATTCATTCTCATTTTTAATATTTAAGTTATATTCATTTCTTTTTTACTTTTTGCAGTGGTTACACTAGAGTTAGCAATATACAATCTAAGTGCTCATTCAAATAATGTATATTACTTCATGTGGTTTAAGTTATAGTAATAAAATCATCCTAATTCCTCACTCTCATACTTTGCATTATTGCTGCCATGTATTTCCTTATATATAAGCATACATACATTTATATCCATATGCATATATGTATCTAAACATATATACCCAATCAAATGCCTTATTGGTATTATTATTTTGAACAAACTGTTATCTGTTACATAAAATAATAATCAAAACACACTTTCAAATTTTGTGTTTTTGTTCTTTCTTTGAAACTTTTCTTTCTCTTTGTGGATTCAAGTTAGACCTATATTATGTTCCTTGTCTCTAAATAACTTATTGTAACATTTCTTGCAAAACAGATCTAATGGTAACAAATTTCTTTAAATTTTGTTTGTGTCAGAAAGTCTTTATTTCTCCTTCACTTTTGAAAGATAATTTTACAAGGTACATAAATCTAGGTTGGTTTACATTTCTTCTCACTTATTCTAATGTCTCATTTTGATCTTTTCTTGCTTGCATGGTTTCTAAGGCACTGTCACGTGTAATTCTTACCTTTGTCTCTCTGTTGGTAAGTTGTTTATTCTCTCTCTGGCTTCTCTCAGGATTTTCCCTTTATCTTTGATTTCCTGTAGTTTGAAAATGATGTCTAGATGTGTGTGTGTTTTGCTTGTTTGTTTTGTTTTAGCTTTTGTTTATGAGTTATCTTCCTTGGTGTTCTCTGAGTTTCTGTAACTTTGTATCTGTCATTGATTTGGTGAGATTTCAGTCATTTATTATTTCAAATATTCTATTCCTTTCTCTTTCTTCTATATCTGGTATTCCCATTGCATGGACATTGCACGTTTTGCAGTTGTCCCACAGTCTTGGACAAACTCTCTAACTTAGGGATTCTTTTCCCGGGCTTGACCAGTATAATAATAAACACGAAGAAGCCAGTCTTTATTTTTGTTAGTGTTTTTCATCTTCAGAATTTAGTTTAGTTTCTTTCTTATAATTTTCATCTCTCTGTTTATTTTACCTATCTCTTCTTGCATGCCATCTACTTTATCCATTAGTATCTTTAGCATATTCACCATACATATTTGAAATTCCTGCTCTGATAATTCCAACATTCCTGCCATGTGTGATTATAATACTTGCTCTATTTCATAAAATAGTGGGTATATTTTGTATTTTAGAATCATGTAAATTTTTTCTTGATAGCCGGACATGAAATACCAGGTGAAAGGAACTGCTGCAATTAGGTTTTAAGTAATACAGTAGTGAGGTCTGGAGGGAAGAAAATATTATATTGTCCTCTGATTGAGTCTTGGTTTTTTAATGCACCTGCATCTCAACGGTAAACTTCACGTGTGTTTCTGTATCCTTTCCTCTTCCTTATTTGGAACAGGATGACTATAGCTGACTACTACTACTACTAAGTCGCTTCAGTCGTGTCTGACTCTCTGCGACCCCATAGACGGCAGCCCACCAGGCTCCCTCATCCCTGGGATTCTCCAGGCAAGAACACTCGAGTGGGTTGCCATTTCCGGGCATTTCCTTTCCTCCAGGTCAATTAAGCTCTGATAAAGCACCAGCAGGTTAGGTTCTTCTTAAAAATTGCCCCTGTGGCAGGTCTCCTTAAGAAAAAGTACTGCTGCTGCTGCTACTGCTAAGTCACTTCAGTCGTGTCTGACTCTGTGTGACCTCATAGATGGCAGCCCATCAAGTTCCTCTGTACCTGGGATTTTCCAGGCAAGAATACTGGAGTGGGTTGCCATTTATTTTCCCTTCCCCCAGCTGGAAGCATGAAGGGAATTTTTTCTGATATTTACTGCAAGAATCTGGTAAAACTCCTGGCAGTAATACTCACAAAGGTGTGGGGGGTTCCCCTATAAGTGGGTATCTCTGAAGTTTTCATCTCTCAGACTTGTCCACAATGAGCCTTGGTAATTCATAGTTAGAGTTCAGGTTTTTCTTTCCAGCACTGGTCCCCAAGGTAGTTCCCAGTGGCGGTCAGTCTCTGCTTTGGTAAACCCTATCTCCTAGTCTTTACCTGTCTCTCCCACCTGGAGGCAGCAGTGCAGCAGTTTGCTCTGTATCTCTGATGGACTGAGGATGAGTTTCTTGTTGTTGTTGTTGTTGTTGTTTTTTAATCCATTCAGCTTTTTATTTTTCATTAAAACAGAGTGGTAACTTTTACATGAGGAGCTAGAAGCCAGAAGTCCATATACACTGGTTTAAAATTTATTTTTTAATTCTTGCTTTCGAACTGCAATACTGTGTTTTAGACAGGAAAGAAATCAACCTCCTCTAAATATTAGATACTTTTTTAAACATCTAAAGTATAACTTTAATGGACTTTACTCTTAAATAGAGGAGATATATCCCTCAGCAATGATCTCATTGAAAATCAATAATTCACTATTGATCCAAATGGGTATTTTAGTGGAATGTCTTTTGGAGGTTAAAAAGAAAACAAGCCATTTATACATTTCAACACACCATTTAGCAATAAGCCTTAGACTTGGATGATCAGAGAATTCTACTGATACTGCTGCCTATTCTAACATGTAAAGTCGCTATGACTCTTTCTTCAACTGGAAAGATAATTTGGGTTTTGTAAAATGATTGTCCCACTCTAAATGGAAATGGAAGTGTGTAGAGGAATTAGATAAAGATAAAACATATTTTAAAATCATTTTTATTTTCAATTAGCATTTTTAATCTATCTAAATAGGAAATAGTATTCTTTTTCACCATTATTTAAAATTTTTATATTTCTTTAACAAAGAACTGTCATGATCACTTTGGATTTATATATAATATCCTTGGGTTGAAATGTTTATTCTTATTTTTTAATGATACTGTTAGTATGAACAAGTATAAAATAGCAAACGGATAAGAAAAGAAATTCCTTAGTTAAAAGAGATGCCAAAAGCTGTATGAATGTTTTCCATTTTCCAAGTAATACAATTTTGCCTTGGTACAACAGATGAAGTTTCCGGATAACCTGATGTCAAGAATTAGTTGAGGATTTATGGTTTTCAAGTAGTAAGTCACTGGTGATTTGAGAAATTCTGAATTAGAAAGAAGCAATTTAAGATAAGACAGGTGATCAGCTTAAAGTCCTTTACTGTTGGCTTAGGTCTTTTAAGAGGAAAAAGGTATTACTGGTGCTCACAGAATCTGGAAAAGGTTGGACAGAGGATGAGGGTAAAGGAAAGCTGTAAAAGAAGGACTTTTATCTAACTTAATACATTTAATCAAATATAAAAAATATTCAGGTACTATTTGGATAATTTGTAAGGCCATTTTACCAATATATTTCTGTCTTAAAATTTCCTGATCAAATAGGAATTTTTAATGATCAGAAAGGAAAATGTCTGACCTATATAAGAACTAGCATCAATTATTAGCTTGAGGCCATTTTATAAAATTCCCTAGGTGCCTGATCAAATGTATAATAAATAATCTTTGAGGGTTAATTAAAGTTAGCATTTAAGAAATCCCTGTATTCAGAATTGAGGAATCATGCACATCATTACTGTAATGAAGCCAGATGGCCGGAGATAAGCCTGTGCAAGAGGATATGCTTTTTTGTTTCTTTTTTTTTTTTTAATAAAATGAAAGCAACCCCTTCCCCAAAGGTAGTAATCTAAGTCCATTCCTGCTATTACTAGAATGACAGGACTTGGACATGCTTTTCCCCACTAGTGTATTTAGAGCAATGGGACAGGCTGTCCCAAAAAGCGATTGATAATCAGCAGGAAACATGCCAGAATTCAAATGTCAGGAGCAAAAAATTTTATCATTAGTTCAAAGAGTGATTTCTAAAATGTAAATGTGATTGAGTAGTATAGTTGTTTGTATACCTGTATCTTGAATCCCTAAGTCTTAATGTTTAATGATAAGACTTTATATGCATATTACCCTACTATGAAAAAATATGAAAACATTGTGTGTATGTAGTGAATAGATGACAAAATGTTGATTTGAAATACAGTTATTACACTGTGGACTGAATGAGTTAAATTGTTAAATCATTTGCTTGTAATCAATCAGTTGTTAACATTAAGTTTAGTCCCTTAGCAATATCACCAATTACTATATTATGGAACACTGTAAGGTGATAATCTAAACATTTGCAGCGATTTAGTGACCTTTATCATCTCTTTGGTGCACAGTGCCATGAGTTTTAACACATGGGCATACTGTGTAACACCTTCACAGTCAAGGTAAAGAGAAGTTATCTTACCTCCCTCAAAATTCCCTCTGTTGAATATTTGCAGTAATATACTCTCCCTATTTCTACCAGAAAAGAGTCACTTAATTCATATTTTTCTCTGTAGTTTTGCCTTTTCCAGAATGTCATATTCATGGAATCATACTGTATGAGATCATTTGAAACTGGCTTATTTCTCTCAGCATAATACTTTTGTGGTTCATTTACATTAGACAATGGATTGTTTATTTCCTTTTATTGCTGAGTAGTATTATGTCACATGATTATTTCAGTTTGTTTATCTACTCACCTGTTACAAGAGAGTTAGATTGCTTCCAGTATGGGGCAAATAATAATTATGCAGCTATAAACATCTGTGCTGAAGCCTGGCTTGGAGATTTTGAGCATTACTTTACTAGCATGTGAGATGAGTGCAATTGTGCTGTAGTCTGAGCATTCTTTGGCATTGCCTTTCTTTGGGATTGGAATGAAAACTGACCTTTACCAGTCCTGTGGCCACTGCTGAGTTTTACAAATTTGCTGGCATATTGAGTGCAGCACTTTCACAGCATCATCTTTCAGGATTTGAAATAGCTCAACTGAAATCCCATCACCTCCACTAGCTTTGTTCGTAGTGATGCTTTCTAAGGCCCACTTGACTTCTCACTGCAGGATGTCTGGCTCAAGGTGAATGATCACACATTGTGATTCTCTTGGTCATGAAGATCTCTTTTGTACAGTTCTGTTTATTGCCACCTCTTCTTAATATCTTCTGCTTCTGTTAGGTCCATACAATTTCTGCGCTTTATCGAGCCCATCTTTGCATGAAATATTCCCTTAGTATCTCTAATTTTCTTGCAGAGATCTCTAGTCTTTCCCATTCTGTTGTTTTCCTCTACTTCTTTGCATTGATCGCTGAAGAAGGCTTTCTTATCTCTCCTTGCTATTCTTTGGAACTCTGCATTCATTGCTTATATCTTTCCTTTTCTCCTTGGCTTTTGCTTCTCTTCTTTTTCACAGCTATTTGTAAGGCCTCACCAGACAGCCATTTTGCTTTTTAGCATATCTTTTCCATGGGGATGGTCTTGATCCCTGTCTCCTGTACAATGTCACAAACCTCTGGCCATAGTTCATCAGGCACTCTATCTATCAGATCTAGACCCTTAAATCTATTTCTCAGTTTCACTGTATAATAATAAAGGATTTGATTTAGGTCATACCTGAAAGTTCTAGTGGTTTTCCCTACTTTCTTCAATTTAAGTCTGAATTTGGAAATAAGGAGTTCATGATCTGAGCCATAGTCAGCTCCTGGTCTTGTTTTTTTGTTGACTGTATAGAGCTTCTCCATCTTTGGCTGCAAAGATTATAATCAATCTGATTTCGGTGTAGACCATCTGGTGATGTCCATGTGTAGAGTCTTCTCTTGTGTTGTTGGAAGAGGGTGTTTGCTATGACCAGTGTGTTCTCTTGGCAAAACTCTATTAGCCTTTGCCCTACTTCATTCTGTATTCTAAGGCCAAATTTGCCTGTTACTCCAGGTGTCTCTTGACTTCCTACTTTTGCATTCCAGTCCCCTATAATGAAAAGGATATATTTTTTGGGTGTTAGTTCTAAAAGGTCTTGTAGGTCTCCATAGAACTGTTCAACTTCAGCTTCTTCAGAGTTACTGGTTGGGGCATAGACTTAGATAACTGTGATATTGAATGGTTTGCCTTGGAAATGAACAGAGATCATTCTGTC